>NC_138906.1:77423401-78023401 GCF_965231255.1 Vanellus vanellus
AACTCCTCAGAAGGTAGTGTGGGCCAGCATCAACTGTCAGGTGAAATTCAGAGAATATTCAGAATTTTCCCTGAGATAAAGTGAAACAAAGCGAGGTAGACAATGCGTTTTAAAGGGGGAGATTTTCCCATGTCGCTAAATGGAAAGCAGCACCCCACTGCCACTGAAAACTTCCCGCCCTACCTTTGCAAATCTCTGCTTCAGCCACTGTGAAGCAAGTCAGTATAAAACAAAGCACTGCCCATAGGGAATCCCCTGGATGTGCACACACGCTCCTGCTTGTGCAGGGCTGTTCCAGTTCTCTCTGGTAGCATCTCTGCAGACCAGCACCTGGTGTAAGATTTTCTTCCACCTAAACTTCATTGGGGCCCAAATGTTCTTTTCCTGACGAGACCATCGTGGATGCAGCGCTACAGCTGCCACGGCCCTTCCTTATGCGGTGATATCAAAAGCTGCTGTGCTCTGGAGTGGAGAAAGGTAGGAGGAGATGTAATAACGTATTGTTACTATAAATTCACATATTCACTGTTTAGAGAGACATTTCCAAAAGCAGCCAAGTCTCTCTTTCCAAAGTGGCCACAACATTGTGACGTTCCCTCCTGACTTTTGGAAACATTTCAGCTCTTATGTATTTTCCCCTCACATTTAGTAGTTTTATCCACCATCACCCAGGTGTTTGCTTGCTCTTTGCAGATTATGATACGCTCTCAGCATCTTTGGAAATAAGGTTTTATGGGCACCATGCCACTGGGCTCTCCAAGGAAGGAGAACCATCCCTGAGCATCCTTCCATCAGGCTTTACCAGCTGTGGGGGAGAAGCGTGCCTCGTACCCTGCTGAGAAGCGATGCAGCCATCACTCTCTGGCCAGGCCCTGGCAGTAGCCTGCTGTTTGGAGATGACCTGCACCTCCACTTCTCACCTCTTCCCCGGCAGGTTCGCATGTGGCCTGCTCCTGCATGGGGCACGACGCAAGGTGAGCCCTGGGGAGCCCCGCTCCAACCTCTTTTGTTCCATCTGGCCCCGTGCCTGGGGGATTAAGCATCAGTGATGAGGAGAAACCTGGTTCCGTTGTCCCTTCCACCCTGCTCCACAGTATAGAAAACCCACACCAGAGCTCCTCTAGGCAGAAAGATGCTGACATGTCGGAAGGGATAGATGACTTTGAGCAATTTTCTAAAACTTTGTAGTGTCAGGCACTCTCCATGCGCCCATTCCCTCTCATTTAGCAAAGCACCTGGCAAAGAGGACTGTAACACAAATGTCCCCGTTGTCACAGGACTGTAGAAGGATGATTTCCCTCCTGCAAGAGCTTGCACCAAAGCCTCCGCCCAGAGCAGCTGACCTGTTGAGCGGATTCTGCTGCCCCATGATCTGAGTGCTCGAGCTGAAACTGCTGAGGGTCCAGTGGTTCATCTGGCGCCGCGTTGTAAAGTGACATTTGATTACGTTTGGTGTCGCAGCTAATGAAGATGTTTCATGTCTTTGAAAACTTTCAGAAAGCAGTCACTGATTTATGTACCTGCTAGACTGATCATTGATAGCAGGAGAAATTCTGACTGGATGTACTCACTATCCCCTGTTCTTGCTCTCCACCGAAATCCTTGTTTACAAAGACTCGTTTCCTTTTAAATCATTCTTCTGCACATTTAATAGGGCTGACCCGCTTCTTTTCAAAGTGAAATACCACTGTACATTCATTTGGGGCTCGCATTCGCTCCCTCTAGATTACAGCCAAACTTGCATTGTGCTGCTGTGAGTGATGAGTCAGGTCTCTCCTCAACAGAAAAACACAGGCAGGTTATTTGAGTTGCTGCCTAAGCACTTAATAGCTGGATTCTTTTTCTTTAAATAATTTAGGTTATAGCCCCCCTTGCTCACTAAATATTTTTCCTTTTTAGGGGCTGTGAGTTCCTCTTTTGTCTATCAAAAAGAAGAAGGTAACTCAAACTGCTAGACCATCGCCACCACCTCCTTCTCACAACCATCTGCATCTCATCACCATCTGCTCAGTAAGTCCAGGCTGAGGATTTACCCCTCACTAATCAAGGTAGGATGAAACCAAACCATGTTTGAAATTGTATAGGGTATGCTATACCTATGGTGTCTGAAACATCTCTTTCCAAAGGGATGCGTGTGCCACCAATGATTTCCACCCTACAATGGTCACAGACAAGAGGAGACCCTCACAGTTTCTTTAAAGCAGGGAAATGGCAGTGGCAGCCACATCTATGGTTTCTGTGAAACTTCCCAAAGCTCCCTCTCTTCTGAGTTCTTTCCTCTATCATTTAAATTTCTGCTTTGCATTGCTTTCAACAAAGATGCTCCAACTCAAAAGGACAGAAAACCCAAACAGTTTTATATTTAATGGAGAATTGTAGTAGGTGGTGGGAGCAGAATGGGTGATACATATGCAGTATAGATCTCGTGGATGTTTTTTAATGTTCAGTGTTTAGTTTTCAGTGATTTTTCGGGTTGTGTCACCCTAATCCCTTCCTTCTCCAAGTCATTTTCTGATTTAACTGGGCTCCTTGCAGCTCAGTTTCTTTGAAGTGGAACCTCAACCCCAAAATACACAAAGACAAGCTGATCTTTTGAACCCAGGAAATTATGTGGGTTTGAGCTTAGATACAAACGAACCCAAGAACAATACTTACCTTATGCTGGTATGAAAGCCAGCAAAGATTGGTTACAGCAAAAGTATTTAAAGTGGTCACATCGGCATCCTCCCTTCCCCTGGGCATAAGGCTCTCACAATGTGATGGGAAGTCCAACAGTTGGAGTTTCATCCAGCCACAGACCCTTGAGAAGCCCAAAACATGCCAGGAATCAACAATGTGACAGCCAGTGATCAATGCTCTCCAAATCCCTGGAAATATGCTTCTTCCTTGCTGGAGGAAAGGACTCAAGAGAGTGATCCCAGGGGGTCCCACTGCAGCCCATGCACCCAATGGCAGCACCTCCATCACCAGCTGCATCCTTGTCCCACTCCCGCAACAGCGGGCCTGGCCCTCTCCCTGTGTGCCCCGCAGTCTGGAAATGCACTCCAAAAAGACAGTTTTTCCGAGGGCATGAATTCAGCCTTTACCCTGTTCTTCACTATAATAAATCCTGTTTGGATCAAGTACCACCTTTGGAGCGGTCCCACATCTCCACTCCACTGAGGCATCAGCCCCAGCTTGGGTAAACTTCTGTGATCAAGATGCAATAAGTGGTTTTTGTCAGCGTTAGTCACATTTGAGACGTCTTTAGCCAAGTGCAGTGTGTGATGGCCGCCTGGCAGAGATGCGAGACTCAAATTACCTGAGTTAACAGAGAGGTTGTTCTCAGCACCTCCTGGCTAGCACCAGAACGTGAAGGAGAGCTGGTCCATTTGTTTACTGGAGGTCATTAGAAGATAAATATTTTTGCACTTAAAAACAAGCAAACCAGAGACCACCAAAATAAAAGTTGATAAAATATGGTCTATGGTAAACAAATAAAAACATATACATTCACGTTCTCTCTGAAAAGAGAATTCTAACAGATTTTTAATTTTTTTCTCTGTTTTGTTGAACGTCAAGCACATTAGATTTTGAGATTTCATATGAAAATGAACAATTTTTAAAAAAGTTCTCTATTATTTTTAAAAAGTACTCAGGAAAAAGAGTTGGCTTTCTTCTCAACCTGCTCTCTGTGGTTGAAATTTTTTAATTTGCTGTAAAGTTTAAATTCTTGCAGCAATGCATCATAGTCAGCTACAAGTTTTTATTTTAAGGGCCAGAACCCTCCCCAGACTTCCACAGGACAGGTTATCTCTCCAAAGCTTGTTGGGGGTGATGCTTTAAGAAGAAACAGGGACTGGTATTATTATTTAATACAACATGTTTTAAAGAATGAAAATGGTCACACCAGGTAAGTGACCGTGTTCACTGGATGGACAGTCAGTGTGATGCTCCTCTCCCCGAGAAGACGGCTCCCTCCCTCCCTCACCTGCACTCATCAGGGAGAGTTGCAAGAGAGGTCGAAGGTCATCAAGACATCAGCTGCTCAGACGGTGACGATAAATAACGAATATGCAATGAGTGTTTGTGAATTAAAGGCATTAGTTCAAGGCATTAAATGCATTATTGCATGACAAAGTGAACATATTCTTCACAAATACAGTTATACATCTGCTCAGAAATTTTCAGAAATTCACTTTGTTAAGTGATGCCAACCGTGCTTTCCTTAATTTTTATTTGAAAACTACTGATAGTTTTTTTCTTTTCTTTTTCCCCTAATTTTTCAATTTTATTTTTTTAGATGACTACCTGCTGCTTGCTGATGAAAGTGGCTGGGCTAGCATAGGTGGAACTGCTCTGGGGAAATGGGCAGGGAAGATGACACCGTATTGAGGAATAAAGCTAACGCAAAAAAGGAGAATAGGAAAAGAATGCCATCCTGGCATAAGCTGCTGCACTTCAAATCCAACCTTGGCATCCAAGAAGTCAAATTTCTTGCTCATTCAGCAACAAACTCTCAATATTGTTTTTATTCATAATGTTGATGATTTGACTCACAACACTACTCACTCACATGTTTTCATTTCCTTAGCTTGGCGGAATCATCCAATTTGTGTGTCCAGCAGGGTTTTTTGAAGTTTCAGGAACCTCCACCTTTTCTTTCTTGGACTGATGATGATGATCCAGAGCTGCCTTGTGGCTTTTCAAGGAGCGCGGAGCGAGCTTTAAAATTACTTTTTAGCAAAAGTGGAATTGCTACCAGCATTCTGCAAAAATGCAGGCACATGAGCGTGTGTGCAGACCCACAAAATCCAAGGCTTTTCTTCCTTACAAAAGTGATAAAACCTGGAGCACCTCTAGAGTAAAGCCTGCTGCTACCATTAGTTTTTGACTGGAAATATTCATGCTTTGTGATTCCAGATGATTACAACAGGCGGTTCGGACACTGGAGCAGTACCCAAATCCTATCCGTCATATTCCATTTGGTTTCCCTGCACTCTCTCAGGGCACTTGGCATTTTCCTCGGACAGTGGCGGTATTTATTAATTACTGCTTGTACCTGCAATAGAACCAAGTACACGTTAGATACCCTCCAGCAGCTTTTGCCCTCAAGGACACACAATCTTAGAATGGTTACTTCCAAGTCATACGGATTTTCACACATATTCTGCATATTGAAGAAAACAGTCCGTAGATCTGAACATGAGTTGTTCCTCATTTCAGAAACCTGCTCATAAGACACACTCTGCTTGAATCTCCTTTCCCAGCCAACGTGGGGAATGTTGGAAGGCATCAGAAGCAGGTCATGAAAGGGCTGTTCAGTTGTACCCCTCCGGATCCCGGCTCAGCAATTCCGCGTGGCATTTGGGAAAGTAGAAATGATGTCGGGTGGGAAGGGGGTTAATAATGAGCCAAGAATAACCAGAGATCCCTGAAAATATGTGGAAAGGTAAATAAGAAGTGGGGGGGAGGCAAGAGCATGGAAATACCTCTGATTTCCAGAAAAAGTAAATTAATGCTTAGAAGTGCTTAGATGCAAATATATTGATTACATTATCATGAAAAGAGTCTCCAGCATTCAGCAAAGCGTGTTGCGCTCCGTGGAGCTCTCACCGCTGGCAGTCGATGGTATGACCTTTCCTTTCTGGTGCCTGATGGGACCCAAGTCCCTGGGGCATGGCTGGCAGGCACAGACGGGGCGACAATGCTGATGCTGCTGTATCCTTTCATCCCCCAGTCCCAGCAGCACAGCCCTCCAGTGCCTGGTTTACAAAGCAAGCACCATCAGCCCAAGGCTAGCTGCCCAAGCAGCCCTGCTGCTCAACCCCGAGGCCCCCAGGAGCGGGAAGTCCGTAAAAATTTTGCTGTTGGTTTGCAGGGGTGAAGGTGTCAGCCCCGGGTTTCTAAGCTCCTGGCCTGATGACCCAGCACTGGGGAAGGGCGCCTTGCTGCTTGGGTGCTGCCTCGGTTGGATGAGCAAACCAACCTTTCCTCTTCAGAGGAAAGCTGCAGGACACCTCAGGTGTTAGGACACGGCGGTGAGAGGCTATTTCAGTCCCAGGCTGATGTACAGAGGCATGAAGGCAGCCTTATGAAAGGCGGTTTGAAATATTCTTGGCTACGAAGTGGAGGGGAAGTACATGAAAAGAAAGCAAAATGTACACCGAATCCACCCAAAATAATTGCAACTGGGCTGTGAGACTTTTCTGCTTAGAAGTGCAAAGATACAGCCACGCTCGCCTGCGTGCTTTGCTTCTAACAGTTTAAAATGACTGTGTAATTAGTAATATGGAAGATATATGATAAACTGTTTCAGGAGTCACTATTTTAAATGGAGGAACTGCAAATGCCCTCCCAAAATGAGAAGGGAGCGCTTCTGACACCCGAAGTTACCAGAACAGAGGATGCTTAAAATTGTCTGTTGCGACTTGTGTTATACTGCTTATAGAGCAGATGTGTTGCTGGAATAAATCAAAGTAATTGGGAATCCGCCCCAAATTTCCACAGTGTCTTTGAATTCCATCAATGCCATCCATGGAGGTCTTTCTGCTGTGTAAGCGACTTGTGAACGCAACCCCATGCCTCGGAGCTGTTGACTGAAGCGCAGGGTTGTGAGGCTTTGATAGTGTGGCTTCCTGGGGTCTGAGTTGCGCTGCTGCTTTGGGAGGGCGTCACCTCATAGGGACTTGCAACCATGGATTCGCGAGGACTTCTGAGGGAAGAAGGCATCCAGTGGAAACCAGTGCCAAGAGCAAGGCATTGAGCTCTTCAAACACTTCCATCTCAGGAAAGGGGTTTGGGGGCAGCTAAACATGTAGATGGGCAGCTGGGCTTTTTGAAACCACGTTTAGGGGCTTAACCCACTTCAAAAAATGCATTTGCTGACGTCATTTGTCGAGGGCTTCAGCACAAGCTTTGCTGGGTTCCTCAAGAGCCCTGGTCAGGTTGTTCACCCAAGACTAGAGATGGACCGCTGGGGAAGGAGCTCACTCCCTGCCACGCTCCTGCTCACCGGTGGGTCTGCTCTGGGCTGTGGTGAGTGCTCTGGGGGCCCGACTTTTAGCGCCCACCAGGACCTGCCGTCACAAGCACATTCCCACCAGAGCCGCAGGCAGATGGATGGCCAGTGCAACCAGTGCAGCCCTGTCAGCCCAAGCGGGAGCAGCGCGAGGGAGTGGGTGCTCCTCGCTCACCCTTGGCAGGTTCCTCTTCTGCACAGAGGAACTCCCCCTGCGACGGTGCCTGAGGGCATTTCGTGGTCTCCAACGAGTGAGCGGCAATCCTCAAAGGGCCTGTGCTGCCAGACATATTGTCTCCGGCATGTTTCTGACAAGTCCCTCTGGCTTAGAGACTGGTTTCACCCGGTGGATTTTTAGGCAGGCAGGAGAGCCTTTGCACCCGGGAGAGCAAGGGCAACCTTCCTGAAGGAAAGGAGGAGTAAACTCCTGAGTGGAAGAGCGTTTAATACTTGCGCCCTTTGGCTCAGCACTGCACTTTTCTGTAGGGACCCATTTCAGAGAGCCCCCGGCAGCTGGTCAGAGCTGGCACCTCTTTCTGCTTTTCTGCCTTGGGTGCAATTCCCAGGTGATTCAGCTGGGACTTCAGAGGGCTTTGGTGAAAGCAGAAGCCAGCTTTCTATGCGCCGAGGGCTTGTAAGCGACTGTTGAGAAGAAACAGTCACTTTTCCTGGCATGCCTTTAGTCAGTGTGACCTTAAGAGTGTGAAAAAACAGGGGCCCCGGCGGTGACTGCCGTGGTTAAACAGCAGCAAGAGCATTTTCACAAGAGGACTTCAATTCGGTCACCGACGCAGAAAACTTCCATGAAGGCAGTGGGGCTTTTGGGTAAGGTTTGAAGGGTCAGGCACTCACGATGGTGTGGAAATCACGAGAAAAACGATAAAGAGGCTTGAGGTGCTGTCACAGTTCAGATCACCAGCAAGGCAGGTTAGGGAGGAATCGCCTCTTCACATACGCAGAAAGCACCCAATGAAAGTTTACAGGCGCGCTGCTGCAGCATTTAATGCAGACACCGCAGTCCTGTTATTGATCAGAGTTTTCTACTTTACAGACTGAAATGGTGGTCCTACTTTTTTTTTTTTTTTTCTATCTTAAAGTGAAATGGCTGAAACCCCGAGTAACAAAGTCAGCAAAGCTAATGAGATTAGCATGCCCTACTCATGAGAAGACTTATTTGCAAAGGCTGACTGTGCATGTAGGGGTCCGCCTTTAAGCATCCTCTCTAAAATTTAGGCAACCGGGGAGAGTTTTATGATAGAGTTTTTGCTGCACAAAGACAGCAACCAACCACCCAGCCAGGTAATTTCCCACATATGTGCTGTCTGGGTTTTTTATGATTGGCTTTGTCTTCTCTTAAAGATTTCTGAACGTGTAACTCATCTACCTCTCTATGCATGGATTTCTTTGGACAAGCACAACTATTTTTTTTTTTCCAAAATATTCTCCAGCATTTGAGGAAGATGGCTTTTTTTCCCCTGAAGGGTTTGACCCAATGTGGATCAAATCTGCAAGTTTTGCACTTGCAGATTTTGCTCTCTTAAAAGCTGTGAAAGAGAGAAGGCATGAGAAGTGTTCATTTTATAGTGATATATTTCAAGATGGTTTTATACTTAATGAAATTACAGTTGGCGCACTGAGTACCACACAGTCTTGCCCCTAGGAATCGAAATTGGATTTTTAGAAAGCCTTTCAGATGTCTTTTGGTAAAGCTGTGGTTGCTCGTCTTGATTTATGGTGGCAGTCACCTCCAATCTCAAAGACTTATTTTAATGTTTTGAAGGTGCCTTAACTCATAACTGAAAGGATTTTGGATGGGCACTGCCAATTCTTTTTTTAGAGGATGGATGGTATGTTATAAACTCGATATCTAAAAATGCCTGCACTTCTCACTTCTCCCTCAAAACGTGGCGATAATTACATTTAAATTTCAGAAGATGGCGTTGAAGATTTGCAATTAATGTCCTAAACTCTGCATGTACCCTCCTCACCGGCGGCCTGCCAGCACAGCGCGCGATGACTGGTTTTTTGATCTGATACGTTACAGCAGAAAGGATGTGGATATGTGTTGGAGACGTTAGAACAACAACAAGAAAGTGTCGTGGCATGAAACACGTGTTTGAAACCCAAAAGGCGGTAAGAAAGACTTTCATCCAAGCCCCCCCCGCTCTCCCCGGCTCCCACCACATCAGGGCAGGGGACTTTGCAGACAGGCGAACGAGTGGGTTCCCCACCACCCAGCCCCGGCTCCGGCGCCGGTACTTCGGACGGGCTTTCCCGGGGCAGCATCCCCTGAGCTCGGCGGGGCGGGAACGGCTCCCGGCCGGGGCTGGCGGCTCCTCCCGGCTCCGGCTGCTGCCTCCCCGTCGGGACTCGCTGCCTGCGGGTCCCGGCGCCGCCGCTGCCCCCCACCTTGTCCCCTGTTTCACACCTTACGGGCTGCAAAGCACGGGGCAGGCTCGCCGGGGTGCGTGTGTGTGTGTGTGTGTATTTCTCATCCTCCCCTCTGCGATCCCGACTCGGCGCCCTGGGCAAAGCCGGGTTGGGTCGCAGGGGGTGCGGGCAGGGGGTACCGGCCCCGGTCACGGTGTCGGGGGCTGGGTGGGTGGGCGGATGCCCGCCGTCTCCCCGAGCCGCTCCCCCGAGCCGCCCGGGAGCCCGGCCGGCGCCGTCTAGCACGCTTCTGGTGGGTGTAGCTAGATGGGCCTTTTACAGTAAAAGCCGCCCGGCTCTCATAGGTAGGAGTTTCCCCATGCTATTTATGTGTATGTGTCTGTCTGTATAGATTTTTTAAAAAAACCAACACGGACGCAGAGAGGGCGCCGGGCTGCGCCCCCCCGCCCCGCGGCGTGTGTTTACCAGCAATGGGCATGTGTCACTGCCTCAGATGTTTTCCAGCTCGCAAAGTCCCCGCTCCCCTTCGTCGGCTCCACCTCCGGGCCGGGGCCCGCCTTCCCCCCGCCCGGGCACGACGCCCTCCATCATATAAAGAAACTTCCCGGTGCCGCCGGCCCAGTCGCGGTGCGCCCCGTCTCAGCAGCCGGCGGCCCCTGCCCGCTCCCAGCGCCGCCACAGAGGTAAGCGACGGCGGCGGCGGTGGAGCCCACCCCGGGCCGCCCCCCGCCCCGCCGGGCCGCCGCAGCGCTCCGCCCGACACCCCGACATCCCCCCCCCCCCCCCCTCCCCGCCCCGGGGCAGAGCGGGACCCGCCGCGGGACCCGCCGGGCCGGGGAGGGAGACGCGGGGCGGTGGGGACACCTCGGCTTTGCCCCGTCTGGGCTTCTCCTGGTGCTGTCGGCACCTGAGAGAGCCGTTTGGCCTTTTTTTCTTTTAATTTTAATTTATCCCCCCCAATTTAAAGCAAAAAGATAATACCCGCCCCGTTATCTGCTCCCGAGGGGAAGGCGCGCACCGGCCCCCGGGGCTGCCCGTTCCCTCTGCCCTGGGGAGGGTCGCGGGAACGGATCGGGGGGGGATCCGCTTCATGCTCTTAGAGGGGGAAAGGACGTTTTTGGGGGTCTTTACATGGGCATCGGCGGGCCATGCGTGGGAGAACGGCGACCCTGGCTGTCCCCCCAGGCGCTTTGCGCCCCAGGGAGAAGCTGGGGGACCGGGGTTGGTGTCCGGGGGGATGCTGCTGCCTTAGGAGGGGTGTGAGGGGTGAAAGGGGTGCGGAGCTGCCCACCTGCCCACAGTAGTGTGCACCTGTGTGACAAGCGGTCTCTGAAAGTCTCCCTGTGTGTGGAGGCAAAGGCTGTGGGTGAGGAATCTTTTTTATTTGATGTAATGAGGCAGGGAAAAAAAACCAAACAAAACACCAAACCAAGCTTTGGGGCATTGAAGGACTTATTCAGGCCAGGGAGACAAGTTTGACACCAGGTCCCCATCACTGGTGTCGGTGTCCTCACATTAGGACCTTTACAGTGGGTGCCCATCACCACAGAGCCACACCGCTCCCAGCGCGTGCCTGCACCGCTGCCTGTGGCTAGGGCTCTGTGTGGCTGGCTGTGAGCTCCCACATTGCTGGGGACAGTGCCCTCGTGCCAGGCTCCGTAGGTTTCTGCCTTGCCACTTTTAGGTGTTTGCAATGTATAGATTTGAATGTTACTATATATGCGTGTTGGGAGCAGTTGGAAGGGTAGATATGTATAGGACATCATGTGTTCAAATGTGTCTGGCTTAAGTGAGCTTGTGAAAACTATTTTGATGTTGTACTTAGATGCCGTATAAATCGTAACTGCATGTGAAGCCCTCCAAATTGCGAGCATGTGGCTACCATTACATATGTGCACTATCGTATGCAAATACGTTTTTAGGTAATTTTTTCTCTTTTGGTTAAAAAATTAAAAACCCAGGTGAACTCTGAGCAAGACAAGGGCTTTGTGCCTTGAGTTCACTTGCAATGAAAATTTCAACAGCCCATGTGCGTTCATGCAAAACAGTGTCGGGACAGGGGGGAAGTCTGTCAAAGTCTGCAGCACGAGCGGTGCCTGGGGAGGGCTGGGGGGGGCTCTGCCTGGTTTCCTGAGGCTCTGTACCGTGTTTCCCGGGCTCCCCGGGGCCCCTCTGCACACCGTAGATGCCGTTTGACATGATAAGTGTGGCACAGGGGACTGGGCACCGCTTGTGGGACTCTATGCGGGGACTTCAGCTGGTGTCTGACCTGTGGGTTTTCCTCTCCCCCCATCCTGCCCCTCTCCCCCTCCTCCGCAGCCCCCCAGAGAGCCGGTGCTTGGGCGTGTGCAGAGAGGTGGGCTCGGTGAGACACCCCAAAACCCCCCACCTGTTCTCCGACACGAGTGGCATGAACTTGGAGCCGGGCGAGTGCGGGATGAACTCGGTGAGCTGTGGCAACGGGAAACTCCGCCAGTGGCTGATCGACCAGATAGACAGCGGCAAGTACCCGGGGCTGGTGTGGGAGAACGACGAGAAGAGCATCTTCCGCATCCCTTGGAAGCATGCCGGCAAGCAGGACTACAACCGCGAGGAGGATGCCGCTCTCTTCAAGGTTGGGCTCGGCCCGGGGTCAGGGTTGTGGGACACAGATGGGGCAGGAGGGATGCGCTGAGGCTCTGCGGTGGCCCCTTGCCATCCTGACCTCGCCGGCCGCCTCTGTGGGCTGGCTCTGCTGGGTGCCCGCCACCGCCGGCTGCCCGCCTGGTGGCCCTAGTTGTGCCCTGTGTCCCCTGTGTTTGTGGGATGAGACAGCCCGCCCTTTCGCACTTCTCTGTGCGGAGCTAAATGCTTGTGGGACTGCAGCATGGCTGTTTCCACATTCATCTTGGATCATTTTCTCCCTTTCCTTGTGCCTGCTACACTGTTTTTCCTACCTTACCGTGCTGCTTTTTTCTCAGCCTAAATCTGTAGGGAGTAAATTCATGCACATATGAACACACACATATGTGCTGTTTCAAGCATTGTGGACATGTACATTGCAGTTGATTCTTATTCTTTTTTTCTTTCTTTTTTTTTTTTTTTTTCTTTCCTTGTTCTTTTGATTATCTGAAATGTTTCCAGGCCTGGGCTCTTTTTAAAGGAAAGTTCAGAGAGGGCATCGATAA
Source organism: Vanellus vanellus (assembly GCF_965231255.1). Taxonomy (NCBI): domain Eukaryota; kingdom Metazoa; phylum Chordata; class Aves; order Charadriiformes; family Charadriidae; genus Vanellus; species Vanellus vanellus. Next base: position 77,435,960 of record NC_138906.1, read on the forward strand.
ACCAGATCCCCCTACCTGGAAGACAAGATTAAGGTGTGCTTTGAACAAGAGCAATGACTTTGAAGAACTGGTGGAGAGAAGCCAGCTGGACATCTCAGATCCCTATAAAGTGTACAGAATAGTGCCAGAAGGAGCTAAAAAAGGTAAAGCATCTCAAATTCCCCGTGTAACAGAGTGTGAATATGTCTCATTGTAAGCATATGGGGACTGAAGCGTGCTTTTCTGCCGTGGCCACTCGGCCTTTTTAAGTCTTTTAAGGAGCCAAAACGCAGGGCTCAAGTGCCGCTTGTTCTGATGACTTAAGAGGCTGCGCCTGCAGGAGGCCTGCTGGCGTTTGAGTCGGAGCGTTGAAAGGGAACCCTTGCAGAAGATGCAGACGGGCGCCCTGCGCATCGCTGGAGGAATCGCTCTTTTAGCTGGAGCCTCCCTGCCAGTTCTGTGTAGCGAGAGCCAAGCAGGCAGCTCAAGGGACAGGCAATAAATAAATAAATAAATAAAAATAGCTTGCTGAATCTACGTTTTGAATACAGGGAAGAGCAGAAGTGTTTTGAGCCGGACAGTAGGTACCTGCTGTAGGGGGAGACACCAGGAGCGAGGGATGCCCAGCCTGCAGCCTCCTGGCAGTGCCGGCTCTCCGAGAAGCCCCTGGTGCCAGGCAGGGCTTGCGGGAGGCAAAAGCTTGGCAGGGCCCGGGGAGGGCACGGTGGGACACCGGGTACGGCTGGGCAGCACTTCCCTGTGGGCCACCAGGGAGCCATGAGGGACAGGCTGCCTCCTGGAGCTGCCTGCAAGGGAGAGCTGGGAATCCTGTCCCAAATGGGCGCTGGAGGGCATTTGAGTCCTCTGCTTGTTCACAGGCAGGTTGTACAGGTTTGTCTTCAATGTGCTAATTTCAGATTTCCTTAAGATGTGGTTGACATCATTTATTTTCATCCCTGGGGTGAACATAGGTGCAAAACAGATCAGCATGGAGGAGCCACCGCTAATGATGAACCATCCCTTTCCAATAACATCTCCTTACACTTCACTACCATCTCAGGTACGACATTAGTTATGCATTTTGCTTGGTGCTTGTACATTGAGCAGCATCACTTCTGTGCTACGTGCTCTGTCTGTCTTTGCTGGTGTGCCTCTCTTGTTCTCTCTGGGAGGAAACTTTATTATGAAAACTGAGAAATCGAGAAGCCACTTTTCTAATGTCATATGAGGCCACAGGGCAGTTGATTTCCCTTGGTGTTGTTTATCCCTGAGTAATAGCTCTTTTCTGCTGGGCCATAGATATTAGCGTGCTGCCATTCTGTCGATGCCAGAATGTAAGCACCCAATGAAGCCTTGCCTCTTCCAAGCAGACATTTACCAGCGCTGCTTTGACTGCCTTTTGTTATTCCACCCTGTTTATTATTTACACCAGTGGTGAGAAGTTCATTTGAAAGCCTCATTGGTGGTGGTGGCGAAGTGCCATTCGCGTAGCCTGGCCAATGGTTAGACCTCCGCGGGCTTTGGCAGAGAAAATCAAGGAGCTGAAACGCGAAAGCTGGTGCAAAGCAGAGCATTACTTTTGACAGCTGCTGAGTAAAAGAGTGTCTCGTTAAATTGAATAGGTACCAAACTACATGGTGCCCCACGAACGGAACTGGAGGGAGTTTGCCCCGGAGCAGCCGCATCCCGACATCCCCTACCAGTGCGCCGGCGTCCCCTTCGCAGCCCGCAGTCATCACTGGCAAGGGCCTGGCTGTGAAAATGGTAAGACGCTCCCGTGTAGGGTTGCTTGCTGAGGTTGGTCACCTAGAAAGACCGCAGATTTCAGATTTTTATTTGTGGCTTTCAGTGGAATTAATAGAAGTGGCTGGAGAGGAGGGCTGGGCTCCCTTCAAAGACAGCCAGGGGGCCCCATGGCAAGAGCTTTTGTCCTGCTTCTTGCTTTCACTGCCACCATACATGTGGTGTGTGGGCTGTGCAGTCCTCTGGGTTGAAACAAGTGAGCCCCCAAAAGTCCTCAGCTGTCTCAAAAGCCCTGAGCAATAAGAAGGCAACCAACCGCCCCCCCCCCCCCCCCAAAAAAAAACCCTCAAATGGGAACATGTGTTCTTTAGCTTTGCTTTCTGATTTTGGACCTTTTGAGGCACACATCAGTGAGGTTTTCCCTCCAGCCTTGTGGATTAGAATGGCATTATTCTCCCGAGAGGAGAGCTGAAATTATTACTTTATTTTAGTGCTGTGGCAAAGGGACAACTTGTCATGGATTGAGTCTCTCTTGGGGCTGGTAGAGCAGAAACAGAATGAAGGGACGTTCCTTTCCCTGAAGATCTCACAGTACCAGAGCCTAACATAATCACGGCTTTCCAAGCTCTGCATCCTTAGGAAAAAGCCTGAATTGTGAAAATTGGCAATGCTGAAGCCCGCGGGGGATAAAACATGAGAGAAAGGGAACTGTGTGCCACAGACCCTTGCAGGATAACTCACCTGAGGACACAGGCATTTGCTTCATGGGGAGAAGCAGCCGGTCCAGAAGGGCAGGAAAGGACGGGAAGCGAGGAAGGGCTTCTTAGAGCAGATGCTACATTTTCAGAGGACCGTTCTCTAGAGGTTTTGGTGCAGAGAAATAAACTTCTGTTTCTTTGGGTCTGCTAAAAAGTAAACGCTCAGTGCACTGCGACTTTTGCTGGCAGTTTATGGGAATTATTAGGCAAAATCCTTTGCTTTTAGTTGAGCTGTTTGCTAATAAAAAAATCGAAGTAAAAAGCTGAATGAACCCTTCCCTGGAGTACATCCTCTGCAACAGTTAAACACACATCCAGCTTTGCTGGATTTGGAGGCAGCTGTTAGTGGCTGGCATTGGGTTTCTCGTTGGGCTGTAAGGCTTCTCCAAGAGATGTGGGTGTTTTGTATCCGCATTGCTCCAGCTCCTGACCGTGGTGGGTTCTGCCGTTGGGAAAGGTAGCGTGTGCTTGTCTGCAAGTCGCTTGCATCATCCTCCAGAGACTTTCATTGACATTAAGAAGCAGAGGCAAACTTCAATTGCCCGTGTTATAATCCACTTACTGATAGGCATCTCTTGGAACTGTCTAATAGTAGTCCTGGTAATACAACCCTATCAATCTCCTGCTGCACAATGTTCTTTACCTGCTTTTCAAACAGTGTTAGTTCCAGCTTTATTGTTATACCTCTTTTTAGTAAAATTCCTTGTACCGAGTGGATTCTTTTATGCAGGCAACTTTTAAGAGCGCTGTAGTCTTGTTAAAAATGTAAATTATATCTGTAATAGAATACCACATCAGGTAAGGAAAAAAGTACCAGGGGGAATAGGGAAAAGCCAAGGGAGTATTTCAGGCAGACCCAAATAAAAATACAGCCCAAATAACATTTCTAGAGATTGGTAGAGTTGGCATACCTGGAAAAAATTGGGAAATAAGACCTTTTTAAGAGGAAAGGGGGAAGAGAGGGAGTTCCTGGTGGGGCCCAGAAAAACTTGCTTTTGCATTGCCGTGATTGCTCTGCCAAGCTTTTCTTTTAGGATTTAGGCAGCTATCACTGACTTTTGTTTGTGAAAACAGGTTGTCAGGTGACAGGAACCTTTTATGCTTGTGCCCCTCCTGAGTCCCAGACTCCTGGCATCCCGATTGAGCCAAGCATAAGGTCTGGTGAAGCCCTCGCCCTGTCAGGTAAGGTCCGTAACCCCCCCCGGGCTTTCTGGGGAGCTTGACAAGAGACTCCCACTTCTGACTTGCCCTGCCATTCTCTCTCCTTTCTGATGAAAAGAAAAAAGAAGAAAAAAAAATAAAGAAACCTCTTTAATGAATGAATTCGGTGTATGGGCTTAAGCCTCTGTTTTCCAGGGTACTTAAAGCACTTGTAGCCGCAGCTCCAAGGGATGGAGGTGGTTAAAGTTGATGGAAGTGCTTCGCTGGCTCACTGTGTTAGTGCTGGGTTGCTTCGGTGAGCCACCAAATCAGGTCTTCCCAGGGGAGTTTGGAAATTTTGGGGTTGTCAGTGACTTTTAGCTCAGTTTCTCATTTGGGAGGAGGAGCCCCTGCAAAAGCTGCTCCTGCTGGTGCCACCTGGCTTTGCTCTGCTTCATTATTCCTGGTGGGAAAAAAAAAAAGGCATTCGGGAAAGAAAAGGGAAGTTATTTTAGCCAGGTTTGTAGATGTCCGGATGCTGGGGGACTTTCTGAATGGCTCTGGGAAAAGGTGTGGGAATGTGCTTTTCTCAGAAGTCTCTTAGCGTAGAAGAGAGTCTCTTAACTCAGAAGAAGATAAACCTGTAACGTGACGCTCGGCAGGTTTCTTGAGCTGGATTGTTCTCCTGAATCAGGCTCTGTATGTATGTATGTATGTATATATGTGTGTGTGTTTGTGTATATATATAAACATACGCTATATGCACACACATGTATTTTGTTATATATATCTATATCTATTCAGCGCTGTGTGAGTTCTTAGGAGTCAGCCAAGTTGATGGAGTGGCCATTTGACAGTGAGGCTGGGGATTTCGGGTACAGCCCTGCTGGAGCTGGAGCCAGCAGTCGCTGCTTCTCTTCAGGCAGCTAAGTGCAAGTTTGCAGGGCCCCTCTGCAGAAGCCTCTTTTTATGCAAAATCTGGGGAGAAACACAGCTACTTCCTGATTAAATCTGAGGAAGTGTACTGAGCCAGTGGGTTTAATTGTGATGTGAACTTGGAAAATGTGACAAACGACAACTTTTTGCGTGCAGACTTTTCCTTTTAAACAGAAATGTGAAGTTTGCGGGACGTTAGTTCCTACCAAATTCCCACATCAGTAGCCCTTATAATAAAATAAGAGCGCATTAATGCTACTGTGCCCCAAAAGTTTTAGTATTTATATTCTTCAGATGATTTTTGCTAATGCGAGCATGTCTTCTGGGTGGTGGTGACAACCAGGCTCAGAAATCTCATGCAAATTTGTCTCTTGGCCTTAGTACAGATCTGAAACATAAACCATTTGTACTAATGTAGCTAATGTATCACAGTGATTCTTTTTTTTTTTTTTTTTTCCCCTCCTTGTAGATTGTCGGCTCCACATCTGCTTATATTACCGTGAAATACTGGTAAAGGAGGTGACAACTTCTAGTCCTGAAGGTTGTAGGATATCCCATGGCCAAAGTTATGAGGTCAGCAGCCTGGAGCAAGTTATCTTCCCTTACCCAGAGGATAATGGCCAGAGGAAGAACATAGAAAAACTACTGAACCACCTGGAACGAGGAGTAATACTGTGGATGGCACCTGATGGCCTCTACGCTAAGAGACTTTGCCAAAGCAGGATCTACTGGGACGGGCCTCTGGCGCTCTGCAGTGACCGACCCAACAAGCTGGAGCGGGACCAAACATGCAAGCTCTTTGATACTCAGCAGTTTTTAGCAGGTAATTCCCACTATGGCTTTGATAGCATTTCTGGAGATGTCACCTGGTCGCTCTCCACGTCAGCTTTACAGGAGTGCGTTCTTCCTGTTGCCTTATGAGTTACAGTAAGAATTACCCCTCACTACTTCTTCTGGGCAAGCACAGTCAAGGGGTAGTTGAGTCCTGAATAATCCTGTCAAATTCTGCTCTCCGTACACTTTCAATACCCCTGCACAAACCAGCAGGAGTGAACTGATGCTTGGCTGGTGACACCCCAAACCTCATGTCTCTTTAAGAGGCGTAAGGAGGAGTCTAACAAAATAGTCTTTCCACATAGTGGGTGACAGAGGAAAGTGGATCCTATTCTTGGATCTGCGAGTGTAAGTCCTGGGTAGGTCTGTGGTCTGCACTTGTGCTGCTCCCAACCTGACCCAGAATGAGCCTGAGATCTTGCTCAGAATATACAAATATCAGCATGAGTTTCAGTAGAAAGCCTTCTTTTCAGTCTGTACCAGCGATTCAAAGATATCTGGGGGGTGAAAAGGATTTCACAAGCTCTGGAGTTTCTGGATTGCTCTAAGCAGGGAAGTGCATTAGCTCTCCAGACCAATGTGGGAAAGTCTTATTTTGCACAGGACACTTGGGAGCATCAGTACAGAGGGCAAGGGTGTGCTTCAGGATGGTGCCTTCTCCTTCCAGCCTGTGGAGGGAAGAGGCAGAGCCTCTACCCTGCTTCCCAGCACTTCCAAGCAGCTAGAGGGAGGAAAGCTGTCCACCCAGAGATACTGGTGGGAGCCGGTCATTGTTGCAGAGGACAACTTGGGCAGCAGGAATACGTTGTCCCCTTCTTTGAGATGTGTGGCATTGCTACAGACAAACTGAGTGCCTATGGTTTGGCGCGTTTTCCCATTAGAAGAGGGCATCAGCACTGGCATGAGTCTCTTAGGAGAATAATGCCTTGCAAAATTTTTAAAAAAAAAACACCAGACCCAAACCAACAGCTTTAACCTACTTTATATTCCAAGGCTGATGGCACCATCCTAGCAAAATGGTCAAGCAAGAAATGCATTTAAAGAGAGAAATATCATATGCATGTGAAAATTGACAGTTAGAAAGGGGAATTTGAGGTCAGGGTATTGGCTTGGGCTTCAATCACATGCTAATTTAAAGATGTATAATTCTGCCTCTGATGATCGTTTTGGAAATCCCTTTCCCTTTTCTCAGGTGGTTTTTCAGATGTACTCTGGGTTCTTCCAAACGGTTGACAGGACATCTCTTTTTAGACACCTAACCCCAAAGATAAGCTCAAGCAATAGTTATTTTTTCCCCCTCCTAAATTACTTATGCACCAATGCCTGTGCAAACCCAAGCATGCGGTTGAAGTCATAGTCTGCGGTGTGTGCAAAGTGAATTTTTGCATGTGTTGATGCTCAGCTGGGTTTGTAAGTGACTTGCCAGGGGTGTATCACATCTGCATGTTAATTGAGTGCACTGAAATCCCAGACTGCGGGCAAGCGTGGGGGTTCCCCCCTTAGGAAATCAGGGCTTCCTTGGAAAGAGATGCAGGAGACCTCTACCAGGAGACAAAATATTGAACAGCAGAGAAAGGGGCAGAAGCAGAACTACTGTGGACCACAGCTATTAGGACCCTGCTGAGGTGCTGGACCCTGCAATGCAAACTGCGCCGGAGCATCGAGGCCTGTGTTGAGCAGCCTGTACTGTTGAGAAGGCTAAAATGGCAATAAATGAGAAACCAGGTGGATGGTCTGTGGGGAGTACTGCATAATAAATGCAGTAAATTGGGCTGGGTGGAGAGCAGGAGGACAGAGGAAGAGAATTTGGGAGCATGAGGGTGGCAGCCAGAGGAAGGTTGGCTTGGCAGAAGGAGAGGCGGCTGGAGCCGGAGTAGCAGGAGATGGGGAGGGTTTGGGGAGGCGCGTGGGGAGCGCTGCGGAGCAGGAGGAGGCACTTGGGCCCAAAAAGGGAGACGGACTGAGTGGAGGGTTTTGGAGAAGCGGGAGGCTGACCTCAAGCCCTGGTTATCCTGCTGGTGGGAAAGAAAGGTCTTTCTTCTGCAGGTTCATGCCCCAGGCTGCTGTGTGGCACTCCCACAGGTATTAAGGATTTGGAGAATTGCTGAGGCCAAGTAAAACTGGTGGAAAGAGGAAAGTGGCAGAAGTTCCCCATTAGCAGTGTGGCGTTGGACTGGCCTCGGGTGGATCATCCTTCCCTGTCCTGTGGCAGCACAGAGGGAAGCACAGAGGGTCCTATGGAAAAATCTCTTTTCTCTTCTGGCATACCTCCAAAAAGTTCACAGCGCTTTTAGGGTTTTTGAGGGGAAACTGTGGGGAGAACTATGCTTTACTCTGCATTTTAAGTGAGTGGCCCATTGTTTTACCCTTATAACTGCCCCTTCCAGTAAGACCAGTAGTCCCAAGCCTGGGTTAGGGACACTGTTGTGGTAGCTGCTAAATTCATGCCTTGGTCTGAAAAGCTTGCGGTTAGAGTAGAAATGGCAAGGGTGTATTTTGGGAAAAGGGGCATTTGTCATGCCAAGTTTGAAGACTCTCCTGTCCCTGTATAGCATGGGGTGCTTCATTATAAGACATTGGTTTTCATATTAATTTCAACTTTTTCTGGGAAGCACGAACAGGGTTATAAATTAAAATGAAATCTTTACCAATCAACTATGTAGAAATACTGCCCACAACGCATACTTTAATGAGGATATTGTGTTAGATGGACTTCTCTCTTTTCCGGAAGGAAATGCAGTGTCTAAAACACAACATAGTGATTTTGGTCCAAGTGGAAGTCTCTTATAAAGGCATCTCCCATTATCTTTCATAGGTAACACTTTGTCTATTGGAATAATTATATAATTTGACCTTTTCCTTTCGTGCAAGGATGTGGGTTAGTGAAGAGAGTGCAGGAGCGCAGAAGACACAGGCTCTTTTGCTGGCTCGGTGCATGGCTTGAATAAGGTCCTTCACCTTCCTGTGCCTCTCCGTCCCCCACTAGGCAGAGTGATGACAGCAGCTTCATGACTGTGTCCTGCTGAGGCTGAATTTCGTGCCTGGCAGTGCTTTGAGTCTCTGGCTCTACTAAGCCATTGGTTTCAGTGCTGCTGTTGGGCGTCTGCTTAAGTGGGTCCTGGCTACCGCTGGTGTCTGCTCTAGGAGGGTCTGCTGTCCTTGGAAGGACATCCCGGTTTGTGCATATGAAATGACTTGTGATGCAAGGCAAACAGAAAAATTGCAGTGTTATAACGAGGTCCCTCTGATCCATGGGAAAGTCTCCAAACTCAGTTTCTCCTCCTTACCTCTTGTCTGTTTCCTGACCTCTCTCATCCTCCCCTGGAGTTACTTCATCTTCTCCCACTGTGCTCCAGGGTCCTCCATTCAGAGCTCAGCCGTCTGGAAAGTCTTTCTTACTGGTCTGGACTGGTCTTGGCTGGGATAGAGTTAATTTTCTTCATAGCAGCCCATGTGGTGCTGTGTTTTGGATGTGTGATCAAAACAGTGCTGATAACACAGGGATGTTTTAGTTATTGCTGAACAGTGCTTTCAGAGCATCAAGGCTTTCTCCGTTTCTCATTCTGCCCCCACAGCGAGTACGCTGGGGTGGACAAGAGGATGGGAGGGGACACAGCCGGGACAGCTGACCCAAGTGGACCAAAGGGATATTCCCTACTGTATGACCTCGTAGTCAGCAGTAAAACTTGGCAGGGGGGAGTGGGGAATTTGCGAGAAGGTTGCTGTTACTTGGGGACTGACTGGGCATCGGTCATCTGGTGGTGAGCGATTGCTTTTTGCATCACTTGTTTTTCTTTGTTTTGTTTTGTGGTGGTTTTTTTTTTTTTCCTTTTTACCTATTAAACTGTCTTTATCTCAACCCACAAATTTTCTCACTTTTGCCCTTCTGATCTTCTCCCCCATCCCGGTGGTGGGAGCGAGCGAGCGGCTGCGTGGTGCTTACCTGCAGGCCAGGGTTAACCCACAACATGGCCCTTTCTCTCTTCCCAGAGCTGCAAGCCTTTGCTCACCATGGACGCCCGCTGCCAAGATACCAGGTTGCTCTGTGCTTTGGGGAGGAATTTCCGGATCCGCAGAGGCAGAGGAAACTAATTACAGCCCATGTAAGTAGGACTTCTGCCTTACCTAAAAGAAATATATTCCTTGGAGGATATGAATCTGCCAGTCAGGCTTTTCTACCTCGTGTAGGTTGTGAGGGAGGTAATAAATTCTTGAAAATTCAGCACCATCCAGACTGGGAGTTGAATCCCCAGATCTGCCAAGGACTGACTGGTGGCCGTCAGTAGGGCAGAGCAGCTGATTTTCCTCTCCGTAGAGAGGAGCATCAGGGATCTCTTTAGGTTTTGAAGGGATTTGCAAAAGCTGAAAGGTACCCTGGAAGAGCTGGGCTGTGTTGTTATTGCTGGCCTGGTTGTGCAGCTCCTTGGGTGGCCAGGCTGGTGCAGGACGTGGTGCTTTCACAGCCGCTGCACGTGAAGGCGCTCCAGAATCCCAGCCTGCGTCTCAGGGACCTCAGCCCTTAATGGGATTCAGTGGCTGCCTGTGCAGCTTCGGGGTTAAGGTAGCTGGCAAGCTCATGGGCTGACTGACCACAGTTCACACACACTCAAAGCTAGTGTTTCGGGATGCTATCTGAGAGAGGGTGATGACGGAGACTGAGACCAGGTACTTTCTAAATTGGCTGTATTGGTCCATAAAACCACAAGAGAGGTGATAAGGCACACGTTAGCGGCAGGGCTTAGCTTACTGCATCCTTGGGAAGAAAACTGGTGTCTCTCTTAATTTTTCGAAAGCCCCTTCGGTAGTAGCATGGGTCCCAAGTCAGACTTTTGTCATAAGCCGTGGCCTCCCCTCAGCTGCTCAGCTTTCGTACTGCCACACTGCTGCTTAGCAAGTCTCTGGGGTGGAAGGTGGGAATCTCACAAATTTGTCCCAAGTTATCCATCCCTCTTTCCTAGTATCCCTTCTCCAGCCCCCTTCTCCATCTCTTGTCTTGTCAGCTTTTCTGTGAGCCTGTACCTCTTGCTCTTTCCAGAGCTTTGCTTCCCCCTTACCAGTTTCTCCTCAACTTCTCAGGCTGTCCTGGCTTGTGGGCTGATGGGGCTCCACCACGCCACCAAACATCTATGCCCTGGGAGCTGTCTGGCTCACTTTCCCCGCTGCCTTCCCATGTCCCCCATAGTGGGACGGGAGGTGCTCAGCTGCCTCCGAATGCCGATGAGAGCAAGGGAAGGGGAATCAGTGGGGCTGCTCCAAGGCAGCGATCTCTTCTGACTCTCTCCATTCCCAGAGGCAGGACCCACAGGCAGTCGGTTTTTCCTCCAAAATGGTGCCCGTGTCTTAAGGTGGAGGGGCTGGCTGACCAGCAGGAGAGGGTTGTGGAGAAGAGTTGTCCAACTTTGTCTGTCCCCTGAGAGTTAGGAGAGCTTCAGGTGTTTGTTTTCAGTGTGCAACTTAAATATTTGCAGTCAGAGCCCAAAGCCGTGAGGGGGAATGATGGTTTCTGAAGAGAGAGAAGTGAAGGCAATGTTAAATCATACGAATCCCTCTTGGTGGTTGAACAGATTCCTCATCAGAGCTTGAATGAACACAAACAAGAGTAACTTTGGTGTTAGACTGAAGTCTAATCTCAAGCATAGTCATTTGGTGACGTCTCATTCTACCTGAGGGCTCCGGTATTTCCAGTCAAGTCCTCAAAGTACTTTAAAATGCAGGCAAGACTTTCAGCACTTTGCGTGTCTATTTGAATGCTTCAGGTGACCATGGACATACCAGGCCTGTAGGCATCGCTCAGAGCCAGGGGCTGGCTAAGGGGCTGCAATTGCTGACACACCATTTGTGTCACTGGTACATGCCCTTCTAAACGAAGGCAGTGGAGGTAAGGGGTTGTGCGGTTAGCAAGGCACTTGGCAGCAGAACAGGCAAGGCCCAGCTTAAAACAGAGCTTAATGAGACCACTGAAATCATTTTCCCATTCTGGTAAGCAGAACTGTTTTGTCCTGCCTTGTTTTTAACTTAAACCCACTGTAAATAACTAAGATGAGGAGCATGAAATTTTGTCACATGTCTGATGATTAACATTTTGTCTGTTCTTAAGGTTGAACCAATGTTTGCCAGGCAGCTGTATTACTTTGCTCAACAAAACAGTGGACATCTTCTGAGAGGCTATGATTTGCCAGAACTTGTGACTAGTCCAGAGGATTACCACAGATCTATTCGCCATTCCTCTATTCAAGAATAAGATCCTCAGAAAGAGTGTTTTTAAAGGCACTGTAAAGATTATGCAGAGTGGAGGAGCAGATCTGGGTCGCAATTTGGAGAGCCACATCGCAGCTGGATGTGTTCAGGGGTTCAATGATAGGAAAATGAACTAGGACAACCATATTGTATGATACAAATGACACGTCTTCAACGTTTGGATGCTACATCTCACATAGGTTCCACTGTCGCTGAGAATAACTCAAAACTGACGAAATGATTGCTATGTTTACGTTTGCTTAATGTTCTCCTTGGGTTTTGAGGACTGATGCTTACCGAAGACTTAAATCCAGAGTTTACATTGTTACATTTGCAGGGCTATTTATTTTGGATTACTGATCTCAGGGAAGGTACCTAAATTTGCAGTGCAGCTACTATAGGTGGGTAGCAAACATAGATGGTTTATTAAGAATAGCTGATACATGTACGTGGTTATAAATTTAGATTCATAAGTGTGATGCCTATATTCTTGTATAGAATATTTCAGTGTATTTTTTAAAAACAATGCAATTCTTCAGAGACGTATTTTTTTAATGCCTGACTGACATTTGCCCTGACAATGGATTTTGTTGCTGCCACTGTTGTTATTGGATTAGCCCCCATAATAGCAGTTTCTAAGGTGATGCGTTTATGGTACTGTGTTAAGAAAAGTGACCATATATTACTCATATTACCTGTGGATTAACCGCTAAAATTCGAGAGTCCCGAAGAGCAGGTTTAAAAATGTTACGTTTTTCTTATAATTGAAAGCCACTATACATTCTTTTTATATATATATATATATACACATGCATTAGAATTAAGTTGGCAGACCGTGAAAATAGCACATAAATGGTCCTGCTAGCCCTTTTCCGATGTCACACGTGTGAGCCAGGTTAAAATAACTACCACCTCTGACTTGTACAGAGCCAGCTCCGCTCTCCGTGTGCGCTCGCAGCTTCCTTCCAGTGGTACTGAAATGAATGTGAAGGGAGAGTTCAAGGAGAGCAGCATTTGGCCTCCTGTATTAAGACAGTCAAGGCAATGCTCGTTTTAACGTTTGTTTTCAAAAGTCTTACAGAAGTATAATTTGATGCAATTTGCAGCTTTTAATGGTAGGGTGCCATTGCAGAGAAGAGGTCCGTTGGGTATGCGTGTCAGTGAAGTTTCCTCGCTGGCGAGCAGACCACGTGATCTTACCGGCTTTAACTCCAGAACACGATCTCCCTGTGCTTAACAGACATCCTTCGCTTGAATTTCTAAATGAGGAAGAAAAAACGGTACTTGGTCTGGCAGCAGACTTGTGTTCTAGGGACTTTGAATTTATACATCTTAAAGATGCATACTCTTTTGGGATATATTATCCCCCTCCTTCTCCACAGTGCCAAGCGGAATTACCAGATTATTTTTAGTTTTGTGTTTTTTGCTACTTGAAGTGTTTTTCGTGGCTTTAAGATTTTCATGGGGGAGACCTCTTTCTTAGACATTAAAAGCACTGCTCTAGGTGACTTTCAGAGCTTCTGCATATGCTTTTGGCCTGTGCATACATTTTACTGAAAGGGACTTTTGCGTCCAAACTCAACTGGTACAATACAAATATTTGATGTGTTTTTCACTTTTTTTTCTAGTGGTCGTTGCTTCCTATGCTCGTTGCTTCAGCTCACATCTTAGAATAAAGTCCTTATTCCCTACCAACTGGATTTGTATGTGTTGTTTTCAGTGGCGGGGCAAATGTAACGCTCGCGGTTCTGCACCGTGAACCTGGGGCAGCACTGCTGGCTAAGTCTATGGGGAACTGTGTTCTAAGCCAAAAGTGCAGGGAAAGGTCAGAAGGTAAGGATTTTTTCTTGTGAAAATGTCTGCCATACCAGCTACCGTTAGCAGAAAAAGGGAAAACAGGCAGGTTGCCCTGTGGCTGTTGGTTTCCCGGACCACGGACGATGCAGCAGAGCCCTGCAGCTGGGGAGCTGGCACTGCCACGCACCTGAGGGCTCTGCCCCTGCCCCTCCGTGGCCTCCGGGGCTGGGGACTGGGCTGGAGCCCCCCCCTGCCCAGCCCGGCGCTCGGGGACTCTCTGACCCACCGCTTGCCGGGCTGGTGGCTGGAGCTGGAGGTGGTGGCTACCGGTGGCTATAGTTTCCAGAGTGCTTTCAAGTAAGAAAAGCTGGGAAAGGGTGAAAAGGAGGATGACAAGTGAACTAAAATAGTGAAGTTAAGAATAGGAGTGAATTTCACTGGGCAGCCCCTGTTTACTGGAAATCAGGGTCCTGAGAAGGGTCCTTGGGTGCAGTAGTTTACAGGCAGAGCAAGGTGTGAAAAGTAGTTATGAGATTTGTGAAGGGTGTGAAGATGGGGGGGGGGGGGGCATTTTCTCTTTATGTGGAGGCTCCTGTTGGCTATCGAGATGCGTTATCATTTTTGGCTTTGGAATGAGCTTTTCATGATTTTCCCCGAAGGAGCATGATTTAAAGTCAGCGGCTGTGAAGAGGGAGGGAGAAGAGCACCATCTAACTTCTGGCCAAACACAACTTGCTTAGTTTGAATGCAGAGAGATGCCGGTGAAATAATTATTTTAACCAAGGAAAGAGGTTGAGATATTTCTCTCGGAGGGATGGGGCGGAGAGGAAGAGTGGAAGGAAAATAAATCTGTTGATTTGTACCATAAATTATTTTGCATGTGAGGACTTTAAAACTGCATTTGACTTTTTGTGGCCATCTCTTACTGTTCAAAATAACTAATGGATACGTAAAGTGGAAAAAAAAGGCAAACAAGAAAAAACCCTGAAAACATTTTCTCCTTTTAGTATATTTTTTACAGTCACTACGTGAAAGCGTTTGAAGTACTTCCTACTTCTGTTAACTTCTGTTTATAGTTTCTGAGGTCTACTTCCTTCCTGTTATGATTTTGGTGGCGTTACAAATGACATGTTTTACTCCCGTCAACACCGAAGGCATAGCTGGTGTTTTTTCAAATGATTTCAGTGTGAGATTTGTGTCAGTATTGGTTTCTCTGATTTCAATACGGCCACGCTTACAATTGTTTCTTGAAAGGCTTTCGTCCCAGAGCTCTGCAGCTGAGCTACCTACATTCAAAATTTGGTTCTGCTAAGTGGTTTTGCCTACTGCTGTGAACTGTATTAGCCTTACAGGGATTGTAGGTTAACCAGAAACGAAGAGATATATTTTAAGCTGATATACAGTGTTAACAGGGTTTGTGGAAAAAACACAGGATTCACGTGAAAACCCCCGTGGCCTTTTAGATGGGCATATGTATGCTGTTTACATCAGCGTTTGTCAGCAGCGTGGAGGTGGGGAAACACCACCTTCGGCAGAGAGCTTTCAGGAAAAAGTAAAGCATTTTCTCTTACACGCTTTCAGATCATTGTCTGTGTATACATGCAGAAAGGCGGGGGGGGGGGGGGCGGGGGAGAGAGAGAGAGAAAGAGTAGTTACCAAAAAAAAAAAAAAAAAAAAAAAGGCCGAGTAGTTTGAAACGATCATAATATCTCCTTTCTCAGGCAGAACTATATGTCAAGTTTAGCTGAACTCGGACGGCAAGATTTTAAAGATTGCCAGGGTGTTTTTTATCTGCACTCTGATCTGGCTAGTAGGAGGCTAAGAGTTATTTCTTTGTGATCAAGGGCTTGCGAGTTTGGTCGGCTCCGAAGAGAAGTCGGCAGGTCCCTGTGAGTCGGAGCAGTTGGGAGGCAGCTGGTGCGCAGCTTGTTCGAGCGCTTAGTTTTTGAGCGCGCAGCCAGGTGAGCGCGTCCTCTTTGCATCCCAGTGGGGTGGTTACGTCCGCTGCGCCCCACAACCAGCTCCACTGCTGGGCTACAGGTACCCACTGCCCGAATGCCTGCAAAATGCTCAGTGCCTTGACTGCGCTGAAATGATGGTCAAGGAGGAGCTAACTTGGGTGTCTCAAAACAACACTCCTTCAACTGTAGCCATGGCATAACAGATGAACGCGCTGATCGGATGGGTTGCCGTTGCCCTTTTGGCAACTGGCAAGAGGGTAAGGCGATCTACCTGTGCTCAAGTGGGAACAGCAAAACAGGCCAGATGCCTTGGTTCTGGGCTTGGATTTGTTTTTCCACTTTGCGCTGGCAGAGTCTGACCCGAAAGCTGACGTCTGAGTGGCTCTGCACAGGGTGGTGTTTCGCAAAAAAGGCAATAGTCAAGAAAGGGTAGAGTCCGTATTTTCAGCTCTTAGATAGGAGTAGCTTCATGCCCTGGGAAACAATGGAGATGAAACACAGGACTTCATGTTGTAAATGCTTTTTTATTGTTTCCGCAGTGCTGGCCGCAGCACGGCTGCCTCACACGTCCCTGCTGGCCAGCTGGCAGATTCCTGCCACCCCAGGAGCAGTGCTGCTGGCTGGGGCCAGGCACGGGACTGTGTGCTGGGCACTTTTCTGAACTCTGTCTCCCAGGCTTCGGCTGTCATTTCCTGCTCCCTTCAGAAGACAGGTCATGAATTATGCACAAATTCTGCCTCTCAAGCTAAGAGAACAGATAGATTTAGGTGACTTCTTTTCACAAACCGCAGGTAACGTGTGTCCTCCGTATTCCTGGGAAGTAGTTTCATCTTTGAGCCTTGGGCTTGCTCTGTTTTGGTTTCAAGACCAGCTTCTGCATTCTCGCTCTAGAAATGTCTGAAATCCAAAAACTTGTGGATTCCGGTTAGCCTGGCTGCTCGACCCAGCTTTCAATCCCTTTCCTGGGCAGGCAGAAATGATGTCCATGTAGTATCAATGAAACCACCTACCAGAGGAAGTTCTGTGAATGTCCACGTGAACCTGGTGATGTTAGTGCAGATACTTGCATCTTAGTAGCTGAAATACGCTTGCCAAGCTCTCTCAGCTGTACCAGTACTAGGGCGATGTGTGCATCACCATGCGCACGAAACGCATTTCATCGCATCCTCACCATGTTGTCCACCTTGCTCTTTCTCACTTCCTTCCTGAAGAGCAGGCGTTTAAATCTGGCTGAGGCAGCTAGAGGAATACCCTGATTTCTTCAGGTCTGCAAGATGCAGAATCTCTCTCCGAGCTGGGGATGGCCAGTTCAGCCAGGCAGAAGTCAGACACTTTCAGGGTCAAGCACTTCTGCTGTCTCCAAAATGCCTTAACCCGTCTCTGTCCATGGGTAAATCCCACTCATAGGTCAGGGGACAGTTTATCTCATGTAGTCTTATGCCTTCTCCTCCTGGTCTAATACAGGTACCAGCCTTGGTACGTGGTCATGAAGAAATTTTCTTCTTTACTGGTGGTTGCAGCCATCTAGTAATGTGCATTGCTAAATACCTTGTTGTGGGTCTAGCTAACATGTTTGGCTCTCTCTTGGGTCCTCTCTCAATCTTCCTCTACATTGACAGCAAGATCTAAAGGCAGGCAGGGCTGCTTACTATTTGCACAGTGCCAAACATGATGGGGCACCACCTTTGAAGGTGAGCCTCTGGGCAACACCGCAATTCCTATAATTGTGAGCAGGATGTTCTTGGGTCTTGCCAGTTGTGATTCTCACCCTAGAAACCATAAAATGCTCAGCAGAATATAATCATGGCAATCATTATGCTAGGCTTTCCCATAGGAAGCTGATGTGCAGCTTATTTCAGCCCCAGCCACCACATTCAAATTACTTTTTCTCATGGAGGTGATTGAATCAACTGTTTCTCACGCTCCTGTTAGTCATTCATAATTCTCTCCTAAAAGTGAAGGCTGAGTGTTTGCAGTTTCTAGCGCAGAGCATCTAGCTTCAGATCAAATTGCTTTTAGAGCTGGATGCCCTACCTTTTTCCTTTCAAACTGCTCCTGGGTTTCATGATTTTTATATCCTCAGAAACCAAAGTTATGGGTCAGGTCTAGTTACATCTCCAATAACTCATTTTCATTTCCTCTTTTCACACATGATCAAGAGGTTTAGCCTTCTTCATGACTGTCCCCTCCCACAGAAAAAACCCATGTGAGGAGTAGCGAGAGAGAAAGACTTCAAAAACAGGGTGAGTGACCTCATCATGTATCTACTGTAGAGACGTCAATCTCCAAGAAATAGGAAAGGTCAGAGCTGTTTAGAGCAAGGGGTTTTTCACAACTCAGCTGAAAAACCCAGGCCAAGTCTGAAGAATTCATCCTATCCCCATCCCTTATCTCATCTTTCCCCCAAATATTTGGAGAGCCTCCATCCAGAGGAGTTGCTGCTGTGTGATTTTTAACATAGGTTGCCATCCTGAAGCACTGGTCGCAGTAAGTTTCGCCAGGCTTGGGCTTTCCAAACGAAAGCGTTGAAACAAATGACAGATGTTCGCATAGGAATAGTACAAAACCTTTTTTTCCTTTTAAAGGAAACACAATTTTTTTCTTCCAGAGCTTCTCCCACCCCCGACATAATCAAATCCTGGAAGTTTTCATTGCAGCACCTTAACAATTTTATTATTTGGACTAATTAGTCCAGATGGTCGCTGGGCTTTGTGCAGGGGATGGGAGAGAGGTGAACAAGCCTTCTCTGTGGTGGGGTGGCAGGAAGGTGGAGGAGCCGGGAGCTGCGTCCCAAGTGCCGTGGGATGGGGAGAGGATCTGCTTGGCGTCCCTGGGCGCGGATGCAGGTCACCTGTACCCGCACACAGGGCGGCACCAGCCTGGAGGGTGACTCTGAAGTCTCACTTTCCTTTAAAACCATCACTCTACGAATAAAATGGCTTACCTACAATCCCCACACAGATACAGGCACCATTTAAATATAGCAAGCATTGATGTCTATCTGTAAATTACAAGGAAATGAATAAATCGAGGCGACATAAACCGCAAAAAGGAAGTTTGAAATCAGCCCGGAGCTGTGATAGGTCGGCTCCTGCCGAGGGACCCCGCTGAACCTTCACCATCCACTGTGGCGGTGACACAGCCACCGAACCCGACCCGCCCGTCCCGGCTCCCCGGCACGCATACCCACGTGCCGCCGCTCGCCCGGGGATCTGGCCCACGTCTGGCGGTCTAGACCTGTGCCGTGGGGGCACCTGCGCCCACGCAAAAGCCAAAGGCGCCCCGGGAGCCCGGCATCCCTGCTGCAGGGAGGGGACGGCGCGGCGTTTTCTGGAAACCGATGAGCTCATTTCTGGGAGGCGGTGGTAGTGGGTGCTTCAACGCGCGGGGGGGTGCGAAGAAGATTAATGCAGGAAGTTAGGGGGAAAGGTTTTTCTTTCTTTCTTTTTTTTTCTTTTCTTTTTTTTTTTTTTAAAATCTGAAGCACGGTTTCTATGCTGCTTACCATCCCGCAGCCTGCTAGGTGCAGCTATTTGGCCAGGTTATGTGGCTCAGCTTCATGGATTATTATGAAGGCTGATTTATGTTTTTTCTTTGCAAAGTTTACATTAAAGCCAGAATCGTTAAGTAAACCAGGAATGCTTTGCTTGCATACTGTGTGTGTGTGTGTGCGCGTGTGTGTGCAGCTAGCAAGCCCCCCTTACCCCTTTAAAATGACATTTCACACATTGGGCCAGGTTCATTCCCGTGTGAGTGAGGGAAAGGGTGCTAGCGATGCCCTAGAAGTTTTATGAAAATACTGGGCCGGGGAGAGGAGGAAAGGAAGAATAAGTGAGCACGCGCGAACGGGCACCTGCTGCAGGCTCTCAACATGTATTAGGCGCTTCATTTTTCAGACTCCACCTGTGGAGGAGTGTCCATTGATGCTTTGTGCCTTATTAAACACCGGAGACTGCACTGTAGGACACAGGCAGCTAATTGTGATACTCCAAAACTCCCTGTTTCCTGCAAGGTCTTCTGGAAAACAAATTGCACACTCCAAGGGTCCTGATAAAATCATTTCTCCTCCTTCCACGTGCTTGGTGCTCACAGGATGAAGACTGTAGCTCTGTAACCAACAGCCCCTTCCCCTGGCTACCAGCTCGGGGAGGTGGGCTTGACTTCTGGCAGGGGAAGGTAAGTGTTCGTGTGCGGCCTCTCCTTCCAGCCTCTCCGGCACATCCCTGCAGATGGGCTGGTGCTGAAATTAGTCTGGCAGGATGCAAGGATTCTCAGCGTTGCTCTTTACCATACCGGCCAAATTGCATCTTCTCCTGGAAAAACTCTCTGTCTTCAGATGGATGAGGCAGAGCAGGGCGGCTGCAGGCATGGACGCAGTGTATGCAAGGAGTGAGTGTGGAAGAGATCAACTGGTTGAGGGCAGTTCAGTTGCCATATTAGCTGGGGATCATTAGGGCCATTTGTGATGTGCTGCAAAGGTGAATTAGCCTTGCCTTTCACAAGGGAAAGGACAAGCAGGTCTGGAGTGGAGAAGTGGGTTTTGGCCAGGAGGAGAAGTCAGCTATTTCTCAGAATTAAGGCGGCACATTCAGACATGGGAAGCAGGAAAGGCATGAAAAAAAAACCAAACAATAATCAATGCATAAAGACAGCTCTCCCCACCACCTTCCGCCCACCAAAAAAAGGAAGAGAGAAGCTAAAACTGGCTGGAAAAAAGAGGAGGGCAGGTATGATCTGCTGCTTGTGGCTGCACAGGGAAAGTCGTTTATGGAGGGAGGTGGAATGGGAGCCACAATGGGGTAAGGAAGAGGTCCGTGAGGGCTGAGGGAGGGACACCATAAGGGAGCAGGCCAGGAACAAGCCTGGAGATCACCCCAGGGGAGGATGGAGGAGGGGACAGGGAGCGAAGGGGCTCCCCAAAGGGCAGCAGTGGCCTTGGCCATGGGGGAAGGCAGCAGTGGGGCTGCTAAGTGGAGGTGTAAGTGGAGGGCGAGGGAGAGTTTGAGGAATGTGGTGCAGTGGGTCATGCTTGGAACAGGGGAGGAAGCTTGAGGAAGAGGTTGGAGGGAGGGAAGAGGCAGAAGGGATGTTGCAGCCGCTAGTGCTCTGGCAAGCAGGAGGAAGGGAGGCCAGAGAAGACGAAGGGGATGGAGGATGTTGATGGTCAGAAATAAGGAGCTGGTTGTGTTTAGAGGAGTCAGTGCTGTGTGGCTAGGTCTAGAGGAGCTGGAGGAGAGGGCTATTGGAGGGCCTTGCCAGGAGGCTTTCAGCCACAGGGAGAGAATGGGAAAAGTGAATCTGGAAACTGGGATAGAGCTAACCAGAATGGACCCAGTGCTGGACAGAGAGAAAATCAGGAGACTCAAAGTTGTTGGAGAGGTTCTGAAGGAACTTAGCTATGCAGAGGGGCAAGGGGAGGCTGAAAACAACAGCAAAGCCACGGCCACTGATACAGCCAAGGTCACAGCAAGACCAGGCAAAGAGACAAGAAGATGATGCTGAAGGAGAGAAGAAGGTGGCCATAGAGAAGGAACTGAGAGCCCATAGATCAGATAAGGAGCAGTGCATAGCCTGAAGAACGTTTTTAAGAGGAGCGAAAGTTAACAAGTGGTCCTGATGTGGTGAAGCCTTAGTGAAAGTGGGATGTTGAATAATTCCTCAGTTCCTCAACAAAGTCAAGCAAAGTTTCCTTGGCTTCAGGTAAGCATCTCCCCACAGCCACCCACATGCTCCTGCCTGTCTCTCCCCAGCTACATGTTTGGAGGGAGAAGGCAAAGGGTATCTTGGAACAAAGACAGCAATTCCTGCTCAGTCCACCAGGGAATCTTGTCAAGACTGCAAAGGATTTAATGGGCCAAGAAGGCTGTTTTTTAAGTAGTGAATAGTTTGATTAATGATTAATTTTATTGCCAACGATGCAGAAGTACCAGCTGCCATTGCTAGTCAACACAGAATCACAGAATGGTAGTGGCTGGAAGAGACCTTCAGAGATCATCTAGTCCACCCCCCCTGCCAAAGGTGGTTCACCTACAGCAGGTTGGACAGAAATGCATCCAGGCGGGTTTTGAATATCTCCAGAGAAGGAGACTGCACGACCTCTCCGGGCAGCCTGTTCCAGTGCTCTGTGACCCTCATAGTAAAGAAGTTTTTCCTCATGTTCAGATGGAATTTCCTGCATTCCAGTTTGTGCTCATTGCCCCTTGTCCTGTCGCTGAGCACCACTGAACAGAGTCTGACCCCATCTTCTCGACACCCGCCCTTTAGATATTTAGAAGCATCGATGGGATTCCTCTCAGTCTTCTCTTCTCCAGACTAAACACACCCAGGTCTCTCAACCTTTCCACTTCTTCTTTTCTGGGAAGTGCCAGCCCCTTGGACTGGCAATGCCATGACCATGCTACCAGCATAAGGCATTGCTGTGAGCTGCACAGGTACAAGGAAACATGTGCGCCCAGCAAGCACGGGATTGCTTTGAACCAGCTGGTGCAGCAGAGACCATCCTTTCCTTTCCATGAGCAGGCAGGAAACCCCGCACACTGAGTGTATCCATCTCCCCCCAAGCCCCTCACAGCCATCCTGTGGGCTGGGCTGGGAGAACCACTGTTCCTCTCCTCTGTCCCAAGGGCAGAGGGCAGAGGCCAAAAACACCAGGCAAGGAGTATCCATACGATGCTTAAAAAGGATTCGCACTGACGGCAGTATCTGTAAAACCTCTCCAGGCTTACAGCCCCTGTATTTTGGGTCTTGTACAAACATGGGGCAAGGTCCGCTGCTTGACAAGCAGGAAGGTTACCCTGCCCTCAGCGCATGCAGGAAAACACTTGGGAAGGTTTGCCAAGGGGCAGATAAAAGTCTACAGTAGGTACAGAGTAAACCCATGATTAAAGGCTACCCAAAGGCATCCTTCCACCCCTGAAATAGTCCTGCGTTTATTTGTGAGAACTTATTTAGACCTGCTTTTAAACACACTGGAAGCGGGTGAGTTTTAAGATAGCTACACAAAGCAAACGTGCCATTTATCACTTCTTATGCTGATGATTAAAGCAAAGGTTTTCTTTTCTCTCTAAGGAATATTGTGAGCTGTGTTCAATCGTGTTAATGACAGCAGCAACAACAAGAGCAATAAGTATTCTTTTAGTGGAAACCGAGGTGTTGGTGAAACGCTTATAGTCTGAGGAGCTGGAGTGGTGCAGGACTGGGGGGGGGGAGGCTCGAAATCCTGATTCCACTGACTTTGTGGGCTGGGATTTCACCCCAGACAGTAAAGTCTGAGTTTTTAAAAAACAGAGATGACTTCAGTTATTTGGGAGTGGGTCTGTGATGTTACCTATCTGCTGAGGACATCCCATGAACCTCATGGCCGCCTGTGTTTTGATGGCCAACTCGGAACCGAAGCGAGTGATGCGGTGGAAATAATTATCTCACTGCCTGATTTAGTCACTCCGGCAAGGTGTTTGCAGAACGTAGCTGCTTTGTATAGGATAACAAAAAAGCAATGGGCTGGCTAATTCAATTAAAAGCGAATAGCTACCGTCTAGGTACTGACAGCATGTGGGAGGAAGTGGTGTTGTTTCCACTGTGACTGGCAGTGAGCGACTAGCAAAAACAAGGTGGTTTGAGGAAAGCTTGCGTGTTAATGGCATTTCCCTGTTCTGTTTGTCAAGCAAAGGTGGGAATATAGAGTCAGAATTTACTTGAATAGGTTCTTTTACAAGAAAAGATGAGGGGCCTCCATGGGAGCGATGCTGAACTGCCGGGCTGTACAGGCAGCACCCTGAGTTTGCCTGCAAAGCGCTCGCGTGTGCGGCAGGTACTCAAACAAAGTCTCTGCGGGTGAAACAGAAAAAAAAAAAAATCGCTGTGCACAGGGTAGGCTGGAGACGGTAGTTTGTCTGCTGGGAGTGCTGAGTTGCTCTCGTTCTCTTTCTCTGTGCCGTAGTAGGGTTCCCACCGCCTGCTGCCAGCTGCTGTCTGGTACCCAGAAAAAGGCTGCCCGTGGCATTGGCTGATTCACTTCAGCCTTGCGGCAGTTGTAGGGCCCACGTTGCAACCATGGGCTCACCAGTCTGGCTGCAGGTCCGGGTTGGAGCATTTCCAGAAGTGAATCAGACTCTCTGCCTGATGGCCGTACGGGATGTGATAACCCAACAGTATGTAATAGCACCTTCCTCCGTCTCTGCCTGGGTGTGGGTTCATCTTTCCCTTGTTATTAAGCTGAAAAGGGCACCTTTAATGGTGTTTGGCGGTCTGCTGAGCAGCCCATAGGATATTAATCCCCTTCTGACCACCCCAGATGACGTTGCGTAAGGACTCTCATGAGACCCCACCTGGAGTACTGCATCCAGCTCTGGAGTCCCCAACATAAGAAGGACATGGACCTACTGGAGTGTGTGCAGAGGAGGGCCATGAGGATGATCCGAGGGCTAGACTGCCTCTCCTATGAGGAGAGGCTGAAGGAGTTGGGCTGTTCAGCCTGGAGAAGAGGAGGCTCCGAGGAGATCTTATTGTGGCCTTCCAGTACCTAAAGGGGGCCTAGAGGAGAGCTGGGGAAGGACTTTTTACTAGGGCATGGAGCGATAGGACGAGGGGGAATGGCTTTAAACTGGAAGAGGGCAGGTTCAGATTAAACATTAGGAAGAAGTTTTTCACTTTGAGGGTGGTAAGGCACTGGAACAGGTTGCCCAGAGAGGTTGTTGAGGCCCCATCCCTGGAGGTGTTTAAGGCCAGGCTGGACATGCCCTTGGGCAACCTGGTCTAGTGGGTGGTGTCCCTGTCTATGGCATGGGGGTTGGAACTCGATGATCTTCAAGGTCCTTTCCCACCTAAACTATTCTATGATTCTATGACAAAATATTTCTTTAGCAAAGCTCACTTTAAAAGAAAATTGCCCATAAATAATTAATTCCAACCTTTCCATGGCTACACCTTGAATTCAGCATTTTGGGAGAAAAAGACAGAACTGAGGCACAGCCCAGAGAGGGGCAGTTCCCAGACAGGAGGGTGGCAGTGGGGACTACTGGCAGCCCTAACCCATCACAGAGGGTGTTTCATATTGCCAGTGTGCCCCCCCTGTCCCAAGGGGCTGGGTCCCTCCCTCATGAGCAGGAGAGAGCATGGTGGGTACCTTCAGTTTGGCAGGAGCATGGTCCAATGACGCATGGGGGTTATGTGACAGGATACAGCGATGGAGGGAAGCATGACATGCGTGGGAGGGAGCACCAGACAGCGGCCTGAAGACTGAGCCCTCCGCACCGCTTACCTGTGGCAGCGAGGGGTTCTGCAGATGGTGGGTAGCAAACCTCTGCCTGCCCTGCTTTTACAAAGGAGGACCCCGTGGAAGCAGCACATGGGGGTGTCAGGGCTGTAGCTGCCTCTGCTACACCCCTGCAGAGAGCTGAGTATGTGTGTGCAGAGGGGGGGGCAGGAGCTTCTTGGCACCAAAATTTGGCCTATGTTTGATGAGGCACCAGTTGACAAGTACATGACGCCTCTCACACTGGAGCAGCGATTCTTCTGCAGCTCTGCCTTTTCCTACTTACGGCTCTTATCCTAGTTTGAAAACTACCACCCCTGACTGGTACCAAACTCCTCGCTGTAAGTCAGGCTCGGCCTTCTAATAGGTCTCGTTTCTCCTCAAATGCGTAACAGCAAAAATAAAATGAATATGTAGATTCTTCCCCTCCCACCCCAGCTAGTATATTTTGGCAATTTAAACAGAGGGGACATGCTTCGGATTTACCTCTCTCATTTCAAAGATGACTGCAGTGGCATAAATCTGGAAAAGCTCAGGCTTGAACTGGCATTACCTCTGGCCTCCCCTCTGCCCATCCTGATATTCCGATGTTGGGTTTGGTGATTTTTTTTTGTGTGCCTTGGTTCAAATTAGACTACAAACTCTTTGGTGCAGTGCGTTTGCATTTCTTTTTATCACTAAGTACCATGAACCGACAGGCCAAGCTGGGAGCTATGTATGGTACCACACCACAAGGACTATCCACGCTGGGAGAAGGCATCTGGATGTATATAACAGATGCAGTCAAGAACTAGCATTGCTATAGCATGATCTGCTGGAAATTACCAGTCACACACTTGCTGGCATACCAGAGAGCACAGCCCTCCCGTGCTTGCTGCGTGTCTTGGAAGACAGAGCCTGCAAGCGTGTCCTGCGACAGCCTCTGCCACCGGCTGCAGGGACATCCCCAGGAAAACGGTGAGAGGAGAGGCAGAGAGTCTCCTGTGCAATCAGAGATGCCTTAATACCACTGAAATGAATGTCCAAATCCCTTGAGGTGGCTTCACACTAAAAAAAAATATCATAACCCAACGATGTGCCCAAAGTAAAGTTAGCAAGAGTGTGGCCATGCAATGCACATGGCCGTACTGCACAGCTCCAGCCGCTCCAGGGCTTTTCAGTCCTGTGCTCTCAAATTGTGTCCGCAGCTGATGGTATCGGGCATTTTGGATGTCTGATAAGGTTTTCCTTCCCACCCCTAGGAAGGGCAGCTCCTGCCACTCAGAAACAGGGCTTGTGTGAGCTGGGCACCGCCAGGGAGGGACCAGAATGCTTCACCTCCAGGTGAAACCCTTATAGCCACTTTGAACCAACCGTACAGAGAGAGCAGCTAGTTGACCACATTTACTTACGTTAAAAAGCAGTTCCTTTTGTTCTGCGGTTGGCATCAGGAACTTCACACCAGTGATTTTTTTCAAAAAAGTTGTTGTTTGCTTTTGCCCAGTTTGAATGGGGCTACCTCCCGCTCTCCCCTCCCTCCACCCCCACTGTTTTTTTATTCTTACTTACTGCTTCTGCCTCTTTGTAAGTCAGCTCTACTGGCTGAGGAGGGACGGAGCTCGGGCAGGGAGGCAGGCAAGGTGGCTTGCTGGCATCCGTTTTTTTGCAGTAGTTGCATTGTCACTGCCTGTGCTGGTTTGGCTTTGGGTTGCATCTCACACAGACAGGAAAACAAACTCCCTGACGTTTGCATGGCCTACACTATTTTATACCCCTCTCTGGCCCTGTGGGATGTAGAAAGCCCTTGTCCTGGGTGATGGGAACACCCTAGCCCCATGATCCCCAGCATCTCATGGCTCCGCGGCCTGAGCCATGCCTGTAGCAGCATCGTTCTTGGAAATTGAGCGGCATCCCTCGTGGGAGAGTGTTTTTGTTTTATTCTTTCTTGTTTTGTTGATTGGTGTTTGTTTTTTTCCACTGCTGTCACAGGTCTGTCTGCTTTGCCTCTGCCTGTCAATAAGTTGGGGCTGCTGGACAATAAGAATTCTGTTTTGCAGAAGCAGCAGTGAGTTTTGTGACATTTGGGGTTTGGGCTTTTGTTTTTTGTTTTTTTTTTTAATTCAGTGAGGGATGGGGGCAAGGCAAAATTTCATTAAGATTTTTCCTGGGGAAAAGAACCTCCAACAAACAAGGAAAAATAAAATAAATGAAGAAAAAATCAAAGAGCAGCCACTCAAAAGCTTGGACAGTACTCCACACCAGTAGGGAAGCTGGAAATCAGGAGGCGGGTGCTGGCTCAGCCTGGTTTCCCCAGTCACCTGCCCGCTCTTGGTGTGGACACTCGCGTTGCACATCAGTGCGGGTGGCTCAGCAGAGGCATTGGAATGCTCGGACACCTCTGTGCCTGGAGAAAGGCTGCCTGTGGCCAAGGCCGAGCCAAGGGGGTTTGAAGTTGATGGAGGAGAGGCTCAGTGGTGGAGAAGGTCATGCCTTCACCCCCTCCAAGATAAACAATTTCGAGGCTCAGACCTGCTGGCAGCATCCTTGCTGTCTGGGACTATGCCCTGTGGGTGCCCGGAGGGAAGCCCAACCAAGGGGAACACCTGAGGTTGGTCCTGCATGACTCAGTAGGAGCGTGGTTTCGGATGCTCGGGCACTGAGGTGGGGGCTGGGAAAGGGAAAACCATGCCTTGCAAGCCAGTGGCTCCTGACAGCCCTGCAGCAGGCGTGTGTAGCAGCGCAGCGGGGCTGAGCCGGCTCAGGGCTTGTGTGTGCGCATCACCCGGCTTCTTCTAAAAACAGAAGACTTACTCAGAAGCAGAATCGAGGTGCCACTCGCCTTTACTCCAGCTCTTTTATATATAGTCCCCATTTCTCCTGATTTTACTTCAGCAGTTACTATATGAATCGCAGCTCAGAAGTGGTGGGGAGGGGGAGGGGAGCGGGGATAACTGAGCACTGGTGGCCAAGCTGGAGCTGCTGGTTTGCTGCTGGACGTCGGGGGGGGGTCCCTCTGCAGGGGCCGTGTCAGAGAGCAGCCTTCATCCACCAGGCGGTTGTTGGTGGGTGTGTGGGGCTAATGTTACCTTAAATGAAACCTGTGTCTCTTCTTTTTCCCCAGGGATAGACCATTAGCATTTTCATTAGTGTTTTCCTTCCTGTTGTTGTTTTTCTTCTTTTTCTTCTTTCTCTTTTTTTTTTTTTAATTTTTTTTTTAAGCAGCATAGCCAAGCTGCATATCCCTGCAACGTAGGACGATGCAGAGCTTTTGCGACCTGCACTTGGATTAGCCTCCAGCCTTTTCAAGGGAAGGTGCCCGATGCCACCTCCAAGAAGCACTTTAGCTCAAACCCTACACTCAAAGGGAAGGAAAGAGAGCAATGGTGGTTTGACCTTACCTTCAGACACCATGAGGTTGGAGGCGGCAATAGGCTGCTTTCAGTTTGTCTACAACTCAGAAGATCCCCATACCCATCAACTAAATGTCTCAAGGAACTGCGGCGTTCCTGTTATTACCCTTTCCCCAGCACGCCTCATGGTGATGTAAGCTGGAGCTGCGTTTACTTCATGGATTCCCAAACCGATGAATCAAGGCCTCTGTTTATGACAGCAATTCAAAATGCACATAAATAGGAGGCCAGTTTCTTTCTCTCTTGGCATTTTTACAAAGCTATGCCAATGTAAATAGAGATTCAAAACAGCCAGAAGAGAGATCGCTGGAGCAGCCTGAAGTATTCTCCTAGAAAAAAAATCCCATAAGCACAAGTCTTTGGCCCACATTGTTATAAGCAGAGATAAACAGGAACGTCTCTTTTTTGACACTGAGGCTGCTCTACTCAGAGTTAGGGAATTTAAAAGTGAGGGACATCTTTCCATATTGGTCACTTTAAAGAATCGACCTGATTTTTCTTTTTCCAGTGGTACAGTGTAACTTCTGAAAAAGCAGCACCCACCTCTCTCTCTGCAGTTTGCTACTTTGATTAATAAAAGCAGTGCACGATCAGCACATGCACATATACAAACACACACACACACACACACACAAATCAGGTTATCTTCATGTTGGAGTCAAAATCAAAATAGACCCCCAAACCCCAAAACCAACACAAGCCCTCAAAAACTCAGAGGTTTGACTTCACCTTCAGTGAAGGTGAGCTTGAGACTGTCAAACAAGAACTTTCAGGCATTTGGGTGCTCAGTTTTTATTAATTCTCTCCTCTGCTTTACTGTCTAGACACCAAACCCAAATGAGGTTACCCGGTGCAGTAGCATCTAATAAGGGACATTTATTGTCCTCAGAAGCTTCCTGCCTAAATCAGTGGGGCAAGTGGCAGGAGAATAGAAGCATTCCTAACTAGATCCCTCCTTCACTGCCACCTTTGAAAAAATGACAAAATCGAGAAGGTTGATAACAAAAAAATCAAGATTTTTAGAATTAAAAAAAAAGAAACAAAATGACTCGACACATGGACGACATTATTTTGAATGGAGTCATGTGCCTCTAAGTGCTGGAAATCGCACCAGGGATCCCTTTGTAGTCTTAGGCACTGACCTGCATCTTCTCTGGGTACTCAGAGCAGCTGTCACCAGCCCTCTAGGTGCCCAACCCCAGGCAGCCCTTTGGGTAGGCCCCGCAACTCCTCCTTGTGAGCTCACAGCCTCAGACATGACCCTTGCTTGGGTGGTGCTGTCCTACTTGGCAGTGAAGGGAGTATTTCCAGGAGCTGGTCCTGCTACTGCCCCCTGCTTCTCCATGCTCATGGGAAGCTGAGAAAAGATGGATCAGGCACGCATGTAGCTGCGGGCCAGGCTGGTGGAACACTTTTCCAGCCCTGCATTGACAGTCGAGGTCTCAGCACAGCATACAGAGAGGCAGAGTTGGTGGGGGGTTTGTGAGGCCACTTTACAACCTGGGTCTTTCACATGGGCTATGAGGTGCTGGTTGGACCAATGGTGGGATAGCGCCTAGCAGTTGTGTGGTGGCGGTGAGAGGAAGGTGTAGGCTCAGGGTTGCCTTAGAAGTTGTTTTTGAACTGACCGAGCAACGTGCTATAGATCACAGGGGAAAACCAGCAGCTAAGATGTGAATTAAAGCAAGTTCCCTTGCATCCTTTCAGCACCATAAGAGGGAGGTTTCTCCACCATGCCTTAGAATCACAGAATCGTTTATGTTGGAAGGGACCTTTAAGATCATGAAGTCCAACTGTTAACCTAGCACTGCCAAGTCCACTACTAAACCATGTCCCTAAGTGCCACATCTACATGTCTTTTAAATACCTCCAGGGATGGTGACTCAGCTACTTCCCTGAGAAGCCTGTTCCAGTGCTTGATAATCCTTTCAGTGAAGTAATTTGTCCTCATATCCATCCTAAACCTCTCCTGGCACAACTTGAGGCCATTTTCTTTTGTCCTATGGCTTGTTACTTGGGAGAAGAGGTCAGCCCCCACCTCTCTACAACCTCCTTTCAGGTAGTTGTAGAGAGCAATAAGGTGTCCCCTCAGACTCCTTTTCTCCAGGCTAAACAACCCCTGTTCCCTCAGCCGCTCCTCAATAAGACTTGTTCTCCAGACCCCTCACCAGCTTCGTTGCCCTTCTCTGGACATGCTCCAGAACCTCACTGTCTTTCTTGTAGTGAGAGGCCCAAAACTGAACACAGTATTCGAGGTGCGGCCTCACCAGTCCCGAGTAGAGTGGGACAATCACTTCCTTAGTGCCGTTGGCCACACTATTTCTGATACAAGCCAGGATGCTGTTGGCCTTCTAGCCCACCTGGATACACTGCTGGCTCATATTCAGCTGCCTGTTGACCAGCACCCCCAGGTCCTTTTCTGCTGGGCAGCTTTCCAGCCACTCTTCCCCAAGTCTGTAGTGCCGCATGAGGTTGTTGTGACCCAAGTGCAGGACCCGGCACTTGGCCTTGTTGAACCTCACACAGTTGGACACTGCCTGTCAATCCAGCCTGGCCACATCCCTCTGTCGAGCCTTCCTATCCTTAAGCACATCGACATTCCTGCCCAACTTGGTGTCATCTGCAAACTTACTGAGGGTGCACTCGATGCCTTCGTCCAGGTTGTTGGTAAAGATATTAAACAGGAGTGGCCCCAATACTGAGCCCTGGGGAACACTACTTGTGACCAGCTGCCAACTGGATTTAACTCCATTCACTGCAACTCTTTGGGCCCAGTCATCCAGCCAGTTTTTTACCCAGTGAAGAGTACACCCATCCAAGCCATGAGCAACCAGTTTTTCCAGGAGAATGCTGTGGGAAATGGTGTCAAAATCTTTACTAAAGCTAAATGGTAGACAACACACACAGCCTTTCCCTCATCCACTAAATGGGTCACCTTGTCGTAGAAAGATATCAGGTTAGTCAAGCAGGACCTGCCTTTCATGAACCCATGCTGACTGGACCTGATCACCTGATTGTCCTGTATGTACCACGTGATGGTGCTCAAGATGTTTTGCTCCACAACCTTCCCCAGCGCCAAGGCTGGACTGACAGGCGTGTAGTTCCCCAGATCCTCCTTACGGCCCTTCTGGTGGATGGGTGTCACATTTGCTGACCTCCAGTCAACTGGAACCTCCCTGGGTAGCCAGGGCTGCTGATAAATGACAGAAAGTGGCTTGGTGAGCACTTCCACCAGCTCCCTCAGTATCCTTGAGTGGATCCCATCTGGCCCCATAGATTTGTGTGTGTCTAAGTGGTGTAGCAGGTCACCAACCGTTTCCCAAACTGAGAGATGGGCCCATGGGGAAGGACCAGGATGTCAGTGGTGATGAAAACAGACCTATCTAAAGTAAACCCAACCAACCCAAAATCCCAACAACCCATTTTTATGAGCAATTGCATCCATTATCCTAAATAAGAAGGAAATCACAGAATTCTGGACAAGGGTTGGGGTTGACTGGAGGAATTACCCACCGTTTCCTCCCAGTGGCAGGTACCTTAATGAGTGCAAAAGGAGTCAAAAGTATTGAAGAATGCAACTGCAGCACATGAAACATCTCTCTGACAAGCTAGGAAAGAAGAGCAGAGGTAAGTGATGGGTTTGGGACAGGTCTCAGAGTAGTAAAAGGCCTTGTGGCCTGTGATTCAGAGCTGCTGGTCAGCACTGTGGCTGAAGTGATGGGTGTTTAGCTTGTCAGATAGTTAACCCTTTATTTACAAACCCACTCACCCTTTGCAAGCCCCCTTATGTACAAAGCCTGCTGATGAAAGTGCTTCACCTTGAACTCTTGTAGGAAGTCTCCTTAATCACAAAAGTTTCAGATCGCTTATTTGCTTTGGGTTGTTTTTTTTTTTTTTTTTTTCTTTTTTAATTTTGCACTTCATGTACAATAATGTGCAGGCAGAGGAGAAAATTATGAAGGCTACATAGGGAAAATTAAGAAATATCTGCACTGGACTTGCCTGTGTGGTGTTTGTGTGCCTGGGTATGTGGTTCCCTTAGCTTAAGGAGACAGAATTAGAAGGGAAACCAAACTCAAGCAACAAGGTGTGATTACATTATATTGGATCCTTTGGCTGTAGCCTGCTGCTTCAGCTTGTAGAGGTACTCTAAGCTGCTGCCCTCATGATTAGTCCTCACCCAGTATGCTCCCCCTGTATGCTCCACTGCTTTTTGCCTCCTCCTGGGTCTCATTCCCCCTCCTTTATCTCTGGCCCTTGTTTCTCTCTGCTGTTGGTCCCAGCCTACTTTGAGCGCAATCTCCCCACCCCCAGTCCCAGCAAGCTGTTGAGGTGATGGAGAACCATTTCCCTCACTGGTTTCCACTTTTGCTTCCCTGCCTCATCACCACCATCTCCAAGGCACAATTTCTCCCTGTCTTTCGTCCCTAGTCCCATCCCGAGCCACCCCTGCCCTCCCCTCCATCTCCAGCTCCTTCTGCTTTGCCACAGGCAGTGCCAGAGGTCAGGCTGCTGCTGCCTGGCACCATCAGGGCTCGTGGTGGTGAGACCTTCCCCCTGGGTGAGACCCCAACAAGCCCCAGCCCCTGGGCTGCAACACTAGGTTTCATGCAGAGGGGCTCCAGTGCAGACCTTGGGGGTCTCACAGAGACCTGTGAGAGTGGAATAAAGCTTGGGAGGATTCTTTTTAGCTGTCCAGCTCTAATGAGCACTTGTGAGTAAGATGATTTATCTCTTTGAAAGCTTATAACGCGGCAAAATTTGGATGGAGGTTTCTCGCAGGCAAGCAGCACATTCCTGACGCACAAGCTAAAATCCTGCCACATTTCAAGTCTTTTTTCCAGACCCTGGGGGCATGAAGAAAAGGTCACCAAATTTCTTGAAGCATGGAGGGGGAAAAAGAGCATATTTTCTTCCAGCTAAATGATCAGCAACCACTTAAAATTTCCAGACAGAGAAAATACACTGGGGCAGACTCCAACCTGGGACAGCTCAAACAGCTGTCATTTGACAAAATTACAAGTGACTGTAATTAGGAAGCAACAGGCAACTGGTGGATTTGCTGGTGCCCCATTAAAATATGCTTTTTACATTTTTCAAAGAACGAAAGCTGCTGTGCAGGTATATTTGCTATGGTTGGGAAGAAGTAGCACTCCGCTTTTCTCCCCCTCGCACCCCCTGCCACCTCCTTTTTTTTCTGAATGAAAGTGTTTTACAAACGAAAAATGAGGTTTCCTGAAATGAAGGGCTGCCTTTTATTCTGAGCTGGCTTCCATGAAATGTATTTGAGAGCCTCCTGTCCTTATCTCTGAACTTGCTGCAGGGTGACGACCAACCGTCCCATCTGGGTTGGCTTGGCCGAGCAAGCGGCTGGGCTTGGCAGAGTCCCATGGACCTGGTGGGACATCTGAGGAGGTTCTGGGCAGCCCCAGGAAAAGGCTCGCAATGGTCTTCATCGCCTGCCCCCACATTTGGAGTCCAGCCCCACGTATCTCCACTTCTTTCTGAGGCCTGTGGGGACCCAGGGAGGCGCAGGCTGCAGGAAGGCTCCCTCCTCATCTCACCCTGGGGCTGCAGTCCCAGCCGGCACACCCTCCTCTTGATCTCCTGGGAGAAGGTCTGGCTGCCTGGGCAGTGTCACCTGCCCCACTTGGGCACCAAAGGGCTCAGTTTTCCCAAGCAGGAGCGGGAAGGTGTCCCTAGACCTCTCACCACGGATGACCTGTGCTTGCCCTGGGGGTTGCTGGCTAACTCGCTCTCCCTTTCTGACTCATCTCCATCACTTTCCTCCAGGTCTTTTCTCTCTCTCTTTCTCTTCAATAACCTCCCTTGTGTCCTACTCCCTCCTTTCCCCTTCAATGTCACCTCCTGGAGCAGCACATGGAGGGGTGAGAAGCAGTAAGGGTGTGCAACAAGTCCCATCCCTGTGGAACGAGAAAGCACAAGTGCCTCCAGCAATGCCGCCTGACTTGCACAGCACCCACGGGCAAGTGACAGGGAGAGCACCATGTGTTGGAGACTGTGGGCCAAGGCCACTGCCACTTTATCTGGGAACAGCCGATACACGAGGGGAGGCTCTGGCATGGGAACGGCAGCACCCCAACATGCTTAGCTGTGCTTGGTCATACAGTGAGCACCAAAACTCTCCCCTACAAGGCAAAAGTCGTGCGACTGTATATGATAAACCGTTACAGGCAGTTCTTTGCATAGGTTATGATAATAGGCTGAATGGCACGTGAGCACAGGAGCAAAAACTTGTTCACTCTCTAAAGTTAAGCTGTGGACTCGCTGCCACAAAATATTGCCGTGGCAATAGTTCAGCCAAAAAACTAAAAGCCTGGTAAGTCAACCCCTTTCCCTTCGTCTGTAGTTCTGATGGGAAAATCACGGCAGTGCAGCAGAGGAAAAACCTTCTTGATGCAATCTTGTGCAGACATTAAGAACTGCAGGGATGCTGTAGTGCAATCTCTCACCAGGTAGTCAGGAAGGACAGGCTATGGCCCACAAAGCTGGAGCACTCAGCCTCCTCGCACTCAGGAAGGCATCGTGCTCTTCAGAGCAGTCCTGCCCTGAGTTTTCATCCTGTGGGGCACACACGAAAGCAAAAGAGTGTGTTTGTGTCTGTGAGCAGGGGACAGGTCTGAGGAGACTGAGCCTTTGTTCACTCCTAACTGACTCCTGCCAGCGTCACTGCCACTGCACAGCCTCTTCTTTCCCAGCGTTAAAATAGCACAATTTCTTATGTCACATAAAAGATCTCATAAAACAGATTCCCTTTTGCCAGAGAGAAAATCTTTGTTATGCTGAAGTTAAGATTGAAATAATATATTGGTGAGACGTGCAAATTTAAAAAAAAAAAAGGAAAAGACATTGCCACTGCAAAATCCCCCTCAAGTAACACCCCGTCCAATAAATAAAATACATAAATAACCCCTTCTCAATAAAAGTCCAAGCAAACCAAACAGAAAACAAAAGAAACACAAAACCCAAATGGACTGACCAGCCCCAAAACGCTGACAAAAGGACAGCAATTGGGTTTTAGTGGAACATGGTGAATTGAGTAGATTAAACCCAAACAAAATGCAGATATGGGAAGGGGGGAAAAAAAAACCAACAACAAAATCCCACCACCAAAGATGAAGAACAGAAGGAAACAAATGCCTGGGGCATCATTCCAAAAAGCCTAACCTTTTGTGGTGTGGCAAGTCACTTCAGATGATGCTCCACCAGCCCCCTGCGGCTTTGTTCCCCTCCCCACTCTCTGCAGCATGATGAAAGCACAGGAAGGATGTTCGATGGCAGATTGGCCATCAGCCACTTTCAAAGGGGAGTCATTTAGTGAGATTCACTCATATTTGTATAAGCTGAAACAAAAAAAAATGAACAACATTGGTAAAGCAACCAGACTGATCTTACAAACACTTCATCTTGGACCTGGCTGATGGGAAAAACACTCTGTTATAGAGAATGTAACATTATGAATACTGATAACACCTCCCAGCAAGCCTCAAACACCTATTTCCAGATGAGTGTTTACCACCACGTGGTCGGTCAGGGCTGACCATATTGTGTACAAGTCTGATTATTACAGCCCTAGTGTTGTATTGTTTTTAGTTTTCTTTAAATATAGGAGTGTATGGGGTGGGGGGAGAGAAGGCTCTTGAGTTCTGTAGCACGCTGGAGCTGTCGTGCTTAGACGAAAATCTGTGAGCTGTTCAACCCAAAGTGGTCAACCTGATAAAAAAGGCTCCCCAGAAAGGCTGAACTATTTTTAACAGTGAACGTTTATCACTTACTATCCTTGGGAAAAGCTAGCTAGTCAGACTTAAGGTCGTAAGAGATAGAGATAACCCATAGTATTTCTTCAGTTATTTGAGTGATATGCCGCTCCTGGAAGAGTTGAGAAAACTTTTGAAGCCTGGATAACTTTTCATTCATGAGAACTGTGGGGTTTTTTGTTTGTTTTTGGGGACTTTTTTTTTTCCTTTTAAACCCATCTTGCAGATAAAACTCGACACAATTCATCACTGGCAGGAAACCTTGGAGGGTGCAGTCTGCTAGGTAGAGCAGAGGCCCAGGGCTTCGCGTATCTCACTTCCATCCCTGCCGCTGGCACTGACTCAAGGCCTGGCTGAGGGTGAGTCACCTCCTCGCTCCGCACCTCCTGGAGAGACTGTGGCATACCTGGTGGGACAGCGCTGCTATTTAAGTTAGCTAGCGCCGGGCACGTGATTTTGGGACGACCGAAGCTGATGGGCGGTGTCTGTTGGCTTTCACAGGTTCTCACGTTCATACCCAGCAAAACGTATCAGGAGTCAGAGATCAAAGGCCCAGGGTGCTACAGGAAGCTACGGTGGATTTGTAAATTGAGTTTTCAATATGCTCATGGATTGCACATGAGGGTATTGGTTGAGTTAGAGCAACGTTGCCTTCACTTGCCTTGTGTTAGCCAACCAGAAGTACCGTGACTTTGCTCAAGAAGGACTTCCAGGTTCATGTCTCTACTCTGGCACCAATGCATGTGATCACAGGGGAGGGACCAAGGCTTATCTCATGTCAGGAGAGGAGCCTTGGGCACTTTGTCCCACCTCAAGCAGGGCTGCTCTCAGCCCATCCAGTTCTGGACCATATGTTCTTCGTCCCTGGTCCCTGCCCTCTTCCTTGTGCCAGGCCTTGTGTTTTGGCAACCATCTGCTCAGCAATCCGATGCAACTGATGATTAATTTGAGGCAAAGGTGGAGGGCCAGGCCAGGCTGGGAATGCAGCAATCTCACACTCCTCAGAGCCATGTGTTGAAGTGGGGCGTCCAACTTTGCAATGTCCCTGTCCCGCAGCAGAATCCATTCCTGACACCTCAAGAAAAGCACCTTAGCAAGGTGTCTCAAGAGCACATAAGCTGCACGAAGAGGCACCTATGTGAGTTGTTAGGAAGAAGTCAGAAGTTCATCTTGAAACATTCCTTTGCTACAACACTTCTTCGAAACTGAAGTGTAGGTCTTTCCCCATCCTCAGTTTTCTCTTTAGGCAACGAAACGCCACTTTGCTCCTTTTTTCTGACCAAAGAAATCTTGGATTCCTTCCAGCACAGCTTAAACCATGGGGATGGGGACTCCCTACCCCAGCACAACCCACAGCAGAGGAGCTATGACACGGCTGCAAAAAGCAAGGGGGGGACAAAAAAATCAGAGGCCCACTTCCTGGGAGGATACTGTACCCTGGGTCTTGTCTTGGAAGACCTGGACTGCAGCATCTACGTGGAGCTCATGGCTGTAGGAGGGCACAGGAGGAGTTCAGCTGCAGGGCTGCAGTTATGTTTCAGGTGAGAGGAGGACACAGGCAGCTGCAGGCAGACACACACATCCCCTCCCTGCAAAGGCCACGGGAACCCGGCACGTGCCTGCCATGTTGAGGAGTCGCAGGCCCAGGCGAGGAGGTGCAGCATTGCACTCCTGCTCTGCAACTGCTGGTTCTTGCCTCTGTCCCATCTTAGGTGCCAAAACCTGCTTGTGAAGCCGGGCACATAAAATTATGGGATCGGTGCTGGAAAAGTAAATACACAAGTTCTGAGGTGCTACGAAAGGGGTCCCCAGGTACATTCAGGAGACTGGACCGAAGTATGATAGGATTAATTCAGTTCAGATGGCTGTGTGTAGCGAGTGCTCTTAGGAGGAGAAAAACACATACATATAAAATATACTATACTGGGTCCTGAAACAGTGGGGTTTATTGAGGTTCAAAACATTCAAAACAGGTTAAACATTCCATATGTGAGACCATCAGAAAAATTGTATTTTGCTCATGAACGAATCCATGAAGCACCCAGGCTTGTAAAGTGGTCACTGATCAGGTGAGCTGGAGATCAGCTTTCCCGTTTGACACAAGGCTTAAGTAACTGCCCCAAAAGGACAACCTGGGCACTGCTGCTGCACAAGGGTAAAACGCGCTTCCAAGAGATACCTTCCTCAGAGGTTGTACCAGGATTAGGCCAGTTGCATCGCTGACTTTGGGAGTTTCAAAACATAGAATAGATTTTATCCTTGTGAGACAGAAAATTTTGCTGGGGTTTGTTTTATTCAGTTTCATTGTTACAAAGAATCATCTCGCCTTCTGCACTGAGGTGTCACCTTCTCTTGCTTTCCAGCATCGGTGGGTGGAGATGTGTGAAGGGATGTGGATGGAGATTCACGCAGGCTGTAACCAAAGAGGGTTAGAGCAGGTGTCTACCAACATTTTTTACCCCAGTGGTTCAGAGTTCTCCGGTCTCTATTAATTTATTTTCAAATCTACGTCTGCCCATATTTCTAAAAATAAGCAGCGCCATTAACATTTTGAAGTTTAATTATCTATTGAATATCTAAAAATATAAGCTGGAAGGGGAAGCCCCTCTGTCAGCAGAAGTACAATCTAGTTAAATGAGTGAAATTTATCAGAAAAAATGAGTAATGAGCAGTGAAGAAGACTGTCTCATTTTGCTAATTTTACTTCACAAATTATCTGATTTGACATTCTGTGCTTAAAAAAATCTGCTTATGAACCAAGAAAAGCAAGGGACGTACTCCACTCGGTTGAAGCCGAATCTGCGGCCACAAAAATTTTGCTGCATTAGTACTGCAGCATGAAACCCCCTGCCACCGAAACGAAGACTCTTGTGGTTGTTTCTAGATCACCGTGTATCTAGATATAGCGAGGTGTGCCGGGCTTTGGGTCGGAGCCTACACAGAGCCTCCTGGTTATCTGCAGCCACATCACAACTGCATTAATTTCACTGCCCAGGTGTCACCGATGCACAGAAGCGCTAAGCAAAGTTGTCCTCTCCCCCCCCCCCCCCCCCTTGCACCCCCAGCCCATTTCAGGAGTGAAGGAGAAGATAATTCTTAATCCTTAATTTGTATTTGATGCATTTTTAATGAGCTATATTGAGACTATCAGCCCATTTTGTTTAGGCACTTTTGCCTGCTACTGGCAATGAACTTTTAATACTAAAGTTATTTCAGAAGAAAGAGCGAAAGGGTGCCAAAATAGGCTATAAAACTAAGCATGTGTTAATAGCATCTGTTACAAATAAGGCTGGATTCCACTTTCCATTGTCTTACTCCTTTTTTCTCAAGTTGTTTAAATTTTCCAATTCAAAAGGAATTTGGCTGCAGATTTCCCTTACTTGGTCTTGACCTCACGGAGGGCTGCTTGCAGAAAAGTTGTACAACTTCTATTACAAGCCTTTAAATAGCGAGGGCATGAGAGACAAGGGACACAGACGCCTTCGTGGATGTTCGGACTAGAAAAAATTAGGTGCCATAAAGGAGCCTCCCCAGTCCCCCCACTCGAGCCCCAAAATAAACTGCAGCAGATCTCTTAGTGCTGCTACTCCAAAGGCAGCAAGTTTCCCTCACTGTTCCGTGCAATGAGAAATGTCACAAACTGTGTCATTTCAGTTACTCACCAACACACGTTATTTTAAAGGACTTCAAGGGTGCATTGATGACTCTCCAACTGAAAGCCCCCTTGGCTTGTCAAGTAATACTGAAAGAAGTATATAATTTACATGATAAACACCTTGTTCTGAAATAAATATACTGTCTTGGACAAGCTCTCTTAATATCTTCATTAAAGACAACCTTTTAGAGCTCTGAAGCTCAAACAGCACAAAGAGAAAGGGAGCCGAATTGCACAAATCTCTTTAACCTACGGCAGCACTGTATAAAAACAGAACTTAAAAAAGGAAGACAGAAATGGCTAGCAGGCTCCCTAATGAAACCGTGTTCCCTCTTATTCCCAGTTTTCCCTTTTACTTACTGCCAAAAAACTCTAGTAGGTACTGCAAAGTCAGAAAACAAGGTGCCAGCCACGTAAAGCCAAAATACTCTTGACTCGTAACACAGTTTGTGCAAAATTATTTTTGCCTATAATTAACCATCCAGCATTTTTTATAGCTTCCTTTAGCAACGTTAAAAGCAACAATGTCGCGTTAACACTGCAGCAGCAGTCCAAACTCTACAAACATCCCAATGTGTGAACGCTTAATACTAACTAACATCTAGTAGAGAAGAACAGGAAAACTGCTAACGAGAACATAGCAGGAAAAATTGAGCCATCTCTTTGTCAGTATACAGACAGGCTGGAACATAACTAGGGATAAACGTTCGCACAGGATTTTTTGTTACATTTTTCCCCTGAATTGTAAACCCACCAGATTCTCTCCTAAAAATCATTTAGACAAATTTACAAGTTACAATGATTTTTCTTTTTTTTTGGATAAGGGTTGTCACCCAGAACTTCTCCAGGTAGAGGGCTAGGCCAGAAATGGCAAAAGACCGAAGGACCAAAGTCCTATTTGAAATCTATCGTTGCATTTAACAAATCCCCCAATATTTCAGCCTACCTGGAAGCCTGACTGATTCAAAACATATTTGTATCTTACTAGTTAAGTAACGCATGTGCTGTTGCCTGTTTTGACAGTAGTCAGAGCCTATTACTGACTACTGACTGATGCTAAAATTTTAAGTGCCATGCGGGAACTACAATTCCTAACAGTCAGAAACAGATCGCTGATGCCGTACACCGCAGAGGTCCCTCTTTCGGTCCCAGGATAAGATGCACCCAATCCATCTGATCCAGAGAGCCAAAGCTTTACAATGTTAAAGATCCAGACCTGAGTTTTGAATCTTTGACTTCAGCAGGAGCACAGCATTCATTTTTCAGTTTCAGTGCATCCTGATGCGGTTAAGGATCTTTTCCTTCTATGTTTTAGAGCTATTATAGACTGAAAAGGACAAAATAACAGTATGTTTATAGTGTGCAAAACATGTAAACCCCCTCATTGCTAGTGAGTCCAGACACTTATTTGGACACAAAGATCAGTATTTGCATCCATTGACACAATCAATAGTGTACCAATTAATATTCTCAGGGAAATCACAGCACTTCACAAGTATTTCAGCAGGACAGGTCCAAAGAAGTTGGTTGGAGCTGACTTAGGTATGGTCTTGCAGCAGGTTTGGAAGTATAAATCCTGTGTTGCATTGTTTCTGATGACTGTGTGTAACCACAGCAAAAGATTCTCGTCTTGATGTTTCCTTCTTCATAAGGCCAAAAATGTGTCTAGGAAATTGCAGTCTCCTACCGTCTCTTGGATTAGAAACAGAAACTGCCAATCACTATATTTGAAGTTAAAAAGGAGTTAAATTTGTGAATATTTTTTATTATATATTTCCTAGGGCTTTGCCTAGCTAAGAGTTAGACATTTGCAAGTGAGGGACTTGCTGCATGTCATTTAGTAGGCTCAGCAGTCAAAGAGCTCCACAGAATCCTTCTATCATAATAATTTGTTAAAATTAATCACCATTACACCTTCCTTTACATCAAATACCAATTCTTCTTTTTTTTTTTTTTCTGTACATATTTGGGAGTAAAAGCTAAAGGAAGCTGTTTGACAATGACACACTGTGAGCTCATTTCATAAACATATTTTCTAAAAAATATCAATTTAAAAAATATTTTGTGGGTGAGAAGGGGCAGGATTTCTTAATTGTTTCATGTCACTTATTTGATCTATTTCATTAAGTTAACACCTGGGTACATAATTTTTTCCCCTTTTTCCATCATTTTACTGGGGGATTTAGCTATTTTTTTCTGCATGTCCCCCCTTCCCATTACATTGATACAGCATTTGCTTTTTATTACTTCTTTGCCTACCTCCTGAACTACTCATGACTATTCAAAATAAATGTTCAAAATTCAGTAATAGGAGAATGCCTCAACATCTCCAGAGGCTGAATATATCAACACAGCATATTATGGTTGAGTTTTCCTCTATAAGACTTCACCTACCTTTAAGCAAGATACCGCCTTATTACTTCCTAATTTTTTCTCTTAAATGAGAAATAAAGCTCTCCAGGTTTTTATTTCAGTGTCACTTTTTTTCTTTGATTTTAGATTTTTCTCGAGGTTCAAAGGTCACATAATAAATAATTTTAATTTCTCTTGTACTGTTTTCAGCATTTACCTTTGCTTTAAATGTCAGAGCCTTTCACTTCTTTGATTTCCTTGCTGCCTCTCTTTTCTCTGCAAGCCCTAACTAATTGTGTATTTTGCTGTGGTCTCCCCATCTTTTTCCACTTCCAATAATATTTTTTAAACCTCATTGTATCTTTGAAGATTTTTGGCTGGTTCCCCCCCCCCCGCCCCCCCCCCCTTCAAAAACCACACTGACCACTTCTTGTTTTTTGTAATCTTCTTTTCAGAGGAACTGGAGCCTGCTGTACATTGGCTATGAAGTCTCGGCAGTCCCAGCTCTCCTTCCACGCAACGGGATTACAATACCTCCTGTTGCAGCTCACTGACTTCCTTAATTCCACCAGATGGATATATTAAAATCCAGTCCTCTGACTTGACTGTGACCATTTATTTCATATCAGGTTGAATTCAAGTAATATTTTGATCCCTTACACATTATTCTTGTTTGCTGTCAATGACATGTTTTGAAGCGCTACTTCAGAAAGGCAACTAAACACAAATGTCTGCCTTCAGGTTTTAAAGACAAGCAACAAGCTGTTGTAACTGCAGATGAGTAAGAGAATGATGTTACAATAGAGAGATGCCTGAATATATATTAATTCAGTACAGATGATAAAATATGTTTTCAATACTTAGGATCATGTCTGATACAGATGTAGGAAATGTAGACTGGCAAAATTCACAAAGAAATCACATTTCTTCGAAAGTGAGGAATTCAAAAAGAGCTTATGACCATATTTATTAATATTTTATTATTTTGAAGCAAAATCCCTTACAGATTGAGCCAACTGGATGACTATTTCAGTTAATACCAGCAGCTGAGACTATGACCAGCTTAGAATGGACAACATTTAACAAAACGACATTGCTCCAGGTGTTTAACAATTCTCCCTGAAAGCCAATAATGACATATATTTTAAGTTTCAAATTTCTATTCAACATGCTATTACCACTTACACACAATTTTTTTTTTTTTTTTTTTTTTTTTACAAGTAAATACATGTGCATCAAACTTTCTTCAGTATTTCATATTACAGGAACTGTACACTGTATTTTTAAAGCATGTAAGTGAACTGGCAAAAGAAAACATTGACATTAAAAAAATGTTTGACAATTCAGTACACTGTTTCCAAAAAGTCCCACTCAAAATGACTGTAAATACAGAAAGAATACATTATTATTGCATGATTTACTTGTGAGTTGTGACTTCAGTCATAAAATTAAACCCACCCCTCATCCCCCAAAACAAGACCACTTTCAATTAGCTGCTCTCTGTTATAGCTTTCTGCATCTTATATCAAGTCAGTGTCAAATCTTCCCTGTTGGGAAGACGGCTGTTGACTTTTGTGTAACTACATCTTAATGGCAGCAAAATTGTTCTTTCCTTCTTAATCCCTAATTCCCCTCCACACACAATTCAATAACTAGTGGTGAAAAGAGGATTGACTAACAAGAGGGAAGACAGGCTTCCTACCACTGTCTGCAAGAGCGAGAAAAGACAAGAGGAGTAAGAAGGAAGCAGCAAAACCAGTGACATATTGTGCTCCTCCTTACTTCTGACTACGCAAGATGCAATTAACAAGTCTATTCCTTAACACCAAAGAATATTGTACTTGACCATTTTTTTAAAAAACTTCTACCACTCTTATAAACTCAGAACACTTTTCTGTTAATTGCCAATGAAAGAAGAACTTATTTCAAATGTGAAGGTTATCACCAATATTCCAACAGAAGGGAGAAACAAGAGGCGGGAACATGTTTAATTAAAAAAGAAGCAAGAAAAAAAAGCCTCCCAAGAAGACAGACTTACGAGCACTAAAATTTAGATGAAAATAGAAAAAAAAAAAGAGAGTGATAACTTTTAAATACAAAAGAAGCAGTGTCCTTCTCCATATAGTATCTGAACACTTATTGGTCAGCTGTATGTAGTAACATTTATTACATAGTTCTCAATAATTTATAGAAATTGAGTCTTCCAGTCACTTGCATCAGTATTGCTCCACATCTAGAAACAGATTCATACACTGAACAACATGAGTAATACCCAAATTTAAGGTGACATTTGCTAAAAATACATTTCAATGTATTTTTAACAAATGAAACTGAGATTACAGTGCACCAATGGACATTTCTTCATGAACATAGAGCAAGAAGAGTGTATATAAACAAAATTGGCTTAATCCCCTCCACAGAACGAAATACAATAGACAGAAAACCGTTCTATCACGGAGTTTATGACCAGAAGTCTCACTCAGCAAGGTACCCCATACCATTACTGTAGAGGTCTATCTCAATTTCTTTTTGGTGAAATTCCTTTTGTTTTCTTCAGTCTTCAAAAGAATTGAAGAAGTACAGAAAGAGTGGGTGATGTTTAAGCACATTTGTCTTTTGAGTTGCCTGCATTGTGTCTTCATCTATGTTTTCATCATTGCTGATGAAGAAGCTTGAAAACAGGTGAGCTGCAAGTGCATGCTGCTTTTAAATTTGTTTAGTAATTCTTCTAGTAACCTGTAAAAAGAAATAATTACAACTTTGGCAGATTCTGAAAAGGGAA
This sequence comes from Vanellus vanellus, assembly GCF_965231255.1. Classification (NCBI taxonomy): domain Eukaryota; kingdom Metazoa; phylum Chordata; class Aves; order Charadriiformes; family Charadriidae; genus Vanellus; species Vanellus vanellus. Next base: position 77,480,554 of record NC_138906.1, read on the forward strand.
CAATTACCAAAGTTTTAGCTATTCCTCTGTGAACTGAAGTACATTGTCTGCTTAAATAAAGGCCCTAACATTGGATCTATTCAAATATCTGAACACTATAGTATTTAAAAGTATACCAATGTGTCAGGATGATCTGTGGCCAGAGGAGGACTTAGCCACAGAGATTTTATCAAGGTGATAAAATAGCCGTTTATATATCTTTCCTTCCAGATAAAGATCATCATCTTGAGAGAAACATATTTGCAAAACACAATGGCAAAAGGACTGGTAGAGAGTGTCATAACACGCTTCTGTAAGGAAAATCCTGAAACCGCCAGACTATTATGTACCATAAAATCAGTATCCCTTATCAAGGCTACGGCTTTTCGTGTACAGCTGAATTACAAATTTCAGTTCTCAAACTTGTCTTCAGAAGGTATTTTGTTGATTTCTCTTAAGTATCATGGCTGGAAGATCAGAGATGGTATGACTGTTCTAGGAGAAACATTAATTCACTGGTGACCATGTAGGTTTGTCCCTCATAGATAACTCATAAGTATGTATGAGTTCATTTTGGAGCATAACAATGGTTCATTTACATCTACATAGCTGCCAAGAAGGTACTTGGTGCAGTGGGTAATATTTATTGTAATCCACAGACTACAGGTGTAGGACCAAGGGTGTTGATGGCTCTGTTGTAGGAGATAATTAATAATACATCTTGACTGTTACAATAAGTATTACAGTCTTGGCTGTGTGTTTTATTTTCCCCATATTCTAGGGAAGGATGCGTTCTCCAAACTTTTTGCTCTATTTCAAAAACAAGCTAAATAGGGCAGACATGTATCACCTCAACTTTTTGGAAAGCTGTGATTATTGAACAGCCAGTAACAGGAGAAATTATACTGTATGTTAGAAAAACCCCAAACCAACCCAAGAACAACAACTTGAACCACAAAATCAGTATCTGCTTCCTCAGAAGGTCCTCTGGAAGACGACTATAGCCACATTCATCATTTAGTATCATAGTAATGACTGTGAATGAATAGAAGTGAACAGCTCTAAATCAGTGCACAAATTTGTGTTATGTTACACAAATATGTGTAAATTACAACATGCTGCCTGTAACGATGACAATTATGGTGTAAAGATCTGGGAAACAGAACAACTTTTGCACTGTCTGGGGCTCAGAACTCCGAGGCAGAGGTAAAAATGATGCAGTTCTTGATTCTCATCTGTCCCATGAAGCTCAAATGCTTGTGACTAAGTGAAAAAAAAAAATAAAATCTACAGGTGTTTCGGAAAGTATGAGTTGAAAGAACTCTCCTTACTCAAAACTGATTCCTATCTTTAATAAAGCGTAAGAGCTAAGTAAGGCAAGGAGGTATCTTGAGACTTATTGTGGCTAGTGAGGAGTAGGTTTGAATAAATAGACAGAGGACATCTGGAAGAAGGTACAGTCCGCAGACCATGGGCTGCGCAAACAGTCTCTTTGTGTGTCTACAAAATATTCTAAATTGTTGCCTAAGTGCAAACTGATTTGATGCAGTTCAGTTCCTGAAAGTACCATAATACCAATCTCAAGTTCAAAACATCTATCCTTATACTAATATACTCATTATAAACCCATCCTGATTTTACCTATGCTTGTAAAACAGACTCCCAAATACTAGGTTGGACGCAGCAGAGCAGCTTGGTCAAAGGTTGCTATAGTGGGGAAGGAGGAACCCAAAACTCCTCCTCCTCGTGATGTTAAGAACCCAAAGAAAACCACAGACCCTTCTTCGTTGTTTTTAAAATGAGACAGGCCCATTTTGAGAGTTCCCCATATCTCAGCTGGCAAAAGCTTGGACTTTTGTTCCTTGGCCATTTTTTTAATTGCTGCTAAATTCAGTAAGACAAGACAATGGACCCCACAGAAACTTTAAGATTTAACAAGGCAGGCTAAAATAAATTACAAATTAAATACAAAGCTATACTGAACTGATCAGACTACGATGGGCAAAAGAGAGATGCCACAAAGCCATCAGCTCTTCCATGTAATTTAATAAGCCAAGACTTGGCTTACTCTTAACTCTGTCCAAAGAGGCTTCTGCTCTGTAATTCAGAAGGGTCAAATACAGTGAACGTTAACCCTCTTATAACAAAGTTCTGGTACAAGAGTAAAAAGCAACGACTCCAAAAAGGAGACAAGAAAATGCATTATACTCACTTTTTGTCAGTTCCACTTGAGAGCTGAGGCAAGGCTTCCAAAGCTTGCTTAAAGCTCGAGCTGCAAGGATAAGAAAAATATACATATTCCATTGGTACAAGTCTCAGTATTCACATTTTCTCTCTATAAATTCCATGGAGATATGCTATATTTTATCCATTCTTATTTCAATAAACTAACAAAATATTAACTTGACACCTTACATTCATGTGCAAGTTGAACACAGAGTGGTCATGGGTTCAAGCAGGTCTCTTGACACTCCTAATGTGATGTATGCCAGACATCAACAGGAAATGTTAAATCAGCAGCTGATTTAAGACTGCGCTTGATATCCCGGACTCTTGAAGAATTAGGTAGTTGCCACCCTGCCTTTCGCCTCAAACTAAGTGACCATCAGAGTATGAAGCACAGACAAAACATTTATTTTGGCTTTCTGCGCTCAGTAAGACAGGTCACTGTATTCTCCCCTACAGAAGGGGGTCTACAGAGAGAATGACAGTAGGTTTGCATTGAGGTAATGAAGATTCATAGAATAATTTAGGTTGGAAGGGACCTCTGGAGGTCTTCAGGTTTAACCTCCCTCTCAAAGCAGGGCCAGCTTCGAGGTTAGAGGTTTCTTGGGGCATTATCCAGTCAAGTTCTGAGTAACTCCAAAGATAGGGGTTTCCACACCTCTCTGGGCAACAGATGTGGAAAAGAAGTTCAGGGAACGATGCAGGACCTGCACAGATACAGACAATCTTGTCATCAAAAGATTAATATGGTGACTTGTGGCAACTATTACTAGTGAGAAGTCCAGGAATAAAAAGGCAGCCACGAAGCTCCAGCACAGTCCACTGTGCTTTGCCTCTGTGCTGATTAGAGACAATGCCACTTCCATTTCATCCAATTTGAGCCAGTGCCAAGTAGTTTTCATTTAGGTCTTCATCGCTATCAGACACTCAGAATAGGCAAGCAAGCCTTTTGAAACAGAATGCAGTGACACCACAGGACACTACCTGTGACACTATGAAGACACATTAGGCCCTCAAGCCCTGCAGTCTCTCCGACAAAATGTTGATCAGGTAACATGACCAAATTGCCACCTGTGGGAACATGTGATGCCAATCCTGACAGAAGTGTTGGTAATTAAAATAATGAATGAACCTGACCATATCTAATCCCCAACATCATCACCTAGAAATTTCAATCAATCAACTTTACCCAAAACTGCTGACAGCTATCACAGTTTGTATTTACATGCCATGACTGCATCAACCACTGATGCTGCTAATGCTTTTCTTTCTCCCTTTATATTAATGTGTGAGTCTGTCCCACACTATTTATTTTTGGTTTTGCACCTCACTGAGAAATGATAAATTGCTGAAAGCCTTTTGAAGGCTTTCATTCTAAGAGACAGTGTGAAGCTGAATTCACTTTCCCTGATTAGGTGTGTGGAAAAGGAATAGGGTATTGTGCAAACTTGTGGAGAGCCCTAATTTTCCACATCTCTATACAGTGATCCTGCCAGTGTTCAGTTCTGTAGCCTCTCTGATGTGACTGGCAGGTTCTTTGCTGTGTGCTTTATGAGATTGCTGTGAAAAAACGGATAAAACTCAGTGACATCTGCTTTTCTCTTGTTTTAGCACCATTTTCCTCAGCACCTGAGTTGCTGTTAAGAAGTTGTACATTTTTTTAGCAGCAAATACTAGCTTGTGTCTAGAAGTTCAAGTAAAAACAACAAAAAAAAGTAATTATTTTCTTTCAACTGATAGAACTTTGCCAGTAATCTTTTTTTTTTTTTTTTGTATATTTACCTAGTATATCACATATTTGAAGCAAAATTTCTTAATCCTTAATTTACACCATGTACTTTTGCATGTTTACCAAAGATTCCATTACATTGAAAAAACAGACATTACAGCACATCTTACTTGCTTTCAGGTGTTAGGTATATAGCCACGGTATCTCTCAATGCACAGATTTCAAGTCTTGCCTAAAGACAGAAAAACAAATATTGAAACAATGACACAATGTCCTTTCATCAAGTGAATACCAGTATCCCAGAGCTTCATCTTTTCTGGAGACAAATATTATTGCACACTGCATTTGTAAGCAGCCTTGGCTTTTAACAGTTTGTTTCCTGTATTTTTCATTGCCATGCTGCTATGTCAGGAGACTGCTAAAAGGAAGAATTTCATGCTTTTGATTCAAGTCAAACTATTTGTACTGTCACTATGTAGCAGTCTAAAAACATTGTTTGGTTCTCAGTAACAGTAATAAATCTTTAATTCCATTCCATCTTTTCTGTACTGTGATAGAAAGAAGGACACAGCCTTAATTTGTTTGTCTTTTTTTTTTTTACTTTTATTTGCTATTAAATACAGCGAGCTTTACTTCTCACAGCACAGCTTGGCCAAGGAGGAAGGAAACAAGAGCACAAAAATCTGTCAATACATATTACTCTTGGTTTTCCTGTTGAATTTATTTTTTTCCATCAGATGAGGAAGTCGAATAGTTGTGCTCTGCTTCTTGTCTGTCACCTGGTGGGCACACAAGCTTGGGGATTTTACTCCTACACTGTACTGCAAGTCTAAGTATTCATTTTCACCTAGCAAACTATGGTGGAGAATGATCAAAGATTAAACAAATTTCACAGATCATTCTTTAGTCTTTGAAAAGCAATCATTACCATCACAGGTTTTATATGAAGCAGAAACATTCTGCGTGATCAATACTTTAAGTCATCTCATTTAAAGATATGAGGTGAACTTAATCCAAATTGATACTGTTCATCGTAAAGATAAAATTTAATCCAGTCAGCCATTACAGAAACTGATCTACATTTAGACCCAACTAATATGACATTAATCTTCCAAACCAAAACTTATTATAATGCAACACAGACATAAAATTCTAGTTCTAATGAAAGGCTTTGGCTTTTTGGACTTCCCCTCATCTCTCCCCCAGGTAGGAAGCCAGCTGAGATTTATGCTTTTTTAGGGCTAGAACTTTCTGGCACGAAATACGACACAGCCACCCACCAATTCTATACTCATAAGAAATGCTCTTCTCACGACAGACTGTTTCACCTTTTTTTGTATGGTGCTCCAAACTGAACAGCCTTGAACTTTTTGAAGTCCTACACATAAGATTCTGGAGTTGTTCCTACATTTTAGCGGGCAGTGGTACCACGGGGAAGTGCCACATTCTCAAGTACCACAGCCTAAATAAACATGGTGGAAGGGCAAATCCTGCAAAACTGTGGGTCATGGGAATAAAGATTCAGGTGTCTCTTCAGGAACAGGTATTTTTTGATCAGTCTGACCAGGTTCAGATCACTCTCGCGCTGCTGCTGTCCGCCAGACAGGATTTTCTATGCCCAGAGGAACAGAAAATGACCACGAGTGACAAATGTACAGTAGGGAAAGTCTTTTCATTTATGGGTTTAGGCAGCAAGTTTATACTGTGGGTTGTCTAGTCAAACAAAACTGATATACAGGTAGCTTTGTTGCTATTCATTGACTTGGTTTTAAACAGGCAGTAAATCCTATCTGGGTGCAACATTAAATCTCTGTCCAACTACTACTAGCAACTGGAAAATAAGACTTGCAATTGGATAATTATTTTCCCATCATAATGCAAGAGTGCTGTCATGTACAATGAAAATGGGGAGTTTGCTCCTCTTGGCTGTTATGGCCATAGCAATCATTGACTCAAAGGGATTTTTTTTTTTTTTTTAATGATTTTTCTTAGTGTCCTTTAAAACTCATCCAATAGCAAATACAACTACCAATCCAGGCATAAACGAAGAAGGCATTGTAAGAGTATCTGTTCTACCTATGCTGCAAAGTGCTAATGTAGAACTAATATAACAAACAAGTGACTAGTTTTGCAAAGACTTGCAAGATCCTACTTGCATGATATTTTCAAGATTTTCTAAATCTCAAAATATAACAAAATTGTTTTTTCTTTTAAAGTATTTTTTTGATGACAGGCCAAAGGCAGTATTTAATGACATTTCAAAAAGATACCACTATGATGCTTTTTACCTCACAGGATATAGGTAACCTTTTATCCACTCAGACACAAGACAGTACTAAAATATAATCAAACTCAAGAACCAGTATCCCAAAGGGTATTCATCCACAAATCTGAAATAAGTTGTACACTAATCCTTTTTATCTCCTTGCTTTCACTGCTACAATAAATCCAACAAATACACAGATTATAACTCTCCCTCTTATTCTCTGTTTTCTAGGTTCAGATGTTTGACAGTACACAGTACTCAGGTACCTGTAAAGCTCCGTTTTTGCTGAAGAATGAAACGCATTGCATCAGTCGACTCAGTTCTTCAGACACTGCTTCTACAACCCTTGACATTACCCGAGGAACCAAGTCTTTGGAAATGGTAAACACCTGATTTTTATGAAAGAAGAATCATAAGCACAACAGCTATATTAACAGAAATATTTTCTACGGTAACATTTCAGTAAAAAGCATTAAACACACTGATTGGATGGATCACATCACTTTTATCAATGACAAAAAAGTTTCAAAAGCTACTGGAACATGAAAGATTTCTTTTAATGCTTGCCCTGTATTTGACCAATCACCTCTGTTAAAAGCAATGTTAGCTATGTGATAGGCGATAACGACAGCTTTCTTGCAATGCCTAAAAGCAGCTAGGCTTCAAAACGTGCTCTCTGCTGATGGATGCAGGTAGTCAGGTGGTTGTACATAGACTGCTGTTTTGTAGAGAGCACGTTTAATTCAGGGCTGTGTGACTGACCTAATTACACTTTCTACCCATGTATTTTGCTGTTTCTTCCAAAACCCTTTATGTTTGACCACTGTCAAATGGCTAGTGTCTTTATGCTCTGTGGCAGAAATAAGCCTTTGAAAGGGTTTGAGAGTATGGCAGCGTAATAGATTTTCATTTAGATTCTTCCACCGCTGCCGTTTATTAGTTTGCTGGCAAAAACATTACACCCTACTGGCTTTACCATGCTTCAAGACAATCTTTTTAACTGCTTATTCGTATAACTTTTTAAAGGGGTACCTCAGTCCTCCATTTGAGGTTCAGAATAGCAACTGAAACACAACAGCAACACAAAATGAAACATTAGATCTATGCCTGAAGGAAAGCACGAAGAAATCAATTGTCCTTAAAGGGAGATTTAAGGAAGCGAGAAATCGTTGGTGAATTAAAAAAAGAAGAGTATGAATTTTCTACACAGAATTGGGAAAAAATGCTGGCCAAGAGGTTGGAATATAGGAGGAAGTGAGACTGTAGGTTAGACAGACCAAATTTGTGTCAAAACAAAGGTGATGATAAAGCTGCACTAAACTACACAGAGTTGGGGGAGAAGATGATACAAGCAACTGAAGATGATGTGACTGGAGTGGTGCAAGAACAAAAATGAACTGCATAGTTTTTAAACACTTGCCCTCCTGATTTCTGCTTTAAAATGATCTAAAAAATTAAGTAGTGGAATGATTTTTTTGGTAGAATACCTTTGCTTTATTTAAGGTTTAGACCTCATGTCTGACAAGGAAACGTAGCAACTGACAGAGGATACTCATATATGACTGGAAAAGTAAATTCGGGGGGGGAAGAATATAAGATTCCTACACAGTTTTCAGTGATTTAAGTCATGAATTATGTATCAGGGATCCCATAAAGCTGACTGTTCCAAATGGCAGATCTGCACCATAGGCTAAGTACACCGACCACATATATTTCAGCTATCAGCTTGATACCATTACTAATTCAAACACGCAACCTGTTTTTACTGTTTTGACCCACAAAAGCTAATAAGTAAGTGACATACTTAGCTGTATGGTAAGAAAAAAAAAAACCAACACAAAAAGGGTAACGATTTGGGAAAGGGTCATCCTATTCAGCAGCAAATATTGCTGAGCAATTCAACACAAACATACCAGGAACACACCCAAAAATCTTCTACTGAGAATATTTGTGCCCACAATGAGCAGTCTTGAAGTTAGTATACGGAATCCAGGAAAAAAAATTCTCAGCAATGGTGAATCATCACAACTTTGCAACAAGAAGCCCTTATTTTGATTTCAGTTAAATTTGAATTCAAAGGTAGAGGACCAATTTTCTTTCCACTTCAGTCCATGCTTGCTGTTCAGCTGATAGTTAACTTTTGCTGTTTCAAACTACAGAAACTTGCAGCCTTGCTAACTAAACTTAAATCTGACCCGCTTACAGAATTTCCACCAGAAAACAGTGGAAATGGGGGTTTCATCTTGACACTCATTTTCATATTTCTGCAATATTTCACATCTAGAAATTTATGAGGCAACACTATTTGGGCCAAAATCAGTATCGGCCTCAATGAAGTCAGCAAGGAAGTGCACCTTTCTGCTGCAGCAATTTAACGACTACGCATGTTTAGAGGATTAGCTCACAAATGCCTTTGACTTTTTTAAAGCAAAACCTCTCATTTTCATTTTTATTAATTTCCACTACACTAAAAAACAACATTAAAAATTAATGTCATGGTAGTATATACCTTTGGTGTTGCTTATCCACTCATTTGGAAGCATTTGTTAAAATCAGGAATGCTTCTGAATGGAACTGAATATTGCAAGTGATATTTAAAGTTTCTGAAAATATTTTAATTTATATGAACCCTTGTAACTTAAGGAGGAATAAAATAAACAAACCCTCAAGTGGATGCCATCAGATTTTAAGTAGATGGAAAAGGTAGAGCAGCAATACTTGTGGTAAGAGTGATACTTACTACCACTGCTTGCAGCAGGAGCAATAGTAATCTGGTAACACTCATGATGGTTAGAAGGAAGGAGTATGTAGAACAGAGGCTGTAATTTAAAGGACTATAGAAAATTCCTGCATATTATCAGAAAAGGCCAAATAATTGCAGCTCTGCAAGCATATTAAAATTTCGGGGTTTAGGTTTCCACTTTTTATCCTATGTAACAAGAACAACATATATTGCCTTTTCACTCCGAGTAGCGTATGTTGAACAGTTCTTCCAAAGCAAAGCACAAGGTTATTTTCATGTGTTGTGGAAAATAAAGTTAATCAGAGAAAGTAAGCATCATATCTCTCTACATCTCTCTCTGTATATAGATATTTAATCTGCATGAAAAGGGAAGAACTGAGCATTGGGCTTTGGCTTTCCTCTTCATCAGATAGCGGAAACAAAAAGGTGTAATGGAGTGTTACTGAGGATAAACAGGAACTGTTCGTCAACTCCTGCCCTTAAAAAAGTTAGCAGTTGTATACTTGGTTGGCTAAACCTAACCCAAAGCACTTACATCTATAATGAAGACACTTCAACAAAGGTACAATTTTCATGAGTGATGAACGCCAGGATTTACCACACAAAGTACACTGAAATTATTCATATGAATGTAAGCATGAAGCAATCTGAAGTTTTTCTCACCTCTGCATGCACAGCAATGATATTCACTAATGCTTCTTTCAAATAGTTTCTGACACCTGAAACAAAACAAACAGGATAATTAATTACTTTCATTCTCTTGTCTCAACAAAGCCATAATATTCTACTGTTCAATAATGTACTTTTTCTTTTCATTCTTTCACTAGCACTTTTGCAGTCAGAGGCAGAAAGAGAAAGTTCCATAGCCACACCACCAGCCTATTTCCTTTTTCAAATCAAATGGAGAAAGGCACATTTCCTTACAGCAAAAGGTTAAAAAAGCCAGCAGGTTCCTGTTTCAGTATTCTTCTTCTCTGGCAACCCAATTTAATAAAAACCTAGCATTATTAAAAAATAAATTCTGGATGTCTTGCTAGAATACACATACCATGGCACAGAACATGCACTACAGCTCAGTAAGCTTTAAAGAACCAGAGAAGATAAGGGTTTTTGTTTGTGTGACAGTCTTCAAGAAGATCTTACTACTTTATCAGTTTCTCTGGCTGTAAACTATTAGTAGAGATAGAAACAGCAAGGACTCTTGTTTCTCTGAAAGCGGTTCAGAAGATATTACTCATGGCAGGAATATAGGAGATGTCATGCCTTAGTAGAAATTTCCTCTTGGGGAGGGTGGAGAAATCAAATAAGCATTTTATTTACCAAGCATATGAAATGGTTATCAATTCATACTGTAAAGAAAATTCTAAACAGAAGGACATCCAGCAGGGTATGCTTTAGTTAGGCCAGCCTCTTAGTCCCCTGCGCTGCTGTAATTCTGCAGTCACTTCCCAGACCTGTACTCCCATTGTGCAAGACCTAAAATAGGCAAAAAATCTAAAATCGCCCCATTTGCTTTTCTGGGCACTTCACTTTGTAGGCAAAGGCAAATTAGAAAGCATTTAACTCATTAAAGTATGCATATATATTGGAAATGCATCACACAGTAATGAGAGAGTTACTGATCCACAAGACCTGAGCTTCTGATTTCAATTACTCAAGCATGAATCAGAGAAACTGCAATGACCCCATCGCTCCCCTCAGTATATTCAATCAACAGTAAAAGATCAGAATCACGGACAAAGACTGGTGAGACCACACAGCTCAGAGATCACAGTGTGATTAAGGCTGCTGTTATAAAAATTACCAAGTGAACCTTTAATCGGTTCATCTTACTTGCTCCACCTTTCCTCAGATAACAGCCATACAACAACTTAATCCTGCTATGAAAGACAGCTTTAAAAGGAGTTACCCGAGATCATTAAAATGAATTACTCTACGGGAGAAGAGAGTAGTGCCTCACAACTGCCATCTCAGGTGCGCTCATTTTTTTTTAACCACTGCTTCCACAACTTGCCTCAAGATCTAACAAAGGAGACACTTGTTCTTTCCTACTTAGACAACTATGGACAAACATTTTATGAGTAGGACGAAAGGATGACAGGACCCCCCCTTGCATGAAGTACAAACACGTTCATTGACTGCGTCTACACTGTGCAACATGATGCAGCCCGGAGTTCAGATTGGGTGGTGCTTCCTGGAGGGCACCACGGGTCTCCTTTTGGAAGTGAGGGTGCTTGGGGGAAAGCGGAGGGAGAGATGTTGAACAGCAACTGTTGTTTGAATTTGAAATCGGGATGTAGCTGAGCTCTGTGTATCAAGACAGTATCTGTTTCAAAAGTTCACAGCAGAGTCAAGCATCAGAGATTTTACTGTTCTCACTAGAAGCAGCTTGGTTTCTGAACATAAAAACGAATCAAAACCTTTTTAGAAGGAATGTTCTATTTTCACTCTGAAAGAGATGCAAATAACTGAAAAAAGTAAAGAAAAATACAAGCCTTTCTCCACACATTCCAAAACATCTCTAATGCCTCTTCTCGCTATGTTTATTCTTTTCCTTGAAAACTCTCAGTCACTCTTTCCATTTCAACTATAACCAATGACAATTCAAACAGCAGAATACGCTAGGTTGCAACTTCATAATTTCTTGTTATGTTAGTAATTTTTTGCAACAAGAAAGGAAGGGAGGGAGGAATAGAGCAATATCAGAAATTTTATGAAACCATTTTTTTTTTCTCCTCCTCTGTAACATGCAAAACAAAGTAAGAATGCTACACACCAGTACTTGAACCACACCAAAAGATCACAGGTATATGTGGAAATGCAACACCCCCTTCCTTTTTCCTCTTCTACTGTTTTCCTTCTACTACTTCACTCTGCCCCAGTTTAAATCCTTTGCAGACTTTGTATCACAAAGGACAAATTTGTATCACATCCCACAAGCACATACAACTTGACCAGGCACCTAACGGTGGTATCCAAATCTCATCAAGAGGTACAGGGTGAATTTGGGAGCTGGTTTGCAGTTAACCTCAGGATGCAAAGTGTTGATTTTGGTCTGAAAACCTGTGCAGTATTCAGCTTTTGGCTGCCTACCAGCCTCATCTTGTGACAGTAAGATCTTTTTAGGTGGACATCGCATGTTTTTACTTTTGTACAAATGCCACGCAAGATTAAGACTTTGACGGTCTACCTTCTCTATGGACACGTGAGCACTGCCAGAGCGTGTCCATCAGTCAATCAAAGTTTTACTCGTGAACTAAGCAGCATTTCTTTGCCCTAACCAACTGCTAATGAAGCACCTCAAACCCTGGTAGATCTGGGGAGCCATAATGAAACTACAGAGAGGGGCTGCTATGTCAAACAGAGAGGGCAGGTGTGTGTCCTGCAGAGAGGAGGCCAGCTGGCTGAGCTGGGAAGCAGTGTTATCAAGGGGGTGAGTGAAAAGCTGGAATGTATGGAGACCGAAGCTGGTGGGTTGTGTAAGAGGGTGATGTGGTTCCAAGGATGAATCCTCATTTCCCACCCATCCCACCTAAGCTCCTGAGGTAATGTGCCTCTTCTCGTGCATTCATGCAACTTGGCTCAGGATAGGAACTGCTAATTTTGTCTGCTGCTAGCACCAAAATTAAACAACTTTTGACTGTGCTAATAAAAGCTGCCTATCAGCTATGCCTGTGGAAACCTTCCATAACATATTTCTTAAAGAGTCAGTCACTGAGTTACCGTGACCAGGTACCGTTAAGTTCTATAAGCATGAAATACTAATGTCAGCAACTTTAGCACCAGATGTCTAGTGGACACCTAGGTCTAGTGGAAGGTGTCCCTGCCCGCGGCAGGGGGTTGGAACCAGATGATCTTTAAGGTCCCTTCCAACCTAAACCATTCTATGATTCTACGATTCTATGTTAAATACCATTGTCTAGCGGTGCACAGCTAAGATATAAAATGATCAGTTATATTTTTTAACTGAAGAATCCAGAATGACTTGACTAAATGGAATTGAGATGGAACCTATGGTAAAAATGAAGTGACAATAGCTTAGTATTGCATATTGCCAGCCCATCCCAGCAGCACAATAAAATTAACAACTTAAACCTCAGTGAAAGGGCATAAGCAGACATGTTTTATCTTGTATCCTTGTACCACGTACAAGGAGAAATGGGTGAACTGACAGCTTAAAGGAAATTATTTCTTGCAATACCAGTAGCACTAATTAAGTGTTCCTGACCCTTCATAGCAGGTCCAGTCCCGCTATGACCGCAGGATCAGAGGGCTCTGCACAAGCTCAAGTATTTCCTTAGTTTCTTACACAGGTTTTGCAATTTAAGAGCAGATAATTCAGCACAAACTGTGCAAAGCTATGCAGTTTAAAGAGACAGCCTGTGTATATGAAACTGTAGTTGCCTTAATTGCAGCATCTAATTTTCTAAAAGACTCTGTCTTGGTAAGCTAAACAAACTGAAGATGGAAAGAAGATGCAATCGCACTCCAAAAATGCCAGTAAGTGGAACCAGACAGGGAGAGAAGGGAGAACAAGCTAAACTGAAGAACAATACTGGCATAAGAAAGAAAGGTATACATGAATTGACCATCAGTAAACTTAGGCTGGAGATTAAAGGTAACCATGTAACAGGTTTGCTCTGACTATGCTATTAAATATGTAGTGCTGTAACCAACATTGCTGTCAGGGAGTCAATTTCCTATCATGTATGGAGCATAAGTAAAAAGAGTATTTCCCCTCAGCCCTTTTTGTTTGATTTGTGAAGGATTTTCATTTTTGCATGTGGAGACAAAGCCAAACATATCTGAATGTCAGGACCTGCAGGCACACTTAATAACAGTGCTATATTTTGAAAAATCACAATTAAAAAATATCCAATTTCTGATTTATATCACTGCACTGTTTGTGGCAGGCTTTGTTGAAGCAAAGTATTACTTTTCTGGAGTATGATTCACTGGAAATACAAGCAGTGGCATCCAACTGTGAATTTGTTGTGAAATTCATTTAAAAATGAAAAAATTCTGTCTAGAATAGAATTTTTGTGCAGCTTTCTCTACAACCGTTCAGCAGCCCACGCAATTACAGTTTTTGGGACACCATACTGCCAGTCCTATTATACAGCACTGAAAGCTAATGCACCATATAACTGTAGGTTGCAACTATTAGGCTAATCAAGTGAAACATAACATTCTTAAGTTGAAAATATCTCTTATTTAGCATATTGAAGCACAAATACAATGCCTTTCTATAGCTTCTGACAGAAATTTGTTAAAGAAAGTCTCAACAAGCCCTTGCGATTTCGCTCAGGAAAATGTTATTATTCTGTTACAGCATAAATGCATTCCACTCCCACTCCATTCTTAACACCAAAGACTCTGACTTGCTGGAATTCTATCCACCACTAACAAAGACCCAGTAATGCTCTAAAGAAAAATGGATGGGAAGACTTAAGACAAAAATGAAGGACAGTTTCAGCCATCAACTATCACAATGGCTGACAGAAACATTAAAATAGCGTCTTCCAATTTTGGGTCCTCCACTGTATTTTGTACTGGTGAAACATTTAACAAAATTATCCATTAAATTTAATCTCCATTTTACATCACCTATTTTTTTTTTTTAATTTTATTTTTTACAAATTAAATCTGTCAGAAAGTCTACACTTACAAGCAATTTTAAGAATATCATAAAGCTGTAGCAAAGATGACTGTGTGAACTATGGGAAAAGCAGAAGGGAAAAAATTTTGTGGTTCTGAGGAGCAACAGAAACTAAACTTCTAGCTTGCCAATGCAGGAGTCATTCTGGAGATCTTCAGACAGTGCAGTGCTACCAGTTGTCCCACATGTAGTTCTCAGAGCTATGTTTCCCCCAAGTACTTAGATGACAGCATTCTACTATGAAACCTCCAAAGTGACTGAATAAGCATGCAAGAGCTGGAACTGCAATACCATATGCGTAATTTTAAGACACAAAGAAGCTACAAAAACTTGCATGCACAAATGAAGCAAAAGTTGCACACACAGTAAAACTGAACTCATATGTCTGTGCCAGAAGCCAACACAGGTCTTCAAAAGGTCCCAGTCCTTCTAGAATAACTTGATATATAGAGAGAGGATATGAGCGTCAAATATTTTTACATCTTCCGCAGACTCAAGAGTTCAAAGAATGAACTGAAGTTCAGCTAGGACAACTGAAACACACAGGAAATTTTAACCCAGGCAGCTTGGGTTCAACACACTTTTACTCTTGTGAGGTTGGAACCTCATTTGAGATGGACAACTGGGAAGCTAACCTTGCTGTTGCCTCCCGCTGAACAAGCCTTTCAGCTTACCTGTTGTGCAAAGAGGAGGGGAGGATAAAAGCACAGAACTGTTTAGAAAAAGTAGGTGGTGGCAGCAGGTACCTCTGCTCAACAGTAATAAACCACACCAGACATGAGGATGAGAGGCTGTGAGGGTCAAAAGAAAAAGAGTTCTGAGGCAAATTCATAGTCAAATGGAAGTCAAGCAGGAATATTAAAAGCTGCTGCTCTTCTGCAGAAGAGTTAGCAAAGCCATCCGCAGGAAGTTCTACAGTTTGACAGCTGCCACTCAATTTGCAGTTTTTTTGAAAAGCAAAGAAAGAAGGATTCACCAAAGATGAACGAGTGGTTCTTTGTATGTTGACCAAGCTACCAGTCCTCCTTCAAGACTGAGTTGACTGGCTTATTAGAAACCTAAGCTCTGAGGGATCAAAACAGAAATGAGTCTTGGCTAGGCACAGAGCCACCAATTTAGGAAACAACAGAGAGCATTCTGGCCTCTGTAGGAGGTCAGTACTTGCATGGGCAAGCAACTGCTGCTGGTGGTAGCAATGTTTCTTAGCGCCTCTGTAAAGAGAGTACTAAATTTGTTGGCCTTGAGGCTTGAACATGACTTGGTAGAGCTAGGAAAATTGATGCCTGGGAGTCTGAAATTTCAAAAACTTTTAAACCCATCCAATTGTATGCAATATTTTTACCATTTATTGTTCTGTTTGGTGAGTTATGCCTGTAACAGTCAAACAGTTTGAAAACTTTTTTTGCCTGATTGCTTTTTAATAAAAACTTTCCTCAAAAATAACAACAAACAATTTGGTGATCCAAAGACACTAATATTTTACACACCTAGCTGCACAGCACCAATACTTGACTGTTCCTGGACATTTCATCTGCTTATGATGACAGAGAATTTAGGAATAACACTCCTTAAAGGAGGATAAATGGAAAAATGTATTATTTCATCTGCTCTGTTCTAAGGAAAGCACCAGCTTTTTAAATTATTTGATACATATATTCTTTACAATCACAATACACTCTATTGCCAGATTTAACTGAATCGATACTGGGTACGTTCATCTCCAAGTTTCAGATACAGTGTGCCAAACTTTACAGCAAGTCACACACAAAGTGTTTTAAACTCTATGTCAGTTAAGCTCCTGCAGCTCTTCTCTAAGTTTCTTTTTATCTGCTATATGAAACTGCTGGAAAAAAACTGCACACGTCTACTGCAAGTCGTTAATCAGTGCTGTGTAGCGCACATTAAAAAAGAAACTAATGAATGGTATCCACAAAGCCATGTAACTTCTTTAAACAGTCGATTTTAACTGTTACATTTCCTCTAGGTGCTGGCTGCATCGCAGCTGAAGCAATAGCAATATTTAACAACTGCTTTAACTACAATTATTCTAGCATGACTTCCAGTGTGGTCAGGACATTTTTTCTTCCAAGAAACACATGTTAGAAAAGAAGTACTATGGGCTAGCAGGATACCCTGTGAGATGGCAGCCTATTAATTGTATTTCTGCAGCTCTTGGAAAAACAGACTGTGCTATGCAGTACACCAAGTGGGCACTGTCCTGCCCCGTGCAGCCTACTCGAAGATTTTAAGGTTAAATAGATGCCTCCTGACAAGCCAAGTTGCCCAATTGCCCAACACATACCACAGAATTTCACTTTTCGATCTAACCTAACCCATAACTTCCGACTAAAATCAAGTAATCTCTTTTTGAAAACTAAAAATACAAACAGGTAAGACAGAATGGGTGGGAGGGGGAAGAGGCACTAAAAAGTGAAACATTGTCTGAGGTTGCAGCAGGTCAGCAAAGTAGTGAGCACTGTCTGCATGCAAAGTTTGCTAGAGGAATTAAAAAAAAATAATAAATCTCTGCAGACATACCTTGGTGCACAAGTTTTAATTTAAGAGATCTATAGAATAGCTCTAGGCTTCCCATACTTATGGATGACTGCCTGACACCTCCCAGAGCATTACAAAGCTCTATCAACTACCTTATCCCAAGAAATGAACAAGAGGAGGCAGAGACTGAAAGTGAAAATTATAATGCACACTAAAATATTTTTATTTTTGGTATGCGGGATTCCAAATAAACATGAGCTACAATGTACCTTACATGTAAAATATTTCAGAGACTCAGGCTACATAACTATGAAGTATGGACAGCAAAAAATATTTTACATTCTGTTGCTATCGTGAAGCTATTTGGAATAAATTTATTTATTGACTCTTTCAGATCACTTAACTTGGATTTGAAAAAAAAAAATTATACAAGTAATTTGGATTTAGAATTAAGTGCCCAGGATGGCATGAAAGAAGAGGGTGACACCTGCTACCCATGAGGACCAAGAGCATGCCTGAGGCTACATGAAATGCATTTAAATAAAGCTGTTGTCCCCCAAAACTATTTAGAAATCTAACATTTATAGCCAGGGCAAATGTAATGTGACTGACAGCCTGTTTAATTCAAACATAGGAATTAAGAGAAATAATTAAAATTCCATTATGAGTGAAAACTGTATGTTTCGAGAACAAACTGTGTTCGTCTCATTAGAAAATGTGCTAAGTTATTTAATGTTTCTGGGAAATAATTTTAAAAGCTAGCTACTAGTTGCAATTACTACAATGAATGTAATACCTCGTTTAGAAAAGTAGTGTTTTAATTTCCAAGAAGCCTATACTCTGCAAGACGGTCTCTTAACCGTGGAATAGACAGAAACCTGACTTTTTTGCAGACATGAGCCTTTAATGAACTACAGCACTGGTACATGAGTATGTCATGCTATTTTACTGAAGCGCCCCCACCCACACAGTGATATCATCTAACCTGACACCTCACAGATGTTTTAAAAAAAGGTAAAAGAAGAAAGTAGAGACGTGACTTGGAATTTCCCCATGGACATAACAAAGCAGCTCACCTCTACTCTTTACAACAGCGTGAAGGTTTCTCCCTTCAAAGACAGTTGATAGGAAACCAGCTTCAAATACCGGTACTACCACTGGCCTGTTTTCTATATTAAGGTAGCTAGACAAGCCGGTTTGTTTCTTTCTAATTACTAAAAGATGTATTTGCTATCATGCTTTGTTGTTTGCCCTGGATAAAAACATGTTCAGAAAACTGTTTATAGGATGCTAAGAGCCGAACACTTATATCTGGCTGTAGCTCTAAAAACAGAACTTCACCAGGTCATAACCTTTACCACCGCTTAAGCTATTTATTTACTTATTATATTCCCTCCTCGTTTTGACTCACAAAACATTTTCAATTTGATTTTTAAAAAGCTAATAATTACTAGCTGTCAAAACCAAATAATGAGCAGTGCAAAGAATGGCTTTCATTTAGATATTGCATCTGCTTTGTCCAAAGAAAGAAATACGGATGCCATCTCTTAGAGAATTAAATGGACATCATCACGTTCAGTAAATTCCTTACTTCACAGTAAGATTTATGCAGCCTGATAAATAACACTATTTTTACTACCTTCAAACATGATTATACATATTTTTAAAAAACACATGCATCATATATTAACAAAAACAGCCCCATGTAAAAGAAAGGGTAAAGTTGGAGGAAAGTAATTACTTAAAACTAATCTAGAACTGAAGATACAATTACAGCATTCACAGACTTATGAATTCATGTGACACACCTGAACCAACTGAAATGTCATACAACTGCTCCAATGCTATTAGAGCAGAAAAAAAAACCACTTACAGACAGTGACTCCAGAACCTTGTTTGAATTTAACTAAGAATGTAAAATTTTTCTCTAGGCCACTTCCTGCTGTTGCTGGAAACATTCCCTCCTTTAAACGGAGATGGATTTCAAGGTACTGTACTTAGTGTTGTTTTGAGAGTGCATTCAGAAGAAAATGTGAACGTGTAGGCAAACTGGAAACTCTCTGGAGAGATTACCCACTTATTTAACCACATTTCCTGTTTTTTAACCCATTTGTCCTAAGTCAGTCCTTAGACTACTGACAAAAATAGATACAAGCGTGCTATTTATAGCTCATTAGCAGGTCTTTCTTGGTAAAACTGAAAATGTTTTGATAAATCTATTGTTCTTACTAGCTCCATACTAATTAAACTGTGAATCAGATTAATGTTTCCTTGAAATTCTTATCTGCATAGCTCATGGTAATTATAGATAATACAGCGCCTTAGGAATCAGAGAAAAAGTGGTAAGAACTAATAGCGACCTAAAACATTGCTATCAATAACTGAAATTTAACGAAGACATTACTGGTAACCTATCTGGGAAATAGATCTGTACTGTGTTACAAAGTGCGGTCCTGAAGCAAGGGAGGACAGAACCTGATCCGTGAGTCAGGACCTAGCTAAATATTGAGATCTGAAGGCCAGAGTGCTACATCTTTGAGTTAGTTGCCTTGCTCTTACTTTCAGCCGTGATATTATGGTGATGTAACACAGTGAATGACATTTGAAGGACCTGACACAAGTAGCCACAAAACTACTTTGCAAAAACTTTAAACATGAAGGCTTTCAAGACTTAAATTACTTGTAGTTTTTGAACTATTTTTATTCAAGCAATAGAAATTATGTCATGTTCAAAGAACCTGAAAGTTTCTGTGTTTCAGCTGGCTTAGAGTAGCAAGAGCTCTAAAGACTGCCAATACTGTGATTGATACTGTTGTAGACTAAGTTCATGCATAAACAAAAGGAGAACACCAAGAGAATAATACTGGTTCTGTGCCCTTCTACATAGCCCAAAGTAAGATGTCTTTAAAAAAGAAGCTGCTGAGCTGTTCTGAGCTTTCTGCTACTCCATCCAACCTTCCAGAAGGATCTGAGGCACAGCTGAAGAAGTCTGCAATCCAAATACTTGCTGTTTTCTGATCCTTACCACACACATTAAAATCCACTGCTTCTTGAGACAGAATATGATCTGCTTTATCATTAAGAAGATAAAGACCAAAACCTGTAAAGGCCAAAGACTACAACAGGAAACGTGAAGCCCAATAGCGCTTCACTTGGGAAGAAGAGATGTTTGCTAGCATCTCATATTTAAAAGATGTGCAGGTAGCTGAAGTCCAATTTGATATGTATGCATTTTACCAGAAGAGTTTTGTTAAGAGATTATTTACTTTCATTTCTTCCATCAAATACAGTAACAAAGTGTAAAGGGTCTTTTACCAACCCAGACCTGAAGGTCATGAGCAAAGGATGCTGCATACCATACTGAGAACTGAACCATAACGACTCAGATTACTTGAATTATTGCAGAATAAGCTAAATTTCAAACCGTTAATCTGGTAACAAAAAATATAAATAGCAAAAGGCAAAAAAAAAAAAAAAAATCAAACCCCTCTAAGCCAAACAAAAAGCCTCTCCACTAATGTAAAAAAAAAAAAATTACCTCCTTCAGAGATTACAGCCATCTATACCTCTTTATCTAAGCATACACCGGTTATCAGGTCACCAAAATTACCTCTTGTAAACAAATGCACCAATGACCCTTAGCTGAGGCCAGTACTTGAGATATATGACCTATAGAAACTTGCCTTTTTGTTGTTGTCCTCATTTAAGTACTAACAGCATTGTCCGGCACAGTTACAGCCATTAAACGGTGCTCTACATGCACAGTTGCCCAAACAATATGCGCTTGTAATCCAAGAACACAAACCTGAGACAGAGTAGGAATACACACACTTCCTAGACAACAGTGTGTTGCCCTACAGATTTAGCAGCACTTAAAAAAAAAAAAAAAAAAAGATCTTACTGTTTCTACTTCAGCATTAACAGTGCTGGGGCTGTTGAGTCTTTTTTGGTTGAATTTAAGTGACTATATATGTTTGACTTAAGGGAAAGCCCAACAGTATCAAATAATCACAACTATCTGATATTTAAAGTAGCAATTGCACTATGAGAAAAGACATTTCACTCAACTGCAACATAATATATACTATCCAAAACAAAACCATTTTTCTCCCTGAGTGGGAAAAATAGGTTCTGCAGAATGAAACTGATGTGCGAGATTCTTAGATATAGAATCATAGAATAGTTTAGGTTGGAAGGGACCTTTAAAGGTCATCTAGTCCAACCTTCCTCGCAATAAGCAGGGACATCTTCAACTAGATCAGGTTGCTCAGAGCCCCGTCCATCCTGACCTTGAATGTTTCCAGGGATGTGGCATCTACCACCTCTCTGGGCAACCTGTTCCAGTGTTTCACCGTCCTCATTGTAAAAAATTTCTTCCTTATATCCAGTCTAAATCTTCCCTCTTTTAGTTTAAAGCCATTACCCCTTATCCTATTGCAACAGGCCCCGCTAAAAAGTTTGCCCCAATCTTTCCTGTAAGCCTCCTTTAAGTACTGAAAGGCTGCAAAAAGGTCTCCCTGGAGCTTTCTCTTCTCCAGGCTGAAAGACCCCAACTCTCTCAGCCTGTCCCCACAACAGAGGTGTTCTGGCCCTCTGATCGTTTTTGTGGCCCTCCTCCAGACCCGCTCCAACAGGTCCATGTCTTTCCTGTGCTGAGAGCTCCAGAGCTCGATGCAGTACTCCAGTGTAACAAATCCTCCTTCTTGACTTGAAAGTGAATACATCTAGGCATGCCTCAGTACTACCTGAACTTTTCTGCTACCAGCAACCCATTGGCTGTAGGATGGCTTTCTAAGCAAATATGGCTTCATTCTCCCCAAGGAAAATTTCGTAAAGTTTTAACAAATTACCACCCCCTTTCCTGCCCATCATTTTCAGCATGTAATAGTCATAGAATTATGTATATAAGTTCTGTTATCACTAAATTTCCTCTAAGAACAATTTTACTGCTGAAAGGTTTTCTTTTGATAAAATACAATGTTAATAACAAGTAAAGTGCTGAAAAATCAACAGGGCGCATGTCCCTGGTATGACTACATTCCTACCGATTTTAGCAGTTTGTAAGGCAGGACTGAGATCCTTCTGTGTTGGGAACTTAATGGCTGTTTTCTAGCCACAGATCATTAAGTTTCTAATGCCTGTAAGTAAGAGAAACACTGAAGCAAGACACAACATTACACATAAGAGACAGACTGCTTAGTGTATATATATTGCACATATTTTCAAAAAAGCCTACAACAGTTTTCTCATGAAATATAGAGTATGCTGACCAAGAAACTGCTCTGCTGCTTAAAAGTTCTTTGTTTTGTTGTTTTTTTTTTTCTTTTCTTTTTTTTTTTTTTCCCCCCTCACAAAAATAGAGAAACTGTGGAACAGAGCAGCTGGTGGGTGGTGGACATACCAGAGTATAATCATCTTGTAAAACTAGCACCTGCATTCTCCTGAAGCCTGGTACTCATATAATTTTCAGTACTGTACCCTGCTTGTCACTTACCTAAAGCATTTTCCAAATTCTTCGCAACTGAGCCACTTAGGAAAAAAAGAAACCAATTGTATCCCTTCCGAATTTTGACATAGGCTTCCAAAAGCCTGAGTGTGATAACTCATCAAATTTGGTGGTTCTTGCCAATCCCAGACACATCTTTCACTTTACGTATGTGCAGGTTAATTATGGCCAGTCACACATCCAGTGGTGTCAGCAGGGGTCAGTCAGGATCACAGACTAACCCCTTCACACTGCCCCCAGGTATCCCCATACAGGAGGTTTTATGTAATGGCAAGAAGCATCAATTTAAAAAGATGCGTTTCACAGATAAAAGAGGGCAGCTATATGCATCATAGACACAGAATGACCTATTCAATGGGAAAAGCAAGTCACTTCTTTAATTGTATGGTATACTAAAAATCAACTTCTCTATCAAAACTGAGAACAGTTGAATCAAAAAATTTCAAGCAATATTTCCTTTCATTAACACAAACCAAGCATAGTCTGCAAGAATATTCATTTATTTCTTTCAAACACATCATTTTTAAGGCACCCTGAAGGTGTCCTTTCATGATTTTATAAAACCTAAAATTATTAAAACCTTTCAAAACACAGACTTGCTCAGGAAATGGTGTGTTCTTCTCATAATTCCTGAAGTCACTGGTACTATAATAATAGCCTGTCATATGCAAAATGACAGCAATTTCATAAATGAAGAATGGGCTTAGAGATATACTATGTTTATGAATTTACTTCGCTTGTCACTCAAATATTATTATTCTAAGAAGTGAGAAAACTGAAGCCAACTGATCCAAGAGAGACTAATTTCACAAAGAAAGTATTTGGAGCAATACAGACACTAATTATTTTAGTGTCCAGTTATGTCCTGCATCTGTCTAACCTTCAAGTCATAGAAAAAAAAAATCTTAGTCACCAGTGAAACACGTCCTGTCTTAATTGCAGTGAGTTAAGACAGATACACTTTGGTAAGTAAAAGAGAAGGCAAACATGGCAACAGAAGTAGAGCATGGACTTTTTGAAAGAGTGTTGTTAGGTTTTTTTTAAGTAAACTTTAAAAATGGTCTTTGAGCAAATAGATTACTAGCAGCAATAACATACACAATTTTCCTGTCTTTTACAGTATAGTTCTGTTAGTACAATTAATGATTTTAATTATTTTTTTTTTAAGTTGCTCTTTCTATTGAATTATCTCAAAAGTACAATGGTAACAAGCAGGTCAAAATAACTTTTTCAAAGGTATGGTACAGATATAATACAAAACCCCCAAGAGTTTTAGAACCAGCAAAGGTCTGTGAATGTTCTTAACTCGAAAAAAAATCAAAGCCAGGGTATTAGCTTACAAGCAAACACTAATAGGTAGCAGTATTTCATAGCCATGGTGTCATGGGAAAGATCTGATCAAAGACAGGGACCTTGGTTACAGACGCAGTGGATTTTTTGGAAGATGTTGTTGGAGGTCATGCTCTGCTTCATTTCACCAAATTCTCAAATTTGAGTTCTATGGTAAAATCTAGTTTCTTTTTCAGATTTAGTAACTTGTGATGACCTTGAAGATGTAGAAGTGATTTTGACTTTCAGCTAGTCCTTACTTCTACCAATGTGTTTATTTAAAACATTATGTACTGCAGTCAAATGCATGTAGATCAGCAAATCAGTAATAATTACTCACAAGAGTATACCTTAAATTTATGGCAACCCCCCCTGAATTCTATGTAGAATTTTATTTATCTGTCTGTTTAAATAAGCAGTGAGTTGGAACCAGACCACAGTAGCTTTTAGAGATGTTACTGCAGTAAAAAACCAAAACCAACCAAATAAAAACCTAAAACACCTCACTGCCCTCTACATTGCCAGGAAAAAAAAAAAAAAAAAAAAAAAGGATAAAAATTGTTGTGAAGCACATACAGTATTCACTGAGACCACATATTTATCCTATTTATTAGAGCGAAGGTGAGAACTTGCACTGGCTTCCAGTGTTACTATTTCACAGCTTTTCACTTCCGAATTTCATTGAATCCCTACAGCATTTTGAAAAGGGCATGGATTTGAAATGAAGAATGTCTTTGCATGACCTGAACAATAGATCCTTAGAATTTGTTCAAGTCCAAAATTAACATTTGGAAGCTATCTGGACTCAGGAGTGACCCACAATAACTGGAAAGCTTAAGATTTTTCACAGTTCAAAGTAAACTATTTTAATAATTTTGAATTACTTCAACTGCTGAACAAATCCAGCACTATAATTTCATCCACACATCAATAAAGTTTAAGTGTTTCATTAAGTTTAAATTGCTATTCGTTGTGTAAAGAAATTTTAAGCTAATGAAATGCTTTTTATTACAATGGATCTGCTGTACTGTTAGAAGTTTATCATATTTTCTCACTTAAAAAATAAGAGTTCAAGGGCTTGGTAACTTGGCTACAGAGCGAATATGCTCCAGGCTGAATTCTGTATAGAAATTTCTATAGAAAGCGTTGATTTTTGGTTACACTAAAATTTTCAACTTAAAAACATGCACACACCCCTGGGCAGAAAGTGTTACTGAAGCGTTGAGTAGACCGCTATTTTCCCTACTCTGCCAGTTTAGCTGTCCAATGGCAAGGTACATCTTGGGGACTGTTTTTTCATCACTGTATTTAAAGTGTTAACAACTATAACATCCTTAACTACTGCACACATTCAGGGACATAACATGACAGAACTACTCTCTAAGGCACAGCAGTGTGAATTACAGAAACCATATAGGCAGCTCCCTGCACAGAAAAGTGATAATTTTAATGCAGCTGAGTTTACTTAGAGTAATAGCAAAGTTCTAACTTGGAACTTCCCATTTAAACAACGTGCACAAGACTCTGAACCATTATAATCTGAGCTAGAGATATGACTCAGTTACAAAAAGCAGCAGACAAACCTCCACTACAGATGAACCATTAGCCTTAAATGAGACCCACAGTCACCTACGAGTAGGTATCAACAACACCTTAAAGCTTCCCAAATATTAATCGTGGCCTGTAAATGCTGCTTGACCTCACAGTGCTCACACACACACAGTCTTCTGAAACTATGGCTTCAATATGATCTACTAAACTATTCCACAGTTTAAAGTCCCAGAGTTTCTGGACCGCATCAGTCTGCCTGGAACCCAACTTTTAAAATGGATGCCTTGATTTCCACCGGATCTAGTCTGCAGCTCTGATAAGCTCACAACAGAAAACGTAACTGTATGCATTAGCCAATATAACATGTAAAATGCAACTGTTCCAAGCAAGCAAATATATTTAAATATAAAATAAAAAACAAGATAACCCCGAGAATGTATTTAATCTCTCAGCAGATAAATGCTCTATAGTAAACAATTAGTTCTCAATACAGAAAGCTACTCATGCCCTAACTGACAGCCATGCAACAGTAGCGCAAGCACGAATGCCTTTGGGATCAGGCTAGAGAACGTCAAAAGGATTTTAAAAGAATTCAGGGGTACAAGGAAAGAGCACTCCCAAGATCTTTTAGGAGCAAGCACTACCCAACTGGATATTACGTGAGCAATAGCAAAGCATCTACAAGTGAGCACACCTGTGGAAGTAAATCTTTGTGGGAAGAGAGTCAGCCCAAGCTAAAAAGCTTAACTAAGGAGGCTCATACAGACCCCAGACCACAGTTTGGCACTACAGGTAATTTTACTTTTCATCTGACTTTCTTTCCCTACTCCATTTGTTTCGTTACACCTCAGTTTGTTAAAGACTGCTGCAGGAACTACCTTGAGCATTACCAAGATAATAAAAATCTAGTTTCCAAGGGTAATGATTGACAGAGCAGTCTAACGTGGAGCCCACTCAAACACCTAATTCACAACCAAGGTTTTAATTTTTGGGGGGGTTATAATCAAACTAGTAATCAAATAAAAAGAAATAATAGTAATAGTGACTATTGCTTTACAGTTCTAAGCTTTTGGCTTTTTATACTATGACCTTATCATACCTCCCTCACTTTCCCGGTCTTCAGTTCTGGCTCCCGAACCCATCCAAAGCACCACTGAGCTCTTCCTCTTGCACCTTTCCGTCCATCCATTCCTACTCACTTAATCCAACCTGTAAACCCAACCTGCCAGTGATCCCAAACTGTTTCCTGCCTCATTCCAGTAATGTTGGGACACCCTAAGTAATCAGTAAACCAAACAGTAAACATTAAGACAGCATTTGTGCTTATCAAATGCAAAGTAAACATGAAAGCATTCACTATGCCAACAAGTTAGACCACTGAGTAGTACTGTTCTGCTGATGACACGATTTATTACTACTTATGTTTTATTGAACGGGTTGGGACAGTACCAAACTTGTGTGGATACCCCCTCATTCACGCATGTAATACAGGGTGTTCAAAGAAGAAAAAAAAAAAAAAAAAACCAAAAAAAAAATGCTTGCCCTTTCTTCTCTATGCATTATCATTGATTCCATTCCCTGATTAATTTTCTGCTTTGAGCAACGCAGAGATCAGATGCTATTATCAGACAGTCACAAAAATACTAAATAATATTAAAATAGCTGAAGTGTTTTTTGAAAAGTCTGCTTGAGGGTCTAAAAACTTATTTAGGTTACTTGTAACAAAAAGAAGATTGTTGGCATTAACACGTCTTAGGTCTTCAAAATTTTCAGGTGAGAAAGATTTTTTTCCCTAGCCTGTTATTTCCTTTTTAAAAATATACCCTGCTTTAAATAGGCAATTTACAAGTTTGCTGACCACTTAATTTTGTAGTTTGGGAAGAATACAGGTGAAATTTTTTAATGAAAAATGAAAGATAAAATGTTTTTGGAGCCTAATTCCTGGAGCTTAATAGTCTTCAGCAAAGCATAGACAGAAACGCCACAATGTATTGCAGGAAGGGGTTTGATAGGTAAAGCCAAATAAAAGTTGGGAGAGATATGGGTGACAGTCTAGTAAACAACTACTGGTAAGCTTAACAGAAAACACTGTAAAGCTGAATGGTGAGCGAAGGCAAGACGTGCAAAGCTAGAAGCAGCATAAGAAATAAAATAGTTAAGTTACAGATGAACTTCTGCATGCTTGCACATGTGAAGTCTAGAGTCTGCTGAGACCAGCCAGCAAGAAACTCAATCCAAAATTAGCAGGAGAAAATCTTGCATGCAAGAAGTGTGTGGAAGCACAAGAAGATATCTAACAAAGTTGACGTGCAAGTACAACTCAGTACGTGGCAGGCAGGGACCAGAAAATGCAAAGTCTCTCCAGGACATTTTCTACTGGGATTTCTACAATAGTCAGAAATTAAAGATAACCTGTTGGCAGAAACTACAGGAAGCTGGAGAAATGGTTCTTTCTCCTGTTCTCATCTTTTGCAACTGTTTCCAAGGACAGCGAGGGTACAATGTCCATTCCATTTCACCAGCTAGAATGATCCTTAATATTTATAATTCAAACACCAATGTAATCCATTAAAGAAATCTCACTGGTGTCAGAAGTGAGAAATGTAATGAAAACTGAATGTCTGAAAGTGAAATTGAAGAAAAACCTGAGGTTAAAATGAAATTACACAAATGAAGGTATTTTGAAACATGCAGTGAAATTTGTGAAATTTTTTGAGCAGCAAATTATTTTTTATTTATTTATTTATTTATTTTTTTTTACAAACTTAATCGCAAGGCTATGATATGATAGGACATTATTCTACTTGTCAAAGAATTATGTGTAGTAAATCAAACGCAGGAACTGCAGTCATGCAACACATGAATTGTTACACTCGCTGGTTGAACAGGTCATTTAAGGATGTTGAATTCAACTCATCCTGATAAAAATGTGATTGTTGATACAGAAAATAGTTAATATTTCCTTACTATAATGACAAAATATCAAATTACTAATGTAAGTTGCAAATGCAGTTAGTTTGAATGGAAAATTGCATATTTTAACTGGAGTACTTAGAGTACTGTGTATAAGAACACTCTGGTGTTCCAAAAAGTTTCTCCACAAAGGCACAACACACCAGCACACACAGAAACACAGCTGTTTCTTCAAGCACCGATTCCCTTTTGTGCAGCCCTGTGTTTACATGGCCTCCTCTTTTTTTTTTTTTTTTTTGTCACACATCCCAAATGAGCTCAGTTCTTCCAAGATGTAGAAAAGAGACCCAGCTATCCTTTATTCTTACCTACTAGGGGCAGGAGGGGGAGGGGGGAAGAGCCAGAAAAGAAAATACCACTTTGCTGCTGCAATTACTAGCACTTAAAGGAAAGTTCCCTTTTCAGTAGCTAAAGTTGGCACTCTTACCAATGCTAAACCCTCTGTACACTCTAAACTGCAACCTGAGAAATGCTGCAAGAAAATGAAATACAATGGCATACAATGCAAGAATGTGCAGGCTATAAGACATGTAAGGCTTCAGCCTGTACCCTCTCCTTCTACTCCAGTAGCTAGATGAAAATAACTACACAGTTGACAAGTCCTTTAGCAACTTTATTTGCCAATGCAGAACACTTTTTTTTTTTTAATGTTATGGCATTTATTTCTTATACGCAATAGAACTGCAAAAGCATCATTGTTTTCTTCCTGTTCACATACAAAGACTAACTGGCATGTTACATCCCTCATAAAAATAGCAGAATTTGGCCTTACTAAAGCATACAAAGACAGACAATTCCTGAAAACAGGACATCAATAGTTTGAGATCTGTTGGTGAGGTAACTCTGAAGCCATTCATTTGAAGTGTTAGAAGCAATCTAAAGGGTTACAGAGATTTCAAACCAAACTATTTTGCACATTTCAGTCAAAAAGTAATTGCCTATTTCTCAAAAAAAAAAAAAAAAAAAAAAAAAAAGATTTTACTATATCCAAATGTTTTTAAGATGTAAATGCACTTGTCATCTTTCATGTAAGCAGGGTGCTGGTGCCCCAAATTAAACAAAAGAAGAAAAGTTAGGGTTGACAAGTATGTCGCTGTGTAACTACAAATTAAATATGCCTTTTGATATTTCAGTTTTAACTGTTGAGTACCTTTTCATCAGGCTATTGCCATTAGGAGTTTTTTATTAGATTTTTAAATTAGACAAATAACAGATAAGAGATGACAAGTATATCAAAGCTGATTTAGCAGATCTGACGCACTTAATCTTTTACTGTAAGAGTGGCATTTGATGTATGTTAAAGGTTTCAAACAATGCTCCCTTAACGTGCCAAATAAGAAGAAATTCAGATTTAAAGTCTACTATATTCAATTTATGCCAAGTACAGAATGAATATCAGAAAAACACAATCAACTTTCAGTTGGAAGTGTGAAATTACCTGAAAACTTTCAGTGCAATGTGAAATCTTAAATACTACCCCTCCACCATCCACCAATATGTGACAACACCAGTGAAACAGAAGATACATATTTTAAAAAGATTGTTGGACTAGCCTCTGCAAATCTCTATGCTGTGTACTTTTGTGGATGTTGGCTAGACTGCACAGCAGCCAGAATTTCAAAGAATAATTTATGAAGAGAGATCACCATATCTGAGTTCCTCAGAAAAATAAATGAACATCCACTTTTTGTGTGGTAAAATAATAATAAAATAAATAAAACCTCACTTACTACGCTCTCAAATTTATGTAATTGTTGTATACGTAAACAAACAAAATACAATGAAACTGGCCACATTATTAAAAATAATTTAATATTTGCACGCAAAATCTCACATTAATAATCTAAAAGATTGAATGCCCACATACTACAACTACTTTTGCTTGTACTGCACAAACTTCAATCCACAGAAATCTTTGCTATCCAAACTCAGAGTAACACAACCACCTTGTTCACTCTCCAAAAGACTATAGGCTTGGAATCCAGAAGAGATCACAAAGCCTAATTTTGTCAAGTGCCTAAGACAAAATATATGCATTTAAAATAGAATTTTAAAAAGCCTAACAAAACACAACCTACTACCAAAAGAGAGAAGAATGAATACAAACGAAAAAACCTTGTACTCTGAACTAGCAGATTGACCAGCATACACAAAAGAAAAAAAAAATTAAAAACATATTCGGCAACCAATTAACATTATGTTTCCCATTATTCCTTTCATCTCTTAATTCTGTTAATACCGTAGATTAAATTAGAACAATGGTTCAAACAAGAAAAAAGAACCAAACTAGATTCCATTGTTGCTGCATGTTAAAATTGAAGTCTTTGTTGTAAAGACTCAGAAGTCAACATTGAAATTAAAATGAAAATTTACATGAAAGTTATTTATTAACAATAAATCTAATTAAGTTAATAATATTGCCTTCTAACACCAGCAGTCACACCTTAGATCAAAATAAAGGGGTAAATTTATAATTACATTGTGCTTAAGTTCTTTCTGACAGTCAGAACTTTCATATTGAAAAGAGCATGTATGTTGAAAAACTAAACAATAAAAGCTTTAGCACATAGGCTAAATTAAAATTTGCCCCATGCAAACAATTTGCCCTTCCTTATATTTATAACTGTAACAAAAACCATATGTATAAATAAATATCTGATGATTACAGGACAAGTAAGCAAGGCATATGCTTTTTCCACACTGACAGAGACATGGTACAAAACTTAGAATATTATGTACTTTTCAAAGCTCGCTCAAAAGGCAGGCTTCCTAATTTCATTCTAACTTTGTCTACACAACTGTTCATTTATTACAGTTCTTCTCGTTCTTCTATTTTCCCTTCTATTTCCCCACAAATTATATGATGCAAGAAAGTATTGTCCCCAGTACTTACGACAGATGACTGCGAATTTGCCAATAGATTGTCAAGGTTTTTGGATAAGATAAGACTTCAGGTAGTCAAATTGAACATGAATGCTCAAGTTGACAGGAGTCAAAGAAGGCATTTTAAAGATAAAGACAAAAATGCTTAAGTGAGTTATCAACATGACACAGAAAACCCTGCGGAGGCAGGGAGAGAATACTGCCTCTACATTTTTTTCCCCTCCCTGATTATGCTTCACTCGCTTCTCAAAATCTGTAACAGCTGAGGATAGATTTTTGCCTGTAACAGCTCCAGGTAATACAATCCCCAGTGTTATTTCCAAAAAAGCCTTCATTTCATGAAGCAAGTCAAGTGTACCCATGTGGGAGAAAGTGTTATTATTTAAAGACTGGATTATACTTGATTGTCGTTGTGTAGTTTTTTTCTGTACACAATTTTTACCAACATTGAAAAGAAAGCAAACAAAAAACCAGAATGGAAACCAGAAAATTCTCCTACTGGTTTGGTCTACATGGCTCAACAACAGAACTGGCAATATATACATGTAACTTCTGTACAGTAGATTTATACAGATTTGAGTCATTTGGCTGACGTTGTAGAGTTTGACTTTTGTAGCCTTGATTTTGTAGCCTCCTCTTGAAAAGGAACAATGCTGGCAGCATTGGCAAGGCAAAACATTTAGGCCATTGTTGTGTTTCTCAGTGGTACTGCCTATACATAGCAAGTAGCATTGCCTGTAGTGTTACTATAAGTATATAGTAATATATACGTAACTTCTGCCAGCTGTGCAGAGAAAGTGATTGGTAACATTAATAGACTGTCATCCCTAGAGGACAAGAGTGCAAGACTGAGGGGATTTTTTTGATTACACTGTAGCTTCTGGTAATCTCACTGATCTAGCAAGTATCAGACCTCTCTACCCTTTTATTTGCACTTTAAGTCTGTCTCTTGTTTGTATAAACCCTTTCAATACATTTCTGTGTTAATTCTTTTTCTAAATCCTACCCTGACTTACGTTTCTACCTTGCTTATCCAGTCCTGGATTCCCGCTTGTTCCACCGTTGTTCCTTGCTTGATACCAGTCTTCATCACAAGCTTTTTGTTCCAGTCTGCTCCTTCCCTTGCAGCTATCTTATCTTCTACCAGCATTGGTATCCACCCCATGAACAACTCCATCTACCCAAAAGCATTATCTTCCCAACAGTCCAGATCAGGTGCTCTCTGCATTTTATTCAGAAGCCTCTTCATTTTGCTCGGTAACAGCAGGGGGAGCATCAAGAAAGGAATAGTTGCTAGTGCTCAATAGGTACAATTGTTCAAAAAAAAATTGCAGTCTTGAAGCTGTGGGCTGGACTAGCAACACAGGAAAGTCATCATCAGAAAATGCTTAATGTTATTCCTAACCAATTTCTGAGTATTTTCTTAACCAACTTTTTCCAAAATGTCCTTTGCATAAGATATATCTGTGGCATCAACATGTCCCAACTCTGGTCAAATTTTCAATCTCCAGATGGAATGCTTGAAGGTTTCAGACTGCATCAGGGAAATGATTTGCCTTTACCTTAGCTTTTAAACACGGTAAATCAATGCCTTTTCCCTCTTCTTTCCTTTCAGAAAAAGAACTGTTCTTGTCAAAATTTGCCTTTACATTACCCACTAGTACTATTTGAAAGCTAATGCAGAAACACCATATAAAAAAAATCTGGCCCAAACTATTATGTCTTGGCAATCAGGCATAGTTGTATCCAGTAAAGAACATTGAGTAACTATACTAATGCAACACTGGAACTGAATACTTAGGAACAATTATAATTTTTTTTTCCCCTCAACAAATCAATGGGTCAATCTTTAACAAATCCTGGAGTGAATTGTGTTTGATTCAGTGTGACCCACTCCAAGTCATCTGTATGCTATTTTAGTTTAATGAAGTAGATACTTTTCATGCTATACTTGGAGAGGAACTGTAAAGTAGGGGTTTTTTTTGTTTGCTTGTTTTGGGTTTTTCTAAGAGGAAAGTGAAAAGATAGTATGTCTACTGCAGTACTAACTGCATCTTTTAGATTACATAATGGTATATTTTCTCAACTATAATCCTGGGCCCTGATGGCATGCATCCGCGAGTGCTGAGAGAGCTGGTGGATGTTATTGCTAGACCAGTCTCCATCGTCTTTGAACGGTCATGGAGAACAGGAGAGGTGCCTGAGGACTGGAGGAAGGCTGACATCACTCCGATCTTCAAAAAAGGCAAGAAGGAGGACCCAGGGAACTACAGACCAGTTAGTCTCACATCTGTCCCTGGGAAGGTAATGGAGCGACTCATTCTGGATGTCATCTCCAAACACGTTGAGGAACAGGAAGTTACTGGAAGTGGTCAACATGGATTTACCAAGGGTAAATCATGCTTGAGACCAATCTGATAGCTTTCTATGATGTTATAACTGGTTGGCTGGATGAGGGGAGAGTTGTGGATGTCATCTACCTTGACTTTAGCAAGGCTTTTGACACTGTTTCCCATGACATCCTCATTAGGAAGCTGAGGAAGTACGGGCTAGATGAGGTGACAGTGAGGTGGATTGAGAGTTGGCTGCGGGACAGAACTCAGAGGGTTGTGATCAGCGGCACAGAGTCTAGTTGGAGGCCTGTAATCAGTGGTGTCCCCCAGGGGTCAATACTTGGTCCAATTTTGTTTAATATATTCATTAATGACCTGGATGAGGGGACAGAGTGTATCCTCAGCGAGTTTGCTGATGATACCAAACTGGGTGGGGTGGCTGACACCCCAGAGGGCTGTGCTGCCATTCAGCGTGACCTGGACAGGCTGGAGAGCTGGGCAGAGAAGAACCTAATGAGGTTCAACAAAAGCAAGTGCAAGGTCCTGCACCTGGGGAGGAAGAATGCTAGGCACCAGTATAGGTTAGGGGCGGACCTGCTGGGAAGTAGTTCTGAGGAAAAGGATCTGGGGGTTGTGGTAGACAGTAAATTATCCATGGCCCAGCAATGTGCCCTTGTTGCCAAAAAGGCCAATGGAATCCTGGGCTGCATAGGGAAGAGTGTGGCCATTAGGTCGAAGGAGGTCATTCTCCCCCTCTACTCTGCACTGGTGAGGCCACAACTGGAATACTGTGTCCAGTTTTGGGCTCCCCAGTTCAAGAGGGACAGGGAACTGCTGGAGCGAGTCCAGCGAAGGGCAACTAAGATGATTAAGGGCTTGGAGCATCTGCCTTACGAGGAAAGGCTGAGAGAGCTGGGACTCTAGCCTGGAGAAGAGAAGGCTGAGGGGAGACCTTATTATGGCGTACAAATATCTCAAGGGTGGGCTGAAGGAAGATGGAGCCAGGCTCTTTTCAATGGTTCCAAGTGACAGGACGAGGGGTAATGGGCACAAGTTAGAACACAGGAAGTTCCATTCAAATACACGGAAAAACTTCTTTACGGTGAGGGTGACAGAGCACTGGCACAGGCTGCCCAGGGAGGTTGTGGAGTCCCCTTCTCTAGAGATTTTCAAGACCCGCCTGGATGCAGTCCTGAGTAATGTGCTCTGGGCAATCCTGCTTTAGCAGGGGAGTTGGACTAGATGATCTCTAGAGGTCCCTTCCAACTCTGAAAATTCTGTGATAATCCTGTTGCACAATTTAATTTTGTTTGTGAATATTAGCTTATGAGAAAAAAAAATTAGTTATATGCTTGCTGGGTGAGTTTTTTTAATTGAATACTGGAAAAAGTCAGATTCTCACATGCCCCATGAAGAGGTGGTTGGGTTTTTTTCCAGTCCTTTTCTATAACCAAGTTCACATACCTCCTCCAAGAGGGAGACTTTCCCAGTCACTTACTAATTATATCTTCAGAGCCCTGAATATTTTCAGAGTCAATAAACCATTGCTAAAACCAGACAAACTGAAGGTGCTCAAAGTTACACTTTTATACCAATAGTCAACAAAGTACCTTTGACAGAATTTATCCATTGGAAAGATAGATCATCAAGATGGAGAGGCATGGAAGAAGTGACTATGCGTTCCTTCTGAACATGTCTAGCTTGGGGATTAACAAAAAAAACCCAAACAACTTTTTTCACTACTTCAAATTGGCACCTCTTGGCCAATATTATATCTCTGAAGAGGAGTCTCTAATAATCACCACCTTTACTTTGATTTTACCAAAAAGTTGCAGATAAAGTACTTCAAACCAACAATAAAGTGGACAACAAGCAGACTAAGGCACATCTCTAACAGAGATTCAGTACTTCCTTTAAATGAAAAAAATATTACAGGATAATCCTAAAGGCAATGTGAGACTAGTAAGTAGATCCCAGTGTACTAGATCAAGAAATGGGCATACAAAATCTGACACAACAACTTCTTTCTCTGTCTTTGTTAGCTGGTGGGAATGCAAATATGCCAAGCGAAAACACACTTTAAACATGATGAGAAGTTATATATTACTCAGATAAAAATTTGAATGTGCAAGATTAAAATTTAAGTTATTTTTGCTATAGACTGTATTAGACCATATATTCTGAACACAAAAGTAGTAATGAAAGGTAGAAAGACGCTTTTCTTTAAAATAATAAACTCTAAGATCTTTGCATTTTTAAGGCCCAGTGAGCAAGCACTGCACGTCCTGATTCACAGATTACAAGCATAATTACTTCCCTATCAAATTTTAAAGTACCAAAAAATTTCTACTAAGCTTGCCACATACAACTCCATGAAACAATCAAAACAAGAAAGTACAAATTGTCATGTCAGTCACTGATTTACTGAAAACTAATACAAGATCACCTTCAAAATGCCATATACTATGGTACTGCAACTAATTTCAACTTGGTATTAACCAGGCATTCATGTGGTAAGTGATTTAGATGTATTACTTTTAGATATGACAAATTAGATGTTCAAAGGACCTAAATGTTAAGATGTGCACAGTATTCACTGCTTAAAAAAACAACACCAAATCCCAGACTCATTTATATTATGCTTCCTTAAAACAGAGGCTCTTAAAGCACCTAATTAATGACTAACATCTCAGTCATTCTAAATACCTTATACCTGCCCTTCTTCAATGGTTTAACAGTCTTTGCTGAACTACTGTTATAGTATGCATTTTCTCATAATTTTACCTTTTCAGAACTGTAATTACATCTATTACAAAAGTGGCCAGATTCTTTGGAAAAAAATCCCAAACAATCTCAATGAATTTCATAAGAAAGTAGCAAAGATGTCTTTTATAATTCTTTCTATTATATATAAGCAATGAAGCAAAATAATCACAAAAAACAAGTATTAAAGAGATTATCAATGATAAAAGCTGCTTTAATCATTTGGGGGTATTTGAAAAATGTTTTAGGAATTAAGTAAAGTCTGTGAGAAAGAACTTATAATAAGAACTTGTCAAAAGTTAAAAACACAGACTAAAAAGAAGTTTTTAATTTTACAGTATATTTTAGCTCCTATCAATCACTGTTAAAATAATTGCAGAGTTTAATAAGTAGATATTTACCTGCTGGAACAAGACAATCTTTCCAATCAAAATATCCTGCATAAATGCCAGGTTCCAAGGACCCAACTATCGGATCTGCCTTGAATTCAATGTACATTTCAAACAGTCTTTGATCCAGCTCTTTCAAGGATTCCATACTAACCTAAAAACCAAAACAAAAACAAAACAAAAAGAGAGAAAGAACATAATAAACAGTCATTAATTACCAGAATTAAATCACATACCCAAAAACTTAGATCACATCTTTAATTTTTGGTAAAGAGTAGCAATTACTTACACATTTCAGTTCATAAGTACATACATAAAAAAGTAGGAGTTTCCATATTATCTGTCCATCCTACCCAGTTTTTTTTTTTCTTATTGAGCTCAGCAATAGATACATATAGAAAGGTCCAAGAAATGCCAAAGCAGGCACACCACTCTGTTATTGCCTAATGGCACGATTTTTTTTCTGCGTGTCCAGAGTTCTTGATCTTGCACCAAGCAAGCAACCAAATTTTGCCAATGCTTTAAGATATGCCCATAATAATTTCCATCCTGAAACACAAAGATTTTCATATAATAGTTAAAATCTATCCATTGGAATATTATGATTTCTCACTATCTGCCCTATACTTTAAAAAGAGATTTATTTAGGAGTCTCTGCCTTCTGAAACTGTACATGTGAACTTCCCCCCTCTACTTCAAGGCACTGCCATACAACAGATGCATAAGCTACAGCTCACAAACATCTGCAGAATTTTTCTCTTTAACAGCTCCCTATGCAATTTTTATTAATTCACACAACTTAGCCAGACTGAAAGCTAAAGGGATACGCACAATTTTCTCATTGTATCTGAACAACTTCAAATTTCATACAAGAGCTTTTTATTAGACATAGGTATGCCTTGTAATTGTAGCTTCTAAAACACAATGTGTATCATAAAATGTTAAAGTAGGAAGTCGGTATTATAACATGATGATGGATGCTAAATTCAAATAAAATACACTGAAAATATCATGAGAGTCATCTTGTATGTATTTATGTTTATGAGTAAGAGCTTAAGAGATGGCGAAGTAAAGCTTAAGTATTACTCATTTTCCTCAACCATTAGGGGAAAAATATATATCTCATATATATATATCATATATATATGATAATGTATAACATATTATCATATGTTATATATATATATGATAATTTCCAGAAGCAAAGGGGTTTAAAAGTGAGGAAGAAGGCAAGGCTCTAGACCAAACTGGGAATTCAGAAGAAAGAAAGAAAGAACACTGACTCCTTATAATTCTTTTCTCTGTGAAAGACAAAAGATTTAACACTGCAAGCTGCAGAATAAGGGATGAAGCTTATTCGCTGCAGGGATGTCTGAACTGGCGTCCCCTATGGCATGCCTATACTGTTAAGTGAAGAGAAAAGGGAACTGCAATATTTGAATCAGGAACGGATAGAGAGATAAGCCTTCAGGAATGAGATCATAAGTGCAAGGGAAAACAGGTATTATCCAGGTCAAAGTTGCTGCCAGATTCACGAAAGTTGGGATGGTGAAGCTGATGCTCAGAAACAGAGAAACAGGACCACTTTCCTGCTTTCCGATCTGATGAACTTCCTTTAGTTTCTCACAAGAGGATCTGTATCCCAAAGCAATGGGGCATTGAAAATTTGGTCCCAGGAGAAGATCAAGGCTATTTTCTTCTTCCCTCCCTTCTATCCAATAGCCCGTTGACACCCAAGATTCAAAAAAGAACACACTAAAAAATGTACAAAAATCTCACTAAACCCTCTTTTTCCCCCCTTACACAGCATCACAGGAATGTAAACCCAGAATGCGTTTCAAGACCTTTTTCACTTCAATTTCTTATGACTAGGGAGAATAACTATCCTTTGACCATTCCTATTTAGGTTTGAGCTACTGGGAAAAATCAAGTACAAGTTCCAGTGCGTAGTCCCTGCAAACATGCACCCATTCAAAGAATCTGTGAAACAACTGCTTCAGTAGTCCTTAAAGTGTTTTAAAATTAAGTAACTCTGCCTTCCACTTCTGCAGTCATTCAATACAAAAGATCATCTGCACATTCAGTACAGTTTTTTTGTTTCATGCAAGTCCTCTTCAACCTGTTTCTAGTTCAATGCACAATTAAGACAGTGGTGGGTAACCTCGTTTTTCAGCTGGTGGAAAGATTACAAGAAAGAACGAACAATTCACCTGAATGTTACTTTGAGTCCAGGATGGGGCAGTGAAGCAGAGTAGAAGTCCTTAACGACTCCTGTTGTGTATACCCATTTTCCTGACTCTCAAGTGGGGTACATGCTCATAAAAATATACAGTTCTTTCATTATAATCTTTCTGCTCTGAACTTCCCTGTAACTA
This sequence comes from Vanellus vanellus, assembly GCF_965231255.1. Lineage (NCBI taxonomy): Eukaryota > Metazoa > Chordata > Aves > Charadriiformes > Charadriidae > Vanellus > Vanellus vanellus. The sequence continues at coordinate 77,519,754 of NC_138906.1, forward strand.
GAGTTTTCAATTTTCGTATTAAAGCCATTTTGAGCCTCTATCCTAGTAATCCCTCTGCCTTATCTAAGTATCAGAACTGTGGAAAAAATTTTATTCAGAAGCTTAATCAATAAGCAAGGGTGAATATTATGGGATAAGTAATTTTTTTTTCCACTTGCTAGTTGACGAAAGTGATGATAAAAAGTTGAATTAAAGAATCTCCACAGAAAAGCACTTAAGAATTATGTAGAAATTAAATATAATTACTAGTGAGGACCTTAAGTATGTGTAAAGGTGGCATGTGCTAAAGCAGAGTGTAAAATTTGGCCATTTTATGTAACTTTGTATTTGCACACTACAAAAAAAATGGAAATAACAACCATGTAGAATGTAAGGAAGTTTCCTTGTTTACCATTTTATGATTTCTATATTTTCAGAATATTAGATAATAATGATTTCTAACAAAGGCAACTTAAAAAAAACGCAACCAAACAACAGTTTTTACCTATATACACTACAAAATTTACCTTAAAATTCAATTTATAAAGCTAACAGAATTTAAAAGCATAGGGTTTTTTGTAGTCTTCTCAGATAAAACCACATTCTATTTTTTTTTTTAATTTTGTCAATTTTTAAATTGGAAATTTTGTATCTAGTAATGAGTTAAATAAAGAAATTTACAGAAATGTAGGTGACAGAACAAAACTGAAACAACCAACCAACCCCCCTAAACCTCCCTGGGCTTCTAGCCTCTCTTAAAATTAATGAAGGGTTCAAAAATTGCCATCTTAAGGTGACTGTCTAATTATCCAAATCCTCCCAGCTAGCATTACTGATTGATGTGTCCCATAGATGCAGTATCACACTAGTCAGTGCTTTCAAAGGGTTAACACAGATTTGAAATTAATCTGCAACTTCAACATTCAAATTTTGTTATTTATAAACCTACCAGACTTTTAATGGCAATACTTCGATGTGGCTGCACAAGACAGTGTTGAATACATCACGGATGTCTTACTTGCTGTCTATACTTCTTGTCTACATAGACACCACTAACGGTACCTAGATGAACTCTCAGTTGTCTCAGCAGCACATAGCAATATCCAGAGTAATTTTCTATACTGTACTAACCATACAAATCATATCAACCCCATTTAAATGCTATTCAAAATTACTTCAGCCACAGACATTCAAACAACATTCAGGCAGAACAGGACTACGGATATACTATATAGTAGAAACGCCAGTTCGAGTGAAACACTGTACTCTGTACTGGAAAAGATAACATTTTACTTCCAAACAACAAATGTTTCTGGAAATAAACTAGCTTTATGGTCCTAAGGATTAAGTCACAACATTTCTCATAAAAAATGATTAATCTTTACAAAAAGGCAGGAAAATGAGACAGCTACTGCCGCCCACTTTGACATTTTCGTTCTTTGAAAAAAAAAAAAAAAACAAAAAAAAACAAACCCAAAACCAAACCAAACAACAAACCAACAAGCTAAACAAAAAACCAACAAAAAACCTGAACTAGTTTATGAACAATAGCTATCAGTAACACAGATTACCAAATGAAATAATTTATCAAGTATATTTCTGAGATAACGATCTTTTATTCTCTGCATTAAGAAAACACAGTGACATTAAACAGCTTTACTAAGAAATCTGATAAGCTTTGCCATTGAACACACAAGCCCTGAATAAGAGGTCACATTTTCTATACCAGCTATTTAAGCCTTACAGAAACACATACAACCATGTCACTGATGATGATGTGTCCAGCTGATGCTTGGAGTCCCACTCATTTGTAGAAGGCTCACCCAAGAGTCCTTTTGACCATACGAACACACGCACTTAATTTCCACAGAAAGTAAAACAAATAAAAACTGTTTCCTTCAAGCAATGATAGTTCATTCTGGTGCTCTCACTTACTTGAGTTATTTTTTCAACACCTTGAAAGCCATGTTTCTCAAAATGTTCAGCTATATTAAGGAAGGTATGACGTTCCAGATAACGGCAGTTGCTGAGTGCAATTAAAAGCCTCTGTTCCTAAAAATTTGTTTTAAGAGAATAAAGAGTGTAATAGTTAGAAAAAAGAAATATCAGCATGACCAATACTGGAAATGTATAGTATTTTATTGATTCTCTGTATGTAATAAAACATGCTGATAAATAAAGTGAAGTTCACAAATATTTTTCTCAATAAAGCACTAAGAAGTGAGTGAATATCAGGTATGATGATTGAACACGTATGCTTTCTCTTATGGGATCTGGAGCATTCACTGGAATAGCTGTGACTAATAAAGAACTGCAGTTAAGACTTCTTTACAAAAATTAGGGTTGGACAGCTTTCCAGGAAGCTGCTTCCGGCTTTTACTTTGTTTCAGGAAATATGCTAAGAATCATGACCATCATGAAGATGTAACTGAAGATCATCCTCACTTTCACATGAACCTGGCTAAAACAAAGGAAGAAAACCAGGTACTGAACAAATGGACTCACCCATTGTACAATACTAGAAGGTTCAGAAGTATATAATTTCAGCAGTTAATTCGGAAAAAAAATTAGGTGGTTATAACTTATCTCTGTTCTTCGATGATTGTTTTTTTTTTTTTAATTATGAGAAGGTCAAAGACATTCTGAAGTTGAGATATCAGGATTGCCTTTCCCTGATCTTGGTGCAACAAGGTATAGTTTCCAAAGAGACAAAGAACCAAACAACACAGAAATACTATTTAAATAGATTTGATCTTTCCTCTTCCCCTCTCCTCCCTGCAATATGAAAACATTTTTCTATCTCAGATGGAAGTTCAAAATCAAGAGCAGCAAATATTTTGAAAACAAAAGTATTTGGCAATGCAATCATCAAAATACTGCAGATCTGATTAGAAATGGTGTCGGTTTTCAGACCCAGAAGAACTCCTGACGGTTTTGTATTTCAGCAATATGATGACTAGTGTTGAGATGCGCAGTTGTCTACTGCTTTAAATGATAATCAATTGGTATACAGACTATTTAAAAAGCAAGCATTTTAAAAATACAATGACAAATATTACTCTGCACTCACTTTCTCTGTTCTCATTACTCAATTAGGAAAGAGAAGATGAAGTGTTCTAGGATTTACAGAAAAAAATTAGTAAGAACGTTTGGTTTCCATGGTATCAAAATTTATTGATTTCTTCTTCTTTATTTAAACATTTATACCTATGACATATGGGAGGAAGTCCAGAACAGCCACAAAGAGTTACTTTGTCAACAACGAATATCTAAATCTATGTGTTGCAAGAATAAAATGATATAAAGAACTAATTATTATAGTCTGCAATTCAGAAACTTGGTCTGATTTGGCATTCTGTGACTCTCTGTTGTAGCAGAAATGCTTATTGCTCTTGTAAATCAGGCAAAGATGGGCTTCTGACAACATTTAAAACCTATACTAAGGAATATTAACCTCACAAGAGGTTCTCACTAGGTTTCTTGCAGGGAAAAAATATATTTTTTCCATCAGCCACTGGACTAGAAGAAAGTATATTAACAAAGTCAAAGTGTCAAGAATATTAAAAACCTTTTTTCCAATTTCCTAAAAAACAAAACCAAACATGCCACGTGAAAAACTATGTTACTGAATATCTGTATCTTCATGGGTGTAAAAATAGTAACTATAATCAGACCAGTTCTTATCATTTAAAACAAGGTGATAAATCAAAAGTCCAATCCTCAGCTGTTTTAACATCAGTGCTATTTTCACTAATTTCAACGATGCCATTTTAATTTCTGAGGAGGACCTGGTTTCAAAAAAATGTCTTCATTAGTTACTTTAAGATAGCATACTAAGATAACATAGACAAACATTGTTTTTAAATGAAAAATAAAAATAAAAAAAGACTGTATTCCTTTAATTTTGAGAAGCATGAAGTATCACATCAGCTTTTTAGAAATAGAAGCCAAACTTACTGAGGAAAGACTCGAGTCTTCATGAATGCTTCCAAACAAATCTGGAGATGAAACATCAACTGAAAGACTAGGAATATTATAAGTGAGTAGTATAGTGATTTTGATACATAGTGATACATAGTGATCTGATAGATGGTGGATTCAAATGAACAGTTGGAACATAAGACTGGAATCTTATTTCAAGTCCCATCACACTTGACAATAAAGCAGCCCACGTTGCTCAGTTTTTCTAAGATGTCCACATAGCCCGCAGGAGCTTTGTGGACGGACAGTATTATTCTAGCTACAGACCTTTCCCTCTTAAAAGAATTTTCATTTTCTATAAATTTTCTGGTTTGCCACAGATTCTGATGTGTTTTTACATCTATCCAGCCAACAGAGTCATCCAAATAGCAAAAAAAAAAAAGCAAGTGGCGTTAGGAAAACAATTAATTTGCCTTTTTTCTAATGCATATTGTGTGTACCAATATTTGCCAAGTCTCTGGCTTTTCACACAGAAATGATTAGTACTCTTGGAAACTCAGATTATTTTGAATTGTTTTGGTCCATAAAATAAGTGGTTCATGAGCAATTATGGAACAAACTTTCAAGAATTTAGCAGAAATACCTATAGAATCAGTCAAAATAGAAGGGAAGAAAGGCAGGGGCCGTTTCTCAACGAGTAGACATTACTTAGTGGCAAGGACAACTCATTCCATGTAAGGTCACGTCAAAAACAACATACCTGCTTCTATAGCACACTACAACTCATGTCGTTGAATAAAATAGTATAACTAATACCATGTTCATTATCTTGTACAATATTTATTACATGATGTCACTCAACCATTTGACATAAGAAGTATCTACTTTTACTTCAAAGCACCACTAACCAAAGGCAAAATTATTCATACGAAATATGAAATACCAGAGAGGATAAAACCACACCACCACTGAAATTTGAGACTTGCACCCGCAATTTCAGAATACTATGCCTAGGTCCTATTGATTTTACTTACTGTGCTGTATCTATGTCACCATCAGGTTTGGTGCTCAGTTGTTCCAAACAGTCTATAAAGACCTAGGAAACAATAAAGCAAGATCTACATCTTCTGCCAGAACTAAAAAAGATTCTTAAATTCACTTTTACTACAGTCAATAGAAGCAGAACAATCATCATCACCTTTGTCTTAAACCTTGCATACATTAATAATATAACATTTTAGTTACACCTTTTGAATGCATATTTTTAATTTTATAGGCTTCACTGTTTACTTGTAGCAAAACACAGGAGTTTTTAATCCTGCTAAGGGATTCTCATCATGCATGGCTAAAATTATGCAGTGGTAATCTGCTGATTTGCAATGAAGGCACTATTAATAGTTTTCAACTGTTCAATCGGAATAGTTGGTCCCAAGTAAACATCACAGAAGCATCACTAAAAACCATTTTTTGCTTTGGCTCATGATTTGAGAAGACTATAAAAACAGCTCAAAAGCCTAAAGAACGTTATTACCCTATTTCAAGTGTATTAAAAAAATATCAGAATTTGTTATAAAGAAAATTGGTTTCTGATACAAAAATTAAAAGCTAGATCTTCAGCTGATGAAAATCAGCATTGCTCCTTTTACTGTAGTATATCAATGTTAGATGATATCAGCTCAGCAAGTGTCTCTCAATCATCAGTAAAATCTTGAACAGTCACAATCAGTAAAATGCTTGAATATGTCACCCTCTGAGGATTTGATACCATCAGATTCAGCTAGTAAACTCTACATACATTTAAAGTCAAACATTTCTCAGTATTCCAGAGTGTATCAGAGGAATAACACAGTCATCAACTTCAGCTACCTTTTGGGAGGTGGACAGGGTACAAAGCAGACATTTTTGTTGATCACTCGTGTGTGCCATTTCATACTTAAAAGTGCTAGAGTTACCTGCATGATCCCAATGCTTAGCTGGCACACATCCTCCTGTGTTTTCTGTTGCTGGAAAACCTGAAGATGCAAGCATATTATTTCAGCAGAACAGCTTCACGTGGCCTTATTCTTAAGGCAGGCCTGAGTAACCCATCCCTAAAGAGATGACACAATTATAGGAATGGCTGCGGGGACACTGTTTTTTCATGGATCAATTTCAATTCCCCCTCTCCCCCAAAAACGGGGAGAGAAAATACAAGTTCCAATAAACAGTTTGACAAGCATGAGGAGGTAACTCACTAAAAGGAAACAAGTCCTCATACCTAGTACATGTGATACGTAACATTGTTGGCTAACAGAACTACAGCAGAAGCTCCCAGGATATTCAAAGGTCTTTACACTCTAACAAGAAGGATTTCCCATGCACTGCAGATTCTTTTGAATAATGTTCTCTGAGAAACTAGAAAAGCTAGCCATAAAAATTAAAATAAGGGAGGAGAGAGAAACAATACCCACACAGAGGGGCCCAAGGGACTTTGGAAAAGTGTTAAACTTCCTTAGATCACTGAAACCTGGCAGAACACATCAGTATCACAATCAATCAGGGCCTCGAGGTACTAAGTGGATGGGAACAATCAGGACTCCTGGTTTAGAATAAAGCTTAGAGAAGTAAAAAGGTGAATTTAAGTTCTGCAAGTAGTTTGGATGCAACACTGAGCAAAGAGCAACTCCTAGCAATGCCCCCCGCTTTTTTTTTTCCCCACGTAAAAAAAGTTGCATCTGCTGCTGTCTGAAAATTACATTAGTAGCATGTTTTCTAAAAAACAACAGCTTTAAAGATTTAAACATAGGTCCAATCTGCCCCATACATAGGAAACACAAACAGAATTCTAAAAGCTAGCAGCAGTGAAAAGTGTGTACATGGAAAAAAATAAAGAGGAAAGTTATACCCCTGTGTCATTCTCTGAAAGTTCTTGTTCTGAAACCCAATAGTAATTTACATAAAAAGAAGGAAAATAAAAGCATGAATCAAAACTTACACTGGCCTCTCCAGGTTTGCAGTCTAGCACAGTTTTAAGAGATTGCAAGGCATGGATAATGCACTGTTCAAACTGGGATGGCTGAAAGGCAAATGACATGTTAGGTTAAAGATAAGCATGTTAAATGTACACTACCAAATTTATATAAACTTCCACATCGTATAGTAAGCTCTATTTCCAAATTATCCCCAAAAAGGGGGGGAGGGGAAGAAATAATGATTCATACTATTTATATATTACCATAGGCCCCTTTTGTAGTGATGCACTTTTGTACTCAAGTTGTCTACAGAATTATTACCATAGATCAATGTACATTTTTTTTTATCTGAATGAGACCTCTACACCAAACAGCCTCCTCTAAAAGGGTCATAAAGATTTTTATAGCTTGTTTGTGGTAGCATATATTGACAATTTCGTTATAGATGTCTGTAACACCCTCCCTCCTCTCCCCCTTGATCTAAGTTGGGATAGAATTTCACCTGGGATATCTGATATTTCTGCATTTTATTTCAGCAAGAGGTTTCTAAGAAAAACAGACTGAATTTGCTTTCACTTGGAGGAAAATAACCCACTGGTTTAGGGGGCTTTTTTTACCTCCAGGTTTCCAAACCTGAAGTATGACTGTCTTGATGCATGTATCAATTTCACTCTGAAAGTGCAAACGAGTTCATAGCATCACAGTCATTAGTCAGTTTTTCCTTGTCTTTCTCTCTTCCCTGCTAAGTCACACCTTTTTTTTTTTTTTTTTTTTTTTAAGCAAGGCTGTATGCTGGTATTAAGCAGGAAGCTGTTCTACAGGGCAACGTGAAGCAAAAAATAGGGACATCATCCTATTGTATTTGGGTCAGAGAGATGGACAAAAGAAGCTTCTAACCCATGTAAACCTGCTTTTCAGCCAGTACATAGTTTATGGCACATCACCAACTTTAGGCTTAAGAGTAACTTTTTTTTCTGTACATGCTGGGGTGCAGATGGATCATGAAAGCGATGCTTGCATAGCAACCTGAAAATTATGAAAAAAGCCAGTAAGACAATCTGGATTTATTATTTTTGGACCGGCTTAAAAGAACAGCAGGAAAGTGCTGCTCTTGTTTTTTTTTTTGTTTCCACATAATAAACCATCACACCTCAGGAGAAGAAAGCTGTTCAGATATGTTAATCCTTGGATATTATGAAACTGCAGAGAGTTGGTTCAGTGTCTTACTGTATCTCTAACCTGGAATACAAATGCTAAGGGTTTATCAACCAGTATTTCCTACAAACTTAAAATACATTTTCTACCTTAAGCCTAAAATGTCCCCAAAGAGACTGCCTGGCCCTTGTTTATACTGGTTAATTTTGCTACAATTTTTGCTGTAATATTACCACAATGAATTCTACTTTAGTAGACAAATAACCCTGCTATGACAAAATGTGGTCAACTGCCACCATTAAAATCTGGCATGTCTCAACTACGGCCTCAAAAGGTATCTGGGGAAGTGCTGTATACAAGGAATTCGTGGGCGATTTCTAAATTAAAAAAAAAAAAAAAAAAAAAGAGTGAGGCAGTTTTCAAACAAAGATGGGTTAGGATAGAGCAAAAGCATAAAGAAACAAAGCTTTTGTGGAAGATCCTTCCTCCTCTCTCCATTTTACAGATGAACAGTGAAAAACAGAAAAGTTAAGGGACTTGCCCAAGTCAGCGGCAACTGAAACCAAGACCAGAAGCTGTAAATCTGGTTATAATACTACAATTGCCCAACAACACTCTTTCCTACAACGTGTATATTGTGATTGCTTAATGCCCTCCTACTCAACTTCAAACACGTATTTATAGAAGCAAATAAGAAAACCCAAAAAAAGTCTGTGGAGCATTCTCTTAGATAATATACACAAACCAACTCTCCCTCCCACAGGCCCTTTCTGCTTTCGCAGATTGTTTTTAAGTCACACCTACAACACGCTTGCTGTATTTTAGGCATTACTCATTACTGTTTATTTCCAGAAAGCATCTCACTAATTTATCTGAATTTGGTTTCAAGTCATTTGTTGTTTACGTGTAGGCAATCTCCTAAATTAGTTGCTTTTCAGTTCAATTTCTCATTATAACATGTAAGTGACCTATTTATTTAGCTACAGACCAATTCCATGGTAGTGTGCCTGCTAAGTTATGAAGCATTTTGATGTGAACTGAACTTGTGACCTCAAAAATAACTTTTTTACTTCAGTAAGCCATCCTTAAAATAAGATACTTGACTATGGAAGTTGTTATTGTTTATCTCAGCAAAATCATGCTTACGTTCAGCAGTAATTATACAGATACATTTAAATAACACCACTTAAGGCAGAAAGTCATGCTACATATCTCGATACCCGGTTCTTATTTATTTTTGTCTCTCAATACACGGCACAAATCCGCAAAGCTTTTATTTATACTTTTTTTTTTTTGTTTTGCATGTTCAAAAATATTGCTGTCTAGTAATACCATTACCGCTTAAAGTTGCTTCAGACATAATAGTTTAAGAAGTACAAATAACAATTTTGGAAAAGGAAGAAAAGAAAAAAAATAATTTGTGTTTGGTGATGCGATCTGTTAAGACTGCTGTAAATAAGTAACAATCCAAACAAAAAATTTTGTGTTTTTTATCTTCCTATATTTTAATAGAACTATAGACACCAGTATGCAGACATATAGAAAAAGTCCAAAATAATTCAACTTTGGGAGAATATAGAAACCAGTTTCATTACACTTGCAAAAAAAAAAAAAATAATAATCCATCAAAGTGCATGCCTTCAAGACATACAAGTATACCCACCAACGATGTCAAACCTTCATTGTCAACAACCCAGTCTTCCTTTTCAGCTAACCTCTTTATATCTGTAAGACAGAGCAAGAGGGGGAAGGGGTGGGGGGGAGGGAGAAGGTATTCATTTTCATCACTAAAGCCTCCTTGAACTTGAAAAGATAAACCACAGACATTGGGACTGCAATGACTAGGCATACAAGCAAATAGCACAAAAAGCTTCAAAGCTTTCAGCATTCTCAAATGACTAAGAATGGAACTCGTACATGGTATGCTGGTGACACCACATAGAGAAGCACATCTGTGATACATGGCAAGAGTTGCATGAAGCACATCTTTTACTGGAAAGCTTAAAATTAAAGGAATATTGTGAAAGTTTGGGATTTGTTTTTATTTTGTAAATTTTTAATCACAACATAAAATACTGCATTTAAGAACCCAAGTCTCTAGTCTTTCATTTTTAATTAAGAGCTGGGGTATAATAGAACAACTGCCTAGCATTTTAGCAAAGACAGAAAGAACAGCACATTATTCATATTTAATAACCATAAAAGAGGCTCAGAGTCCCCACTCAGGGTCAAGGATCCACGATGCTAGAATTTCTTCAAAAATACCTGAAGGCATATACAAAAACCACTGTCTTCTGCTACCCAGAAGGTGACAACTTCTATAGGCTCACTGAAGCTAACAGGAGCTAAGTCAGGATGCGAATCTAGAATTCCTATATGGATGCATGCATTCTGCATCATTGTTGGTTTTTTTTGGTGGGGGAGCTTTATGAACTTCTAAACAGAACAAAGACGAATTGTGTGCAGTTTGTAGGGGTTTTGACATACAGTGTTTCACACACAAATTGCTCATCAGAACTGTCTGTACATCATGAAACTCCCTTTTAAATGAGCAAAAATTTCAGCGAATTACCATCTCTCCCCAAAATCCAAGAAAATAATTAAGAGGCTTGGTTATGGTGTCATACCCTGCAATTCTACATCTCATGGAAGTACAGGCTTAGTGAGGATAAAAAGTATTAAGGGTTTGTGCAGAATAATTACTCTGTTCATCTCCCTTTTAAGTAAACATCTTAATTCAACCAATATTCTTGCAAGGCTTTATGTTGCACTGGTCAGCCTTTACATGTTCTTGTGGCTGCTCACTTTTTCATTCTGTTCTGAGCTAATACAAAAAAGAAAAAAAATTCTCATATTTCATCGCTCACCAAATTCCAGTCAAATACATTCATGTAAACCCCCTGTCTAGTCTGGCATTCACATAATTTGGCTTTCATGACCTTTATGACCAGTGATCACATACAAGAGAGAAAAAACACAGACTGCTTCTCAGGGCCAGCACGAGTATATGGTGTTTATCGTAAGACAACAAGAAAACACTGCGCGTGGGCAGATTTGTCCTATTTAAATAGTTAATGGCAGAGTGCTCTATTAAAAATTTTAACTGATCTGAATGCCTTTAACAACTTACAGCACGCACCAAGAGATGAGACTGAACTTTCTATCAGCAGTCTACCCAGCTCATATTTCAGAGAGATTAGGGAGGTGAGATTCAAGTCCAGGAAGAGCCTTTTTGACTTATATATTACAGCTATAACTACATCTGAGATCCATTTACATAGCTCCACGAGAATACCCATTAACTGTTCTTTCTCTGGTTCCCTAAAAATAACAGCTTCTTCAAGGGCCCAGTTAATCTGGTCCTGTCCAGAAAAACCTATCTAAACAGATTCACCATACACAATTTTGCTTTAGCTGTTAAAGTACATAAAAAAGGGTCCCATAGATAAGGCACGCAGTGCAACAATACAGAATGCGAGTCACCATACAGGAAAGCATCTTTTCTCTTCTCTGGTTTGATGCTACAGCCAATAGATAGAACTACTTCACTGATAGGGGATGGAAGCAGCAGTGAAGGAAGGCTGCTGTAATTGGCTAGATGAAAGAGCTATACATTATCCAGCCAACAATACTGCTATCTTAAGAGATCTGATCTCTTTTGATTCAAGAAAAAAAAGTATGAATAAAGATGTTCAGAGCAAACAGAGAATCATTCACACACAGACTGGGAAATCTGCTTTTATAAAAATCTAAGGTACAGACTATCACAGGAGTTATTCCTCCACAGAATATATGTGGCCAGCAATCAGGACGTAAGAAGCAAAAACTCCGGATCTGAACAAAGAACTATTGTTATGATGCAACAAGTAGGCAAAACTAGTAAGACGGCAGACTTTCTGGCCGAGAGCTTCATCATTAATCATGTATCAGAGCTCTCTGGCCCAGACTAGAGAAGCTAGGTGGACAGCTCAGAGATTTGATAAGCTAAGAATTGTCAGCAAAAAAGAATCCTTTTCACCTACCATTTAAAAAAAAAAATCTCAATTGTGCTAAGTGAAGAAAAGAAAAAGAGACTTCAACATACTTTAAGTGAAATCTGAAGTAGTGGTAATATTTTCTTTACAGAGTTTCAAAGAGACAAGACAACCTATGTACTTGTGTGGCCAATGAGCTTGATATTATGGCAGAAACGCTGCCATAATATTGATATTATGGCATTAACGCTGAAATGGGATTTAATAAAAGAATTAGGAGCCAAGAATACAATTAATATCAACATTGTATCAAATAAACCATAGAGACCTTATGATTTGTTGTCACCAAAATTTTTAAAATTTGCTTAAGATAGACACCTGCACTTAGCACACTTGAGGCTTGAGTAAAACACTTAGCTGCAAGTCAGCCTACAAAATAATGATGAAACATATGTTAAAGATAAAAAACTGATTAAATTGTAAGATAAAAAAAAACTAATTTTTTTAACACTGAGGGTAATTAGTCTTTTGGAAAAAAAAATCCTGCTAAGTGAATTAGTAGATAAATCTGCCCTGATTTTAAGAGAGACATTTATTTCTGGAAGATTTATTTCATTCACATTTAAGTTTCAGAGTTGAATACAAGATGGTAAGATGAATGGCCTCTGATGTGCATAGAGTCACTTAGATTTACAGAATGTGTTACTGGCCTTGACAATTCAGACATTTATGGCAAAAGCTATGCACATAGCAGGAAGCCTCGGGATTAAAATGTTAGTAAAAGGCCTTGGAAAACAAACAACTAAAATACTTCATAAAGGGCTGTGGATTATTTTTTTTTTTTTCTTGGGGGGTGGGACATTGCTTATTTAATTCTTCACTTTATAGAAAACTCAAAAAAGAAAATAAGCAATATTTCCAATATGGAAAAGCTGCATCATGAGATAAATTATGTGCATTGTAAAACTGTTTCAACCCAAAGCAAACAGATCTAAACTACTGTATTCATTAGACTAAGGGAAAACTCATAACACATTTCTGTCAGAAAAGTGAAATGCTTTAGTAACTACAAAACTCAGGAGTCCACTACCACTACAATATCTGTAACAAACATGGTTATGTTCCAGAACATGGTTTGGCCTAATCAGAGACAAAAAAAACCCTATGACAGTAAGCAAACAGACCTGCAGCCTTCTATTACCTTCAGCTGTGTGTTGTAAGGTCACTATAATGCAACGTACACGAAGGTCCAAAATAAGATCCTGGATGATCTGAAGCATATCATTGGGTATCTCGAGTGCCGTAAGAGACTCATAACTAAGCCTGGAAAGCAAATAAAGTTAGACTGAAGTGTAAATCTGCAGCATTTTTTAAGATGATATAATTTCATTGGATTTTGTAGACATTTTCTGTGTATGTGAATACAGTAGCTCTGTCTGCAGTGTATCTTTGAAAACGTATTATCCTGTTCAGAGAAAATTAATTATTTGCTTAATTCAGAAGCTTGCAAATAGAGATTTATTTTTCTGTAACATTACAATAATGTCATCACAGCAACATGCCAGCTTTTCCCACTGTCCTCTTGCACTTCCCCACTTGCCTTTCTGCATCCATCTCTTTGTCTTACGATCCAAGAATAATCCTACTTCTGCTTCAAAAGCTTTTTTGCTGGTTTTATGTAACTGCCTAGATAAAATCTGAGGTCCACAACAGGGTTTCTGAGATATAGTTTACCCACATTACAACAGTAACAGCCATTAAGCTGCCATAAACAGTGATGTGGCTGCACATCAGATTGCCAAGACTACACACATTTAAGGAGTCAAAATACAGCTACTGCATCACCTCCAGAGGAAGGAGTGAATTCATTCACTGTTTTGCTCCCAACTCTGATTAGGCACAAATCACCGGCTACTACAGCTGAGGACCGAAACATTCATTTCCATTTTTTCCTTTAGAAATAGTAACACAGCAGCTGTTTGCAAGGAATAGCATTTCAGCTTTTAACTAAAAGGTTGCAGATGTGCTCAGACTTTAGTTAGGGGCACAAAGTGAGGTTCACTGATTTTATCCAACTCTTGGATATTTAACCAAGGACAATTCAAATGCAGTCACAGAATCACACAGAATCACAGAACAGTCAGGGTTGGAAGGGACCTCTGGAGATCATCTAGTCTAACACCCCTGCCAGAGCAGGGTCACCTACAGCAGGTTGCACAGGACAGCGTCCAGGCGGGTTTTGAATGTCTCCAGAGTGGGAGACTCCACCACCTCTCTGGGCAGCCTGTGCCAGTGCTCCACTACCAACAAAGTAAAGAAGTTCCTCCTCAGTTAAGATGAAAATTCCTATGTTCAAGCTTGTGCCCATTACCCCTCGTCCTATCAATGGGCACCACTGAAAAAAGACTCCTCCCATCCCTCTGGCATCCTCCCTTTAAGCATTTGAAAGCATTAATAAGATCCCCCCTCATTCTTCTTTTCTCTAGACTAAAGAGACCCAAGTCCCTCAGCCTTTCCTCATATGAAAGATGTTCTAATCCCCTAATCATCTTTGTAGCCCTTTGCTGGACCCTCTCCAGCAGATCCCTGTCTTTCTTGAACTGGGGAGCCCAGAACTGGACGCAGTACTCCAGGTGCGGGCTCACCAGGGCAGAGTAGATGGGGAGGATGACCTCCCTCGACCTGCTGGCCACACTCTTTTTGATGCACCCCAGGATGCCATTGGCCCTCTTGGCTGCCAGGGCACATTGCTGGCTCATAGTCACCCTGTTGTCCACCAGGACTCCCAGGTCCCTTTCCACAGAGCTGCTCTCCAGGAGGTCAGGCCCCAACCTGTACTGATGCGTGGGGTTATTCCTCCCCAGATGCAGTACCCTACATTTACCCTTGTTGAATTTCATTAGGTTCCTCCTTGCCCAACTCTCCAGCCTGTCCAGGTCACTCTGTAAAGCAGCACAGCCTTCTGGCGTGTCAGCCACTCCTCCCAGTTTAGTGTCATCAGCAAACTTGCTGATGGTACACTCTATCCCTTCATCCAGATCATCGATGAATATATTGAACAGGACTGGACCCAGTACTGACCCTTGAGGGACACCACTTGTTACTGACCTCCAACTAGACTCGGCACCACTAACCACAACCCTCTGAGCTCTATCTGTCAGCCAGTTCTCAATCCACCCCACTGTCCATTCATCTAGCCTGCACTTCCTAAGCTTGCATGTGAGGATGATGTGGGAGACAGTGTTGAAAGCCTTGCCAAAGTCAAGTCATTATTGTTTGCCCTACTGCTAATCCTGAGCAAAGCACAGGTACTAGAAAATACCAAAGAACAGGAGTAGGAAGGCACAAGCAAACAAGTTTAAGCAATAAGTGGAGCATTTCCAATCATCCACCTGTAGGCACCAGTTCCTTACCCTTGGTGTTGGGGCATAAACCATCAAAACCCCACCTTTAACCAGATTGCTCTCTCCTCAACACAACTACTGAATTAGTAGTTTACGTAAAACTCTTAATCTCAGCCATCTAGGAAATACAGGATGTAAATACCCATCTGTGAGAAGCTTAAGTGACTTTAGACTGCACAGAAGTACTGCACTTAGTTGATTCAATTTCTAAGGGAGCACGCAGCTGTCACATCCCTAAGATCATCTTTTTCCTCAGATAACTCACCCTAACAAATACATACCTTTCTTCTATCCCTGCAGTAAGGCAAAAGTCTTGCCAACAGTGGCTTCACTTTATCACATAGCTCTAATTTATCCGCTGGAACCTATTCATATTGGGCAATGAAAGAATGGGGTACAAGAGAAAGACTGTGCAACCACTCCACTTTAAGTTGTGTGATACATATAAACGAGCAGAGAAATTAAAGATCACACAGATATAATCCCAACTCCTTGTTATCTAATTTTGTAAGTTTTAGCATTCTTAAATACAAGCAGAAAATGGTAAATAATTTCTGAGATAACTGAAAAGAGTAAAATTCCATCATGTGCTTCATAATGACTTTGTTAGAAATGACAAAAAGACGACTTATGCTATTAACTAACTTTGCAATGTGTAGACTCTTTGTGAGAAGAGTCCACCTTCATTGTTGGTGTGAGTCACAAGAATTTATTAGAGTCTCAAAGTGTAGGGGCTCAAAAAGAAAGGTACTTGCAGCACTTGCAAAAACTTCTGACCTGGTCATCACTGGTCGGTACCCCATCATGGTATATTCAGTTCCTCTTCTCCAGATTGCCCCTTTTCTTCTCTACTTTTGACCACTTTGCGTTAAAGTCTAGCTCACTTTACTAAAGTGCCAGCACAGGCATCAGTAAGAACATGAGGTGGGGAAAAGAGTGGGAGGGAGAGAGAGTTTCCCTAGCTCTCAGTTCAGCTCTTCATTACTAGGGCAGTGGCCAGAAAGCAAGAGGAGATTCTCTGAAAAAGATCCTTCTTATATCCTGTAACCTCAGCCTGGATCATCTCTCGGATGGCAGGACTCTGAAGCACAATCGACCTTTAGAGAATCTGTTGGTTAAATTTCCAAGCCAATATTATGGATTTGCAAGTGTTAAAATCTAGAATTTTATAATTTGAGTGAAATTGGATCACTTCTCGTAAAAGGGAAACGCCAGTGCCAAAGCCTGTTCCCTTGCCCCTTTACATCTTTTCATCAAATACCAAGTCAGTTCCTTCTTAAATTGGAAGCTCTCCATGAAATTCAGCCCAAATAGCTCCTGCTAGCTCCATCTGTAATAACAATATCTATATATGATTACATCCCTTTCTTTTCTTCCTCTGTGGTTTGCCTGTTACCTACTCTGAAAACTGCAGATAAAAAGTACAGTATGATATCCAGGTATTACCCAAGTTTCCAAAAGATAATGACAATTCTTATATCCTCAATAGACAAGTGGAAGAGAATTCTGTGTATTAATGAGACATCCTGTAATTAATGACATCCACATTACTAAGTTTATAAACGAACACAATCGTAAGCAGAATGACATTATAAGCAGGAGTATCGCCTTCCATAAAATAACTGTAAGAGTAAATTTTGATTTAAGAATGATACTACATGCGAAGCACGCTATTTTCACCCATTTTAGCAGGGATGGGAAGACGTGTAGCAAATTAAGCAGATAACTGCTTTCTACCCTAAAGAATCAAATCTTGTTTCATTCATAGAGTATCCATGCTGTGCCAGGCAAAAATTTTATTCAATCTTTTTCATAAGATGCTACGGAAAAAAAAATTAATATCATTATGTAATAAGGCTATATCAAGAGACATTGCTAATTACACTTGCACACAGAATCTTAACTGTGCCGTTAAGTATTTTTTGAAAATGTTAATATTTTCACTACTCAGGGTACTTAATGCAATAAACAAAACAATTCATCCTAAAGCACACATATTCCAGAAATAGCATAATTTTGTAGGTCCACAGATCCATTTACCTTACAGTCTGGATAACATGTGTTAGCCACTGGCCAGAAAGTTCAGATTTCATCTCCCAGCCACCATACTGTCTTGATTCTCCTTCTCTGAGGCTGAATGGAAGCAAAGCTCCACGGATAAGTTTTACCAGAGAGTGCATCACTTCCTGAATCATTTTCTGCATCAGAAGAAGGGAAAGAAAAATCAAGCAAAAAGCTCTATCAACGTGCTTAAGCAGCCATGTACTTACTCTACACAACAGCTTGGAATGTATGATTTACAGGTGGCTCCACATGGTAGAGAGCAGAGGAGAAGGAGGTAGAAGAGCACACAGATGAATTAAGAAATCTGATTTTCAAGGTGACAACACTAAAGTATCCTGCTATGAAGGACAACTGAAAGAAAGCAAAGTTCTCCCCCCATAACTTACCTTGAAATCGTTTTGTCTTTGCCTAGCGTTTTTCTTTGATCTTTCCATTTGGCCAGATTTTTCAGCAGTCTTGTGAAAATGAGAAAATTGAAAAGTGTAAGTATCTCATAACCACTATTAAAATAATTCTGAAAAAGGGGGTTTGAAAGTGAAGAAGTAAAAACCAATGACTTTATGATGCAATTATAAAAACTAACTCATGGCAGCTCAATAAGCAAAGACTATATAATCAATACACTCTACCTACTGTAGGTCAGTGCACTAATGTTTAATTCTGAGGAACAATGTGTATGTAAGGCAAATTCAGAGACCAGCATAAGAGTAGCTCTAGCCATACGAACTTCATGAGTTCAAAGTTTTCTCACTGCAATGTTAGTGAGAGCTCAAACATACATAATCCAATGATGCATCAAGTTTATATGACGAAACTATTTTTTCTTAGCATGGAAGCTGCCCAGAAAAGGACATTGATGTGAAGTGAGAGACTCTTCTTGGAATGAGGGCAAATTGGAATTGTAACATGTGAGGGGGAGGGTTGTAGGTTTTCTGTTTGATTTTTGGAATAGCATTTTGTTGACAATGGCCTTTAAATAATTTATCTAATTGTAAAAGAGACTTTGCAAAATAATCAGCACCTTCATGGACAACTCACTTTTTTGAAAACCAAGGAATGTAAGTACACTTTGAACGAGACAGTTACAGTTGAAGAAAAACATGGTTTGACTAATAGTCTTCCTGTTTGTAATTCTAGCCTTCTGTGGAGTCTACTGTGAACACAGTAAATTATACCAAAAAAGTTATTTCAAATACCGAGTTAAGTGCAGATGCAGAATTTTATAGTTAGAAAATCTCCTATTTTATGTAGGTACAGCAGCATCTACTGGACAAGAAGTGCAATAACATGACAAGAGCATTCTCAAAGAGAATTAATTTACTTTCAAATCATTAATTTGAAATGCTGTATGTTTCAAATTCCCTCCTTAGCTAAAGCATTTCATATTCTTAATGTAAAATAAATAATTAGAAGTGAGCAAGAATTAGAGGAAAAAAAAGCTGCTTAACAGCTTTGGAAAATACATACTATGAAACTCTCGTACTTTAAAGGTCTGAATTATATAGTTTCAGACAAGGAAAACAACCCGAGTTATTGCTGCATATAATACTCACTTCTCTCTTCTAATGCCTTAAAAGGAAAATATGCTGTATTCCTTTAAACCTCAGGTATCAATTTAAAATTCACACTGTTTTACAGCTGGATTAAAGAACAACAACAAGAAAAGTCACAGATCTTTGATATCTTTTTTTTTTTTTTTTTCTTAGTGGCTTTGCTGAAGACCAATCTTAAACCTTTCCTGCACAGACAGACCAAAACTATCTTGTGGTAAGACCAACGGTTACTACTCACATATGCGACTTCACCTAGAGTGATTCAAAGAACTGAACTTTTTAAACTGTTGAAAACACCACGTAAATCTTTAACTGACAGTATTTTAAGGCATATAGCTCACCTTTCAGAACTAAAAAGAACACCCCCACCCCCCAAAATCTACAAACTGAACAAGAGAAATACAGCTTGTTATTTATATGTGGGGATTTTCTTTCCACATTTTTAAAATGTCTTGAAGACTTGAATAAACTAACTGAAATGACCCTCTATACTATTTTCATGGGACTTTTCTTAAAAGAACTGTAGCAATCGCCCTGTTCCCTGATTGACAATAAATAGAAAGTAACATGGTAAAAGAAATTTCTTCATGGACAATTAAAATCTGTATGGTTTCTGACAGAAAAACAAATCTTGAGTCTTGAATGTGATGTGGTGATAGATGTTCTTAGGTGCTACAGAAGTAGTCTTCTAGCCTATGCTACCCCCTCAGTTGATTGTGGCCTGCAGAGCACACAAAAGGAACTGAGGGCACCATCCCTCCTCTCTCTCCAAGAACCTAAGCAGCTTCCCTAAGGACCACAGGAGCAGAAGAAATTAAATGTATGGGGATTAATTTCTCACAAATTCAGAATCTGGCCCAACAGAAGAAGAGCTGATGTACCTTAAAGACTAACAGAAAAACTACCTCCTCCTCCTCTTTTTTTTTTTTTTAAATATATGGAAACAATCTTTTGTTCAGACATGACATAAGATCACTGCGTTTTCCACTTGCAGTCATTTTCAGGAGAGGAATTTCTCAACCTTGTTTACAGTTCAAGTCTCAGTTTCTTTAGAAATTGCTTTCTTTTTCATTGTACGCAGTGAAAAAAAAAGTCACAATAACTTAACAGGTGAATTTGAAAGGTGTAATTTCCAGTGGTACTGTTGTCAAATATAAAGGTTGTAATTTCCCTTATGAAATTAATTATTTTTGTGAAAGTCAACAGTACTAAGGTTTATTCTTGATTCTACTTCCTTCACTGAACTTTAAGAGTAAATTTCATACCTTTCTTTCCATTTTATCATGTAAAATGAGGGTCACAAATAGAATCTATTTCAAGGTAGCTATAATGCTCTGTACATTGTGTTCAACATAGTTGAACTACAGTACCTATTAGTATCATCATATGAAAATGTTATATTCCTTTACAGACACTGGCAATAACCAGAATGGCCACTTGAAAAATTAAATCTTTAGTTAGTCTGAGAAAAGGAAAGTGACAAAGTAAGCTTCCAAATTTCCTTTCCCAAGGTTCTAGTTTTATTTTCTACTAAACCTGCAGAGACTGATAGATACCTATGGCTGTAGTTCCGCTTTAGGGATAATTTTGTAGTGGAATACTGTAGCTGTGAGTAAGCTACAGTAAGGACAGCAGGACATTGTAAGCGTGGCAGGATAAAAACAATGTCAACAAATGGAATGATACAGTAACAGTTAAACAGAGAAGTTTCAGATGCACAAACTTTTAGGTTTGATACAGAAGCTGAACTGAATAATAGGTGTGTCCAAAAGCTTGCTTATTTTCCACCTGCTCTATATTACCCCAACTATCTCTACATCTCTTTACAGACCTTGTTTTCAGAGTTTTTTAGGACCCAGAATGAGTGAGTCCAGACTGCAGCCAGCAAGACTTCTCAGTAATAGCTATGCAGATGAGGTGTGAACTAGTGCCTTATCATCAGTTGATGGAATAAAGATCTGCCTTTCACTACACTTCAATCACAATCACAGACAAATCCATTGCTTGTCTGTCAGACTTGCTTCTTGGGAATATGCCATCACTACAATTCTCCTTCTGGAGAAGAAACAACATGGCTTGAGGACCAGATGTGAACTCTCTGTAAAACATAATGCGATTCTGTGACCAAATTTCAGCAACAACACAAACCCCAAAGTTATTGTATTTACCTCGTAACAATTATGATGATAAGCTGTATACTACCCATATCAAATTAATTATGAAAATTATCCTTTCAAAATCTGTTAATAGTGTGCACATAAAACCAGCATGTCATGAATCATTTCAGGTTTGGTTTTTTCCCTCCCTCTGCTTCTCGGATTATCAAGATTATATTTACATAATTTGTAAAAAACAGATCATCTGAGCAAGAAGGACTAGAAGCACAGGTGACTGCACTTCCAGACTAGACTCCCTATAGTACGTCTGTGTGTACCACCCTGGGCCTTGGTCATTTTGCAACTCTGTTCTTGAACCCATCCTCACTTTCAACTACTTAAAGCTTGAGAAAATGAGTACTCATGTTCCAAAGAAAGAAAACATTTTTTTTTTTTTTCTGTATGACTTTGTCTTTTACACATCTCTGTCCCTCATGCAATTTGCTATTTCTTCAGATCACCAATGAAGGGCAGCTGGCCAGCTATGAGTAAGAGGTGAAACTACACAGATACTGACTCCAGCATCTGGAACACACACAGACACACCACTGGAAGATTTTTAAGAAATTCCACTGTGTACTTTTATACTTCTAAAAATAAAAAGAAAAATCTCACTTCTTAGTATTGCATGACAGTTTACTAGTCAAAGTATCATCTCTCAAAAGTGTAAGAGTCTACATATTGTTTTATAAACTTCTCTGATTAAAATAAGTCCAGTCATTTCTTCCCGTAAAATATAATATTTCAAACATAATTATTATGGAGCTTTGTTACTTATAAGTCAATTTATACAGAAGAATACATACCTCACTGAACAAACTTCCATTCACATATGAAATCCAGAGCTTCCAGAAGTTGGGCAGCTGACTTACAACAAGTTTGGTCAACTTTTCAACAAATACAACTTGCTGAGGAGCTTTGTATCGCCAAGCTAAAAGGAAGAGAGGGGACAGAAATAGCAAAATTAAAAAACTTTGACTTAATAATAAAAAATGTACTACTAGCTTGCTGCTGCTTTGTATTACACAAGTGACTATACAGTATATATAAAACTTTTCAGGTAGGAATGGAAAAATTTAAAGCCATATCCATACATGTGTATGTAACTGGTACACACACAATCTTTCTTCTCATACGCTTACAAGGTGCCAGCACCATGAAAATATATACAGAACAGGCCCTCTTTGTAGGGGTATCTAATGTAATCCACCTAACAATCCACTCGGCCTGTCTTCTATCTTCAAACCATTCTAAAAGGTAAGGTAACACAAAAGCAATCAAGACATTAGAAGTTTCAAATTCTAAGGTGGTAATACTGAGGGCTGCTAGATGGGCTAGTGATTAAGGCAAACAATGGAAACTGGAAGATTTGCTTTATTTCCAGCTCAAAAACTTTTCCACTGTGGCCTGGGGCAAGCTGTCAACCTCTCATCTTCATTTTCATTCATTTGGCAAAATCTTTTATCTGTAAAACAGGGGAGATTCCAACATTGTCACTATAACTCAATAAATCACTATTTATATATAATCACTAATTATATAATGATATTCCTGGACGAAGAACACAATCATAACATATAACGCTGTGGCATCTCTCACTTCACGAACCTCCTTACACTCCTGTACACTGGCTATTAAAATACATCAAGAAAATAGCTTCAGTTTTGGCAGCAGATAACTTTTCTCAGTGTCTTATCAAAGGGGGTAAACAGGGGTTGGGAGGGGAGGTAAGGAGAAAGCTGAAAAGGGGCAGAAGAAAAGTACTAATTAACAAAGAAAATAAAGGAAACTGTGAAATACTTTTCTATAAGCATCTGCCTTCTCCATTGAAACTTTCTTGATTATGATGTTTTAACAAAAGAGGGTATTGGTATAACAGTGATAAGAGACTTATATTTCACCTCAAGAATTAGAGTCGACTTTAGAACACTTAGAAAAAGAAATCACAGTTTGTTTTTTTTTTTTTTTTTTTTTTTTTTTTTTAAAAACCCCAAACAAAAAAGCAAAACCCGAAAAAAAACCCACAAAACAAACCAAACACACCTAAAGAGGTCCATGTTTGTTGGTACAGGGATTTTTGTGTATAACTGTGGTCTTTTATAAATGATAAAGCTAGAAACATGATGTTATCCTACATAACTCTGTGGAAAGGCAGAAAAATGTTGGATGAAACAGTACTTTTTATCTTTACTCTGCTAGAGAATATTGCCTACACAGAACAGGAATTCACCAGTTAGGTAAAAATAGCTGCCTAACAGCACATTAGGTAACTAGTAGGCTTCACCAGAGCCTCACTATATCATTGTGTTCGTAGCCAGTCTTGAATTTCCTTGAAGTACAGCATGCCTTCAGCAGCATCCATTTGTACAGGTGTGGGACAGTTATTGGTCCATTTCTTTAGTGGATGAATGAAGAACTGCACTACTCAAAATGTTCTTTTTCCTCATGGCCAAAACATTTAGGGACTCTGGATTAAAATCACAATGGAAGCCCAAAATTTGGAGAGAGACTCTGACATAACTGAAATGTAACTCTGCTGATAGCGATGCATCTGTTTAGGAGGAATGAAAACTTCAAAACTTAACCAGCAAAGCTCATAATGTGGACACAGATAGGATGTCAAAACACTACTTTTGCCAGCTTGGTTTTTGACTGTCAGAGAACTGGTCTAGACCCAGTAGCAGAAAAACTCCTCTTATTAACATAATCTGGGACTATGCCAGGAAGCTGTGCCAACACTGCTATGGCAACAGAGGCTCTGTAATACCAACAAACCCAGAGTTCTAACCAAAAGATTTCAGCTCCTTCAAGAAATCATTTCATCTTTGCCACTCCACCACCAACCCAAGGTTATAACCACAGACGTCTAGGTCTAACTGGAAACACGATGGCAAGATTTACTTCACGTATGAAATTATTTTCCCCTCCAGGAAGCATACTTCAGGCCTATTTCAGAGATTGCCTTAGTCTCTAGTCTGAAGACAAGACATTATTTATTAGAGTAAGCTACTGCACATCATGTCAAAAAGACATTCTGGCCAAAAATTCAGGGTATTTTGAATTTGTTGCTAGAGAAAGCTCCAATCTATATTAAAGCAGCATTTTTCTTTTATTCTGTTTATTCTATTATGATCTATGCTATAACATCCTAAAGATGAAATTCGAGCAATTGTTTACAGATCCTTGTGAACACATGCTCAAGCAAGAGCTGAATGTTATTTGAATGCTGCAGTTTCGAATTCAAAGTAATTCGTTCAATCTCATGGACAATCACTGTGAATCACATTGGGGAAAAAAAGCACACCAAAACACCAAAAAAGACCCACCAAAACACCAAAAAAGACCCACCAAAACACCAAAAAAGACCCACCAAAACACCAAAAAAGACCCACCAAAACACCAAAAAAGACCCACCAAAACACCAAAAAAGACCCACCAAAACACCAAAAAAGACCCACCAAAACACCAAAAAAGACCCACCAAAACCCAGAGAAGCCATCCTTTAAATTTGCTACAAACCAAAAGGATGCACAAGCAACCTGAAAACACAGCACATCACGGCATATTTGGAATGGCAGCTCCTGCACAGGTATCGTAAGTGGTTGGTTTGCTTGGAGAAAAGCAAGGATGGCAGACCTTTCAACCGTTCTTAAGCATGCAGTGGGCACATGCACCTAAGTACCAACAAACTCAACTCAGAGGCAAGTCATTCTAATTTTAGGGTCTTTGCAGTGGGTTATTATGATGCTCTGATCAATCCTCCAGTTTTCCTTTGAATCTTGGTTTAAACTGGTGGCTACAGAATCTGCAAAGCTTGCTGAAGATTTCTCTTTTCCAGTTTGCAAAAGGTTATGGTTCCGTAACAAAGACTCTAAAAGCAAAGATAACTGATTGAATTGGAAATACCTTCCTTAGATGCAACTATTTGAACAGAGACACATGCAAAATAATTCAAACAAGGAAAAAATAAACTGGATTTCGGATGTTGCTTGCTACAGTAAGTGTGGCATGTATATTGTTAGTGGATAGTATCCAACAACAACCAGCAATTTACTGTTTTGCTCTGTAACACTTGTTAATCAACTTCATGCAAGGCTTTAGGCTGAGAAAGGACTGGGGTAACAGTAATACAGTAATGTAATTACTTGGTATACACGTAGATTTTGAAGAGTCTGTGTAATTTACATTTTGAAATACAAATATTCAACCTCAAACTGTGACACTATTCAATTGTCATGCATGTGAAGATACACTGTGGCAGCACAAGAATGTACAATTCTCATTATTCTTCATTCTATGTTCTTGAAAGATTCCTTTCACTCCTCTTTTTGCTCAAATAAAAAAAAATCAGATCTATATTTATGGGTGTTTTTTCAATTAAGTCTATGGAACTGGAAGAAGATCAACATCAAAGCAAACCAAAGACAGAAAGTTCTTAATAAAAAAAGCACTTTTTTCCTGAAAAAAAAGCACTTTGGTAAGAAACAACCTAGCCTGTGAAAAACATGTTTTCTGTCTCCTGTGATGTCACCATTGAAAGACTCCCAAGATGAAGCTGTTTGGACAAGGGTGTTGAACACATGACTCACAAAGCTTCAGTTGGTTGTGGACATGCTGCTCGAGCTCAGTCACACACTTTGTTTCCCTTTCTGGGTTTGCAGAATTAGAGAACGAGGACCAGATATGTGAAGTCACAGAAGGAGCAATTGCAAGGACAGCCATCTTAGCAACCACACACAAAAGGTATAGCAACAACAAAACGTGGTAGGCAGTAGGTGGTTATGCATATCAAAAAAAAAATAAAAATTCTGGTTTTGTAGAAAAAAACACTCTTACTACCTTGACTACATTTTAAGAAACAGATTTCAGCTATGAACTGCTCTTTGCTTACAAAAAACACCGAGGAATCCTTTAGTAAGCACTGATAATGCATGAGAAGAAAGAATTTTATTTGGTACTAAAACAAAACAAACACACAGAATCTGGGTTTCTGTGTGGATTTTTTTTTTTTTTTTATTACACCACACACTGGACATAGGGAACTGCAGCTTTGTTTTTCCAAATAAAACAGATGCCTACCATCATCACGACCAGACTGAAAGCTGCTGCCCCTTTTCAATGAAGCAGTTTGACTGAGATGGCCAATTGGTGTTGGACGCACATCACTGTCCAGGTCTAACATGGGGCTGTGGAGCAATGTGTTGCCTAGGGAGGGTGGGGAAAAAAAGTTATAATGATTTTGCACATCAATCCACAGTAAACTGCACACTGCATATGGAATTCTAATTTAATTCAGAAGTGATACAAGACAAAAGTTATGCAGCAAACACATTCTTAGTCTTGCTTATTTAGACTGTTTGTTCATCTACATCAATGCTATTCAATAACACCACTACTGACTCCTGTAGCAAAGCCAAAACCACAAGTACCATGTGGGAAATATCATTCTTTGGTCTGTATGTTTCTCTGGTTTTACTTTAATTAATGCCCTACAATTAGTTGCTTGAAAGCCATAGATAAATATGTATTTATGCCATTAGTGACATGGCACACACTTTTTCTGGTGTACGTCTAAATATACTTTTCAACAGCAAAAGCTTCTGGTGCCTCTGGCTGAAGCAGTTAAGGGCAGAGTGTTCAACTACTTAGTTGTTTGACCTCTAGAGTTCAGGTAGAAAGAATACATCCATCATGAAACAGATGAACTAATGGCACTGTACTCTTGTGCATGTCTGTAAAACACCCTGTACGTATCTACAAACACAGAGATTTTTTCCTAGTGTATCAAATAATTATTTTTTTTCTTTGTGTGCCTGTCTATATGTAGGACTATTAGTAAGTCCTAAGCAATGATCTAATCTGACAGAGGTGGACACTTGGAGTCCAATGTATATTTTGGAAAACAACCATATAATAATCAGCAGACCATGATGATTTTTTAATGTACTGTAACACTGCCAATATTTCTTTCAAAGTCTAAATTGCTGCTTTACACATTTCACCTTACAGATACATTTCTGAAAGTAACCATCAAAAAACCTTTCCGCATTGGCCAACTAAGCTGTAACAGCTAAACTTTAATTGCAATTCACAGAATTGTAGAACAGCCCAGGTCAGAAGGGACCTCAAAAGATCATATGGTTCAACCTACTGTGGGAAAAGGAACCTGGATGAGATTATCTAGCACCCTGTCTGGTTGCATCTTGAAAACCTCTGGCAATGGGGACTTTACCATGTCCCTGGGGAGGTTAGTTCAGCAATTGGTTGTTGTCACAGTAAAAAATTTCTTCCTTATATCAAGATGAAATCTCTCCCAGTAATTCATGCTGAATTTTTCAGTGAGAATCTCAGCGTTTCAGTTTATATTACTTGATCTTTTCCATCAATACCTACATTCACTTAAAATAACAGGAAGGCCACACAGTAAGAGCATCAGCTGTAATACTGCCATACTTGGGTTCAAGAGTAACACAAAGTAAAACGGATTTGAAGAATATTTATTCTGAATTTATGCTGCTGTCAGAGCAGTATGGCAGTAAAGATATACCTACTCTCTTTACTTCAACAGCTGGGATGTAAAGAGCAATATTAAGTATTGTGAAACTTATCACAAACTTCCAATAGGTGACAGTATTGGTATTTAGATCCTTTTGAGAGAAGTTCATCCTCTTATAATTCTTTAATGGTTTTTAAATAGATTTCGTGTGGCCTTTGACTGTGGGTTTGTGGGGTGGGTTGACCCTCGCTGGAAGCCAGGTGCCCACCAAAGCCGCTCTATCACTCCCCCTCCTCAGCGGGACAGGGAAGAGAAAACACAATGAAAGGCTTCTGGGTCAAGATAAGGGCGGGGAGATCATTCAGCAATTAGCATCAGGGGCAAAACAGACTCGACTTGGGGAAAATTAATTTAATTTATTACCAACCAAATCAGAGTAGGGTAACGAGAAATAAAAATTAAATCTTAATACACCTTCTCCTCACCCCTCCCCTTCTTCCCAGGCTCAACTTCACTCCCAATTTTCTCTACCTCTTCCTGCCAAGCCGAGGAAGAGGACAGGGAAAAGGAGGTATGGTCAGTTCATCACATATTGTTTCTGCTGCTCTTTCCTCCCAGGTGTGAGGACTCCTCACACTCTTCCCCTGCTCCAGCATTGGGTCCCTCCAACAGGGAACAGTTCTCAATGAACTTCTCCAACATGAGTCCCTCCATGGGGTGCAGTCCTTCAGGAACAGACTGGGTCTCCCACGGGGTCACAAGTCCTGCCAGCAAACCTGCTCCTGCATGGGCTCCTCTCTCTATGAGTCCACAGGTCCTGCCAGGAGCCAGCTCCAGTACAGGCTTCACACAGGGTCATGGCCTCCTTTGAGTGCATCCACCTGCTCTGGTGTGTGGTCCTCCGTGGGCTGCAGGTAGATATCTGCTCCACCATGGACCTCCAATGGACTACAAGGGGATAGCCTGCCTCACCATGGTCTTCACCACAGGCTGCAGGGGAATCTCTGCTCCAGTGCTTAAAGCACCTTCTCCCCCTTCTTCACTGACCTTAGTGTCTGCAGAACTGTTTCTCTCACATATTCTCAGTCCTCTCCTCTGGCTGTTGCCATGCAGGTTTTTTTTCCCCTCCCCCTTCTTAAATGTGTAATTGCAGAGGCGCTGCCACTGTCACTGATGGGCTTGGCCTCAGCCAGTAGTGGATCCATCTTGGTGCTAGCTGGCATTGGCTTTATTGGACACAGGGGAAGCTTCTAGCAGCTTCTCACAGAAGCCATCCCTGTAGCCCCCTGTCTACCAAAACCTTGCCATGCAAACCCAATACACATTGTCATTACCAAGCTAACTGTTCCTCCGTCCATTTTATTACTTGTGTCTTATAGTATGAAGAGTAAATAGATCCAATTTGCTACATCATTCACAATCACGATGGACACACTCCATTAACTGACTTGGTGAACCCATCTGTGCTATCTTTAGCCTGTATGATGATTCTGTTCAGTATTTATCTCCTATACCACTTATTAAAAACAACTCATCTTTATGACACCTTTAAAATGTATACGTTTGCAGCAATACTGAATCGGCTGCAGCAATTTCAGTGTATTATCCACTGTCACCACAGACAAGATCTACAATGAGTTTGAACAAGAATTTGGGGAAAGACTTTCCCTTCTGAATGAACTAAAAATACAAAATAATGAGAAAGTAAAAAACTAAAGCTTTCAGAAGTTTTTTAAATAGGTATGTATGCTGCAAGTTAATTAGTTAATTATGGACAGGTACTATGCAACCACCCACACAGCAGAGATAGGTGTAAGGTCACACCATTGGCATTTATGATTTAAACACTATGACCTCTAAAACATGTCTTAAATGTTGTAGATTTGAAGTAATTAACTTATGTAAAAACATTCCAGCAACCTGACAGAATGAAGTTAAAACAAAACAAATAGATTCCTCTCCAGATTAAAAAAAAGGATGCATTCAGTATCTTACAGAGATGCTACCCAGAATAAATAGAAAATTGTATGGGAGAACCTGAGAAATTTTAAGTGCCTCGCATAGTTCTTGGGCTGCTGTAAGAATTTGACTACAATTCAACATATCTGCATTTTATTGGGGGGGGGGAAGGGGAGGTAGAAGGGGGGCGGGAGGTGTATGCCAAGAAGGACAAATCAGAATTGTCACAGGCATTGCTAGTTAAAACATATAGTAAAGGAAACCCTCAAAAGTGTCAAAAGTGCAGCAATGCTATTTTGACAAAAAATAGAATTAGAAAAAGCCACCATACACCAAAACTTCCCTCTTTGATGTCTTTGCCTAGAATTTAGGTTCTCACCTTTCAAACATCTTGTTAATATGAGGAATTTCTTGTAAACAGATGGTCTCTAAAAATGACAGTGCCAATTAAACCTCAGAATTAAGAAAAACAGACACACTTACCAAAACATCTTAATGTGAATTAGTTCAATTAAAACCATTTGCCTGAGGTAGCTGAAAAACTGAAAACTCTGTATTGCCGATATACCAACCCCACGCTGCCCAAATGGTTTATATATTCACCAGTAACAGAAAACATGTAAAGAATACTCTCTTGTTCCACCAGAAAAACCACATCATCAGTTTGCAGCTGTACCAGGAAAAGAAAGTTTAACATGAACTAATTTCGTAATTGGTTGTCTAGCATTACAAGCAAGTATAACACAGCAGCAGGGAACTACAACAGCTCATATACCCTCAGGACTAATAAACATCTGGACTACATTAGCAAAGCTGATTTTGCTTTCACCCTACCAGGAGATAGCGCTTGAAGACTGCACACTAACGCATAAATCTTGTAAAAAAGTGAGTGATAACTTACAAACAATTTTTCTCCAATCCCAACTCATTCCCTCTCTGGAGCCAGCAGCTTAAATTTAGCAGCATAATGTAACACAGTGAATTAATATTAGTATGGTCTGTAGACAATAATATTTATAAACCCAAATAAACTACCCAAAGAATCATTTACCGCTTATTCATTATTCAGTTCGTGTACTATTTCTACATTCTTAGATCCTGAATATAGGACAGCAACCATCGAAAGTTTCAAGAAATAAATTTTTTACTGTGCTAACAGGTTTTAAGATGTTGTATAAATAGCATGAACAATTTAATTCCTGGCAGTTCTTCATTTTTAAAAATATACTGCATCTTTGAAGTTACAGAAGTATTTTTTTTCCAAAATACAGCATCTACATGGAGCATATCTGTCAGCGACTCCAGTGCCAAGTGTATATTTAACCAAGGAAACACAGGAAAAATAAGTGTACTGCATTCCCTTCTTCTACCAGTCATGACAAACCAGAACTGTAATTAAAGCCTTATTACATTTACAACTGTAAAATCATTAGAAGATCAAATAAGAATTTTTAAGGATCTTTACATTGCTTTAATTTTTTTTTTTTAAAGGATTTTACTGGGTTTCAACTCTTTGTGCAGATATTTTAAAGGTATATAGAATGAAATAAAAACATTCAGATACTGTGAGAAATATAAACGAATCCACAGTTTTGTTCAGACCTCTTATGTTCTAGTGTAGTAAGATCTCATCAGAACAAGAATCTAAAAAAAAAAAAAAAAAAGCACAATGCTTTTCAAGGCCATTTATTCAATTTGTGCTTTCACTTTCTGTAAATAAAGTCACCTATGCTGACCCTTAACTGCAGGTTTACTCTAAGTTTATCAATCCTGGAGTTGCTACAGGGTGTGTGCCTATGGTACCTATGGCTCATGCACATACCTCAACCCCATTTTTCGTAACGTTCCGTGCACACTCTTGGCACGCAGCATGTTACAGCCTCCATTAAAGAGACACTTAAGGAAATTTGCCCAAAACATATTTTGGGCAAACATATTTGCAAAACAGTCAATGATTTAAATCTTTAAAAGCAGCTTTACTTTCATATTTCCAAACTCTTACAAAACTGAGAGTAAAAATTTTTCTGCAGTATCCATCGCTCCACAACTCTGCTGTTCCCCCCTCCTCCTTGCAGTCCGACAGGCAGAAGTTTCTTGTGGGAGTCCCACATCTCTCACCTCCCCCCCGGTAACCCAGCCTCAGCCACTCTGCAATTCTGCCAGCTTGGTGCATCACTCACTTGACATTCAACGAAAGCTTTTTACAAAAGCTACTGGTTGACCAGGGGATAATACAGTGCCTGTACTTTTTGTAGTGACAAAGAACATTGTTAACAAGTGACCAACCTCAGTCCAAGTAGTTTTTCAGTGCAATTTTCCATGGTACAACCAACATCAGTCATTACACAGACTGAACGTACATATACAGCATGTGTATGAGCAACCTTAAATTAAAAAAAGACCCTATACATGTGCAACCAGGTGAATACAGCTACTGTATTCTTTCATCCATTATGTATCTTACAGTGAATTTTCTCACAGGCTACAATAGCGAGGGAAGGCTGATCTATAGCCTCCCGACTCTCTGAAGGGCGGCAGACTTCCTTACCACCCTTAAACACCTTTGAACATTTTTTCCTGTGCACAGCGGGCCCTTGTCCTGTGCTGCAGCCTGACCACCCACTGTTGCTTGTTGACCAAACACACACAGTGCC
The DNA here is from genome assembly GCF_965231255.1 of Vanellus vanellus. Lineage (NCBI taxonomy): Eukaryota > Metazoa > Chordata > Aves > Charadriiformes > Charadriidae > Vanellus > Vanellus vanellus. Next base: position 77,552,020 of record NC_138906.1, read on the forward strand.
TGGAGCCTGCACTGACACAACCAGGATAAGATTCCTTTCAGGGACAACGCATTGAGAATTTCAATTTGTCTAGGCAAGAAATAAGGAGGACAGGAGAAATTACCAAAAAAATTAACCTACTTAACAGATGAATGACTGCATTTCATTCTTTTTCTTGAGCACCTTTTCATTCTACCCTTACATTTATTAGGACTCCGACACTTTTAAATGATCAAGAAGAAAATGGGTTGGATTTCTAGAGAGAGATGAGAGTGGAAGGTTGAAATTGCTGCATTTTATGGAAAAAATGTTTTGGAACACATTTAAAAATGAATGCTTTTTAAAATCCTAAGGCTAGCCTTAGTTATACTAATTATGTTTATACTAAAACTATTTTTCAGTGTACCACAAAAAGGGTAATTGGGCTGATTATTTCTAGTGGTGCTCTAAGTATGTCACAGCCTAAGGGTAAGCCTTATTGTCAGTCCAGCAGGCCAAAAAATACTGAAGCAAGAGCCAAACACTTCAACTTCAGCACATAAATAAAAATGACATCATTTTGCTAGCACTAGTAAAATGCACCAGTGGACATTAGGATCTTCAGCAACTTTGAAAACAACCCACTTTTACTTAATTGCCCAAAAAAGGACTTAGAAGACTAGAGTAGACACCAAGGTAAAACTGTGGCCACAGAAGTACCGATCTTAATTTTGATTTTAAACTACCTGTGCTGCTTTGTAATCGCAGTATTTACTGTCTGCTTTTTAATCACAATATTTACTGCCTTTATAATACTTTAAATAATATTTAAAGTAGTATATAAAATAAGAATGGCCCCTGCACTTCTACACATATTTCGAATTTTTAGTTGAATCTGATAACTGTAAAGTTACAGATACAGGTGGTAAAAGAGGAAAACAAATCCAGTGTCAAATTTTGTACTGATTAATTTTTTTTTTTTGTAATTAATAACCCATTAAGGGTTTGCTTGACATCTGCTGTCAAAAGGGTATTTCTGCTATGGACAGGGGATGTGGTTTAGACATGAAATGGCTCCCAGCTGCAAGAAGTCTTCTTCCAGATGTACAGTAAGCAAAGGCAATGGAAGAGAACCAGCTGCTAGGATAACAAATTGAAAAGGCCCTTTTGACACAAGCCTTGCCGGCCTGTCTGATCTAACAAAGATGGATCATTCATTGCAAGGTGAATAGAATCTCAGTGTGGCACACAAGAATGAGCAACGTGGTTTAAGCATCCATCTCTCTCCTGCACACTATGTACAGCTGCTCTTACTCTGCCGCAGAAAAACCCTGCAAAGTTTTGTTGTTCTTTTTCTGTTGTTTGTTTTGTTGTTTGGGTTTTTTTTTTGTTTGTTTGTTTTTTGGGTGTTTGGTTGTTTGTTTTTTTTTTTTTTTTACAATATCTGGAGAGCTGTACATCATATTCTGAGTGCTGCAAAAAATCACATTTTTTTTCCAGCAATAAGAACTACAACAAAAATCTCAATGACCAAACTAGTATATTCCAGTTTTGAGAACTGTTGCCATGGTGGGAACTTTAATAGGTTGCATATTATATATTTTGACACTAAAAGGGCAGCAGAACAGTCACGCTACAACTGTGTTAGTGTTTCCATTTACAGTTTTAGTTTCTAAGTGGTACTAACAGATAGCTTATTTGCAGTAGTGTTATATAATATCTCAGAAAGACCTGTTAAAAAATTAAAGACTTTTTCAGTCAGTTTGACAATAACTGGATTACACTCCCTATCCATTTTAGCTTAAAGAATCATGAAACCTACTAAGCCACTATTAAAGTCTAAGCCAATAACCATTGGCCGCACAGAAAACAGTCTTAACCTCCATAGCTTCTTTCCCTGATACTCATGTTAAGAGTCCCATTGCTTAACTCATTTTGGCTATCTGCCCAGTGCCCCAGGCAAATTTTAAACTCAACCTCATTTATTTACATTTATTTTCATGTTATTTTACGTCATTATATCCCCCATGTTTCCTGTACTCCAATAAGTCTAGGAAGCATAAGCCATAGCGAAAAGCTACAATTATGCCTTAATAACAGGGGAATTGCCAAGTAAAGTTAAAAATTACAAATATGTAAAATCTTAATTGAAGGTAACCATTTACTATCCAGGTACCAGGTTTGAAAGTTCCTAGAGTTCTACAAATCATAAGTTCAAAGTTCAGAAGCAACTAAGACTTTAGCCAATATATAAGCATAAAATACCAGTACAATTCAGTATATCATTCAACTATCTCTTGCTAGAGATTTAAGATATACTGCTGTGAGTGAGCATAGTGCTCCTCCATGTTAAGCTTTATATTCATAGCCTTTAAAAATGCTCTTTTTCCTGTCTATTCAGTCTCATGCATGTCCCTCTCTACAACATATCTACGTACTAAGTAACAGCGACAGTAATTGGCTTTACCTACTTCAGGTCCTTCCAGTGGGCAGCGATTAGATTTATAAAAGGAATCTATCAGTGCTTCAGGAAATAACTTCATAACCATAAAGGAAAAAAAGAGGTTTAAAAAACAATAAAAGAGTACAGCTGCCTATTCCATTAGTAAGGCAGACAAAAATTAAATAGAAAACATAAAAAGTTAATAAATCCATATATTTACAAGCGTTACTATGTCAGCAGAGCTAGAGCTCCAGCCAGTTGCATGTGGGTCCCCTATCTACATCTGCACCTTTAATGGAAGAATCTGACCCTCTGAGAAGCAGGAGAATGGCTTAATGTACAGACATGAGCACAGAAGATTTATGATTTCGGCATCCCCTGTACTGCCTCTTGCTTCCACTACGACCTTGGTTATGCTGTTTGGTCTCTTTGTCCTGGTTGATCATACTTCAGAGTACTTCAGAGTGGAAGAAATTTGGGGCTGTTGTCATATATGCATATTCACTTACTCCTTAAAACATGTGGGTTTGGATTGGAACAGTTTCTCATAACATGAACATAACCTACCTGCATTTTTTGTAACTCCCAAATGGTCTGCTATTGCTATACAGAGCAAGAGGTAGACAGGCTAAAGCACCTTCAACCATCTCAGCATTTATATTAGCTCACTCCACTCTTCAACTATGCTTAGGAGAGCCTTGAAAGCACAGTTACTACTAAGAGAGCAATAATCAGAAAAAGATAAACCTACAGAGGACGTACAAAAGTAGATTTACTACTTATCAATATTCGGAATTTGTCCTGACTGCCATTACTAGTAGCCCAGATGAGACAATACATGACTAAATCTCTTAAAGAAGATCGTTTTAGTTTCTTGTATAGAAATAGCATCGTCTCCTATTTCAGTTGTAATGACTAAAGGGTCAACCTCCTAGTAGTATGGAGACAACTAGAACAATTTTGTCCTACTGAGAGTATGCTGTTGGCTTATCATATCAGTGACTGAATTTGGAATGAGTTCTCCTTAGAATTCACTTAGGTTTGGGTTTTAGCTTGTTTAGCAAATAATTGGAACGTTAGCCTCACCTTCCTGAATACATCATGTCCAACACATAAGTTCTTTGATAATATTTACTGTTTGACAACCAGCTACAAAAATCCTGTTCAGAATGTCTAATAGAGTTTTCAAAGACTTTTCCAGGTAAGAAAAATAAAGGCTTTTGTCTAATTCCAAATCCATTTCGGGTAGTAAAAGTCATTTATAACTACTCAGGGCACAGCTCTGCATTGAAAACAAATAAAATAGCAAAATGCTTTGGCATAAACTCATTTGAAACTTGAAAAAATGTTCACAAATGCAAAAATAGATACAATCTGCTACTGAGGTTTAAGTTTACTATGCTGAAAAGTTTTTGACTCAGTCAGTTTGAACCCATAGATTCACAGTTAGCAGAAGAACAAAACTAAGAATAGCCAGAAATTGTTGGTATGTTCAAGGTGGAACTGTAATTGCTGCCTGCTTATTTCAGCATCTGCAATATGAAGAATACCATCTGCTAGAAACACTATCTATTATCCCCATTGAAACAGGAAACCTAGAAAAAGATTTAATGCCCTTTTCATTAGAGTATCAACCTTATGACCCACCTCTTCCTCCAAATGCATGATATACAAAATAATATTTTTTGGAAGTATGTTTTAAGTGGAGGACTTCCATGTTTGGAAAATTACTCCTATTTTCTCCTAAAAACAGCCTGTGAATTTATGAACATATAAACCACATTTCTGACTTATTTAAATTAGATTCCTCAGTCTTGCACAACCAATTTGACATCTATGAGTAAAAGCCCACACTTTTGCTGTTTGAAAAGCATACATCTTTTAAAGCAGATTAAAAATACATTCCATGTCTCTGATCACAATCAGCATTGTTCCACTTGGCAGTTAATACAAATTCTTGCAACTTTTTCCTTCTCCTGTCTGGTGTATTCCAAAATTAAAGATCTCTGGAAATGAAAAACCATGTTCAGCAACCTTCCTTTGTCCTACTAGATACCAAGTGAGAAATTTCATCAACTAGGATCAATTCGTGAGTATTTTACAATCTGTACCAAGCCTACATTAGTAAGGATCACACACAAGTCTGCGAAAAAAAACTATTGAAATTTGATGAGCTCCTCAGTAAAAGTAATAACGTATTAGCATTTGTTTCATATATACACTAAATATTAACTATTCATACATGCATTTACTGGGCATCCAAGTTATTTAAATTCCCTCTTCTGTGAGCCAAACAAAGCTGCTAACATAATAGCCCCTTTGATATTACGGCTGAGGTAAGCAGATTTATTGCAATAAAAACACCAAACAGGTTGAGATTAAAGACAAGCGTAGGAATTTAGTCACATTTTCCATTCATTTACTGGACCATGCATATCAAAGTTATATAGATTACTACAACAAAAATGTCTCGAGCACTTAGTATCTTCATGCCCTTATTTTGCTTTCTAAGAAGCCGAGAGATGGCTATGTAACATTTTGCAAATGAGTGGCGAAAAGGCAAGCTTAGAATTGTTAACCATGGCCATTTTTATGAGTGAGTTTTGTTTCTGACAGCTGTATGTTAGGGGGCGGTGGTGGTGTCTCAGGATTTTCACAAGGAGGGAAGATGGGGAAGTTTTGGAAGTGTTCTGCATTTTGACCAAAAGGCCGAGAAACCAAGCTGGTGTTCCAGCTGCTCTCACAGCACTCCTCACCGTGTTGTGGAACAAAGATGGTCTGCGTGTGCTTTAAGCTAAAACTTACAGATGTCACGGTCATACGTGATGCACCCTGTGAACTCTATACCTGACATTGTAACTTTTGCTAAAGAGGGTTTAAGCCTTCTGCAGCAATTTTAAAGCACATTTCTGTAGCAGTTCCAACTCAGTAAAATTTTTGTCGTTTCTCAGAAGACAACACGTTACTTGCTTTGGGATACACATGCACTAAACATGGGCATTACCTATAAGCCAAGGAAGGCCATATTCCAATATGCCTACTTATTTCAAAAATAGCAGCAAACTTATTAAGATTTCTTGAGAAACAAGGCACTACTTGTCATTTTCTAATTTAAAAATCCAGTTTTCAGATTTTACTACTAGAAATGCCAGGCCAATAGCCTCCCACTTACTCCTTTTTGAAAATACACTAATGTGATAGATCATGTTAACTGGTAGCTAAGTCGCTTACACACCTGAAGACAATACCTATGACTATGCATTTCTTTGAAGAGCAACACTTGCAAAGGCAAAGACAGAATACAACTAAGTATTCACGTTGGTCTCAATAGAACATTGTCTAAATATCTTATTTATCCAACTCACAGGGGTCTGTGCCTGAACAGTATAATCTGAATTTTGAAACTGGACACGAACAAAGAAATAGAAAACACCGTATTATCATTCCTTGCATATCAAGAAATTACACATTATTCCACTATGCCCCAATGCCCTGCATATCCATATACTATTGGCATATCCATATCCCTGCATATCCATATACTAATCTTGTGACAAAGAAATCTAAACTGGCAGATTCAGACAACAATCCAAACTTCATGTGACCTCAAAGAAGTATTTCAAGAGGACAGTAAACTTCAGATAAATGACTGAAATCTAATGCTTTTCCCATGTGAAGAGCTTAAAAGATATAAATTAAACAAAAAGAAAACTCCAACTGCCCTTTTGTTTTTATAATAGAATAAAGAAAAAAATACAACTCGGTATTCAACTTTCTAAAAGGCTATCAAAATTGATGGGAAAAATCCAAACATCATTTGTACACTAAAACTTGTCAAATAAAAGGCAATGCCAAATTCCTAATTGTCAAATACATATATATAACACAAAAATATATACTTGCCTTTCTGTTCTTTAACATAACTCTCCTTACAGTTGTGCATGAGCTGCAGAATCCACTGATGTTGAGCACCAATGCACTGCCAAGCAGGGTCCCCAGGCGCATGAAGATCAGAAAGATATCTGGAAAACCCAGTCCAAAAATCACAGCTCTGACTTGACACACTGAAGGACTCATTAAAACAGACCAAAGATGGACTAATATTTTGTTTGGGGTTGTGGTTTTTTTTGTTTTTTTTTTTTTTTTTTACATAATTTTAAAAATTCAAGAATAGTTAAGATACAGTCATACCCAATGCAAACACAAGCTTTGCATTCTCCCTTCTTCATTTAGTGAAGCAAAATTCCATCAAAAAACCTTGTAGAAATAAACAAAAACATATATTTAATATTATATTAATATGTATTTTCAGTTGTGCCTCTAGTAAGGTACTTGGGAAACCAAGTTCTTTATCTGCCAAGGTTGCAGTTCAGTACTTCACATTTCACTTGGAATCAGTGATGACATCTCAAGCACATAAAATATGGTATTTTTCTTCCCGCTTTATATGTCCTGATTGTATCATCATGTAACCCTAACAAATAAGTACAGAAGGAATTAATTTTTGGTGGCTCATTAATTTTAGCACATGCATGCACAAACAAATGTAACCCAAGCTCCTTGAGTTTTTTGTTTTGTTTTTATGTTATTTTTGGTTTAGTTGTTGGGGTTTTTTTTTGCATTACGATGTGCACACACAGTCTGAAAAAGAACAGGGGGAAAAGACAATGAAGAGAATTGGGCTTCTAATATGCGGAAGCAAAATCCTTTGTCTCTGGGGAGAGAGGAGCATTAGAAGCCTGCTGTTGTGATTGCGAACAAAATATGTAATATAGTCTAACATATGATATTCAAGACTACCTGAGAACAGTACTTTCAAAATAGCATTTTCAAAGAGCAGTAGCTGCTTTACTATCCAATGTGCTCCATTACATTCTGCATTAATAATACTCAGGACAGATTAAAAAATTCAAGATGCTCAAGGTGAAGTACACCGATTTATTATCTTAAGCGGTGCAGGGAACGTATAACTCCCTTACAAAAGCTGTATTACTACAATAATTAATGTTAATTAGGACTGTGTTGCAGACAGTTCTCAAAAGAAGACAGAATTTTGCAGTACTCTAACCAAAAATAAACTGTCAAAGTAGGATTGGTTGGATGGATGAGAAAATTGCACAACCAACCATTCTGACAGGGTGACATTTATAAATTATGAGCTCAAGTCCCTCCTCAGAATTCAGGGGGACTTAAGCCTTTGCTTAGACTCAATATAAAAACAAAAATTACCACTGGTCTTGGAAAAAAAATATATCTACTTGGCTGTTAAGTGATATGGTAAACTATTTCTAAACAGTATAAAATAATTTTCAGTGTGAATACCATAATAAAATGAGAGGAAAATATGGATTGAAGCCTAATTATAAAGATAAACATTGAATATCTGAGGGGGAAACCCAGAGTATTTTAGGTCTTGCTCAGCCTTCAACATTGGAGACATATAAAACAAGCATATCAAGGAAGAAAAAAACTTCATACAAATAGCAGGTTTAATGCAAATAATTTTGCAATTAGGATTGCGTTAGTTTCCTCTCAGCTGAAGTGCTCTGAAGAAAAAAAACTTTCTTCACACCTTGCCTCCAGAAAATTTACACTAGTACAACCACAATAGCATATATGGTAGTGAAACTAAGTTAATTGCTTTGTATGTTGGGATTCTGTTAACTAAATTATTCCACGTTTGTCTACTCCCTGCTCTCCTTTATTATACTGTTCTACATGCAGAATACATTTCGCAGTTACAGTAACACAGTCTGCTTTAACACAGGCTGGAATATTCTTAAAGATTCAATACTTCAAAGTAAGGGTCTAGAGAAAAAACTGAAAACAAAAACAACCCAGCATCAAACACACATACGACTCTGATTCTTTCAAAGAATCCTTAGAAAAGGTCATAAGACTTGGCTTAGATAAAGAAGCTTCTCTTTAAGGTTTTGAAGACTGACATAGAAATAGTAGTGCCTTCTTCAGAGACACAAAACACTTAACTACTTACCTTAAAATGCAATTCCAATAAACAGGCAATATTTATGTAACACCCAGAAGAAGCAGCATTCTACGTAAGTGTACACTGGTCGTTGCCCTCATAAACTAACATAATGTAAAGGGACCTAAGGTACCAATACCACACTTTGTCCTGTGCAACTAGGCCTGGTGAGCATAAAAATCATTGAAGACATCACACAGGTGTCAGAATTTTAAGAATGCTTCTCACACAGCACATTTGGTCTAAATCTTTTAAGATAACTGAAAAAAGGCACTGAGAATGTCAAGCCACGCTAGGAGCCCTGGTAACGTCCAAAACTCAAAAGCTTTCTGCATAAGGCCAACAAATGTTCCAGAGCGCTCTAAAGTTTGGCTCCAAGGACTGTAAAGCAGGTTAAGGTCTACCAGTAGAAGAAGGTCCACCCAACTCATGTCAGTATGCTTACAACAGACTTCGACATCAGCTTTGTGAATGACAGAAGATCTAGGAATTTCAGTGAAAACTGGGGAACTTGTTTGTGTTCATGAAATACAAAGGAACTACATTATTTAGATTGAGTAATAAAAGAGCCAAAAGCAAATTTAAGTGACAGTTTGGATTAAAACTTCCCTATTATCTGACTCAGGATGATTCTATTTCAACGCCAAGTCAAGCTGAAGTGTAAGACAAGTTAATAAGGAACGTATTTTGAGATCTGCAACCTGTGAGGGATCATTTCAGACATAGTTTGCAATATGATGGTTTACAGGAAGCAACAGAATCTAAATATGCCTTAAAGATTTAAAAACATTAAATTCAATCTCAACTATCCTTTGTTAAACTGCTCTTTCAACAGCTTTTTCAATCATTCAATTAATAATCAAGAAACAATCCACTGCCATTATTTATATAATCATAAAACTTCAAAATACTCTACTTACAACTTTAAAATTAGTAATTAAACCATAGTGAAACTAGTCAGTACCCTACTGAGGAAACAGATTTAAGTACTCATCTAACACCATATATCTAATGAAGAAAGTAGTCAAATGATTACCTTATATAACGTTTCTGATCATGCAATGTTGACGGAGTTTCAAGCAGCTTATCCAATAGAAGTTCCCTTAAAGCTTCAATTCTGGTTTCAACTTCAGCATAATCTAGGAGTAGGGAGAGGAAATAAATCCGATGTGTGCCTTCAGCAGTGGTATGAACTGAAAATTATGTTATTTTTCTAGGACATCAGACACTTCTGGAGTTAATGTGGAAATAACTCATTTTATAACAAACCATATCTGAAAATTTTGTATACAACAGTTCTACAAAACCAGAAAATTGGACTTTGAAGTCTTTCGCACAATATGCCAGTGAGAGACACCCAAGGTCACATTTTAATTACTGTAACTTTTTTTAATGTCCAATATTACCAACCCTTAATAAATAAATAAAATTGGCTGTGATTTCACGTTTTGTAGTACATACCTCACTCAGAAAACTTGCCAGAAATATTCCTTAGAGTAATTGGTTCCTATAAATCCACCATTTTTATGGATTAAAATCCATATAAAACCCACCTAAAGCTCTTTAGACTACTATGTGCCTTTAAGTTAAAAAAAAAAAAAGTAAGTAACAGAAACCGTATCTTACATTTTTTGAATACTTGAACTTCTGTCTTTCCAAAGAGCGACTTGGCTTTTTCGTAGTCATTAATAACCACGTCATAATCACCCTAAAAAAAACCCAAAACAAAACAAAACACACACAGAAACAACAAATATTTATATTTGTCAAGAAAAAGGTAACAGACTAATCTCAGGAAATAAAAAGCATTTTTAAAGGATTATACCTTCTGGATATTTCTTTCAATATTCAAAGGAAGGTTGAAAAGAAATTTAAAACGCTGAAGAACGTTAAGTGCGTTTCTTGTTGAATCAGCTTTGTCTTTGCGACCCAGCACTTCTTGGAATAAGGTATCTGCTGTGTTACTGGCTCCTATTTTAAAAATGATGAAAATAAGAAAAAGTAGATTAAATAATCAGTTCAAAAGACATACAGATTTTCCCAATTTTAATGAGTCATTCAAGTTTTTTTTAGAGCAAATGAGTAATTATTGCTCAATTTTTATACTTTCTTATTTAACTGTGTTAATATTTTACAACTGATGATATACTATTTCAAAGTGAAGCACTTAGCATTTTTATGTGGCAAGACCCCTGCACAATTAAAAACAATCACTCTTTCCTATTTCAAATGTTTAACTGTGCTGCAGATATTTTATAGTTTGCTTTGGCTCCAAATCTACATTTTACAACTAAATTATGCATCTCAGGATACGCAAAAAGTCATAGAAAGTTTTCTTTTTAGAAAAGTATAATTTCTTTATGTTAATTAATGTCATAGCTTTAAGAATTATCACTGGGCTTTGCAAACAACTTTTTGTGTTTTCAAATTGTTTTTAAATATCATATATTGTTAATAACTTTAAGTGAGTCACTTAAAAGTACCAGTGACTAAGTCAAAGACAATGGCATGACTTAAAAAACTCTAACTAGCTCGTCACTGTAACAGAGTGAATACAAATTGTCTTCACACTGCATTAAAAGTTTCACTGGCTTCACTGCATACAGGATCAAACCTTGGTCAACAATTTCATGCAATTAAGTTTTATTACCATCTGTGAATATTCTTCAATAATTAAATTAAATATAGCCTTAAAACCTTTTCTATCCAGACTAAAAAGCATTCTATTTTGTAATAAGGATAATTTCCTAACATAGAATTTCATTTATAGTAGGGAATATTTACATTGCGTGCGAATATTTGCATTTTTCAACTCATGACTTATTTTTAATTAACCAAAAAAAAAAAAAAAGGAGTGGGACTGTTTTAGCCTTTTTGATCGTTGCGTGTAGAAGTTTCTACATTATCTGGTCTAGTGACTATACTTTAAGCAAAGATGAAAAAAAAAATTACATCAGTCTCACTGGGTGGCTTGCATGCCATTTTCTCTAGTCAACACCGTGGGTGGCCTGCTCATGTTAAAAGTAGTCTTTGTAAAATAATTGTTTTATCTAAATAATGTTTAAACTTTGTTGAAATTTTGAAGCCTTGATGTAAAAAAAAAGTTTTGTCAGGATAGCCATTTCTACTGTATACTATTTAGCATAGAATACTTTAATCCATTAAGGAGAAATACACAATGAAAACAGCTAGCTGCACATTTAAATACAGACAGTACGATTTTTCTCTTGAGGTTATAATAAATGCTTGTTTTGTAAATCCTGCTAGTAAGTAACATTTGTTTTGTTTGAATTCATATGTTTCTTGTCCATTCTTTTAACAGCCAAGAAGCAATGTACTATATCTGGGAATTAAAGTTATAGTCACAAAGCATTTTCCTTTTTAATTTAATACAAATGTTTTTAAAAGGTAATTGACAACTGCAGGAATAGGACTGTGATTTCCATCTTTAGTTTAAAACTACACGCCTTCATCTCTTTATGAATTAATTTGCTGTAGAAATCCTCAATTCAAGTAAATTCTTCTACTTTTTTCTACGGGCACTTTCTGTTTTACATAGAAAATGAAATATATCAAATTACTTATTAGTGTCTTAACAAAATTAAGTATTTCATGCAAAAGAGGCCTGCTTTTTTACACTTAAAAAAAATATTGTAGAATTTATTCCCTCCTCACCCCTCCAAATCCTTTCTACGTTAACAATCTTTAGCTCTTGGTTACTGATGAATAATCTAAATCTAAAGAATAATGTCCATGGATAAGGAGTTAGGTCCTTTATTGACTATGTTTTCAAAATAGATGATTCATCTACTGTGTACTTCAAAATAAAGCTCTTCTTATCTAACAGTTGTCTTTCATAGAGCCTGACAAAAACCCCACACAATGGACTTTGATTAAACTCCTTTAAGATACAATTCTTCCTGAAGTTCATGATAGCACACCATATGTTTTTATAAATATATATATTTAATAGCTTGCTTAGCAATTAAATTTAGCAATTTAGCAAAAATTCCAAACACTTATAATTCCACCTATAACACCAGACTGTGCTTCTACTATCCCATGCCATTTCAATTCAATAATTTGGCACACTCTTGACATATATTCAGACACTGTAGAAAACATCCTTATTCTTCGGCGTTTGTAATCAAGCTCATAACACCAACGGTCTCTCAAAATATGCACCAAAAGTTCATCACATGTAAAATTTGACTAAAGATTTGAAGTCAGTTTTGAAAGCAGGTCCTGTTACTCATGGATTATGGAAGCTTTTCAATGGGCAGACAAGAAACAAAGCTTTGATCCTAAACTACTTTGCATAATATTATTTACTCTTTTCAAATCCTTGTATTCCTACTTCCCTGCCTCCCACCCATCATGACTTACAAAGTATCGGGAGGAAAAGCAGCCAATTCTTTTCACAGCAGAGCCAAACTTAATACCACTCTGAAGTGCCTGGCAGAAGTTCCTCTACAGATCCAGCTTGAGAAAGACAGTCTGGATTATCTGCATACAGATTTAGGCCACCATTTATCAAATGAAACAGCAATCCTATCTTATAGGTAGATTTGTCTCATTAGTGCGTGTAGGAAAATGTCAGACATAATTTTTTGCTTTTTTATTTAAAAATCTGTCACACAATTTTGTCAAAGGGAAAGTGCTCTCCAACGAATTCAGGATTGGTGCGAAACATGGCATAAATACAGAGCGTCGAGGATTGCACTGACAAATTTCAGCAAATGCTTTTTTCTCCTACCCTGTATGTATCAAATATTCTACACACATGGATGCACACCCTATGGTCTTTATATAGTGTGTATGTGAGCTTTATTGTGGGGTTTTTGGTGATTTTTGGTTTTTTTGAGTTGTTTTTTTGAATTGCAGGCAACAAGATGGGGGAATAACAACATTCAGACTACACCTTTATTGTGTGCATTAATGAATCTCCACTAAAAAGAGCTAGAGCTGTTCACAAAACCCCCTGCTTTCTTTGTGCTCCCCACACAGCCACACATACAGTCACTGCTTTCTTCATACAAGAGAAGAAAAACAGTGAACTTCCATGTCACTTGCTTGATTTCATAAAACACACTCAGACTTTCCAACACTGAGTCAGCTATCTGCGTGTCATTCCTGCTTATTGACACAGCACTAAGGGAAACATCCCTTCCTCTGTGAAAAAAATCACAATGAAACAAAGTAAAATTATCTTGGCAGAAGTCCCAGAATTAAAAAAGTAACTTTTTTGATCTGATGAAACACATACCGAACTGCAGTAAATTCAAGCCATCTTTCTCAATGCAATCCTACAGCTAGTGCAGAGAAACAGAAAACAAAGTACTGACAGCTTTTCAAAGTTTCTAAAAAGAATGCTTATTCCAAGTAGCCTAAATGGCAGCGCATTAAGTGAAAAAGATTCTGTTCATAGACCTTGTTATTACAAACAGTTTGTATTTGGTTTTTTCCCCTCTTTTCCTCAGAATTCCCTTGCTTACCCTTCTACAGTTTTGTCTATCCACATAGCTCCTGTTTTCTTCGTACACTTAAAATTGAGATGCCACCAGAATTCATTTAAAGTGCTTTAGAACTCTTTTGTTATCATGAACGCCACTGAAAGTCATAGCAAAAAGGTGCCACTTATTTCAAAAGGTGCACCCTAAAATCGCTACCAAACAGGAACAGGCAAGAGAGACTGTACTGTTTTCTACTTCCTACTATATTCCTAGGAATATATTAAAGCTTGTTGGAAAGTCGAAAGTCCATAAATAGTTGCTGCTGGAAGGACAAAACTTACTGTTCAGTACATTCTCCAGTTTTTGCGTCATGGATCCTTCTACTTTTTCCGTTCCATCCGCTTCCAGTTTTTGATGGATTGCTGGAATAAAGTGTCTAGTTAAAATGTAGAACATTTTAATAGGTGGGAATACATTACATCAAAGCGATACTTTTAAACATTTTTAAAATTAAAAATAAAGTGTTATTTTTCTTGTTAGACATAAAAAAATACAAACATGCTTCATGGCAGCAGAGTCTAGTGGAGGACAGGGCTTAGAGCCAGAAATTGCAGAATTTTAACCATTACTTTGACACAGACTCCCTGTATCTTCTTGAACAAGACAGTAATGCCCAAGGAAAAAAAAAAAGGTGGGGAGAATAATCCAAATTAGCTATCTTGTAGTACGAGTGTACTACATTCAAGGAGTATCATTCAAGGACAAAATATTTCTGCTTTGCAGGGCAAAACTTTTACACTAATCTCACAAAAAAGGAATTACCACCAATTGAATGACAGAGAAAGAGAAAGTCACGGGAAACTGGATGACCCCAAAATCACGTGCTTTAACACTCCCCACCACTTGATTTCATCTATAAAAATGCACTCTCAAAACACATGATTTAAGTGTATCTTGTAGCAACACACTGCAGTAACCATTACACAGAAGCACTGTGGTGCTTTTGCTTAAAACTACATGAAAACAGAGGGTAATTTTTATTGTGGGAAGGGGGGGAAGAAGAAAATTCCATTCATCTCAAACATCTAAATTTGACCCTCAAAATGGATCCTACGCAAAGAACTTCAGCAAGCTTTGCTTTCTTGAAAGTGCAAGAGCACCTCTATTTTTGGTATTAAAACCATTACAGAAAAAAAAAAATCTAATTTAGGACACCGTATTTCTTAAGACAATCAACACTTAAATGAAAGTAAATGAAACTAACAGATTCTTGCATGTTTTAAGGAATAGAGATCTATCTTAAAAGACGGTGTATTCTTAACTGTAGCAGATATTTTATATATGACATGGACACCGCTTACCTACAAGAATATCACTACAGTTTTGTAACAAAAACATTAAAGGTTTTAATGATACTACTCCATTTACATACATCACTTCTGGTAATGTGTAGCCAGTTACAGTACTGCAATTAATGTCAGATACTGAAAGGCAAGTTCATCAGAACAGCAACCGCTACATAAGTGGATATTTTAAAACGAAATGATGCAAGTACTATTGGAACCGCATGAAAGTGTAATGATTTGAATTTAAATAGCTTTAAATCATTCTATGATGCATATTTTTAAAAGATATTTTTTAATGGATGTGGATTAAAAAAGTTATATATTTCCTCAAAGATTTAAAAAATGTAGTATTTTTGAACAATTACATAGCATTAATTGCTGACCAATTAACTATAATGTTACTCCTGAAAGGGACACATGTCAGAAGTTCCAAAACTGAACTAAACTTCTACCAAAACCAGGTTTTGCTGCAAATATATACAGAATATGGTGTAGACTTCCTTTAATACACAGAACAAGAAGTTTTGAAAGACCATCATTTACTATATTACCACTTTCAAAAATGCCACGAACTATAGTTTTTTTATTCTGAAGGCAGCTTATTTAGAAATTGTATCATGATCATCAACCAGTTCCTGAACTTTTTAAAGGACATCTCCAAAGCAGTTCTTCTCATGTCCTTTATAGAAAAACATCAAATAGCAATTCTGTTCCCTCCTCTTCCTTTGAGGAGATGGAAGAGAACATTTTTCACACTGGTAGCCTTTAAAGTTGGCAGCTTGGCATAAAGTATTTGATATTCTTAGTTTGAAAATAGTAGTGTTGTAAACTCAGAAGAATGATGTCATTTCATAGGCATGTTCAACCAGAGAAAAACATGCCAATACAGAAAAAATAAAACTAGAAATAAAACAAGGTATTAAGTTCCAGAAAGGTGGAAAGCACTGTGGAGTACAGATAAAGGCATTTTTAATGTATGTAACAGGTAGCATAAAACAGAAGGGATTTTTGGACCACTGTCTGAAAAAGTATAGACCTACCTAAGTGACTGTATATACACAAGTGGATTTGCTGTATTTCCCTGTACATGTTTAATGTGCTGCTTTGTGTACTGAAAGTGTTTTTACACTTTATATTCAGATTCAGCAGTAAGTGCATTCATATGTATATCAAAGTTGGGTTACAAAAAAAAAAAAAGGTTTTAAGTTTTCATAGAGAAATATGTGATGAAAAAAACTTTATCAGAAAGTCTAAGCTTACTTTGTTCACATCAACTGTTTTTAAAAAAGCAAAGTACATGTTCCTTCCATGGGGACCAGACAAAAAGTCTCTGAGTTAGAAGTTTAGACAAGCAAAACTGTATGCAGTCAAGAGAAATATCTGCAGACCTAATCAGATTGGAAGGCATCTAGAGATACTCAAGTTACTCTTACCTTAGAGTACTAAACCTATGTAATAGTGGACTGGTGCTGTCTGGTATAATCTCCATCCTCTTGCACCCATGTGCTTCCTTTTGCTGGATCTAGCAATCACGCAGCTGCAGGGCAGCTGTATGAGAGGTTTTGGTGGAAAACTCAGTAAGCAAGAAACTTTTCTTTATTGATCGGTAAGCTTGTCTAAACTTTACCCCAGCTGCACCACTGCAATTCATGGGAAGAGGAAGGAGCCAAGGGCAGATGGAAAGCCAGCCTACACCTCTCACAGCAGTTAATCTTAACTTCAAATTCAACTTCATACCCTCAGCTCATCACTGGCTGCAGTAAGAAGAGCAAGGAGAAAATTTTAGGTCTTTGAAGGCCAGAAGTAAAAGATGGACAGGATTTTTTCTTGAATTGCCTGTTAACCTGGACTTACCCGATACTAACTACACAAGCAGTTGGAACAGCAGTTGGAAACCTAGGAGAGCATGTTTACCATTATCGAGGAGCTTTACTGTAATGAGCATAACATAAATAAAGATGAGGAGAGGCTAAGTCTAGATGCTTCAACTAAGGCCAGAAAAATAACTGTATTTTGCATCATCTTTGCCAGTAAGTGTTCAAGTTTCCCAGCTAAAACAGAATATTTAAAAGGCTTGCAAACATCAGAGCTGCAGGGAGACACTAACCAAGAATAGTGAAGAGGCTAAGTTTAGAGCTCACAATCTCTAACCTGTGACTAAATACTTCAGAATTGGTTATCTGCAATCTGCAAATAAGCCATAGTACAGGCCTTGTAGTAAAATAAACTGCAATTAATTCATTGCTGCTAGTGTTGAAAACAATTTTATTTAATCTGAGGAAGGATATGGTTTTCTACTTGGCAACCATAAATCTAACAAATTAAACCACACTTGCAAGGATCATGCAGGTTTTGACCGGCAAATTTCATTCTTCATTTAGTCATTACACATTTTTAAAACATATTTTGAGATAGGCACCAAGAATGGTACTATCAAAACTTCCTCAGCCTAACTGAGCTCAAAGCAACATAGATGCAAGTTTTCTACTATTTTCTGATTAAAAGATGGCAAGAAATGCATTTGGTATATCTGAATATCTTACCCATTTCCACAGAAATATGGTTAAAGGGGGAAAAAAAAAAAAAGTACTTGAAATGAACCAAACCTTTTCAGTCAGATGCAGAAAATAAGAGGGGGAAGAAAATACAAAAAAGGAAAGACTGATTCAGCAAAGTATTTCTGAAGATCTGATGTGGTAACTATAAACAATTTGGCACCAAAAGTGCAGTAATGGAGAGATGAAGAACACATGTTAACATGCTACCAGGATTCATGCCAATGCATGAATAAAAATGCCTTTGATTCCTTTTATCAAAAGATTAATGATTTTCTGTAATTTGAACAAAACATGAGAAGGTTATTGATGAGGACAGCACCCCTGTAGGGTGTAGGGTAAAAACTCTTCTGAATGGATTCAACAGGAAAGTGGATTCAACAACGAAAACCAAAAAAAAAAGGTTTGTTACTTTGGCCATCAGTCAGTACTTTTAAGGTTTTTTGGTTTGGGTTGTTTTTCTTCCCCCCAAGATTTCTAGATATTTTTGCAAATTGCATGACAAACTTGGCTCTATTTTGGTAAATATTGCTAATCCAAGTAAAAATTACACAATATTGAAGTAAATGTAGTATTGGGAAATGCTATTCTCTTTTTACCAACACAGGACTAACCTTCTGGATCTATGAAAGCTAATGGTAGAAACATGTAGAATAATGTAGAAACAAAACCAGCTTTTAAATGTGGCATGTATTTTAAAAGTGGTATGGAAGTCAAAATGCAATGATGTAACATGAAGTTAAGCTGGTTTAATGGTTTATAGGTCAAGTCTTGCTCAAATTTAATCATAGGTAATTTTTTTGTACACTTGCAATCAACTGTAGTATTTGCTAGTTGAAAACGGCAATTGAAAAACTAACCTTTCTTTTTAATGCTTTACTATTTTTCAAATGCAAACAAAACAAATTTATCTTACCTAAAACCACAAATTCATAAAACATGACAGCCACACAGTAGCTAAAATCTGCCACGACTGCATCAATTTGGAGATATTCTACTAGTAATTAACTTAGATCTCTAAAACAAATACTGATTTAAAAGAAGCTGTATGAGCAGGCAGCATAAAACCAGGTACAGGCTTGGGAACAGAAATTTCAGTATGGACTGAGACAACTGCTGCTGTTTCACACTTTTTCAAATCAGACCATCTCTTTCTTGAGACACTGAAAAAACCACCCACTAGACAATGCTATGCAAGAACCTGCATGAAACGGAAATCTGAGCGTTTTCTCAATCATGATCACGTAACTTCTGCCTTTTTAAAGTTGCATTAAGATAGTGATTGGTCTGCTACAGAAATTGGTTGTAGACATTGCATGAAGAGGAAGCATTCACCTGAGACTAAACTACCTACCGCCACTTACATACTTTACTGGCACTCCTTTGTCAGGTCATATCTCTCTCAGCATACATTGCTCTTTGCAATGTCCCCCTTGTTATTTAGCACTGCAAGATTAGAACATAAGTTTTCAACAAGGAAACAAATCAGCATGCCTATTTTTTTTTCAT
This sequence comes from Vanellus vanellus, assembly GCF_965231255.1. NCBI lineage: Eukaryota > Metazoa > Chordata > Aves > Charadriiformes > Charadriidae > Vanellus > Vanellus vanellus. The sequence continues at coordinate 77,571,270 of NC_138906.1, forward strand.
CGTGCATACATGAGAAGGCCCATAAACGTAAGGACAAAGTATGTACCAATGACAGTGCAATTGCTTCTTATTCAGCTTGTGTGTCCAAGCCTTTGGACATGGTCATCCACTCAGAAAGCTAGACAGTGAGCTTAGAGCACATCAGCTTCATGACTACTTGGAGGCATGATCCTAACTCTTGAACTGAAATAATCTAATTTGCATCTACTGTGAGGCACATACGTGCATGTAAACTGTTACTCTGAAGTGACTGATATGCTGTTAGATATATGCCTGATACATGCAGCATTTTAATTTACCCTTGCCAGCTTGTTTCCACGGCCCTGTTCTTTCTTAACCTCTGAGAATTACCACATTGAAAATTACTACCTATAATAGCAGGCTGTTCTTACCCTGCAAAGACTATATTCTATCACTTGACATGGGATGAGGAAGGTAACATTAACAGACACGCACCACACTGAGCACTCAACACAGAGCTATTCCAGCCACTTCAAGTCAGCTGTGTAACATTTAGGTAGTAATAATATGTTTGAATTTTATTTACTCAATCCAAGTTTTGGATTTGAGATTTACTCAAGTCCAAATGTTTAATAAAAATTCATACTATTTGGGAAAACGTATATGAGACCAAAGACAAAAATGTCAATTTTTGTCAATGTTACAAAGCTGGAATGAGGCAACAGCAAAACCTGGTATAATAAATAGTCTGATTCTGTACTACCTAGCAAAAACAGTCATGGAATAGCATTTCATTGGACAAATGCACCAAAAGACAAGAGTGAACTGAGATTGCAACGTAAAATCACATTAAAATTAGTCAGTCAGTCAAATTTGCAAATGAAATCACTAACGAAAAATTGAAGAGAGCATGTACTCTCTTTAAATTCAAACATGACATAACTCCTCAAAAGCCAGAAGCAAAGGGACACTTATGTAACAGACAAGCATCAGTTTTTAGTTTCTCAAATTCCCAGTCTGACTCAGAATTGAATATATATCCAGTGGTTTCTTTTGGTTTAGTTTCAGAGAAAATTAATTTAACAGACATGGCAACAGAATAGGCTTATTCATACTGAATCAGATCCTGGATCACTGTCATGCTCATTCTAGATTGGGCATTAGGGGCTGAAATGTAAAAATATTCTATAGGAAGAAAAAAAAAAAAAAACAAAATCAAAAACCCAGGCATTGACCAGATATAGGATCATTTCAGCCAGGTAAACATTATCTTTGCTTATACATTAAGTAAGGTATTAGACAAAAGACCAACTACAGTCCATGCTCCCCATCATAGTGGCATTCCCATAGGCCACATATCTGAACAGGAGTAGAAAGGGGAAAAAGGAATAGTGCTGCAATAGCCAGCACTGCTTCTTTTGTACAGATTTTTTTCTGAAAATCATGTAAAATGTGTTTGTAGTTGTAACTGCACAAGAACCATTGCCATGATAAACTAGAGTCAAATCTAAATCTCAAATTTGTTCAACTTATGTGTGTTTCAAAGACAACACAGCATCTTCTTTACTCACCAATGTCATACTTGCATGTTTTTGCACAATTGAGTGACTGAAGTGGTCATTTCCCTTTTTTTTTTTTTTTCCTTTCACTTAAATAATAAGAAACTCTGCAGCCTAAGGCTTTGTAAAGAGCACTTCTGAAAAAGTATATGCAAAGTAAATTAATTTGCTAACTTTCCAGAGACTTCTGTGCGGGAAATGACTTGCTTATGACAATAAAACACGACTTGTCTACAAGCATATAAACAGCAGCCCTTTTAGGAATGCTACTTTCTAGGCTGCCATTAGAATTATGGGAAATAAATCAGCTGAACTCCCCAATGTTGACAAGTGGGTCAAGTTGAGGTGAGCCCAGTTCCCCTCAGCTCAGCTTACAACTCCCTTCAGCTGACGAAACAAACTTCCTGTTGAACATCTCTGCAGCAAAGTCACTGTCAAACTGTCAGCCAAGCTAACGGGCAGAGAGACACGAGGATCTGATAAGGCAATTCTGTTTTCCAAGAAATTAAACCAAACAAGCAAGGGTTCTGGCCTATTTGACCTCTTATTTTCTTAGTAAACAGTTTCTAAATCACAAATTACAATAAATATCTTGGGAGATTTTTTTAACAGTTTCCATCGCATACTTGTAAAAATATTAATACTCATTTAAATGTGTAATACAGTCTGATGGCATGCTTAAGATCAGACGAATCTTACTGATCCTGGCTAATGAAAAAAGCTGCACCATAATCAGTAATTCGGGGTTTCCCAGGTCAAGTATTTGAAAATAACATTGTTAAATGTGTATGTGTTAAAAAAAGCAGGTATAAACAGATGCGCGAATAGACAAACATGGAGTACCTGGTAAAGCAAGTGTTATTCCCCTTAAAGTGAGCCTCCTACAAAAAGTAATGTCCTGTACCAATTTAGGGAGACTTACAAGAAGTAACTGTACATAGATAGCTGCTCTCTACAACAACAACAGAATGGACCTGCAGTTTATAAAGCATAACCACTGGGGCTGGAAGTTGTGTTCTAGGCTATCCGAAGGGGAACACTGAGAGCCTAAATCTTTGCCCATCAACAAAAATTTATCTTCAGAAAACACATTTAGAAATCTTCCCAAAGGAAAGGAAAAAAAAAATCCAAACCAAAATGAAGCATTAAATTTTAAATTATATTGGAAGACAGACTAGATGTATTCATAGAATTTCCCCTTGAGTCAATTCTTCCTCTGTAACGGTTGTATGCTCAGCATCAAATAATGAAAGTTTGCAGAACCAAGGCTATGTCCCTAAAACTTTGTGCTGAAACAATCCTTCAGCTTTGAAATATAAACTATTCTTCATGTAACTTTGTTTAAATGCATACAAATTCTAGTTGCATATTTTCAAAGGAGAAAATAAGACAAAAATTCACCTTTACATGCGTGAGGACACAGAATTGCCATTATATCACCTTACACAAATGCATTTTTAATTTAATGTTCTTCTGTTAAAGAGCTTGAATTTCATAATTACATGCCTAAGAAGTACTGGGATTTTTGTTTGTTTGTTTGAGGTTTTTTGTTTGGTTTGGTTTGTTGTTCGGTGGTTTTGTTGTTGGTTATATGGTTTTGGGGTTTTGGTTTTTTTTTTTTGGGGGTTCCCCCCTCCCCCCAAATTTTGCATCTAAGCTGTTTCTCTAGAAAATGCTAATAACGCTTATGTTTAATTCTTGTAATCTTTCTTTTGAGAAAACTGTAGTGATCAAATGTTCTGGAGAAAATATGCAATACAGTGGGGTTTTTTGACTGAAAATAATCAAAAACACTTCGGCGCATGCATTTAATAGGAAATTTCAACAGAAACACATTTTAAAATGCTACAGAAGGCAGCTATGACCTACATTGCATCCTCATTAAGAATTTGGTTTCATAATTTAAAAACTAAATATTGTATTGATAAGTCCCTTGAACTCCAGGGTTATAGCTTTGAATTTGTAAGAGATTAAGATTTCAAGTCTCTAATTTTCTTCTCCAGCAGCATCAAGATCACTCTAAAGCATCAAGGTCATTCTTTCTTAGTACTATTTAAATTCACTGTTTATATCTAAGCAATCTAAAAGTCTGCTTCCTTTTAAGCACTTAAGGGGGATCACCGGGAGGAAGACAAACCCAAGCCATTTTGGTTACAGATTAAAAGTGGCACCAAGAACCACGAGTCATCCCAAGTTTTGAGTTCATAATTTATCTGAAGGATACACTCATGAGCTCTAATTTTAGGTAAAAATAACACTCTGATACAGGTAAGAGATACAAAACAGTACTACAGCTATTGTAATTTATTTTAAATTGAGAACACAGTAGCTAGTGAAATAAATGACTTTGCTTTCCCTATCATTATTTTATTAATATTTTTTACATTCTTATTTGCTCTCTGACCTCTTCATTTATCAGGAAATCAGTCTCCAAAGGCAAGAAGCCTACACTTCAATAGATGGGACAAGAGAAAATCACTCAGTTGTGTTCAGTCTTTCTAAAACCTCACAAGATTTATGGTTTGCATTAGCTTTCTGTAAATCCTACTAAGTCTTTGCTGGTCCAAAAAATAATCTTAGAAGATAACATATATGTCTTCCAGCACTACTTGTTATCCGCAGAAATAACTGTTTCCAAAAACAGAACGCTGAATCTTTTAGAGTATTTGATACTCTATATGCAAAGCAGATTTGGTTGTGAAAAACAAGTCACATTTCAATATTTTTTTCAGGAGTATTTAGGATTTTGAACTACTTCAGATAAATCAGGGATTTCAACAACTTCAAGTTATCTGAGATTTACAAAGAAGCAGTCTATTATCAATTTTCCTAGCATTTAATAAAACCTCAGCTTAAAAAAAAAATTAAGAATGCCAAATACTGATTCTTCTTAGGATCTTTTCCTATGACTACCACCACATCCTTTAGTATTTCCATGAAATCTTTAATACTTCTCTTCTGTTATTGAACCCATCTAGATTTAGGCCAAGGTTTTCCAAAACTGATCAGTAATAGGTTAGTTCTGGTTGGGGTAATAAAGGTGTCTAGGAGTTAAGATTCTTCACAGGAAGAATCTTCAGATGTCTCAAGAAGAGGTCTTCCCTACCAAAGCATGTATGTTTGCAATTGTGGAAAAAGTCCTCCCCTTAAAACTTAACAAATTAGGCAGGTAGCCAAAAGCTAACAAACGCTTTTGAAAACGCTGTCATCTGAAGGGCAGGTCACAAGTTAATCTGCCTGGGGCAAGAATACAAGTGGACCACCAGGTGAGACAGCACTACCTTCCCTTTTTCCTGACACACGGAAGTGGCTATCAGACAGATAGTGAGCAGCCTGCAAGTGTGTCAAGAGACAACTGGTAGTTCTCCAAAGCAGTGTTCCTAAAGCCAACGGAAGTGCTAGTTTGGCTAAGGCTATGAGTAGATATAATGTTTTCTTACTCGATGGTGCCCATAACACAGGATCAATGATCAGGAGTGACAACCCTGCAATATACAGTAGCTACGAAGAATAGCATAGCGGTAAATGTCAAACCTATTGGGGATGGCCCAGCACTGTCACTTTCTTATCCAGCACGGTCCCTAACCAGAAAGGACTATGGCAGCCCACAATGGGCTTTTACCTGAGAGACATTTTATGCTTCAAGAGTGTATATATATATATATCCATAAGATAAAGACATATATAAAAATGGCACAGACAACTAAGCTAATCTCACTAGTCTGTTTCATTTTCCCTATGGCAAGCAGAATATAAAGGCCGTCTGATTTCCCAAGTCAGAGTGCACTGAATATTTATATAAATATTACAGTCTATGGGATAAGGCAGCATAAAATCAAGTTTTTATGTTGCTACAGTTTATAAATCATCTTAATACTCTCTCCAGACCAATATTTCCTCTCTCTTCTGGATTTGTGGTCAAAGCAGTTTCATCAAATGCCTCCAACTCCTCTAAGATACATTTGGTGCCACCTTTTGCAAATAGCTAACCAGTCCCAGCTTGTGACCAACATGATACAGATTTTTGGGCTCAGTATACACTTTTAGAAGAGACTGCAAAGAAAAACAATATTTTTAAAAATTTTTAAATATTAAATTCAACCATACATGCGGACAGTCTTTTCTTTTATACTGTATTTAGTAAGTGCAAAGTTTACCTGACAGAGCATCTTGTGCTTCAAAAAATGTGCTGAGACCTCCTTTCACATAAGCTAGACTCCCCTCGTTTTTCTTGTTGGCTTGTTTCTTCAAATTCACAACAGCCGTTTTAAGCTGATCAAAACTGAAAACAAATAAAAAACCCCTTGTGACATTCAAACAACGAATGAGGTCAGCTAATGAATAAACAGAACAAACTATTTGGAAAATAAAGCCAGCTACTTTTGCAACTATTAAGGTCTGACTAATTGCTCCTATCACTTGTGATGGAATAGATTTCTTTATAATACAAATTACTCAAGAAATTTCTTCTAAACACGCAATATTGCTCTTAGTTAACTGTACTACATCAAATACGTGATAGTATAATTCACTACACTTAGTACACTAGATTAACCACTGGGATGTTAGAATTCTCTTTAATCATGACATTTGTTTAGCTTTGCAGCTTAGTTCACAACCCTTTTTCATGTTCAGTTTCTGAATTCCATCAATATTTTTATGTTGGTTTGGACACACAGTTTGGAATTGAACACAATAATAATGCAAAACTAAGGAAAAGCTGAACAGATTCCTGCGTCATGAAAGTATTGGTTTTCTATATGTAGTCTACTGAACTGGTTTTGAAAGACACTTCATAGAAGAATATTAAAATTGCCAACTCATCATTGTTGTTTGTATGGTAGGTTTCTTTTTATCTTAGTTTCCTAATATTTCTAGATTATTGCCAGTTTAAATTTGATTTCACATTTTTATTTTTTGCAAGCAGCTGCAATTATTTTAGAAGTCTTACGTAATGATTAATTCATTACTTGCATATCATTTTTTTGTTGATGATCATGAATATGATCTCAGTAGTCACACTATTGCATTATAAAAGCACTCTCACAAACAAAGCTCAGAAATACAAATATAACACGTGATTTTCATCCGTAAAGTCTTTTCTCCTACCTGCAGGCCAAACCCATCTATTACAAAAGAATCAAACAAAAAACTCCAGTATACCTCAGTGAGGAGAGCGAAACAATGAATTAAGGAAATTAAGACATAAGGCAATTCCACCAATACTTCTTACCCATTTTAAACAGTGGTAGAAAAAAAACATATTGAGAGAACAAAACAAACTTTATTCCAGGCAGTGAGAAGACTATCACCACCTGCTGGGAGACAAAACATACTGGTGCACTTACAGGAATTTTTCTTTTTATACTGATGATGTCACAACATTTTGCTTTATTTCCCATTTCCATCTGCTGGACAGAAATCGCATTACTCAGTAGCTGGATTTGTCTACTTGGGCATGCAAGAAGTACTTACCAGCAGCATTTTCAAACTAACAAAAATCTGTACAGTTCTCTTTTTAAGCACTGTGTCATGTTATCTGATACTATGTCTAAATGTATGTCTAAATAGTTTATTTATATTTATCAGGATATTGCCAGGGTAAAAAAAAAATCATAAAAAAGATGTTATTTTGATTGCTTAAAAAGAATTTCCTTCAAGGAAAAAACAGACATAAGCTAACCAAAACACCAGTGCACCACACATTTAGCACTCCCAATACCTGAGGTAACATAGAGGACAAGAACTACACCATTGCTGTGTGTTTCCGGAAAAACAGCACAAATGATATAGAGCAGATAATTGTACAATTGAGAATATTTCCAAGACTACATATTTTGAAGTGGGAAGAAAAAAAAAACAAGTTTTGCTCCTTCTTTATTTAAAAAGCTATTTATAATTAGATTCAAAACATGATTGGATTCACCCTACCCTTTGAGTCATTCTTCCTGTTGAGTTCTACACAGCTTTTGCACCTTCAACACTAAGATTCAGACTTTACAAAAACACTAAGATTCAGACTTTATAAATGAATATAAACTGAATTAATATGCAAGAAATCATGTGTTGTTTTAAAAAACACTTAATACTTTTTATTCCACTGGACTGAGGGAACCATCATGACTTGAAACCGTTGACATGCAAAGACACAAATCAATGGAAATTTACATGAGAATAGACTGTCAGATACTGACATTGGCATAGCACAAGTTAAAAAGGGGCCATAAAAGCTGATGTAATTATTTAAGTTATCAATTTATAGTACTGATGACCAGAAAAAAAATCAGTGGTTTTACTGACACCTTGTCATATTAGAGATATAACTATTGCATTAAGCTGTTGTTCACATTCCACAGTAATTCTGATAACTAGAGTCATTTAATTAGTTCTAAGAAGTCATTTAATTAATTTTCTGGATCCGCAGCATTCTTAAATGTACCTAAGCCATCTATGACAGATAGCTGTCCAATCAAATCTCAGCACTCTCCAGTGACAACGATTCTGCAGCATTCCAAGTTATGTTGTCCCAGGGTTTAAGCAATCTAATATTGTTTCTAATCTGCATCTAACCTAAATCACCCTTGTTGCAAACTGAGGCAGCTTGTTCTATTCTTGTTAAACCGAGAGCAATTGATGGCTATCTTTGAACTGCCCACTACGTATTTCAGAATATGTTTTCTGTATTAATTTTATTTTCTAAAAGCACCTAATTCATTCAAGCTGTATACCCACAGGTACTTAAACACTCCTATTTTTGTGGCTCAGCTCTCATATCTTTCTTAAAGCAGTGGCCAAAGCTGGGCAGAGCACTTCAACTGCAGCTTTAATAATGCTGAGCAAAATAATTATCCCCATACTTTACACAACACAGCCTTGCTGATACACCCCAGAAGACGATTCGGACTAGACAGCCAACTGGTATTTATGGTATGCTACAAAGACCAGACTGTCTTCTGTACTACTGTTGCCCAATCCTAGGTGTGTACTCTGCTGCTTGCCTTCCCCACGCGCCTTTAGAGCCTTGCACTCAACTATTTCATGATTGCTACAGCCAAGGCTGCCACTGGTTATCGCACCCCCTGCCTTCCCTGCAAGAATCGTATTTAGGAAAGCACCAATCCTGCTTACCCACCCAGCAGCTATGTTAGAAGTCATTCCCAGAGCTCTCTCCACAAGCCTCCTGGATTACTGCCCTTCCTGTAATTACCAAGGAGGTCAAAGTCTTGTACAGGAACCAGGGTCTGCTTTCTGGAGACTTCCCCAGGTTGCCTTAGGAAGATTTTGTTCACTTCTTCATCCCACTGCGACGTCACCCTTTCCAGCCTCTTGAACAAGCTCTCAACCATCCCGCTACCTGCTCCATAAGAGGGACCGTATATTTATTCAAGCTGTTCCTTCACACGAAGGTCAAATCTCTCTCTTTTTTCTGGGTATCTTTCTCAGAAGGGCTCTTCCCATCCATCACAGAACACCAGGCACATGAGCTATCTCACTTTATTCCAGTAATACATTTGTCTAAGCCTACATGTGGAGCTCTGGCTCCCCTTACTTGTTTCCCAAGCTGCATGTGAGCGTGTAAAGGCACTTGAGGTTAGACCCTTTCAACTGTTTTTGTAATTCCCAACAGCACTCTCAATGCTGTCACTGAACCATACGTTTAGCACTCTATCCCTTCATTTAACTGCAAGTTGTTTTCACCATCCCCTGATGCTCCTGCCACACTTTTTCAAATGAATCCCATTTCTCACTAGCAGGCCTTGTTCTTTAGTAACGGATCCATGGCTACAGAAGTAAAAAATGCTGCCTTTGTAAACAGTGATACAGCCATCTGTGAACCTACAGGATGCACCCACTACTACCTGAAGCTTTCCCCTTCACCTGTAAATTGAAGAGAATACCTGGGATCCCATGTTCTTCACTTTTGTCCCCAGGGCATTACAATCACTCTTGATCTGTTCTACATCTCCCTTGGCAGTGTCACTGGTATGCACATGAATGAGCAACAAAATGGCAACAGTCCAAGGGCCAAACACAAAGGAAATTTCTTAAAAAGAGCTACATCAAGAGCTGTCTGTTCTCTCACTTTAATAACCCCTTAGCTTTTTTTAAAAACCTGATGATCCCCAGAGTTATCAGACCGTGATAGATAGAATTAATTTTGAATCACTCCTCTTTTAGTTACGTGATTTCAAAAGGTGCTGTCACTACACGTGTATTAGGTAATAATGTTCTCTTGCTGTTGTTTTGGCTCTTCAATATACCATCACCATAAATTAGGTCTGGTTAAAAATGAAGTTTTCCTCATAACTACATCTAGCAAAACGGTTGATTCAAGTTTTGAACCAAGCAGAAACATCACAGGTATTAAAGACTACAGGTCTATTACTGTAATGTCAATCACCAATGATGCGTCTATTGTATAATGAAATAACATCAGGTGACTTGCATTTAAAACAATTATTCATATGATAGCAACAAACCTTGTTGTTGAATGATTCTCAATCAGGTACCAGGCAGCAGAAAAGTTTTCACTAGTGAAATCAGCACTCATCCCAGGAAACAGTGCCTCTAAATCTTTCTGAGGAAATCTGCCTCTGAAAAATAAATATTCATTTCTTCAGTGAGATATATTCCTGTGAACAGCTTACAATTAAATGTGTCACATAAAAAAAAACAAACAACAAAACAAAAAAACCACACACAAAATCATGTTCCAACAAGATGTAAATATAAACTTGTATCTCACCATGAAATTGATTCTGGTATTACAGACACATGTAGAGTGACTCGGAAAGAAAAGATTGAAATCTAATCTAAGTAAAACTAATTTTACCATTTTGATGTCACCATTACACACATGACAGAAATGTTGTCTGTACAAAACAATTCTAAAGAAAGAGAACTGCTGCCTTCAGAAAAAGAGACTAGACTGACTCACCACTATACTACTAAGGTTCAAATGCAGGACCACTAATGCTACATTAGTGTCAAATTCAACTCTACTTTTTAAACAGAAAAATCAGTACACCAAGGCAAGTAAATAAGAGACAATATTCTCTATAAGCCATGAACCAGTATGTATTTAACTTTAAAATGACAGGACATCACCAGGTTGACAGCTTGTCTATTGGCCCACGTGCAGCAGAAATCCCACAGAAACATGAAGGAAAATACACAGAGTATACTTCTATTATATAAAAACACTGAAATAAATTCTGAGTCAAAATCATCCTCTTGCAAAACAGAATGTCTGTGCATCTTATACAAAACAATGAAAAAGCGGGCATGTCTAAAGTGAGAAACAACATGTTTTGTTTGGTTTTTTTTCAGTCTTACAGTACATAAAGGTAGCATGTGAGCCAGTTCCTTGTGAAAGCAGATTCTCTACAAGACTATTTTTGAAACTACAAGTGACTTTTAAGATACTCATACAGAAAATGTATTCCATTTATTATTTACACAGTCAGTGTAATGAAAATATTTAAAGCACATGACAATCTTCATCACTCAGTCCAGACACACACGTAACACTTGGCCATATTAATTCCACCATGCACTCTCAGTACATCACCAGGTGCACTCGCCACTCTGTTCTTTACCACCAGCTGCATCCCATCTTCAGAAACTGATCAAGGCAAACAAATTTACTTTTGGGCAGCCCTGAATCAGTCAGGCAGTTGGACTAGATCATCATTGTAGGTCCCTTCCGACTGAAATATTCTATTTTATTCTAAAAATTTACTATGTCATTTTAGGATCACAACGTCAAACTCAAAATTGAATAAAATCCCGCTCTTGATGCTCACAAGCTAGGTGAGCTCTGCTACATGAGATGCCCTGTAAGCAAAGGCAGACCTGCCTCACTTTACATTTGAGATCAAACTTGGGTGGGGGTAGCAATCCAGAGTCAGCTGTTGGAATTACATTTAATACATATGAAAAGCCATTTGAATGGACATGAAAGCAATGATTTGTTAGCTTTGGGTTTTCTGTAATCTAAACATATTTCAAGATGGCTACAACTGTTTTTATTACAAAAAGAAAACAGCAGATGAAGTGAAGCAAATCTAAAGGCATGCGCATTAAAAAGTACAATTATATAGAAACAAGAGTTATATTCTGTGAGTTTCTATTCATATCCAAATGGCCATTGGCACAAGCAGGTACAAAGGACTTACATAATGACATGGAACAGAAGTCTTTCATCAGTAGCACCTGATTACAGAGCAGGGGCATGAAACAATACTTTTTTAAAAAAGAAAAAAAACACAAATGAGATGCAAGGAAAAATGATGACAAATATGTAAAGCAGAGAGACAGGGAAAATAGTGCGAGAAACAAATGTAGCAACTAAAAATGAAGGTCCCCACATTTCTCTGTGTTCTATGAAAAAGGGGTAATGTTAACATAAAAATTCATAAACATAGGTAGTGAGGTTCAGGATTGACAACGACCTTGAATTTCACCAATGCCAGTTAGTGAGCAGAAAATGCTGATGGATGGAGGAAGAAGAAAGTGTCAGTTTATCCCTCCTTTAAAGACATTTTAAGATATCTTATTTTTCATTCAAAGTAGTCAAAAAGTGCCCAGAAAGTACTTGAATTTGCAGGATAGTACTTCAGATGTGATACATGGCACAGCTGTCAAAAAAGCTTTTATATTAAATCCATGCATGGTGGCAGCTTTGTGGCCAATACATTTTTAATGCTAAAAAACAAAAACAATAAAAAATTTTTAGTTACCTCAGAAGAGACTCAGACCTTCAGTGCAAGCACTATATAAGTGCATGCACACTATACAGAAGCAGAATTTTGTTTGTCTTTTTCAGAACTTCAACATATTTTCTCAGAATCCAAAAGAAACAGATGTAACAGAAAAAGCACACACACTTAACAAATATACCATTACCAAATGCTACTTATTCTTGCAAGACTGTAAAACATACGCATGACAGTTTAAGCTTATGCATGAGCTATACAACTCCTAGGGAAAACTCCCCTATTTTATATATATATAAATATGTAGAGAGAGAGATTCAGCTAGGGATGTAATAAATTCCTGTAAACGAGCTGTGCCCACAGACAGCGGGACAGGTTTTTTTTAGTTCGATGTTTGACTGCATTGAAAAGTTATTAGGAGCTTTTTTCCAGCAGATGTACTTGTGCAGAACCATAAATTAGCAATGCATTTATGGGTGCTTTTATCTGTGCGGACATATTTTAGACATAGTCACAACAGAGTAGAAACATGAATGTGAATGTGTGCGGTATGTTAACAATATGTTATACTCTATGGTGTAGTATCCTTATTTTTATCATAAATTTTACCAGTAGTTTTTCCACTAACAGCTATGGGGAGCTTGGAATGACTTGCTACAGCTGTCTTCACAACAAGCTGCTCACTAAAAACTTCAAACTGAAAGCAACTGCATTTCTAAAATGTCTGGCCAGAAGCATTTAAAAAGAGACTGACTCCACATACACACAAGTTTGTTTCATTAACTTCCATTAGTAAATGAAATAAGTCCTTGGAAGTCGTTCTCATGAAAACTTGCTTACCGTTTACTTATAAACAAGCACATATGTGACTTGAGAAAGTATTTCTGTTTTGCTCATTTCAGCATTACGGGGTGAATATGAACTAGTAGCAAAAGCTGAGATCATCTTGACATGCAACAAAATTTTTGATAATTTTTCTGTTGATTTGCTCATTATACAAGAATCACTTCAGGAATCAACTCTGAATACTTAACCACCGATTAAAAAGCAATCACTGCAGACAAAACTGGGAACCACAAATTGAATCCAGAAAACCTCAGAAAAAAGAAGAGAGAAGTTTTTGCTACCTTTACTTCAGCAAAGGTACACATACTGGATTTATATAATAGTACTTTCTGCTAGGCATACTATTTTATTTAAAACAGAAATAAATCTGGTGCTAGACTTCTAGTTAACATTTTAAAGTAGTCTTATTCATCCATCAGCAAAAATATAAAAGTAATTAGGATTTCACATACTGTTTATATTCCTGAGAACTATAATAATATAAATTTGGGTTCAAGCCACTATATGCTTTTACTTCCCTCAAACATATTTTGAGTATATTTAATACAGTATTAGACGCAGTGGTCCTTGCTTCCACATAAATGGCATGCACATCTACTTTGGATTCAAAACACACGCGGTACAATCAATTCACTTGCACCACATGTGCCCATTAACATAAGTCCCTCCATCCACTACCCCAAACTTTAGGTTCTGTAGAGCCTGATAGTCAACAAATCTAATTTAACTTCACAGCATATATTAGCTTTTACAAGTTCTACTACAGAACTTGTACGTATACAGAGCGTTTATATTCCCCGGAGGTTTAAGATTAGTTGTAATCTCCACGGGTAAATCACAGCCTCCAAGCAGTCACAATTGAGTAATGGCAGGAGAATGCAATGGATACTAGTGAATAGAGCCTGACTATGAACGCACCTTAGCAAGTTGTAATTGTTCTGCAAAAATTATTTTGCTTCCAGAATTTCAGAATCTCACAGTATGCTTTTCAGCATACATGACAATATTTGCAGTTTAAAGGCAGGTCCCAACACAGGATACAATCACCAAAAGGTAACTTGAACCTCAATTCCACAGGAGTTTATAGGTCAAAAGGAGCAACTTTAAATAAACACAGATTCTGAATAGCAACCAGCACAAACAAGCTCCAGCTAGAGCTGCTGTACACTCCCCCCTCTGTCTGGTACCAGTCAGACTCCTAGAAGCAAGCTGTACTGTGTTAATAATGCATGCACGAAGCCCAGAATAAAGGACACTGGAGTAGACTAAACATGACAAGTCAGAAGGTGTTAACAAAGGTCTCTCCAACAGTAAAGACAAGGATGCACTCTGGAAATTACTCCCCAGTAGTGTTGGGTCTATCAGAAATATGACATCAAAACTACAACCATATTTGAGAAATGGCAGAGTGATAAGAGAAATCTACTAAGAGATTATATAGGCTGGTAGTTGCGACTGATGCATCAGCCTTACAAGCAGTAAATGTTACTGTATATTTTAACGTATGACTATGTACTATTACATACTCCATTCCTCTCCCACAGGTTTCACAGTTTTTCCATATGCATCTCTGTGATAGAGGTTTCCACAAGCCCATCACATTCAAGGACGACATTGACTGCATTTCCATACAGGTCACTTAAAAATAAATAAATAAATATCAAGCCTCCAGAAAGTCTCTTCCTATCTCATGGCAGTAAGCTGACATTGACCATTAGGTGGCAGCGTAAGATCATCTGTTCCGTCCTCCCACACCAACAGTTTTGGAAGCTGGCGTGGGAAGAGGGAAGCATCTGTATTGAGTGGGTGGATACAGAAGTATGTGGAATGTACTTAGCATGTCAGCATTTGCTTTCATGTACGAGACGGATCCACCATATTGACCTCTGCGACATGCAAAACAACAAACACTATTCAAAATTTACTAACCACCACTAGGTCTGACTGTTATTACTGCTTTGCAGAGAATGGATGTTCTTAGCCTGACAGAGTAGGTAGAGAAGGCAGGGAACCTTTGATTAAACAAGGACTAGACATGCAGGAGGGGAAAAGTATGTGGTACATACGAACAAGATATTCATTCACAAATCTTACATAGATCTAAATTTTCCACCAATAGATTTCAACCAGTGCCTTTATGAAACAGGCATCACATATTCTCTCCCAGAACTGTTTAAAATTCTGAACAATCCTATGTTGGTAGGATGTAACTTTCCAACCCACTCTTAACAGCTCTAAATTGCTAAAACCAACCCAATTACTGCAATGTCACGGTTAATGTTAGCATTTTCATACCAGGTTTCCACATTTCTCAGACTGAGGTGACTACTCTGTACACTTTTTCCTGCAAGCTATTTAAGCCTTCTGTGAGGGTTTCTGGCTACATCTGCATAACACTACAGCCAGGAACACTCCCTGGGGAGGAAGGTGGCACAGACCTGCTTTGCACTTAAAGCCAGCACGAAGACGGTGATAGAAAACTAAAGCTTTGTATCAGTCTTTACTCCATTCTGAAAATTAAAAAAATGGAACTCAAAGATTAAGTATTTCAAATACTTATTTTCTGGTGTGAATGAAATATTTCATAGCATACACACAATATGCACTAAGTGACAAAAATGTAAAAAGAAACCTCATCTAATTGGATCGGTTCTGTGTTTTAAAAGATCAACAAACAATGGTTAGCAAGGCAGGAGAACAAATGTGTACACTCTTCTATGAATCCGTTTGTGACTTTAAGGATCACCACTGAAACATAATAACCACCAAGATCAAGTTTCATTACAATATAAATGATTTTGTTATTTAGCAACTGAGATTCTTAGTTAGTTGTGTGGCACAAGAACAACAATTAGTGCTTGGAAAATATGAAGAACTTATCAGCCAGAAATTACGTATATTTATTACTTGATAATCTTGCAGGCTGAAAGATGATGGCTTGCACGTTATATATATATATATAACATTTAAAATATCTTGACTATGTAAAAAACAACAAGGAGGATGAGTATATATCCATAGTTCCTACTTTTCATATTCAAATTTTGCAAGGATGCAAAGAGAATTCCAGTGTGTATTTTAAGTTTATTAATTACTCCTACAATATTTCTCCAGGCAGTATTCTAATTATTAATAGAATGTGTTAGACCCACTATTATCTATTTCCTTTAATTCACAGTTCAAACTTTTTGTTCACTTTTGTTCAGAGTCACTGACAATTAAACTCCAATCTTAAATCTGAGTCACAATAAATATTTTTTTTTGTCCCTGTGCTTGCCTATTAGTTTAATGAAATGCTGTACTAAAGCATATCTGTTCATTACTTACAGGATCTTTTTTCTAGTATATCAGTGTCCCCTTTGCAACACCTTGAAAGTACCCACCGGAATGATTTAAAAGCTATGATTAATTTTTAAACGCATTTTAATTGGACAAAGTGCCATAAACAATATTTAAAAAAAGCCACAAAAAGTAATTTTAGAGCTAAGCATAACCCATATTGAAAAAAATATACATTAAAAAAATATCACAACAGCTAGGTGTTCTAAGCCTTTTCCATGCTGCAGGTTGTCTTTTCTGTATCATTTGCTGATGACTGACAATCACTTTCTAGAGGGAGGACTTCCTTCTCTCTTTCAGTCTGTAGTCCACTCGCTGCCTTCTCTTCAGTGTGCTCCCATCTAGCTTATTCCCATCCTCTTTTCTCACATCTGTTATATAGACTCGTGTTCCTTCTCTCAAACTGGTCATTTTCATGACCTAGCGCTTGCCATAATCTTCACGCTTCACCTCCAATGAACTTGGAGATCAATGAACTAGACTTGATATTATGCTTGCCCAACGATTTCCCAATTGCTCCCCCCCCCACCCAAAAGGTTATTTCCTATCTGTATTTACACATTTCTGACTTACTTCTTTTTCCACACAAAATCCGAGGTTTCATTAACGTGATAATTTCTAATGCTTTCAGATTAAACATTTAAAATATAATATCACTGGTTTCTTATTTAACGAACATCCATACAGATGATTCTAAATTAAGGAAATCATAAACTAATGCTGTTTAGGTTTCTGGAAGATAATTCTTAACCTGTCACATTGACTCTGTCTAACTGCAAGAGCTATCAGTTTTGGTTATGAAGTGAAATACTATATTAGAAGTTTTGTTAAGAATAAGAACAAATTAAAAGTAACAGTGTCATAACTATTGTATTTACTGAAAGAAGTATTGTAAGAAACGTATGAGTAGAGGACTATGCAATAGAACTAGTTATCTTGACTTAAATCCCAGATAAAGTATTGGAAAAGTTGTTGCAGGGTTCAACAAATACAGAATTAAAGCAGACAAAATTAGTTTTCATGTCATCCAGTCACACCTGTTTCTTAAAATGTTTGAGAACATATTACATGGGCTTTGAGATTAAGTGCTTCATTGAAAAAAGTAACCAGACAAAATTAATATATCATCATTTTAGAGGAGACTGGCCACTATCAGAATGATTAAAATTTAGTTTTATGCAATACCGATAGAATACATCACATGGATTAAAAACTAACTAAAAAAAAATCCCCAACCAATCCGTTGGAGAAGCAAACCTGAGAACATCTGTAGGTAAAGTTTTACTAAAGCCCACATTATATTCATCAGTATTTGCATCATCACCAATAATAGCTTTATCACCAATAATTTCTTATAAATAGTTGATAAAAACATTAAGAAAAGACTGTCATCTGGACTGAGAAGACAGACATGTCAAGGAAGCAACAATTAGAGGAACATAATCAAATGCAAAAAGATGTAGCTAGGATAAAGGAATCTAGGCCATTCCTACCGAATAATGAGCAGCCAAAGTAGCAGCTCAAGAGAATCAGTTAACAAGCCACTCACTGCCACTTGCCAGTGCAGCACTGTGATAAAAAGTATTATTATGATTTTTTTAATTCACAAACAGTGGAGAGAGAGTGAAGGAGAGACAGGAGTCTTCTAATAAGACACTGGTATACTGTCCACAGTCCTAGAGTCCACATTTTAAAAGGGCTAGAAAACTGGAGAAGATGAAAGAACTACCTGTCAGAAGTTATGCCAGAGGCTGGAGAAAAACACTTAGAGACAAAATCTTCAGCTTATCACAAAAAATTGGTTAGTACTTTGAAAAGAAAGAAATATACATATTCAAACTAGGAAAGAAATGCACAGCCAGAGGCTGGAAGCTGGCAACGGATCCACTAGAAATCCCATACAGATTTTGGGTAACAATGGATGCTGCACATTTTCTCCAATGCATTTCCCCTCACAAACAGAGTATGCAGCAGATGAGACCTCTGGTAATAGTTTAATTTTAAATAACCTTTGGTTTTGGTAGAGCTGGTATCTTGATCAAGAGAAATATTATGCCTGATGCTATTTCTAGGAGTTGGGCAGGTTTGGAGCTCTACAAGTGTCCCACTTGAATCCATCTAATTTCGTTTATCACTCACTATGAAGTTTCTCTTTCAGAAAAAAAAAAAAAAAAAGTCATAAATTCCACCATACTTACGAAGGAAAGAAATCTGTGGGTTGGAAAAGAGTATTAATATTTCAATAAAATAAACTAGTTGATGTGGTATAATAAATCACATTTTACAGTGCAATTTTAGCAACAGATAGCAATCTAAATGTCCTTAAAAACTCCATGAAACTCAAATGCAACAGTAAGTATTCTATAACTACAGTGTATAAATCCAAAGCCTTAGGTTATTTACCAGTCCTCAAAATCCAGTCATCACTGGGGTTCAATATATCAGGCTTTTTGATTATCTACAGTTCTAATTGATGATCCAAAAATAAGGATTATGAAGCAGGATAGAACGTGCACCAACAACTCTTTTGAGTACCAAATAGCATACTGACAGCTAATATACGTGTGTATTTTTAAATATTTGCCTGTCCTGTAAACCATTAAACTTTTCTGGAATTCACGAAGGCACATATAGAGAAAACCACTAAAAAAGTGGATTAAAGGCATTTGGTACTCACTTGTCTATCTCAATACCGAGTGGATTAGCTGGACGTAGGGACAAGGGGGGAATCCCTTTGTTCCTATCAGTGCGCATGTCATAATAGTTCATTTCATCCACCCAGACAGCAGACTGATCCAAGATACCTAGAGAAAACAAAGCCCAGATCCTTAAAACAACAAGGGCGGTCCAGCACCATCAACTTCTAACATACTGAATTAATTTGAAAAATCCTGATAAATATAAAATGCATGCCTAGGTAATATATTGGAAGATACATGGAAAAACAACCTGGATGCAATTATGACAAATTATTTTATTATAGCTGCTGAAAAGGTATTCATGGATGGGCATCAAACATTACCTTCTTACAGAGTGCAAAGTCTGACATACATTAATACTCTGTGATCAGGAAAATGCTCTTAGTATTTTTCATTCCTCGAAGCATTTTGGTATCTGCTCAAACCTTGCCATATACTACTTTCAAAATGAGCAATTACCTGGAGGTCTTCTTATTCGTATATTTTAGAGAAGATCCCTTTTCTGCACTACTCACTAACCAAAAAGAAGTGAACTTCGGCCATGTGCCAAGATGGATAATTCAAAGGACACAGGACTGACTTTGTTTCCAAAGCCTTACACAGAACAATGCATAAAGGTGAGGCACAATGGGTCTTGGCCCTCAGCCAAAAACAGAACCACCCATACTTTTGGCCATGCCCTTCTTTAACATACCCATCAGATAGTCAACACCAGAAATTACCCCATCCCCACACTTACCCAGTTTTTAAAATATGAATTCTCCTCTCCCATCGCCAAAAGAATTCATTGTGTAACATTTACACTTGATTCACCTTTCTGTTATTAAGATCTTAGTACAGCATGGGAGAAATCATGTGTTATTTAACTGGGCCACAGAGAACAAAAGCTGAAAACATTTCCTGTGGGAACCCCTACATTAGAAAATATAACTATCCAACTTCAGCAATGAGGTGTTCTGAAAGAAACATTTTCAATCCAGAGAGTATTTAGACTGGATTCTAGATTAATCAGAGGTCCTAGACTGCTTGGCAACATCATTTCAATGGTTAGGCATCTCACGAGAAATATTTAAGACTTTCCGTCTCGCAGGATGGTTTGAATTACAAATAAGAAACAGCACTGAGGACTCAACTTTCTTTAAAGGACTAACTGTCAGCTCAGGATTTAGGTGTAAAGCTCATGAGCTGGTTTATATTTTGTATTTATCTAGTACGCTCAGGAGTAATTACTGGATCTGCTATGATTTTTTTTTTTAAGTTTTAGAAGTTTAATGCTACTCTTACAGGAAAAATAAAGAACTACTTTTCATTAGTCATTGAGGGTTTTATCAGGCTATTGAGATATGGTATGTGTGAAATTAATCCTCCTGAGTTTATCTATGTATATACTTGCACATTTTATTGATACACTCTGCTTCTCCTAGACAGCTGAAGATTGTCCTGAGGTAGATTCATTTTAAACATACATTTTATTTAAAAGAGGCACTCAGTCATGTATTCATTTAGCAAAAAAAAAAAAACAGATGTGAATTTGAACAAGAAAAATACCTATTTTTTCAGGTTTAAGCAGTTTGAAGGAAACAGTTGAAGTTCCTTTGCCACCAGACTTCGTAGTAACAATAATGTCTCCCTTGTCATTTTTAGCCTGTCCGACTCGACACACAATTTTACTGGCAGACATCCATTCAGCAGTTAGCAGACAGTTGTGCCCACAGATTGTTAAACCTGGGAAAAAGAAAAAAAGAAATACCCTACTGTGAATAGAAGTATCTTTTGAAATTCTGTAATGCAAATACATTTATGATGCTTCATATATTTTACATCAATATATCACCCTTCTTCAGCCCCTTACAGCCAAGTACAGTGAAAGAGTAACGAATACATTTTTCAGATGTTCCCAGGGTGACTTCAGGTCTTTTGTCCTACTGCCACTTCATGAGACACACAGTGCTGCTTGAAGCTTATTTTAATCTCTTCCACCAGTTACAGGCTACTGCAACTTCTACTTTGTGTTGTACAATAGATCTTCTGTTTGCAAGACACTAGAGAACTGCTGTTCAGTATTGTACTTACATGAAGCTTTCATCAAAACTGCATGCAAAAAATCTTTTAAGTCCACTCCACATGACTTTGCACAGCAAAAAAAAAAAAAAAGAAAGAAAGAAACTCTGCAAAATATTCACAATGAACAATGTTTCTTCAACTGTATTTGTTTAGCAGTACTTTTGTGGACACAGAAGGGTTTTTTGGTCAAAAAAGTATAATTGATAAATATTCTGTTGCAATCTCATCTGTACAAAATGCACAACACAAGACTGTGATTCTGCTGAATAAACTACCCTTGTTTTACAAAAGAACAGTCATGTAATGTTCATCTGTTTCCTCTTCTAATCTTTCTTACAACAGATGTACAAATGACTATGAAATAAAAATCACAGAGTCATAGAATGGTTAGAGTTGGAAGCGACCTTAAATACCATCTAGTTCCAACCTCTTGCCATGGCCAGGGACACCTCCCACCAGACCAGGATGCCCCATCCAGCCTGGCCTTGAATGCTTCCAGGGATGGGGCATCCACAGCTTCTCTGGGCAACCTGTTCCAGTGCCTCACCACCCTCACAGTAAAGAATTTCTTCCTAATACCTAATCTAAATCTACCCTCTCCCAGTTTAAAACTGTTAACCCTCATCCTATCACTACACTCCCTGATAAAAAGTCCCTCCTCATCTTTCCTGCAGGCCCCTTTTAGGTAGTGGAGAGCGGCTATAGGCCTCCCTGGAGCCTTCTCTTCTCCACGCTGAACAACCCCAACTCTCTCAGACTGTCTTCACAGGAGAGGGGCTCCAGCCCTCGGATCATCCTTGTGGCCCTTCTCTGGACTTGTTCCAACAGGTCTATGTCCTTCTTATGTTGGGGACTCCAGAGCTGGATGCAGTACTCCAAGTGGGGTCTCACGAGAGCAGAGTAGAGGGGGAGAATCCCCCCCCCTCGCCCTGCTGGCCACACTTCTTTTGATACAGCCCAGGATACAGTTGGCCTTCTGGACTGCAAGCACACATTGCTGGCTCATGTTGAGCCTCTCATCAACCAACACCCCCAAGTCCTTCTCCTCAGGGCTGCTCTCAACCCATTCTCCACCATTTTAGCCATGAAGCTCTTTCACAGGAAAAGACTGTGGCATATTAAAATATGTCAGACTTAAGCATTAAGAGGTGTTCTTTAACACTGAAGAGTCAAGGCACACCTTAATATAAGGTCCAAGGCTTTTTAGGGCTTCACCAGTCTGACCAGCTGCTCAATCTGACCAATCAATCTGATCGATTCTGGTCAGATCAGGACTCTGAATGCTTGAATAGATGGATTGTTTTCTCAGATCTAGAACAACAATTTCCATATTCCTAATCGGAGTATTGTTGTCCTGAAGAACTGGTAAGATCCTAATTTCTATAGTATAGATTTGGAGAACAACTTCATTAGGTTCTTCTTAAATAACACCCTTATCTAGAAACATTTTGCCATATGTCCAAAAGGACAAGGCCACACTAGTGTGTTGGCTGTACTGGAGTATAAATTAGTCAGGCATAGCAGCTGGCTTGGCTTTTGTTGTTAATTTCTAGAAAGCTCTGACCAATTTAAAAAAATACTTACAGACAGAAAAGAGTCAGCATATGTGGCTCGGTCCCAAAGCTTCACATTTACTTTTTCCTCACAATTTAAGTCTCTAACATTACACAGCAGACAAATTTGGCAGTTTTCATGGTTGTCAGAAATAAAAATGCCTTACTCCCTGCCAAAAACTATTTTGAAAATGAAACCCAAAAAATACAAAACAGAAAGGCACTGACTCTTATTACAACTGAAAGTAATTTTACTTGAGCAAGGACAGTAGATTTGTTTCTTAAAAGATTGGGGGGGGGGGGGGGGGAGGGGAAGAAAAGCCTTACACTAAAAAAAAAAATATTTCAGTTGTTTTTTATTTGCAACATTTTAACCAGACCAGTTTTTGTTCTTTAGAGGGGAAGAAAAAACCCACACATTTACAATGAACAGATTTTAACTTCAGGTTATATTAGTTCTCTTCTGGTTTTGTGCTAGCAATTTCTCTGAAGGAAAGAGATTGTGGTAGGAACTAAGACTAACTGAAAGAATTTGTCTGAACCATTCATAAAGAGGTTTTCACCCTAGAATTTCAAAGGTCTGAATTCATGCTTAAATTAACTAATACTTTAAAATCAATCTGAGCTATAGCAATTTAGCAGGGTAAAATTTTTTGAACTGTTTTAAAGGTCCTCGTATCAATTATTTTCTACTCGTCAGAGATTCCTAAAGCTCTCAAGAGAACAAGATCACAAGATCCGACACTTCTGACACGGAGGGTAACAGTCTTTGTCTGTATCTTAAAAATGCAAAAGAAAGTAAGCCTCTATTAACTTTTTATATACCACACTAAATATAGAAATAGCGCAAGACAACTAAAACAAATAAAGGTGTGTTGGGGGAGACCTTTTGATAGTACAGACACAACAGGTTTTTTCCTCCAAAAAGAGCAAACTTCCCTTTAAATAAACTTTCATTTTAATCTGTTGCATGGTACAAAGATTTTTGAGACATCAGACTTGGGTTGTAGCTTTTACGTGCCTTTCAATAAATAGGCACAAGTAATACTCTTATTGAGGCTTTCCAGTTTTGTTTAAGCTTATATATTGACAATTTTACAATGCCTACAAAATACAGCTGCAAATGTCTTAAAAGACAAAACTAAGCCTTGAGAGCATAAACTCTACAGGTATCCAGGATTTGACTTTTTGTGCCATGAGCTATAGAGTTACAAATAAAAAGTTTATTCAGTTTTAAATATACAAAAAGATTACTAGAAGGCTCTGACTTAAATGAAACAAAAAGGCATATTCTTCTACTATGCCATATTCTGTTTATATATATAAAAAAGTTTCTTGCTTTTCATTTTGCTCTAATGCACCTCAAATAGTAGATTATAAACTTTATATAACCCTCACTCAAACTTGCTTAAATCTCATGCCTCCAAAGGCTCACTTTTGCACGTATTTCCATTCAAGTCACAGGGAATATTTACTTGCCTAATTTAACCATGAAAAGAAATCTTTACATGTCTGGGGCCTTAGTCACTTACTGGAAAAATCTGAGAATTGAGCTCAGGAAAAAATAAAGCAACACATTATTTTTTTTTATTTTTACCTCAAAGCATGAGATTATTAGTAGCTATGTGTTACCAGAGTTACTCCGAAAAAAATATGAGAAAAAAGTGTTAGCAGTTAGTCAGCTGTAATACTGAGGCATAGTTCAGGAGATGTCTTCCTTCCAAGAACCTAGGACTGATCACTTCTAAGAGGATCATATCAATGAGCTAATGAGGTTATCGAAGTACATCAACCACACAAATACACAGAAATATACTCACCTCTAACATCATCAGTTATTTGATTATTTCTTAATAAAGATTCATTAATGTACCGCAACCTTGTCTAGCGGCGCAGGAACACACTACTTCCCCTTTTGAGCGACAGCAAACTTAAGTGAAGGGGAAATTTGTAGCAGCTTATGATTGGCCATAAAGTTCATTGTGGTGGCCAAGAATGGAATTCGGGAATCTTGGTTTACAGCCATGAAGTGAAATGTTGTTTTTAGCAAAGCCAAACAAAATTCCAATGGACTTCAGAGGAGTAATGATTCCAGAACAAATTAGATAAATTGTCTCTAACACAAATACTGAAGTACACATACACTTAACTTAGAAAAGAAATAAGGGAAATTCCAGTAGCGATAGTTAACTTGGATTTCCAGAAGATTTTATAAAGTCCTGCTTGAAAAGCTTAAGAAAATTAAGCAGCTATAGGATATGATCCTCAAAAGGATAAATAGCTTGTTAAGATAGAAACAGCATTAGAGTAAATGGTGTGTTTTCACTGAGGAGAGTTTCCACAGGGTATGTGCTGGGATCGCTTATGTTCAGTATATTCATAAATGCCAAGATAAAGAGGCTACAAAGCTTGCTGATGATATTAATTTTTTCATAATGTAAAGACTGTAACAACTAGAAAAAAATGTGGAACAGAAGTTATGAGATTGAGTGGTTGCACTATAATGCAGATGCTACAAAACAGCAGCTGAAATTCCATGAACAAGCAGAAAATTTAAGTACACTAGGGCTTTTCAGCCTGGAAAGGAGGCACCGGAGCAGTGATGATCAAGATCTGTATGGTCAGAAGAATCAGAGAAAAACGCTCGTTCCCTCTTTCAACGCAAGAGCTATGATGATTCAAATTAAGTGACTATGTTAAAATCAAAATAGTGAAGGAAACGGTTCTTCACATAATATGTGACTAAATCATTGAACTTGCTTTGTTGTAACTGTTGCAGATACACAAATTTACTTTCACACTAGTTCAAGAAAGAGCTATGCTCAGTGACTTTCTCAACATACTAAAAACACTTCTGATAGGAAAGTCCCTATGCTGAAATTCTCAATGCCTGGGAAAGTAACAAAGGAGCATCTTGACACATCTACCCTCTTCTAGTACACTCCCATAGGCATTCATTCTTAGTGTTCAGCAAAGGACGTTGAGTCAAGCCAAGGGTTCATCTAGCAAAGTACGGTCATTCGGATTAGCTACACATCTGGCAGCATCCCTGAATTTATGGATTCAAGCACACATTTGTGAAAAGGGCATTCCTCATACCATATGACATAGATTTTACTTGGCAAAAAAAAAAAATCTCAAATCATATCCTAAATGTGATGTTCTACAGTCTCAAAATAAGTTTGTTTGGGGATTTTTTTTTTTTTTTTCAACTTACCTATGAGGTCTGTAGGCCCAGTCCCCAGATTTTCTCCTCTAATTGTCACTTTTGTCCATGAGATGCCTTCATTGGGAGAGATGCCAGTTACAAGTGGGGGCTGCCGTGCTCGAGACATGATGTCTACTCAGTTACTGAAAACCACGTTGCTTTTATCTGTTCAGCAAGAAACAATGATTTAAAAACAATAATTATATTATGTTTAAAAATATTAAAAATATTTTACGCTGTTCTTCTAAAATGGCAGAGCAACACAAATGTAAATATGGAACACCACCCTCAAAGCCATTTTCCATAGTCAAAAACCAATAAAGAATATCTAAATCTTCTTTGCACTTCCTTTAAGTATAGCTCTAGTTCTGAACTGTAAAGAAAAAGTATATTCAGAAAAATATTAAACCTGCAAAATGCTTAATGAGACTATATACAGACACTCCAAATCATTTATGTCAGAATTCAAATGAGCCTATTCAATCCTCTATTAGAAAGTTATTATTGTATTCCTTAGGAAGTTCAAAATTGCTAAGCTAAGTAATAGACTATGATTACATATTAGGATAACTTCCCCATCAAAATTAGACTTACTGGCACAGACAGTCCCATGGGAAGAAGCCCCCAGCACTTATTTGTAGGAAGCATCAACATTTACATAAACTGAGAAAATGAAAACATTACTTACAGACACTACACTAGCAGAGAATATCAACAAAACAAATACTATCCCAACAGAGCAACAAAAACGCACATAAAATTATTGAAGAAGCATTTCCAGAAGAATATTCCTTCACACCTGAAATTAGGAGTCAATTCAAACCAGTTTAATTAGCTCTGTAATACAAATACCAATATGGTACGCATGTTACGCGGTACATATTTATTTTACTATGCAACTGATCACTAATCCCTATGTCTTATTAGCAGTTTCCTTTGTACAACTCTGCAGCTATAACCAGAAGGTAAGTATAACCTGAAGTGCGTTAGCTCCCACCAACTTCTCCACATTTACAACACTTACTAAACATAGAGCCTGCCCATAGGTACACAGGTACTACAGAAGTCATAAGACAGGCAAAAAAAGTTTCTTTTAAGGAATTCCACAGTAATTTTGTATCACCCATTCCATTTCATGACTCCTGAATTCTTCTACTAAGACACAATAACATTCTTAAAATTCCTCATAAAAAAATTTTCATTTGGTATTCTGGAACTTTGTAAAGTTACCTATGATCAGCTTCTAATAAGAATTCATCTGTGTTAGAAAGGTAAGAACCTAAAATAACCTATAGGAAGAAATGTTTTTATTTCTATGAAAATCCAGGAAAGATGGAACAGTTTAGTATCCAAAAACCTTAGGTACACATATAGAACACTTTAGTGCACACAATTTTTAAAGTTCAGGTTGGTAAAAAAATACGTGGAATATGAACCAAGCTTTCTAAGGCTTCTCTTATTTTAACTTCAGATCAAGGTATATTTTCTATTTTCATTTGCTAATAGACAAGTCCATGAAACCCAGAATCTCTGTAAATCATCCCTAACAATAAACTGAAGTAAAGTTGTGGTTTCCGAGCACCTGAAGTTAGGAAATACCAGAATTAAGTAAGCTATCTTTTTTTCAGCCACTTCTGCATATACGAAATACATTCATTGTAACGTCATACCCCATGCTTCTACACAACCTCCCCAAATTTTTCAGTGTTACTAGGTAGATCTGCCATGAGGATCAAAGCAGCTCCCACTGACTGGTTTCTTTCTTCGTATTCTGAATGCACACTGAAAATGAAGATGGAAATCAGAAAGCCAGGAATAAGGAGGAAGATCTGGTGGTGAAAGTAATCAAATACTGCCCCTGGAACTGGATCTTGTCTCTTACCTATATTATAGATGCATAGCAGGTCACTCAGAATAAAACTTTACAGAAAGATATTTTTTTTTTCTTATCAGTTTCTGGGTGTCCAACATCAGAGCCCACAGCCACACCCAAAGCGAGTGTGACACGTACCCTGAACATAGGGAATGGTGCACAATGCTCCGAAATATTCAGGTCCTAAATAGCCACCTCAAATCTATAAATAGATCTGATCTTAAATGTCTGTTTCGTATTTTCACGTATTTAAAACAGGAATACTATCACACATCACAAAAGCTATTTTGAAGACAAATTCATTAACGTGGAAGGGCCATTTAGATACTCTGAATGCCACAGAACTATTAATATCTTCAGTGAACTTTTGAGACTACTTTTGAAGAGCACGTAACTAACAAGCGATGCAGATGCAAGCAAGAACATAGTAAGTTGGAGTACGTGAGCCATGTCCAGTACATGAAGGAAGTCTGGTAAGAGCCCATGATAACACACACAACATATGACTGGAACTAAGGTGGTTTGTTTTGGTTTTGTGTTTTTAACTGGCAAACCTCATAATATTTCTGGTTGACTTCACAACATTAAAAATTACATTATGTTTTTAACAAAACATTAATTTCCCATTTTTTTGCAAACAACAAACTGATGAAAAGGAATTAAGTTATGTAGTATCATATTGATGCTTCCATAAGTCTGTATGTAAAATACTGGAACTTTTTACATTAACCCAACATGAGTCTAGAGAAGTG
Source organism: Vanellus vanellus (assembly GCF_965231255.1). Lineage (NCBI taxonomy): Eukaryota > Metazoa > Chordata > Aves > Charadriiformes > Charadriidae > Vanellus > Vanellus vanellus. Next base: position 77,599,842 of record NC_138906.1, read on the forward strand.
CATAGTCAACAGATGCCATCTATAATCTTGTGGGTAGAACAGCACTGAAGGAGAGGAGGACTCTATCAGCAGATTACAAAGAAATCAGTTGACAGTCATCTCCAGCAATGGAAGAGAAGGTTGTTCTCCGGCAGACAGAGTCCCCTCCCTCCTGCCCTACTCCTGTTTCTTTCCCAGCACTGTTTCCCCCCCCCGTCTCTCTCAGACAGTGTCTGCCTCACTTCAAAACTGAGGCCAGGTGCCAGTCTTGCAGCTGAACTATTTCCTGCCCTTATCCTGCTGATTTTCCCTCTGACTTCTTATCCGTAAATTCGAGCAGGGAGGGAGAGGGAGGTTAATATCACAATACTCCTTTCAAATCTGGACACCTTGGTAACTCCTCTTCATTACCTCCAATTCCTTACCCCGAGCCTTCTTCTCCAGATCGCCCACCTGCACTACTGTTGATCCACTTTCTTGCCACAGCTGAAAACGATAGACCTGGTCTTCTGTCAAGACCCCTATCCTGGACTCACAAGGCTTGCCCAGTTTTCCTCTCATCTGTGCTGTATTCAAAGATACATTAACACAGCATTGCCTGACAAAACAACAGGCAGCACAATAAAAATAAGCTTCCCAGTTCCCTTGTTAAACTTAATACTACCTGGAGCGATCAGAATCCAAAATTACAGGGAGAGTCTTGTTTATTCCTATACAATTACAAGATGCATATTCACAGAAGTTCAGACCTTTCAAAATTTAATGTTTCCTCTGGCAACCTGTGCAAAGAGGATATTAGAGAAGAACCAGGTGCCTAAGTTTACCTAGAGTGAGGAGGACAAACTTCCTCATGACCTCATCTACATAGTCCTTGCAGCTTTGCCCATAGATCCTCAGCAGAGCTTGAAGATACACAACAGCTGTAAAGGAACAGTGGAGTTATGTCCCCACGTTCACACTGAGCCACCTTCTGCAGAAAGCAACATGTGTCAAAGACAATATAAAGACAACAGTGTATCAAAGACAACATAAAACACCTCTTTTAGTTTTCAGCAATTTTGTAAAGATTTATATAGAATGTTAATCAGTAACACAGATGTAAAAAAGACATCTTCAGGAACTCAGTGGTAATATGAAGAAATACTGAGGAAAACAAGTAAAATAGAAGCTACTTCAGTATTATTTGGTTGATTTTCTCCTCCTTACCCCCCCCCCCCCCAAAAAAAAAAAAAATGTTATGGTTCCCTTAAATTACAGCCATTGTTTCTTTCAAAATACCTAGGCACACAGGTAATTGGCTTGAATCAATACCAAAACTCAAAAGTAATATTACAACATATTTTTCTGGATTTTAGAAATTGGCACTAGATCCCTCTTTGTGATGAGCTAAATAAATGTAATAAAAATGCTGAGCCTCCTGAGGTCTAACATTTTTTCTAAAGTATTTCCATACTTACTGCAGAATTGCTTTAAAATACCTCACTGGAATGAGAATACCACAGTAAATCTCAACACATCACAAAAGCACTACAGCACTGAAATGTTCTATTATTATTATTTTTAAAAAACAATTGGTTTCTTTTATTTCAAAGAGTAAGTTTAGGAACTCTATGGAATCTGTCTTTACCACAAATATCAAACAAATGCTTGGGACCCTTCAATTAATTTATAGTATTTCCTCTCCTTCATGACAAACATGTCAATAGTTAGAATAACTGAACTGCCTATTGGGAAGCCTAGCTGGTATACTACTGTAGCTCAAAAGCAAGTTTCCAATTTTTTAAATTATTTAAGGCAAAGCTGAAAAAATAATTACTTTTTCATTTCATTAAAAGTTACAACCACCTAATTTAGAGCTTTTGTTGCAATTCTATATATTGCCATAACGAGAAATTTTATTCTTTACAAATATGTATTATGTATAAAATAATAATAATCATCATTTTAAAAGCAGCCTCTTACCAAAAGACTGTTTCTTATACAGACTAGGGGAGACTGCATAAAGACAGTTTTCTATACAAGATATTTCCTCTGAGGAGCCAGGCTCACCGAAGATGTGTTGAGAAGAGTATTTTTTTGCAATGGACAACCTTCCACTCTAACAGGTCTCTTTCGCTCTTTACTCTCCACCCTCCACCCCCTTTTTTAAACTTCATTTCCTCAGAATATCTCCCCAACAGTTTAACATGGATGACATCTGTTTGACTGCTCCCATGATCTTGCCTGTATTATGATCTTGCCCATATTATTCTATTATTCTGTCATAATTCTTGTTATGAAAGTGCAAGGAGTTAGAAAGCCTCTGCAAAGACCACCTACTACAAAGCCCACCTACTACAAAGCCATCTTGAAAAATGGCTTTCATAAACATCATCTTCATCCTTTACACGAGCTTCTCAAATAAACTATCATCTCACAAAGGTTTGGTTCAAAAAAAAAAAAAAAAAAGAAAAAAGAAAATCCAGACAATTCTGAACATTACAAGCTTGCTAAAGAGGGGGCATCCTCACAATCTATCCTATAAAAGCCACTTTAGAAACAAATAATGAAGAAAAGAAGTATGGCCCAACATAAGGGAAAATACAAGTCTAGTTGCCTTTTTGACTTTTGTAAACCTTCAGTTGGTTTAAAACAAGAGTTCTTAAACAGGTTTCCCCATTCAATTTTCAATAGCGAGCAGAGAAGAAGCACAAAGTAAAATGCCAATAGCTACCATACCTGTTCTGTAAAGCAGAGTAATGCTTACCACTCTGGAAGAAGTACCAGAACATGAAAAAAGCGAACAACAGATGGTCAGAATTTAAGGATATTAAATTGACTGGTAAATTGAAATCCCAAAGCAAAACTACAAACATCATGAAGGCATGGAACTTCAGGAGACAAGTAACAAGCAGGTGTCACTTCACAAATTTCACTAGTGGAAAAATTAGCAGTTGAAATGTTTTAGAAGTCAGAAACTCGTTTTTAAAACAAGATAGCAAGTTGGCTCCAGTTACTGAAAATTCAGTTAAGTTAAAGTTTTCAGCGTTACTTTGCCAGACACTGAACTTAAAAGACTGTCTTGGAGGAAGATAGACTCAAGGTCAATGCAAGTGCCATAGTCATCTAGCAAAGGGAATCTAAGCTGTCAAGAAGGGAGGAAAGAAAAAAGCCTATTTGTCATCGCTGAGAAAGTCTAACCTACAAGCAAGCATGCAGGTCTTCAGGTATCAAATATTTATTCTCACTCATATATACGTGACAGAATATAATTTTAAAAATATTTTGAGGCAGATACAGCAGGAATGTCCGAAGAATCACCCATGTTCAAATCACAGTATGCCTCAGATGTTGTTGTTTACTTTTTTTAAAAACAAACCAAACTGAAACTAGTAGGTGAGGTACTCTTATCACACTAATATCACAGCACTAAATGCTTTCCAAATGAACAGATTTATGAAGCACCCTTTTTTAAACAAGCAATAAATACTCAGATTCCAGAACCTAGGTGATGGCCTTTTCACCTTACACTACACAAACTTGTGCTTCTATTAAATAAATCTATTAATTTGTTTTCAGTAGAAAACCCAAAGAATCCCCCGAGCACAACACGCTACGACAGAGTTGGTGAAGGGACACTACAAATGACCCCAAGAAGGACGACAAAGCAAGAAGTTTCCTACACGTTTGTACTCATCAAAACCATTACAAAATTATGAAAAACGCTATTGCAATCTTTTCTGTGCTTTATCTTCCCAACAATATAAATTCAGACAGACAATCTACATAAACCAAGATTTAAATGCATCCAAAAAGCAGCACTGTGAAAATAACTGACATTTATTAACCCCTCTGGAGATCTTCAGTGCCCTAGAATTTCCACAGCCTTCAACACTGCATTAATAATACAAAGTCCATTCCTGCAAGCCTGCCAGAAAAGACTGGGAAGTGAATAAGCTAAACAATGCTGAAATTCCAAGTGATATTAAGAATCTATGCATGTTTATTTAAATAATAAAAGAAGACTTGTCAATTTAAACAAGAAGTGCTCACGAACCTCACATGGGGGGGTGGGGGGGAACAACTCTTCAAAACACCGCTAAGCTAGTTATAATGAAAAGATGAACAAACATAAAAAATGGGGTAACTTCACCGTCACACAGGAAAAACAAAGCCTCATTTGTCTTGCCCTGTCATATCCGGCATGTTGACTCAAGCCAATATTAACACTGACAAACATGTTAACCTACAGGACAATATTACATGCCAAAATCAGTTTCAATTTGGGAAGATGTGCAAGTTTTGCAATTGAGAGGGCAAATGAGAAAAAAGAAAAGATTTGGACTATTAAATGATGTAATAGGATAGCCTTCTCTTTATAATATTCCAATCAGTCACGAAGGGCGTACTAGAGATTTTAGTTTTAGGGCAGTCAGTTTTGCTTTCACAATCGCCATACTTGCAATTTTCCTCAGTATCTCAGAGGTCCTCTTTCCTTAACCCAGCAAGGTACATCTTCATGGCTATCTATCTTGACAGAGTGAAAGCAAAATAATCACAGCACTCAGCAATACCATTAACATTTCTGAGTCACAAGGGATTAAAAGGCCAGACCCAAGGCAGATGCTGCGTGAGCCCTCGACAGAGGGGTTGAGCGCCCGTTGCAGCCTGGGCTGCAGCTGCGAGGGATTGACACCGCTAACTGCGGAACCCAGCTCAGGAGAAACTCCGGGCACAGTTCCGGCATCCGAAATAAATTAAAGTAAACAGTGTTGCTCTCTCTCATCCACCCTGTTAGCAGCCTCTCGGTTGAGCTGGAGACCACACACCCAGACCACACAGCACCAGCTGAACTCCCTCGCACGCAACATCTAGAAGCTGTCACTCTGCTGAGGTATGAGGGGGAAGAGGGGGGGCAGGAGTGAGTGTGTTTAGAAAAGCTGCTTGCTCTCTCCTCCTATCGTTACAGCTGGTTATGTTTTGTGTGGTTGGGAAGGAGGGAAAGGGAGGGATAAAAAAAAAAAACCACGACCTATAAACCTCACTAAGAAAACATATTGGTCTTGGCCTTTTGTAGTAATGATTTGCACTCCTCCTGTACTAGTTTAGTAGCTGATGAAGGGCTAACAAAGCATCCATTTAACATCAATTAACCTTCTATCTATCACACGTCAAAGAAAATAATCTAGACTAGTATAAATCCATTTCCTTGCACATGTTAAATGACAGCATCTTATCAGTTATGATGTACAGCATACCTATACATTGATGTATTTTTACATCAGGAATCTTGACAAATTATTTATTTGGGGAGGCAAGAGATTCCCCACAAGGAACAATTAACAGCACAAATGCCATTACAACATCAAAACGTCAAATTTTTCCACAAACATACCATTGTAAAATGAAGTTTTGTTCATTAGTATCTCACACCGTAAACAACCTGAAGGAAATTAATGAGCCTACATATTAACACTGAGTTTGTGACCCATCAGCAAGAAGTAAAAATAGCAAACCTCTAAAAATAGATTAAAAAGAACATTAATCTATAATACAGATGAACAGAGGCTTTTAAGATGGGGAGGGAAGGGGGGAATCCTTTGTTTCTTTTAGTTCAGAAAATCATTTCATCTGCCAATTATATCGCCTGTTCAAACAGAAAAAGCTGAGTAATACATTTGAAGAATTTTAAAATGTATTTAAGTCAGTCTACTTTAAAAAAAAAAAAAAATTCCCTTCCCTCTAGTCTGCCACCACAAACACACATACCTCCTCCATCAAACACACCAGCACACGAATTTAATTTAATCCACATACACAGTCTGAACAGTCTAGAACCACAGTCACATTTTCACCTCAACTCAAAATCTATTTACCTAAGTGACAATGACAATTTCCAAGTGCCACTATTAAACAAAACCATCAATACTACAATAATCCAAATGTCAACATTAGCCTTATAAACTTGGATTAGGACATTGTTGTTTGGGGAAAAACTTAAGGTGAGATGTTTGTTGGAATTTTTTATTATCAAATACATTTTCAAAAAAGTTAGCTTTAAAGTTCCATAATTTCAGATTGAAAATAAATTATTCCCCCAATTTATTAATTAGGTCTACGTGCTGGTTTATAGCAGTTCTTGAATGCAAACTTTTGCTAGTATATTCAATGCTACAGCACTTATTCATTACCAAGACTGAAGTCAAACCAATTTAAGTTTTCTGAAAGTTTGTTCCGGTCATACTGAATTGGCTAAAAAAGGGCGATACCGTAGAAGAAAGTGTAATTTAAGAAAGTCTGAACACAGATGTTTCTCCCCAAATGTTCCGCTATTTTCATTATAAATGGCACTACAACTCCACAGAAATTAAGTCATCTACTTGGTTAAAAGCTTCTGTATTTATTATCTGACACATCACTATAAGCTAGCAACGTTGTGAAGAAAAGCCTTAAACATCTATATATAAACATATATATAGAAAAAAGTCAACTCGGCTTTACACAAAACCATACCACAGATGGCCATAAATCTCCCATTAATTTCTAAATTCTCACAAAGCACATGCTTTCCTACATCTGCTTCTACCTCCAACATGCAGCAGTTTGCTTCATCTAGAAGTCATTCTCGTTACTGCCCTCCAGTTAAACCATTCATCCCTCTTTTGTTCTAAAGTTATTCATAATTTTCTGCACATTATTGTAGCTATTAGGAAAACGGTAAAGAATCTTAATACCCTCATCATCCCTCTATCTTATGTTCCTCACAGGCAGAAATTCAAAAACAATATTTCAAGCATCAAAAACTTTCAAATATGTTTATGCAAATGCATTCTGAAAGATCCAGAAGTTCTGAAAAATAAACTAAATAAATCCCAATGGGATAGGATATTTTTTTCTAGAGAAAAGAAACAAGACACCACAGATTTTTTTCTAAGCCCTGTAACTATACACAATATTCTTTATAAAAACACTATATGACCACTGTAATTACACAGTTCACATGGTTGAAGTTTTAACTTGGTTGCTTGTAGGCAGGACAGCAACACCAAATTTAACATTTGCTCCGTGTCTTTTTTGGCATTTCCTTTTGTTTCAAAAATATTTAAAAGAGGAGACATGCACTTGTGTTACTGAGATTCCTGTATTTTTCATGTTCTCTCCCGAACACCTCTTTCTGGCCGCTGGTCAGGGAAGTACTCAAGACATATGCTATAGCATCTTTCTCTATTCACATGGCCAAACACATGCTCAAGTATTTCACTGAGAGCCTGAGTGCACACGTATTTTTCAGACATATTTCAGCCTGCCTCTGCCTTACATACTCTCAATCTTCATTTCCATTCATCCACCTAAAATCCCATCTGCTGTACAGAACTATCATGCCTTCAGAGTAGTATAAGTTGTCTTGTGAAAAGCAGAAGTTCCCCTGCCTTCTATGCTGATGAAAAGGAAACACGAGAAAAACCCATCAGGTATATACATAGCTCCTTAACTTTTTGCCAAAAATCTAATGTTTGCTTTTCCTGCAAGAAGCGAGTTACACATGTTAAAACCACAGTGAGATTTGAGGCATCACAAGACTCACAGCATTCTTAAATAAAAAATTTGAAGTCATTGCTTTTTAGTTGGTATATTTTAAGATTATCTCAAAAGATCCACTTAGTTTGTCCTCAATACAAAACTGGGCATCTAAAAAAAGAATTTTTTGCTCAGCATAGCCCTAAATCTTTAACTACTACAGGCTTTTTGATGAACTTCCAAATACAGGGTACATTGCTTTCAAGTTATCCACAAAGTGAAAGAAAAAATACAAGTCTAAGTATACCTAAAAATCACTGATTTATATGTAATCTTATCCACAGACACTTTTACACTGCCCGAGTCCCCACTGGCTTCTGCACAATATAGCCTAAGGTCTGCTTTTGAGAATTTAACTGAACATCAGGGAATCTGTAGTTGCCTTAAGGTCAAGAGAAAACCAGACCCATTAAGGGCTCGGTGTCCCAGAAATTTTGTTATCCTTAAAAACAAACCAAATAAAATTAGAACAGAAACAAAGGCTTTCACACCTATCATTGACTGCAGTAACAGTATTTTCTACTGAAAATGCTGAACATACTGTCTGCAGATTAATTAATAACAACTGTTGTCAAAAAAGGCTATACAGTCCGATTCCCTTTTGAAGAAAAAGCACTAAATAATATAATAATATAATAATATAAGAAGTAGAATCACAAACAACTTCTCCATAGGAGGGAGGGGAGATGTTTGACTTAGTGTTGTTTAAAATATTAAATACTTAGCTTACCTTTCCCTAAGCAAAGCATGCAACATACCAATCACACAACTAATCCTTATTTTCAGGCATTTCTCTCATTACTTAGTTTCTAGGAAAAAGGTTTCAGGTTCCTTCCCCCCCTCACCCACCCCAGGGGTTCACAAAAATGAGTTCTCACTTCTGCCCTTCCCTCCTCTAACTTTTGGCATTGGGAGAACAATCCAACTGCTTTTGAACTGAAATACTGACGGGAATTCTAGAAAATAATTTTCAGGCTAAGGTACAAAAATTTTAATCAGCTTTATTTTTAAATTGATACTTTGCAAGCTGTAAACACAGACCTTTGCTTTAATGTTCAGCACAAAAGATGAAACAGAATCTGATGTGACTGCGCTGTGCACGTGCTGTCTAATCATCCCTCATCCTACAAGCACCTTTACAAACAAGATTTCTCCCATTACCAAGCACCATATTTCTCCCCTGGGAAAAGTAATTTGAAAGACAAGTTGCACAGCACAGATTTACAGAATGTAGGTGGTCCAAGACGGAAAGTCAAACTTAAGCTGAAGAGCTAATAACTGACTTCTACTAAAAGATAGCTGTTTTCAGATTTTGATCCTTCAGCATACTTAAGTACAGCAGCAGATTTCACTCTTACTGAAAAACTCACATAGAAAATAAATTCACTGTAACATGTACAATAACGAGTATTATTTTCCAGTCATTTTCATTGTAAAATGAAGTACTACTGATTTCTCCTGTGGAAGATTTTCTGTACCTGCTTGCATAACTACATAGTGATGTACAGCTATTCAAAATACATTCAAGTAATGCAGATCTGCGCTTCACAGGCTGTTTTGCCCTGGAATACAAAACTGTAACTGTAGATTATTTCATGGATACTTTCAACAGCTGTCAGAATTCTGTTTTTAAGAACACCTTCTATACTCACTCTTCTGTTACCATCCTATTGAGATATTACTTTTTTCTTTTCTCCTTTTTTTAAAGTGAAGTAAGAAAGCAGAAAAGCACAAAATAAACAGAATTAAAATAAACCTGATGCTTAGTTTCAAGTACAGTGCTTAAGACTTAGTGGATTTACAGCTAAGCACATCAGCATATTGAAAGAAATTAAGTATGGTTTAACATAACATATCTCAAAGTTCTCATCACTGAAAGAGGTCACTTGCCTCTGCCGTTCTAGTCAACCCACTTATGCTTTAGTCCACCTTCACTGTGAGGAGTAGCATAATAACGAACCGACTGTATCAGTGGATACAGTTTCTTTTTAATAGGACCTCGGGAAAACAATTGGAGGATTACATATTTTAACATCTTTATGCTCTCAACACCTCAAATGCTCTCAACACCTAGCAAAAAAATCTCTGCTCATTCACAATAAATCCTATGACTCAAAAAAAAAAAAAATCTGAATACTACAGATTCAAAATACTTAGCGAACAGTACCTTTTGAACTGAAAATGAAACCATTTCTCCACACAATATCCACTGCTCAAAGGGCAAGGTGCTAAATGTTTTACTTTAAAGGCTTTTTTTTTTTTTAATTACATTCATGACTTAGAACTTTAAGGGGTTTTCAAATTAATTCTAAAAATGTCCATTAACCTAGACTCAGCACTAATATCTGACAAAGCAATTGCAGCATTAAAAATCCCTCATCCTATAAAGTCCATAAAAATATTGTAATCTATTGAATGAAGGCCATGAAAATGCAAGACAACTCTACATTTTGCTTAAAAAAAAACAAACCAAAACAAAACAAAAAAACAGCACAAGTCTGATTGGTAGCGTGCTTTTAATATGTAGTTTCACCTCTGACACATACTAAACAAAGTTAAGTTTTCCATACACAAAAAACCCTTACCATTACAATGTAAATTAATGGTATTTTCAGTGAGGTAAGTCATACCAGTATAATGCAAATCATCACATCCTGTTTTAAATGACGTTTAAGACGACAGAAATCCCATCTAAGAAAAAACATTGCTGTCTGAGGGTGGGCATAAAACTCAAAACCAGTAAACTAAGCTGTCCATGGGAAAGCAATCAGCGGCAAGACATGCCTTTTGCTCCTTCTTGCTGGGTCGGTGCAAGCTGTGATAGATATTATAGAAATAGAGAACCAAGAATTACAGAACTTTTCTTCTTCAGGTGAGCAAAACGTAAAGCAAGAAAACAGACCTGTCTTCCTAAGCCACAAGTTTATTTGTAGTTTACATTGAATAAAACAAACAAATAGAAGTCCTTTAAATGTTTTGACAACTTTACCAAAAGCAAAACAAAGTCTACAGTAATAAAATGCATACAAATCACTAAAGGAGAAAAGAGACTGTTTACTTATTTTAAGAATTACCAGAAAACCTGAAAAGTTGAAGTGAGATTACTATTTTAAACTAAAGTTTTAAGACTGAATATTTGTAGGTTAGATTTAATCTGATGTTCTCTCAGAGTTAAAATGGCTTAATACTTCACTGGCTTTCAATTCAAAGCTTTCAAGTGTATGGCTAGAAGTTGTTAATCCACAGTGAGCAAGCAAACTGCAGTAAATAGAAAAAATGGGGGGGGGAGGAGACAGAAAAGGAAAAATTGACAGTGTAGAAGGAACACTATTTTGAAAACCAGTCAAACTGGACAGAATGGGAAACTCCATTTTGGAAATAGGATCATCCCCATTTTCAGACACCTGCTCCTCTTGATAAGAGATCCTTTTCAGGTTCGTAATTAAGATATTGAAGAGGCAAGGAAGAAAGATGTTTGATCACCCAGCTCATGACCCTCCTGGACTGCAATGCAATCTAAGTGAGGGAGAAATGTAGAACTGGGTAGAGAGTAAAAAAAAAAAAAAAAAAAAAAAAAAAAAAATTTAAGTCACAGAGTAAGTGTTACGCTTCCAGTTAGATATCAATGAAAACAGTCACCTCTCAACCAGTATATGTTATTTTGATTTGTTCCACGTTCCTTACTATGGTGCTTTCTTACTGTAACTTGCCTAAGTACACACTCATTTTGGAGGAGTTATTTCTGAAACTTTACAGTACCACTGAATAGCAAGTTATAAAAAACAGACCCGCAGATAACCAGCTCTTCAGAGCTCAGACCTCACCTCTCCCCTGCTTATTTCCTCTACGCCCCCCCACCCAGCGCACCCACACGCAAACACTTTGTTGAGCTGAACGATATAAGACAGTCCCAGACCAGCCTCCTTTCATCGTATACCCAAGCGGGCCCTGAGGCTCTGGACAGGCTGTTGTCAGCAACGACACACAAAGCCCAAAGCCACTGATGTGCAGCCCTGCCCGCTGCCTCCCAGGGCCAGCCCCACCAGCTCTGAGAAGGACTCCCTCACAAAGCGCTCCCGGGCCTGAGCGCAACCTCTCACAGCCACCGCCGCCCAACAAACACCCACCCGCCGGCAGGACACCGTGTGCCCCCCCCCCCCCAAACCCACCCCTCGGGGGACGGGCGACGGGGATCCCCCTTGCCCCGCCGGCGGTGCCCCGGTTCCTGTCACGGGGCTGAGGGAAAGCGAGCCGGGAAGTCACCACCTCTTTCCCTCGCCAGGCGGCCCGGCGGGACCCGGCGAGCAGCCACCGGCCTCGGGGAAAAGACGAGTGGCCGCCCGCCCCCGCTCCCACGGCGGGGCCAGCAGATGCCTCTAGGGAGGCTGAGGAGGAGCCGCCACCGCGCCTCTACGGCCGTTAACGACAATTCCATCCCCGCTTCCCCCCACCCGGGGCTGAGGCGGGGCCTGGGACGCGACACTCGACCCCGCCCGGCGGGCGAGAGCCTCGACACCCCCACCCCGGGGAGCGGGAGAGGAAGAAGGGGGGAGGCCGAAGGAGCCGGAGCTGCCCCGCTGAGAGCCCGGCGGAGGAAGAGCGGGGCGGGAGGCCAGAGACTGTCACTCACCGGCCGCCGCGTTCGTATCCGGCACCTGGGGCTGCTCCGCTCCCAGCAGCGCCTCCGCGTCCGGCGGGCACAGACACCTCCAGCCGCTGCCCGAGAAAATCGATGGAACACGGAGCGATCGAGCGAGGGCGGGGGACGGGAAGCAGCCGCCGGGGCCACGAGCCCCGCCCCCTTGCAGGCACCGCCCTGCGCGCACCGCCTCCCGCGCCCTCTCGCCATCTTAACCCTGAGGTGAAAGTGTTGAGGGCAGCGGGAGCTGGTGCGTTGGTGGAAGAGGGGCGAGGGAAGAGGAAAATTATCATAACAGTGGCGGTGACGGCAAAGACGACAACGACAGCGATACTAAATAATGATAATAAACCCGGTGGTTTACAACTGTAAAAAACTGGTGTGGCGGTGTGAGGGGAGGGCTCAGCTATGGGAATGGGTCCCACTTTTCCAATGAAGAAGTAGAAATGTTTCTTACCAAACGTGCCCTCTGCCTGGGGATGAGGGCTCTGGACACCGGCTCTTTTTGCTTTTGGAAAAGCCCAGCACATCTCCCTTCTCCCATTTTTCTGGGATTGTTCAAAATTTTCAGTTGCGAAAGCCAAGTCTGGACAAAATCTTAATGGGAAGGGGAGGAAAAGCAGAGAGAAAACACAGAAGGAAGAATCTGTTGCTCAAGTTTTGCCAAACCAGATGTAAACCAGGACTTTAGCAGGAAAACAAATTACCTTTCATAAAACCTCAAAGAACTTGAGCACCGTAAAAAGCATTATGGCCAATAAATTTTCCTTGCTTTTTTTCCCAGAAGTTAAAGACACCCAAGCTAAATTAGTAGGCTGTAATATCTTGTCACACGAATAAAGAGCACTTAGACTCTTTCCTTTGGGTTCTGTAAATTGTTGCACAGCATCTCTCAGGGGGAAAATCATGGAATCTTCAGAGTTGGAAGGGACCTCTAGAGATCATCTAGTCCAACTCCCCTGCTAAAGCAGGATTACCCAGAGCACATTACTCAGGACTGCATCCAGGCGGGTCTTGAAAATCTCCAGAGAAGGGGACTCCACAACCTCCCTGGGCAGCCTGTGCCAGTGCTCTGTCACCCTCACCGTAAAGAAGTTTTTCCGTGTATTTGAACGGAACTTCCTATGTTCCAACTCGTGCCCGTTGCCCCTCGTCCTGTCACTGGGAACCACTGAAAAGAGCCTGGCTCCATCCTCCTTCAACCCACCCTTTAGATACTTGTAAGAAATTCTTGTAAATGAGAGTGTCGGGTGTCTATCTTTTCTCTAATTACCTCCACAGTTTTCACTAGTGACTCTGCGGTTTTCTGCTAATACCCAATGCAGAAAGAGAGCTCTTCCGTCCTCTAAGAAGAGTGAAGTTGGCATCATATTAAAAAAAAAAAAGTGTATCTATTTGCCACCCATTTCAAAATTATGTTTTTCCTCCATGACAGCTTGTTAGCATTTTCTCATTAAACATCTGTCATTGGATGTGCCAAATAAAACCCCCACCTTGAGAGGTTTGGTTGATACGGAAGGCCCCACCCAGCACACTGCATACCCGGGTCCCAGCCCTGCCCAGTGCCCTCTGGGAGTGGGTACCTGTGCCCCAAAACCCCCTTGACTTTAGTGGGGGTCTGTAAAGGCAGCTGTCTCCCCAGAAGATTTTGTAATAAAGAAACGTGAATTTAGATGTAGTTCAGTGGCAAACTGCAGTGCCAGACTGAAGTTCTCTTGCGGAGTTGGCTGCATCATCACCTCTGTTGTAAATGCAGATACCCTAAAAAGGTGAATCGTTAAGAAGAGGGAGCCTGAACTTGAGAAGAGACCCCCCCCAACATCAGCTGAAGTGAGAAAAAGTGCGAGGCCTTTTGCTTCTGAAAATGTCACCTAGCCCTCCACTTTTAGAGTTTTTTAACCTGCTGTTTCTAAACAGCTGCTCAGCAGTGGTTTTATCCAGACTTTGGCCCTGGGGAACTTGTCAGAACAGCACAACCAGGCTAAACTCTGCAACGACAGAGGCCTTATAAATGGTATATGTAGGTTCCTCACAGGCATCCACATAGGCAAATCTTCCAGTTACCAAGAGCAGCATCCAGGACTCTTACAATCTGCAAGGGCCCTGGATAATATTGTCGATGAAGAACTTCCTGTGTGCTGCACTTTGTTGGATCTACTGTGGGTGGTTTTCCCAGCTGATGTGTGGTGACCTTGTTGTAACTATCGCCAACCCCTTCAGTGACTCCTGAACAAAGCTGATGGTGACTGACTGTAGATTTGACTCACTGGAGAAAAGAAACACTGCCCCACACATCTCTTTAGAACAAAAGGAGGAAAACTAACGCTATTATTATATATATCTCTCATATATATAGCTTATAATGTATATACCATAATATATAGTATATATTTGCTGTCATGTATAATGCTGCTAATATAAATATATTACTCCATGCAACTCCAGATACCGTTAAAGAGATTAATCTATGCTGTTAAAACTGAGGAAAGAAATGACAAGTTGTAATATAATGACATGGTAAATAGTAAATATTATACCTCATAGAGGTCACAAGAGTAATTGTTCATTCATGCCTTTTGCTAATCCATTTATGCAGATTTGACAGCGATCTGTAAACATTACATCTCTCTACAAAGTTGGGTAAACAGATTTGAAAGCCAAGAGAGGTTATTATGATCATCTTGTCTAACCTGAATATTGAACGCTGTAGAATTTCCTCCAGCGATTCCCACACCAAGCTCTTTCTGTAGTTGTTTCTTAGAAAGGTGTCTTCATTTTATTTTAATGAACTGGACAAATGGCAAATCCACCACTGCACTTTTGAAGATTTCTCCATGGTTACCCTAATGCGTACCATGCTACCCTAACATAAAAAATAACTGATAGAAATATAAATGATGTTTGAAAAGGTAAACTCATCTAGCTGCAGCATCTGTCCATTGCAAGCCTGCTTCTTGTTAACAGAAATATCTTCTTTTAAGACGTTTGTAAAATACAGCAGATTTACTCCTTCACCTTCTCTTGATAAACTGTATGGAATAAACTTTGATTCTGCACTGTATAACCACCTTTCCAGAACTGTTCTCTTTTCTGAATGCTTTTAAGCTTACAACTATCACCTTACTTTTTTGACATGTGGACGTCCAAACCAGACCTTTCCCTACTTCTGTTTGAATTCATGAGGTGAATATTATAACCAGGGAAATCTAAGGAACAGAAAAGAGCTAAGAAGCTTAAGGTTGAAAATGACATTAAGAAATCACCCCTTGTAGTCCTTTGCTTTGCCCCAAAACAAGATCAACTACTCCTTTGTTATAACATAACTGTTTCTTCAATCTTGCTCTTAAAGACTTCCCAGTATGGTGCTTTTGCCATCTCCTCAGGCAATCTTCCCCCCTGTTTCCCTACCCTTATCACTAAAGGTCTTTTTTTCTAATATACACCCTGAATATATCCCCTACTGCAATTTCAGTCTGTTAGTGAAAGGTCTGTCTTTGCTGGGCCCAGAGAAAGGGACTGTTTGCTGCCTCCCTGTAGCAGCCTTTTACGTATTTAAAGGGTCTATCCCCTGTATGTTCTTTTCCTCATTAAACCAACCAGTCCCATTAGTATCCTGATAGTTAATGCGTTCTGGACTGGTAACTGAGCTTGATCTCAGCTTCACGCTTCTGCAGTCACGCAGTGTCATTCTGGAAGTGCAGTGCCCCAAGCCAAGCATGGTCCAGGTGAAAAACATTTTAAAAAAGGAAAAAAAAAAATTGAAGTCCTACCATGGGTTAGCAGAGCAAAATAACTGCTTTGCCTATTTTGCAGCCTGGCTTCCTGTTCCTTCCCCTTCATGTGGCATTTGCTTTTTTACTACAGCATAACAGCAGCGACTTGTGTTCAGCCTGTGATTCACTCTACATTTTTTTTCTATGCAACTGTAATCCTGTTTACTTTTCCCTTTCCTGCATCTGGAGAACTGATGATACTATGTGTAATAGACCATACTTGCACCTATTGAATGCTATCTTTTTTGGTTTTCTTAAAAAAAAAAATCCCCAGTTTGACAGAATCCCTCTGAATTCTAATTCTGTTCTCAACACACTTTTAGCTGCTCTCTTCTTCATGTCACTTCCAAATGTAACAAGCTTAGTCTCTATTCTGTTCTTCAGATGTTTTATAAGTAGCATCAAATAGAGAATAGACCCTCAAGGAACCTCTTTCAATACATCTCTCCATTTTGATAGCGGTCCAATTTTGCTAACTTTTCCTCAGCCCTCCTTTTTCTGACCCCATGGGATTTTCAATCTGGATCATATTGTCTTTGCATATTCTTGAGATACGTGGCCAAAAGCTTTACTAAAAAGATACATGACTTTTTTAATACTTCTCCCCTTTGTATAACACCTGTTACCTTGTTGTAAAAGGAAATCAGATTGGTTTAACAGGATTTGTTCTTGACAAATCCATGTTCGTTGTTACTTGTCTGTCTGCCTCCTAATGCTTACAGATGGTTTGCTTGACTTTTTCCACAAACTGAAGCTACCTGATCTATGACTCACCAGCTCCTCCCTTTTTCTATGTGTACTTAATGTAAGCCTGAATGATTGAAATTAAGGTGGCTGTTTCCATGCCCATGAGAGGTGCCTTCTGAACCAGAGATCAGTAACTTGCCAAAGCCGTGGCAGTAGTACCAGGAGCAGAGCCAAGAAGCTCAACCAGTCCTGACCTGCTCTAACAAATCTATAATCCTTGCACAACCTTTCTTCACCTCCTTGGTTCCACTTCCCTTTATTTTTCTGATCCATCGATGGAACATTCCTGCAGATGTTGGCTTCTAGCAGCTCCTATAGATTTTATGAAAAATTCATACAGATATTTCAATTTCCAAGCAGACTTCCTGTGTTGTATTATGCAGCCAAGGCCACCTGCTTTCTGCTTCCTCCTAAATTGAAAATCACCTGGATCTGTGTTGTGAAACCAACATCCAGGAAGTGATCTACTTAAATCTTACACTCCTATTTCTTTTTCAAACAAGTAAGTTCTTTGTCGCTAGCAGCATTTTGGCCATTATCTGGGAGTTTAAGCCAGAAAACTTCATTATGGAGTGAAATATATTTATCTTAGCTGAAAGGTGAGAGAGAAAGCAACAACTTACTGATCAGTGTTTTCCCCCAGATGATTTCTGGTATGGTTCAAAAGAAACAACATATAAATTAATGCACACAATATTTTGAGTTTTCTTGCAGAACACGTACAGTCACTTTTTCCACATCAAACGGAAAATGCAGTCTTTTGCACTTTAAACCATTTCCAACAGTACACAAAATTCTCTCACTCTTTCACTTTCTTGGCTAACACCACCCTAATTCTTCCCTTTCAAGGCCTATCCAAGGAATGTGTGCACTACTGACCCAGAGGCATTGTTTCTCTAAACAGCACCAACGAAACAAATTATTAAATTACTTTCTGCAGCTAAAAATACTGAATGCTGTATACTACAGCTCTGTCAAGGGTGTCACTACTAAGTTGCATCAGTTTAAATACTGCTTGGAACCAACCTTCATCTGCAGTGTGTATTTTAAAACAATGGATAGGGAGGAAAAAGTTGAAACCTAAACCAACTTAAAATTATGCCACATTTCTTCTCAAAGGAAAAAAAACCCAACCCAATCCTCCTTCAAAGACCATTTCACAGTTTTTGTCCCTCAATTTCTGGGTCAAATTCTGTCTCTCTTTTTCACAAGACCAAACTCTGGCACAACTGCTTTCATTTCCGTGCTTTCGGGAATAAGCAGGGGAAAGCTGTTCATTAGATATTTTTTCACAGACTTCTGAAATCGTGTTGAGTGAGGGCAGGGATCAGATCTCCTGTTCTGAACTGAACTGTGCCTATGGGACAGTTCATCCCTTGCCTGTGCACCCCAGCTCCCCTCCACTGGCAGCGAGCGTACCTCTGCTCCGGTAGCAGTCAGTACATCCCGATGTATCCTAGTGAAAATCAGCCTGAGAAGCAAAGAATGATTATTTAATTATCATTCAGGCTCATTTTGATGGAACCAAGTTGTTTCCCTCACTTGCCCCATTCAGTGGCTCTGCTGACATGTGCCTCTAGAGAGAAGATGTGACAAGCAGCCCAAGGTCGGCTGGATTTTGCCACCACTGGTGTTTGCTCACCAGGGTGCCTATCCGCTTGTAATTTCACATGTATGTGCAATTTCTTGCAGGAAGATGGCTTTATATTACATGTATTTCCGGGCCAGATCCATTTTGCCATTACAACTGTTCAATATGTAGTACGATGGGGACTGTTCTTTGGCAATTGATACATAACAATAAATAATCAGTTCTGATAACACGAGAAGTGTATCATGTACACACATACTTGCAAAGACACATTTATTTTAAAGGAAATGATATAGGGGGGGTTGTGTTTCGTATTACAAATAAAGATTCCATCTATTTCTAAACCCCTATTGACTGTACTTTTTTTTTCTTCCTAAGTTTCCCTCTCTCTCTTCTTCTTTCCTCTCTTCTTCCTCTCATCCTCCTGATCTCTAATTCTCCTATGGTGAAAAAGGGAGGGAAAATTGCAAAATTGGGCTGTGGAAAAGGGAACAAGAATGGCAAAAAGAGGTTAGCTAAACTATGCAATCTGGGCCAAGTATAATTGTTCTTTCAAAATTAACTTTTTAGATAGTTTATGTTCAAATTAGTGTCACAATTGTATGCAATTAGCAAGATGCTGCATTTCACATCAGTAAGATATAATTATGAAGTTCCTTTTACAGACAGAAATTATTTTAATATATCAGACAAGCATTAAAATGTGGATTTTGATCTACCACTAAACATACAATCACAGGTACCAGATCAGACAGCTTGATCTGAAACCAATTAAATACTGGACAATATTTGATTTTAATAAACTACAGTTCTAGTCTTTAATGTTTCTTATTGACATTTATTCTTAGACGCAGAAGTACATTTCCATGAGAGAGGTGTTTGGCCTTGACTTCAGATCTACAGCGATTTCCACAGAAGTTTCTGAAAAGAATGTTGACCGGTGTTTTAAAACATAGGGGCCTAAATTTAGACTGTTAAATGTGTATTTAGCCCTGCAAAGCACTGAGCGCCCTGGCTGTGATCCAAGAAAGCACTTATGCGTTCCCATTAACTTTAAAACACATTCAGATCTATTATTCACTTTACCAAAAGAACTGAACTCAAATACTTAAAATTAAGCATGCACATTAAGTGGCCTGTTGGACTCAGCTTTATACATCCCCCAGTCCTGTTCAGTCCACAGCTAAGACCCTGACTCACTTTATTCATGTGGCTTGCCCGATTGCGGTAGTGGGACTGGTCATAGCACTAAAATTGCTCAAGCACATTACAGATTTCAGGGTTGCTTTTTCAAAAGGGCCAAGTGCCCATCAGGCACACTTTCAGAACCTACTTGAGGACACACATTTTAAAATACACATTATGGTCAATATCTGAATCCAGTTATAATGAATCTTCTGTCCTCTTTCTATATGTTTATTATTATTATTATTATTATTATTATTATTATTTATTGTGCTTTGCACATCCAAATCCAACTTGTGGGCAGTATTCGCCCACTTCTGAAGGCCTGATAAAAGTCCCACAGCAGTGGTTAAAAGTCAGTTTTCCATATCTGGGAGGGACAGGACAATAAATAGGAGACATTGCAGCGAAGAGCATTCAGGTGAGGCATTAGGAAGAACTGGAACTCTAGGGACAATGAAATACTGGTATTGCTCGTTTAGGAAATGAACTGAACCTCCTTCACTGGAAGCCTTTAAGAACTGGCTAGATAAAGCACTTACAGGAACGACACTATTCCTGGTGCTATAGTCAGTCCTTCCTTACGAGGCAGGATGTATCGGGCAAGTTCATAAGGTGCCTTATAGCCCTCTGCAACTATTGCTATCAGTATCAGGCTTGTATTTGGCTCTTGCTATGTACGGGCTAGCCTTCTATGCTGACAACCTTGTGTTTTCCCACTTAGGACCTGTGTCATGATTCAGTTATGACCAAGCAGAAGATTAGACAATTTTTTGGCTTGTGCCAGTATTTGTAGCAGCAGAAAAAGGACGGCATGCGAAAACGGGCTATAGTAATTTCTATTTCCCTTTTCCATTTCCCAAAGCTATCAGCTGCAGTTAAAGGCAACATCAGTCATGATCTAACAGAAATCCTCGTGTTTTCTTTAAAGGACTATTCGCAGAAAAAATACAAATTCAAAACGAGAGCAGTTAGTACATTGACAGTCATTTGCGAATGTGATAGTCACTAGTTATTGTTCAGAGATCCAGCCTGCAGCTGAAGTATCTACTCTCTCCTTCAGAGCATAACCACCAAAAGCCAACACCCCTTGGTGCTATCTTCACTGGCGGTAAAGGAACAAGCCTGGAGGAAGGATCTTCTAAAGCAGATTATGCTCCGGTGATTATACAAGAAGAATTTCCTCTATGGGCAGCAAACCCACTTTTAAAGTGCCCATTGTGGCCACCGCACTGTCTCTCCCATCCCGTGCCATGCCTCAGTTGTGCCAAATGCCGAGCTGACGGTGTGGCTGCATCCCCGACAAGGGGCAGAAACCCTCAGTGGGGAGACATGGGGCTGGGGGAGCACCATCTTCTTCCATTTTAACCCATTTTTCCTAATTGATTACTGCTCACATTTACAAGGCAAAATTAACCAGCTAAAAATACAAAGGCAAGTGTTCATTTAATCACATGTCACACGTCAGGGAATTTGTAACATCCAGTTGAACCAGAATTCACTGTTAAGTGTAACGAGGCGCATGCAAGATACACTTTGATTGATTGCTACGCTACCCTTAGCTTAGGGCACTTTTGAACTGCCAAAACCAACCTTCTCTCTGGGAAATGCATAGTGAGGGAGTTTGGAAATAGGATTTGGAACAGGCTGGAGAGGTCCACTCCAAACCTCAACTTCCCCAGTGGGGAGATCTAGACTTTCCAAAGAAGGAAATGGAAATGGGGGAATGCTAGGGCTGACATTTTGGGTTGAGACTGTCTCTATAAAAAAAGAAAAACAAAAACCAACCAACCAAACAAACAAAAACCCCTAACAACAAAACCCCACAACAAACCAAAAAACCCCAAACCCTTCTTATTTTGTTATTTTACTCATTTACATGAAAATGTTTGGTGCTTGACTAAACTGTCTCCAAATTTCAGAGTTATAGGTAAAACCCCCAAATGGCATCCTGAAAACTCAGAAATAGAAGCAGACATTTTCTTTTTTAAAATTTCTTTTCCTTTTGGACTCCAGTTTTGTCTCCATTCTGAAACATCTATAAATGCAAATAGTTGGGTAGTCCTTCAGATGTGTGGCTGTAGGTAAAAACAGACTCCATCTTCTGTTCACTTTTCCTCCAAATAATTTTTGAGATACAAATCAGCATCTCAGTGACATATTTATTGTTAAACATCTCCTTACGCCTGCATTCTGGGGAACAAAACATGGTTCCCCAAAGACTTCCAACAGTTGCAAAAAAAACAGTTGGAAAAAAACAAACAGGATATTATTTGTTGACATTGACTTGGTTGCGCTAACCTTTAATTTTTGAACGCACAAAAAAAAATGCAATAAAACAAAATAATTAGGCAAGAAGAGGGAAAAAAAATTATGTAGGTTTGGAATTTTGGGGAGGGATTGGGGAAACTATTTGATCAAAACTTGAATTCTACTGCCCAAGTTATACTCATACCCGAGCACATGCACCTCCACGCACAGGGGTAACAGCGACAGACGAACCCTGGCTGCTGTGGAATTACTTCCCTGCAGAAATCCAGGGAGGCAAAGCATGGCGCTAGTGCCAATGGCACATCCAGACACAGCTGGAATTTTCCTAGAGATTGCAGGGGGGCTGCTGCGCTCTTCCCTCTGCACACATTATGTAGCTATTGAACTCTGCAAGACTTGCAAAGAATACACGTTATATTATCTTTTCATTTCCACGGCATCTGTACATTTAAACTTTCATGCCTCATTGTGTCTGCATGTGATCATCTTGTACATGTATTTAAATTGCTGCTCTTGCCTCTGATCTTGAGAGACAAAAGCAACACTGAATTCTTTTTCCATTATATATTTTTACAAAAGAACTACTGTAAAAATTAATCAAAGGTATGCTGGTTTTTATTGTTATTTTTTTAATTTTGGGGGGTATTTTCCTCATATTGCAGCGGTTTTGAAATTGAAACGTTGCACTGCTGAGAAAGTGCCATGAAAATATAACCCACTACATTCCAGGAAAATAAATAAGCAAGGCCACCCAAATTTTCAATTAGTGCTAGTGCAGTATGCAGGAAATGGCTGGAGAACCGTCAAAGGCAGCCTTAGGCTGGGTCGTGGATACGGAACAGTGACAGGAAGGTTTGAAGCAGGAATACAGGCTCAGTGTGAAGATGGCTCTTCTCCAAGGAAAACTGCATGCTAATAGGTTAATACTGATTTCCTGAAACATACAGCCCGGGTATTACATGCTGGAATTTACATTCTGACAAAGGCAATTGCTGAGCCTCGAGACTTTGCTTTTTTGGTGATGAAATAACACTAGAAAGTTCAAGCTGCATTATATATTTCATGTTTTAAGCTTATTAAACATTCAAAGTACAAACTGTGCACATAGTTTTAAGCCACCTGAAATAGCAACAGCCTCACTAGTTTGGGAAACTAGTATGAGAAACATTACATTTCAGTAGGTCAGGCTTGTCTGGAGTAATACCATCAACAGATATTGACCAAGGTGAAGTGATGCCACTTTCAGAGTAAATCTGCCCCGAGTCTAGAAAAATTGCCTGGTCAAGCAGTCGCGCACAGCGTCAGGAATAAAACTCTTGTCTTCTAGCACAGCCTTTGCAAAGCGGTATTTGGAAGGTATCTGAGGACTGAGATGGACAAAGCTCTTCAGAAGATGAAAAACTAAAAAGCACAAAAGATGACACTACACCTCTTTCTGCGAGTTGGAGAAAGGGCTCCCTTTGACGACAGAAGGAGCCGTGCCAGACCTCCATCCTGAACAAAATGAAAAAGGAAAGGGACTTAAAGAGAAAGACCAGTCCAGCCAAAGAATCCGGCCAACCTTTCTCTACGAACTTCCCTCTATTTTATTCTATCCAACTGATTTTGTGACTGTCAGCTGAGGGTGGCACTGCAGCATCACAGGAGACCCTCATCCCACCAGCCAGACCCATGTACTACCTCGGCTGTTTTTACAGAGGGTGGCTGGCAGAGGAGCACACAAAACAAATGCAGCCACGAATGCAAGTGGGGGAGAGATGGTAGGTCTTCCACCAGCCTCTGTGGGGGCCGAGATTTCTCAGTGTACCCATCTTAACATCAGCAGGCAGTGTTAATAATGTTTCTACCACACTGCTAGCGTGGGCATGATCCCACGCCACAGCAAGCAGCCAGCGGTGCCTAGCTGTGCTCCTCTGGCCCCCAGGCACCCACTTAAATCACAGCTGTGTCTGTACCTGATTGATCATATTTATTTACAAGGTCCACACCGTTTTCATTGTCTTTCACCATTCGGAGAACTGGAAGCCATCCTTTTAACAGTCCTAATTGCACTAAAGTCACTGGGAATTCTGCCCAGATAGAGCCTGGAAGAACTGGGCCACAAAAAAAAAAAAAAAAAAAGAGACCCTAATTATTTGCATTAGGAGGCAGAAACAATCTCCTTGCAGTTCCAGCCCCTCCCTGGGAAAAGTTCGGTAGGATTGAATGTGCTGAAAATGACTTGGCGTCCATCAACTGATGCACTTTCCACCTCTTCTTGAGGAAGCTGTTTTAAATAAGCTGCATAAAAATTTTAATCAGCACAGAATATTTTAAATTCCAAGTACCGTACCTACCCTGGAACCTTTTAAGTTTAAAGTCAATAATTGTGTTACTTGCCTATGAAAAAGCAACTAACAGAGCAAGGAAGGAAGTGGAGGGAATTTGGGGAGTTTTAATTTGTTTTCACATGTAATGGTACATTTTTTGGTCATATGTGATAATTATTTAATCAAATGGAATTTGCCCAGTGGTATTTCACATGACACCACTGCCAATCATTGCAAAGTAAACAAATGCTTCAGGTGGTGAAGGCAGAGTTTACTCGTCTGTCTTCTGGTGAGCTGCATACTGTGAATGCCGCATGGCACATCTAATATTTGCTGAAGTGATCCATGGGCAGCTAAGTGGAATAGGTGCCAATTCAGGGCAGAATTTGTGTGTTTTGGGGAGCCTGGATGACTTTTACAGAACTTGGACATGTGTGTAAGGCTGGGTGTATGCTCAGTCATTGTCCTGAATCAAGACACTCTGCTGAATTGAAGCCACAGCTTTTATGAAAAGGTACTTCTTCCCTATAGGAAGAGAGCCTCATTTCCTTTCCACGTGAACACTTGATCCATGATAAATGTTTATAAAGTTCCCCTTCACCAAGTTTCTTAACTGCTGAAGAATAAATATTTAAAGAATCACAAATGCTATAATCAAAACCACGTAAGATGCTACAAGTGTTCCCTATTGTACGAAAAAAAGGAGCTGAAGCTTGCAGAAACCTTCATTTTCCCAGTTTGAAAACTGATCTACTGTACAATATAGCATGTATTATCTTTGTGCAATATTTTTAAAACAATACCTTAAATGCCATTGGCTTAATTCTTACCATATTACTATAACAAAACTATGGAAGCTCTGCAGAAGACCAATGGAGAGGAGGTTTGGGGATTGCATCTGCTGGGTACTGAGCTCTTTAGCTTCTATTTGGTGAAGTCCTGGGGATTAGACCCATGTTCAAGATGAAGGACATGCCTACGTGCCTTGCTGGGTGGGAGCCAGAGTGTTCAGCACCTTGCAGCACTGAGCCCTTTGATGGCACTCAGGACAGAGACTTTGAATGTTGAACACATTCCTTAGGTAGAATAAAAGTTATTATAAAAAAAAAAAGGCACGTTTCCTAATTGTAATATGTATCTAACATCTATAACACTCTCAGAAGCAGGGGGCCACCTGATGGGAACTACCTACAGATTTAGAAATACAATTATACATGTAGATTTGAACAAGAAGACTTCTAGTTAAGTCATTTGGGAAAAAATCCTGGTTCCATGGAAAAAAGTGGGAGCGTTGCCATTTTTGTCACGGGGCCAGGATTTTGCTCATCCCTTATTACATGACATAGACTGATTTTGAGCCTTCTTCTAACTCCAAATTTGACTCTAATATTAAATTAAATGGCAATTTCCTATTGCCAGTGACCAAATTATCCAATAATATCTGCTTAATACAATCAAAATAAAAAAGGTGGAAGTCATGTTATTTTAATGCAACTGATTTGTTTCCTGACTTTTAACCAAATGGGACAGAAGGATCAAATTAGTCAGACAAAAAAAAATACAGTAATTGAGAGGTATTTTGAACACAACCACACACCTTTGCACAGGTAAAACTCATTCTCAGTTCTAAGTCTCCTCCCCTTCTTGCCCTCCCTACAATCATTGTTTATGTCAAACACAGTGGAAACATAGCTTTTCTACTTTGGAAAGCAGGAAAATCTCTAGGAAGTTTGACCCTGATGCCTCTGGACTTCTGCAGATCGAAGGAAGTTCCCTGTTCTCCTCTCCAGATTGGCATGCAACTGCTCTGGGGAAAAAAAAAAAAAAAAAAAAAAAAAAAAAAAAAAAAAAAACCAAAACAACAAACAGCTGGGGAGTGATCATAGTACAGGCTGAGGGGACTGTCGTAGAGACATTCCTGGGCTCAGAACATCACCTGGCTGCCCAAACGCTCCCGCAGCAGTCACGCAGCAGATGCGCAACCGGCATCGGAGCATTCCGGCTGCAGAGTTCGGGCTTCGGCCCCCAGGCGCACGCCTGCACTGAAATTCTAGCCCGCCGCCAGACCTCCTGCAAGCCAGCGCCGAGTTCCGCAGAAGCAGAACATGATTAGAAGCAATTTTCACCTTACATGTTCTGTATGTTTGTAATTAGCTGTGAATTAATGCGGAACATTCCTATATAAATTCTCTTTTCACCAGGAGAAGGCATATCCATGTATTTGAGCCTGGGGAGAAAGAGAAACTTGTTGTTGACGTCAATGTTTTCTTTATTTGTTTCCCCTTCAGCTTCTAGGTATAAATGCTACATTGAGAAAATGGCTATTTAAGAGTGGAGTCTGAATCTGTTGATGTTATCATTAGTTTTCACAGTAGCTACCAAGAAAAAAATAATTTAACAATATTTTTCTACCGTAAATAGCTATGGAGTAATTTCAAATGTGATGCAGGAGAGGAAGAACTAGTAGAATAAGGAGGTGAAGAACTAGTAGACACATGCAGGGTTTGCTGGTGAAACTGTTAATAAGAGCACAGCCCCTTAGCAGAATTATCTGCCTCATTGCTCTGTGATAAATCAATATGCATTTCTCCTCTCTCAAGATACATCACCACAGTAAAATGCCTCGATAAAAAAACTAGCTCAACTTAAAAACAAGTGTGGTGACAGACCGAGGAAGAATTAGGCATGCAGCCTTCTGCAAACGATCAACAACTTCTTATGCACAAAACTACTGTTTTTTTTTAGTTATGCTCCTCTACTAGTTTTCGGGTTTTCAAAAACCACCAGAGGGAGCCCATAACCTCTCATAAATATAAGTAAAGGCATGTTGGGGTTGGCAATGGAAAAATGGTGTAAGAATTAAGCTGTCTTTGGGTTTCAAAGAAATACAGTAATTGCTGATTCACCAAGATCCACATCGATACAAAAGTTCTGGACAGTGACACTTGATACACATAGAACTATTTTAGAAGAGCCTTTTAAATTTGGTCCTGACAATTATACATACAACTCACAATAGTTCTAATATGCCAAAAAGATACATGGTAGAGGTGAGGATGAAATGACGCCGGCAGACAAATACCATACAATACATAATAGTTTAGGAACATACTATCGAGCCCTGCTGTTGCACCATTAGGTGCATGAAAACATGAGTGATGTTATTTACAAAGATGGCCTCAGGGGCTGCTTCACACCATTGTCGGAGTCTGCTCCCTTTTAAGTGCTAATGGCTAACGTTATCACTGGGGAAAAGCTGATTCTTTGGATGAAACAGTGAAGAGCAAGGTGTCATGAAGCACTGAGGTGATCCTACAAGTGCCTATACTTTAAATGTTAGTGATTGCAGTGACTATCATGGAGAAGTACTTCAAAATCTGGCCTAACATACTGTATGACTTGCTACCAATTCGGCTCTCAATCGCTTTGTGACTGATTGATATGACTAAGCGTTACCTAGACTAGAATATAAAATTAGCAAGGAACAGTGCGGCTGGTCGAAATGGACTTACTAGACCCAATGATTAGGCACTTTTACCAGAAGAGGCTAAAAATATCACATATGAGTCATGATTTCTTACCATAATTACCTGATGTAATGGTTCTCCCAGAAGTTCAATAGGGTCTGGCTAAAACAAAAGTAGATTCTAGGAAAAGCCCAAGAAAGTTGGCATGATGATACAGCACACTGCATATTATTTGTTTGCCTAGGTCAGTATCTTCCGGATGCAAGTTCCAGTTTTCTAGATATGGGGACAAAATGAAAAGCTTAAAGTACTGAAAAGCCTAAGAGGAAGATGGACAAAAGGTAAGATCTGATAACAAGACCTGACACGTGAAAACACTGTTTCTTTAAACACCCAAGTAAAATTAATGAAGATTAGATAAGCTCAATTTGCTGTAGTCAAGAACTGACTCTTAACCCTTATTAATGCTCAGGAAAACCTCTACAACACACCACTCTTTTTTTCTGGACATAGAAGAAAAGACATCTTGTGTACATCTTCCCCTTGACGAATAGTCACGCGTTTTAATTGCAACATTTTTCAAATCAAGCTTCAAGTAACAACTGGCTAAGGCTGTCTGCAAGAAGCTGTGTGTCTTTGTGACACTTTGATTCTGGAGGTGCACACAGAACATAATTACCTACAGCTTTTGCAGATGTAATTGTAGAGCGTTATTTTCAGCTTTTACAGCAAACTCTTACCATTTGTTTTAATTCCAGTCCTGTGACCTCAGTGATGAAGGAAATAGTTCTTTCCCAGTTCTAGCTCTGTAGTCCTCTGGGGAAGAAGATGCTTTAAACAATGCCTGAAGTGCTTAACCAATATGCAATTCTGTTTACACACACATTACAAATAGACTAGTCAATGCCACAAAGCAAAAGCCAGTAAAACTTGGATTGGTAATATTCCTGCAGTGCACATCTCTGCTGTGGTGGTGAGTGAGTCCTGTAACACTACTGATCTCAGCGAAAAAAGGGTCTAATTCAACATTCAAAATGAGCACTCTCATCTACCTTACTTGGTCCGTAGGACAAGTCATTAAAGCTAAATAAATAATAAATAAATAAAAGGAACAAAAGGTGACATCATGTTATCTCTGGCCTCACTTCCATTTTAGGTGACACTGTACAGAATTGCAGCCAGTTTATTATTTGAGTACTCTGCAAATGAGGGATCAAGTAGAGATCAGTTAATTAAAAAAATTACATTATTAGATCATCATAATTAAGGGGGGAAATTAATGTTTGAAATGTTTGAAAGCCAGGAAATTTCTCCTTTAGTTTTCAAAAAGTCCTGACTGTTAGAGCTTCCTCATTAAGAGAGAAAACTCATTCTACCAGAGGCTATACAGGTTACAAGGTGCAGAAGAGGCTGCCGGAAAAGAGCTCATGCCTCAGTCAGGTAAAGAAGAGCATCCCATCAGTGGAGAAAAGTCCACCCAGACAAAGAAGCTCTGCAAGGGGCCAGTGTGAAAGTCCCAAATCCGACTCTCATGTCACATCTCTCACAAACCCCTATAAAACCCAGCCCGTGTCTGCTCTGACTGCTTTAAAGACAGCTATTTGCAAAGTGTAAAATGAAGGCAAAAATCTCTTGTTCTTCACCCAAATCGCAGCCACCCTTCCTCCCCCGCGGGGTGTCCCGGGAAGGGCTGCCGCCGTGGCTGGAGTGCTGGGGCGGGCGATGCTGTGCCCACGCAGCGGGGGAAGGCAGGGCTGCTGCGCCAGGGGTGCTGCGCCCTCGGCACGGTGGTCTGCACCCCACGGAGCCTGCCGGGGCTCTGCTGGATGGGGGGACAGCTGGAGTCACCTCCAACCCCACATGCATGGCACAGCCAGACACACTGGCAAGCCTAGGAGCTGGCTGCGGGGGGGGGGGGGGGCAATGCATTAAAAATCCTACGCCCAGGAGGTGAGTGTAGGACTGTAGCTGTTCCCGAAGCTCGGCTCCCTCAGGCTCCTTCCTCATCCCCATTCCCACGACTCCGCACAGTTGGGGATCGCTTCTGCTGCCTCGACCGGCTGTCGCTCCCTGCCCATCTCTCTTTGAGCCCATGAGTCACTTCCTCTCCTCAGATCCCACCTTTCAAAACTTCCTTTTTCCTCTTCGGGGGTATGTCTGAAAGCCTCTTCCGAAAGCGGGCATTGGGCTGACTTACCCACGGACAAAAGCGCCTCTGGGAAGCAGCACGTTCTTGTGTCTGGTGATGTCCAGCCAGGAGCATGTAGCCTCATTTGTGTGGTCCCCATCATGCGCACAGCTCTGGACTAAGCCTCCTCCTGTCCTCTGCTTCCTCACGCTGCAGCTGTGGGGTGGTGCTGGAGGGCTTCCCACCTCATCGTCTGCCCACAGGTGTGGGGCAGACAGAGGGAAGAGGAGAAAAAGGAAAGACCGAGCTCGCCCCAGCTCGACTCGCTGGCCCCGGCAGCTGCCTCTTGTTCAGAGAGGAGCAGCCCTGGGGCTCAGCTGCAGCTGGAGGGAAAGCAAGAAAGTTAAACCAAGGCAGCTTTGACTTAAAAAATGGGGTTCTTTCCATTTATCCTGTTTCTTGAGCTGTTGGGAATTCAGGTTTTAAGGTTTTCGTCTGCAACTGTGAGGGCTAGAAATGTGGTTTTGGAGACGAACAGTGAACCCTTCTGAAATCAGTGACAGTGACAGGATCTACTCTGGCAAGCCACTGATGCTGGTCCCTTGGGAAGCTCCCGGCTCTTTGTGACACTCCCTCAAGTGAGATGGAGAGTTCACGTATTCCCACCCCTCATAGGCAACCGGCACCAGGAAAGATAGAAGGGGAAGAGAGTGTGGATGCAAAGGGAGAGGTGTTGGGGGGAACCTGTCAGGGTTTGAGCGGCGGCTCAGGCATGACTTGTTCCCTGGCGGATTTCTGAGTTATCAGCAAGATAATCACATTAGCTAACAATTTATTCTGCAGGTATGGAGGCCAAATCTGCCTGTGCTCAGCAATTCAGAATAAAGCTATTAGTTAACTCCCCTATTTGTCACTGCATTTTCAAGATTATGCTGTTGGATCAGTGTGCTTTGACTTCTCCATCCTTCGAACTGCTTGGAAGGCTGTGTTTTCTCCTCTAGGAACC
Organism: Vanellus vanellus; assembly: GCF_965231255.1. Taxonomy (NCBI): domain Eukaryota; kingdom Metazoa; phylum Chordata; class Aves; order Charadriiformes; family Charadriidae; genus Vanellus; species Vanellus vanellus. Next base: position 77,630,494 of record NC_138906.1, read on the forward strand.
TCTGAGACCTTATGACATAACGTTTTGCCTACATGTAAGGCTGTTATCACTTCTTTACCAAGCGGCACTATTAGGGCAGGAAGCACATTGGGGCCTGATTCTCAGCTGGTGCAAAACCACATCTGGAACGGGGGGGCCATGCAGGTTCACACTAGCTGAGAATTTAGCTTCTTAAAGTTGTAACAAAAATGTGCGTGTGGAAAAGATTGTTTATTTGATCGTTTTACAGTTGGGACTTGCAGTCTTTCATGCTAATTTCACGCCACACTAATTAAGCCACCGAGCAGGCAACTGCAGTACTTAAATTAAGCATGCAAATCAATGTGGTGTTGAAAGATACCACTTCATTAGTATTTTCTATTCTCAAAGGTTACAACCCTTATCATGGCCAAATATACTCACACAATTGAGAAGGAACACGGAGAAAATAAACTCTGTGTAGAGGTTCATGTGTCACCGTCCTGCAGTTACAGGGCTGCATCCCTTCTGATCAGTGGGTTTCAGTCCCGGCCAGTCTGCCACGTCTTTGGATGCACAGACCTGATACCATGACAGCAGCCCTACTGACACCATGCTTGCTTTCTTAGTGATGTAGGAATACAGATCAAAAATCATTGGTTAAAGAACATCACCTATATCCTCTCCAAAGCATGCCAGCTGCTAACAGTATGGAGGCAATGCAAATCTTTTTTAAAATTTGCTTAAACTCGGCTCTCCACAGCACCTATGAGAAGCAGACTGTGCCCTCCAGTTCCTTGTTTCTTAAAGCCCACCCAAACTAGCATGGTGCTTAGGCAGTTGCGGCTTATTTTCGCACAGTACAAATATAGACAACAGCTCTCAAGTGTACAACATGGAGTCGTTGTTGAGAGTATGTGCTCCTCTGCCACCACCAAAGGGAACACCCTGGCAATCAGCTGTGGTCCCTGCTCTGAAAAAGAGCGCAGCAGCCCAACTGGACAGAGGGGATGAGTTAGTGACACAACATGCCCACCAAAGCCTTGTAGGCCAGATCACCTGAAACCTGGTTTTGCCACAACACAGAGCCCTTCTGTCTATGGACCACATTTCCCTGGACCCTGATGCAGGACAAGCTGGTCGCTTTTTTCCCATCTGAGGAGAAGAGAAAAACCCCACATTGCTGAATTTCAGGAGATTACCTGGTAGTAATAATACATGCTTTCCTTGCTGAAACCTTTGCACTGCGCATTTGGGCCACTATATGCAGTTTTCTAAGGCAGCAAATTAATCTCTCAGGCATTAGAGGACTGTATGGGCCCTCCTAGGCAGGAATAAAAAAGTAGCAATAACCAGTGCTTGCTAATAACATTGAGTGGGCAGCACTAAGTACAGATAGGAGCAAATTTTTCCAGGGAAAGAAGTGGCAATTTTGCATAGAAAGACTAATAAGTGAGCATAAAGTCAAAATAGGAACACTTCCCCCCCCCCCCCCCCCCCCGCTTTTAAAATGTTTTTATGTTCACAGGGGTTTTATACAGAAGACAAGAAACCACAAGTTGCGTCTTACTGCTAAATCTAAAGTAGCTTTTTTTTTTTAAAGGGAATTTTTCCCAACAGTGTGTCACTGTAAATTTCTTATCAAGAAGTAACAAAGAAAGGGATTTCTCTTTTCAGATCGAGAGAGCAGCTTTGGTAATGCTTGTATTCGTTCAGCCTTTCATTCCAAACATCATCCATCATGCCGTATGTCCCTTACACTGGACTGCAGAAAACATACCACAAATTCTACTTGGAACAGCAATGCATCTTGAACAAAGCTGACTAAACTCAAAATTAAGTTTTCAACAACTGCGTGTTAAAAAGAAAATCAATGAAAGAAAAACAGTGAGCTCTACTGAACAAACATCCTGCAGTTAAAAAAAATATGTTTTGATTGATGAAGGAAAAAGGCATGACATTTTAGGTGGCCTAAAAGAAATTCAAGGATCATATTAAAAAGAAAGCAGGCATTGTATTAAAATATAGTTATCCCAAGGGATAACTGGATTATACTGGGAAACCAGGACATAGACTGGCTTTACCCTTCTCTTAAAGTAGTTCATTAAACCTTGCTTTCTTCATCTCATGTCCCCAAGTAGGGGAGTTTACCTTCAGGATCATCAACTTTCTCGGTTGTGAAGCAGCTCTAATCCACTTACTTGATCCTCCTGCAATCGATTAATGCCGTGCTAATCCTGTCCTGGCCAGGCACAATGTGGAAAATGAAATATATTACATTATCTACAAGAAAAGTATTCAGGAATCTAGGTTTGAGTCCAAGACACTTTTACCTCTACAGAAAGGTCAGGACGAAACGCTCCATAAGATTTACTGAGCTGCGATAGCTACAAAAACAGCAAGGTAGGCTCTAAGGAGAAGCAGTATCTTTCATCAGATCGACTGATACAGCTGGAAAAAGCAGACAAACGTTCAGGCAGAGAGGCCCCGTGCAGCTATCGGCAACATCTGAAGTTTAGTTTAGATTAGCCCTGCAGTGAAAACAAGTCTGTTGGCATTGGACATTTACATAATTATCCCTTTCTAAGGTAAATTTTTTATACTCTTTATGGAAAACATTTTCATGTTGTAATTAGAAATAAATTCACAGCTTTTATTTTTATGACGGCAAAACCCCAGATACTTTTATAGGATCTCGTATGCTGGAGCTAATAATGCAAATGCATTTGCCAAAATTAGCTCTGGTTTTAGTATTGGAAACCTCTGTCCGGTCTCACAAATTCTTAAACTGAGTACATTGATTCCAACGAATTGACGGTTCTTTTCCGACAGCTCAATTTCTGTCCTTACAGACAGTATGAATCATACACATTCGTGAGAAAGTGTAGGTCAATGAAATTACTATGCAAAATGCAACTTCCTATTGAGTGAACTTGCCAAGTGAGTGTCTTCACTTATAATACTTTGGATGCCACTCTGAACGCTATCCTTGCACAGCAATACCACTTCAGCAGAGGCAACCAGGTGCTTTTCTTTCTTGTACGTGCCTAGGCTTGTTTATCTGCTTCCACTCAGCTACGCAGGCACAGGTGTCCCCACAGGCATATCGCTTTTATGTATGTCATCTCTGAGGAGCCAAAACTGCTCCGAGAACAAAATTCCCTGAATTTTGTCCTGAATTCCCATTCCTCTGGTGCGTTATCAGTGGGATTCTTGAGTGTTTACTCAATCCCAGTTGGCTACAGCTGTGCAAACCCATGGCAAGTTCCTCCTCTGTGTATAGTCGCTGCCATTGCATCCTATTTTATGTCTCTTTCAGCTAGAGAAACAGCAGCACAATGTAAAATCACGGTAACCAAAACTCTCAAGAAAAGAAAAAAACACCATAAAAAAAGCCAAGCAGCTGCTTGCCTTTTGTAATTTCTTGTTCGCAGACAGCCTTGCCAGCCCAAAGGAAATGAGGTGTACTCACACTGAAAAGAAACAGGCCCCTAGTGCGCGGCCAGAGCCCCTGGGCTTCTGCTGGTGAGGCTGCTGGTACTCATGGCTTGGGCTCCGGAGGAAAACCGGAGGGACCTTCTTACCTTACCTCCCTCCTGGGCAAGCGCAGCTTTCTCCTCTCTGGGTGGTCTTTCCAGTGATGGAGGTCCTGTCCTTCCGCTCCTGGTGTGACCCAGGAGTGAACTGAGCTCATTAAATGTACTTGCCTTTGCTTTGAAAAAAAGAAACAGGGTGGAAATCGGTAGATTCAGGTTATGGTACTACTTTTCTATTAAAAACAAAATAAAAGATGGTGGACTTGTTTGTAGAAATCAACAGCATTTCACCCATGTGATGAAACTTTCTTGAGAGACCAGAGCAATTGTCAGATCAAGCATTTCAGGACACATCATTTCCAGAAGAGAGGGGTTAGACACACTCTTGATCGTGTGCTTCTGTTTATTCTGCATAAGGGATCTAGGACACCTGTGTTAGTTTTAAAGCTACTACATGTACAGCACTTGACTGCTATATTTTGGCAAGTCCCAGCTGTTATTTCACATGTGTGAACTAAGAAAATACCCAAGGTAAACACAGACGTAGAAGAAGGACCAAAAACATTTACAATAAAGTGCAAGTATGGCCCAGTATGTTAACCTGCTAATATATACAGTGTGCTGGCCCTGCTCTATTTTCCTGTAAAGAGGCAAAGGAAAAGAGATGCAACAAGGCCCGTATGAAACACCGCAACCAGTTACCAGTCATTGCTCCTAAAGGAGCAGCACCAATATGAAAATCGCTTTTTTTTCCTTTTTTTTTTTTTTAACTTATAGTTGTTACCAGCCAAGCTTACCCAAATGTGGGCAATGCAGAACAGAAACATTTCTTTTTTTTTTTCTGTTTGTTTTGTGCATCTGACAGCATTTAATCTAAAAATCAGTTTAAATCCAGATTACTTACATGTGTGCACATGCTCACGCTCCCCCTCTACACACACAATGTTACAAGGACATTACTGATGATCATTTATTTTTCTCTGCTCTTGCTGCATTTCATAATATCCCTTCTCTCTTGAAATACTGCCAGAGAAGATTGTCTTTAATACACTTCAGTGGTGTCAAGAGAACCTCAGGAAATGAGAACTGAGGTGAACCTAAGATCCACTCTATGCCACCCGTACTCTGATTATACATACTGCTTTGTACAGGAGGTAAAGACCCGCACTCCTGATGTCCTGCCTTCAAAAACCAATATTCTGTCTACTTTCCATCTCCTCTAATTAAAGCCAATTACTTTGACCTGCTTGGTTTCTCCTCCAGAAGCGATGTTCTATTATTACCTACTCTTGCCCACAATCAGGTTTGAGTTATGTCTCAGAAACTCTTAGATTTCACTAGAAATGAGTTTTACTAGAAAAACAGGGTTTCTTTATCTCCATGATTTCCTGTATATGGGTCACATCCTTTTAAGTATGATCATCAGCTCTGTAAATGCTACCCTTAGAGGTAAGCGTTCCAGCTGTGGCCTGATATCCTGACATAACCACCCCATAGTCTGTGAGCTGTATCTTCTACTGTGCAAAGAAATTTAAAAAAAAAAGAGCTATTGATACAAATTCAAGGGCCAAATAAGTTATTTCCAGGCAGCAGCCTGAGCACAGAGTAATGTTTCCTGAGGTATATCAGAGTGGAGCCTAGCAGGTATGAGAAGCTGTAGGAGAAAAGGGTCACTTCTTGATTAGTGATGAGACCAAAACTTTGTAATGGGATGGGAGGACTTCATGTGACCAGGGTCAACTCAAGCTCCAAAGGAACGTTTCACAATGTGTTTGTTCTCATTTGCCAAATTCAGCCCTGATGTAAATGAGCCCTGTTCTGCTGAAGCTATGCAATGGGCAAATTAGCTTGCTGTGTAAGAACCACACACCATTTTGTCATTAACTGATTTCTTGCTCAAAAGCTTTCAGTGCTTAAAGATGAATATCATATTTGTCCCATATTTGACATGGCAATGTGCAGTTGAAGTATCATGTCCCTCTAATTATAGGCACTTCAAACTCAATAATGTTTTGCTTATGTCAGTCACTGATCATTCACTACTCCCATTCATCATAATCCTGGATTGCTCTAGTTCACTCAGCAGCAATTCTAGCTGGCTTTCATCATTCCCATGGAAAACATATACCAACAATTGAATCTCTCAGCACAAAGAATCAGCCTCATTTGGAGGTTTGTAAAAGCACTGAGGAAAAAAACATCTAATATTTATGCGAGCAATAGTAATGAATAAGTATGTAAATCTCTGATAACAGTGCAGCTCATTTTGTCAAGGGTGAAATGTTAATTTGCTGGATTCAGGCATTTCATCTTTCTGATGCCAAAAAATGCAGTGCATTTTGGAGTGATAGGTCTAAAGATTCTTGAGAGCTTTTTGGATAACTTGAAAAGAAGAAGAAGAAGAAGAAAAATGACCAGGAAAAGACACATGCAGTTATCTACAGAAGTTCATAGAAAGCCACAGATGTGGTGCAATCTAGAAAACATTCCTGTACTATAATGATAGAACTATGAGATAGTTAAATATCATCTCGAGAAACAGTAAAGTACATCCCATTATTTTAAGACAAGGAGAGTAGGTCCCCAAGGCAGAGAATACTTTGCCTCCTTCATTTCTTACCCTCGCAGAATTTGTGCATCCTGAACTCCGGCCAACTCTCTTCACTGTTCATCCAGTTCTACCACCTCTGATGACTTGTTTGAAGTCCTGCAGAAAATCTGGGTGGGGGCTGGGAATGAAGCAAGCTCTTCTGTCTTCTTGCCCCATGCTGTAACAGTGAGACCACCCTCCTACGTAAGAGCCTAAAGATATCACACTATCAGGTGAAAGGCACTTCTATAGCTTTCCATACATTATAGCCAAAAATAGCTTTGCAATACTAGAGGATAATCAGAGAGCATAATGGTTTGAGGGCTGATGGCTCTGTCAAAGATTTATTTACATCAGGTTGATACTGGTTTAATATGGTCTTTACTAGCTCCCATTGTGATGATTTATACGTCCTTCCAAGTCTTGAAAGAAAGAAATGAGGCTCAGTATTAGCTTTCTAAAGACTACAATTGTATTCCTATAAAGAAAGAGCACAACAGCTGGATAGCTGTCTATGTGTAGGTAATATTAGTAATGAGGAATTGTATATTGTGCTCATTTTGTATATGTGTATACAATGTGTAGTGAAATGAACACAAGAAAAGAGGAGATGAGAAGCTGCAAAAGTGAATTATTTTGGTTGCAAGACTTAAAAAACCACTCTGCGATAGGGAGTATGCACAATAAAATACCAGAATAAGATCTGATGAAGCTATTGCCCAAGCCACCATCCTATAGGCTCCTGAACACAAACCATCCCTCATAATGTAGACTATTTGTAACTTGGAAATTTTTATAACTCACCAGTATTGCAAAAGACACTACAGCATAAGAAGGTCATACTTAGAATCACAGAATGATTTAGCTGGGAAGGGACCTTTGGAGGCAGGGCTAATGTTAGGTCAGATTTAGCGTTCATACCTGAAGTTCCTAAAGCAAGAAAGACAGATTTTTTTTTTAAATTCTATCCTTAGGTTATCTGTCAGTGCGTCAGCTACAACATAAACCTAACCTGGCCCAGAGACATCTCATTTATCCTTGCAGGCTTGGTTTACACCTGGTGCATCCAAACCAGAGACAGTTTCCGAGATCAGTTTCTATACTGACCTAATTTCAGTGCCTTCAAAAAATCTCTTTTTTTCTGGCTCTCATGGAGACCCATTCCTCAAAGAAACATCCTAAATCTCCACTAACTTCCTATAACTTCCATCACAGACCAAAAGCACTGAATTGCTTTTCCCAGCAAATGCTATGGTGCTGGCGAGACCAACACCTATTCTAAAGATCTTATGTGTGGATTTTTAGCAGGACCTTCTCCCAGAAATAGCTTCAGTAGGAGGAAGAGTTATTTCCATCCACTTTTTCTGATGTCATGTCTGGTTTATATTTGTTCTGTGTACTGCATTTCATTTCAGATGCAATCTTGCCTCTGTCCCAGTGCCTACAAAACAATTGAAAATGGGAAACAGCTTGACCTTCTCTGGACTTCCAGTGGTCTTCCCATTGACTTCAGGGATTGTGTATCATTTGCTCCTTCTAACAATACAATGTTAATGCAGTTAATAATATATCATGCATGCCTTGCTCCTCCTAGCTCACTGATGTAATGGCTGAGAGTGCAAAGAAGAGGAATTGACTAATTTTTCACTTTGCATGACATGATGACAAAGATTCTTCCAAGAACAAGTAGGTACTAAGAGAAAGCTGTTTTGGAGCTACAAAGCCTTATAAGGACCTTTTCACAGAGTCAGACCCATGCACAACTATCAGTGTTATGAGAGATTAGTACTACGAGTTAGGAAAAGAAAGTGACTACAGGGTCTTAAAAGAAACAATCTATTTTTATTGCCCTTTAAACCAATTAGGGATCAGACCACTAGCATTTCTACATCCTGCTTTTGCTCATGGTACTCAAGGAATCTAAAAATGTTGACATTTCACTCGACTTTATAAGAAAATGAAAAGAAAAAAATGGATGTGTTATTTTTTAGATGCATCATGTTTTATCAGTAGTGTTGTAGCTATGACGCTCTAATGGTATAACCAAGACTGGGTGTGTAGAGAGAGGTATTGTCTGTTATTAGACTAACTAAAATAGTTGAAAAAATAGACAAGATTTAGAGCATGCAATCACTCATCGGGTAAAAAGAGGAAAAAAACATCCTTAATTACATCCAGCTAGACTGTGGAAAGAGCTGAACTGCACGGTCACAATCGCTGACCCCTTGCGTACAGGCTTACTGGGAGAGAGAGGCACGAAACCTGCCTGTCATCTGCACCGTTCAAGATGAGTCCTCATTTTCGATTCCTGATTCTGAAGAAGTCTGGGGATTACTGTCCCCAGAGACTGAAAGGGACTGGACTTTTTTTTTCTCTTTTCTGAGAGTCAGGCATGACAGGCTGCTTTTGGCAGGATTTTCATGCCAGCAGTGGGAAGTTAGGAGGCAGACAAACATCTTGCTAGTCAATACGCGTTTGTATGGCACATCCTATCTGTCTAACGCGTCTGTTGGCAAAGGATGGCAAACAGGGTCTTTTCTTACTGCTTACCTCTTTTACTGGTAGATAGTCCTGTTTAAGTCAATGGGACCAAACTCAAAGTGTAAGATTCAGGATGGATTTAAGTCTTTGAAGAAGGGAGACCTGAAGGAACAAAATCACTGCCTTTAGAAAGCCTGCAGATGGCATTGCTCAAGCAAGCATGTTTGTATTCTTCATGACAAGAGAAACATATCTGAATAAAAACTTCCCAAGCAAAAAAAGCTCCTAACAGTTGGCACCTTCTATTTTCTAGTATATTTTTCCTTGGATTCAGCTACACTTAGTAACTGTATATAAAACAAAGCTTTGGGTCCTGAAGCCTAACACTAATGAAATGTTAGAGTTTAGACGAGGGGGCAGAGATTTAATAAATGCTACTAAGGTACAGTCTTTTAAAAATAAATGTATACCATTTGGAGACTATTCTGTTCCCATTCTAATGTGATTAACAGAGATGTGTTCACAAGTGTTTCACAAGGAATTCTTGTGTCTTAATCCAGCCAGGCAATAGAAGCAGTGCTCTCAACCGGCCAGCAACAATGAGTGAAAAAGAAGGCAACAGCAAATGCTGTGCATTAGAAATCAATGCACAAACACAAAGTTTTGCAAAATGACATTCCAACTGTGATCAGCCTGGAAATATGTGGACAAAAAGGGGCTAAAACTACAGATAAATTAATAATTTCCATTTTTTCTCAAGGATTAGTATAGGGCTAATTTTCTGGAATGCCTAACTTCAGAAAAGATGTCATTTTACAGATGATGAAAATATGGACTATGTTATGGCAATAACTTTCAATATTTTTTACTGTTTGTCTCTTGATAGACTGGCATGTAGGCAGACAATTGCGGAGCATCCAGCTTAAGGACGGGAGATGAGAACAGACACTCCCCTCTGGTTCCCGGACCCATCCCATGAAAACCAAACAGCCACATCGATATGACAGTATATGCTCGTGGTTTTCCATACGATGGATAAGAAAGACTGAACAGCCCTTGGGAAGGGTTCCTTTGGGAACTCTGCTAGGATATTTGTCAGATTTGTTTCACATACTGGCAAATGTCCTAATTCTCCTTTGGCTCATTGGATAGCTCCTCAGCAACAACGGGGCTGGTTAAAAAGTTCTTCAGAACTTTTTTTAGATGCCATATCATCTTCACAAAAAATGGAAACCTACATTTGCTCCAGAGTAGCAAAGGCAGCTCAGAAACAAGAAACAACAAATTTTGTCAAGGATTACACTTGGGGAATTAAGTGTTTTTTTTCTTTTTTTAAACATTTTTAGGTAGATAATGTTAGCAAGTTTTTTCTGTTTGTCTTTCTGTAAAATATATACACACACATCTATACTGTGCATGTATGTGTGTATCCATATATATAGATATAATTATAACATATGCAAATATAAATGTAATTATAATACTATAATTATTATAATGTTTAATACTTAAATTATAATATTATAATATAATATTACTATAATACAATTCATATGAAGATAATTTACGTGGGATCTTTCCCTACACCTCTAAAACTCCATCAAGAAATTATGGAATTGTGTAAGTTGCATCTACATACATCTTTATTATATGTCATTGAAATTAAAGCAGTATTTTTGGAGAGGCACCCTAAAGAAATGAAGCTTCTGGGATGAGCTACCTGTCTGGTCAGAACCTCCTTCTTCCCTCTATCCCAATAACTCCCAGGACAGTTTCAGTCCAATCCAGTATTTCACAGACAAGATTGTTCCTCTTAGTTTTATGAAATACACAGGAAAGAAACCTAAGGCAGCAATGTGATGTGGTCTGCTTCACAGCTCATCGATTGGCATACCACTGCTGAGCATCCAGTCAGCATCCTTGTGCTTCAGACCTGCCACTGCACACCTCTCTCTTGCCCTGCTGGAGGCATCAGATGAGAGTCTCTAGGAACTTGGTAGTTTAATTCTCCGCTGAATAAGCCATGAAGCTTTGCAGTATCTCAGAAGTTACCTTTATCATTAAGACTGTTCAATCCTAGGTGGCTGTCAAAACCGCTCTGGTAAGCCATCAGCATGATAAATTTCAGTTTACAAACCACATTTCCAATTCCACTGTCAACCCAGGAAAAACATTGTGCAATGTCAGCACTGATGGACACCTACCTGCAGAGAAAGGGACGGCATCTCTCCAAACCACTCACGTTCCTATATCCTGTTTAGATCTGCAGAAACACAGTGTACAGTGTTGGATTATATCCAGCATTTAATCTTCCTCTAAGAGAGAAAAAAATGGACAAACAGCCAACATGTCAGACCTGTTGCTATCGGTGGTACCCTGAGACCGGTTTTACTATTCCTGTGGCTGACACCCTTTCCAGAAACCAGCGGGAGACTCACACTGAACCTGCCAGGGCCTCTGGTACCCGCTGTGAAAGCACGTCTTCTGCCCACCTCACTTGCCTGCAGCCTCAGATGAAACCATACAACCCTGAAAGGGGATGTGGAAGAACACAGTGTGCAATGGAGATAAGCTTTGGTCCTCACTGACTGCTGTCTTTTCTATAGCGCCCTTTTCCCTGGCTCATTTACGTTAGCTTTACATGAGGTAGTGCACTGCCAGTGCGTATAAATCACTACGGGATAAACCACAACTCTTCAGCATCCTGAGCATAAGGATCAGTTAAACTCCACCCACCACCATGCCTCAAATTAATGTGGGCCTTTGCATTGCCTGCAATGCAAGTTTTTTCTTCTCTTTGGGTTGCAACAAACCCTTGCAGTGAAAGTACAACTGCAGGCTAGATCATGGTGTTGATCTGGGGTAAAAGGAGAATCCGAAAACACAAATACCTTTTGCAAGCTAAGAATGATTCCACTGATCTATAAAATAATGTTAGTATTAGTGCTGATTTATCTTACTGAGCTGTTTGTGTGTATACGGACACGATACCCTGGCATAGTATTTACTGAGTCCAGGTACATTTTTGTCATATACTTACCTGCTGAAGCGACGTATCTGCTAGATGCCATGGAGTCACTGGCAGCTTAATGCTGGTGGTGGCCAAAAAAGGGCTCACGATGTGCTCTCCTGATTGCCTCCTTCCCAAAAACCTTCTCAAGTGTGAAGAAGTCACAGGATTGCAAGGAGAAAGGTAAGCTTATATCCAGTGAGGCAAGGGATGTACATCCAGCCCCAGGGCAAAAGTGTGCACGTTCATCCTACATCACGTGAAGCTGGGAGGGAACGGTGCCAGACCCTCGAGTTATTCTGCAGTACATCAGGCAGATTACTCCCATACAAAAAATGTAAACCACGATAAATGGGAGCAGACTTTAGCTATGATAGTCCATGTAACCTTCAGTGCATGAATTAATTCTTTGATGGAAGTCTGAGCTATTTTCATTGTTGACGGATGCATTTCTGTTCATATGGATGGTTTTATAAAAATTGATGATATACATAAAATGTACAACTTGACTAGATTGTCTTTATTCTCTGATTCCCATTCCCCTAAACGAAACATTTCATTTTGACAGGTCGAAATATTGCATTCTGCTTAAAAAAACCTGCAATGTTCAGTTCCAGCTGAAAAAAGTAGCTCAGGTCTGAGATGTTTAAAAGATCTGAGTTTTATTCTATTTACTTATTCTTTAAAGAGACATGAAGCAAAAGAAAACTCTAAGTCAGAAAATCCCCGTAACCTAGCCAAAAGAAATGTGTCTGTCCACTTTTTAGTGAATTAATACATTGTCCAAAGAGGCTGAACTTTCTACGTACACAGGTCTTTCTTGTGGTGGTTCCAGCTGTGCAGTGTAGGACCACCTGGAATAACAATGGAGCCACTAGAATTACTGTTTATGCATATACAGCAGTCAGGATTGGGTCCTATCTGCATACAAGGAAACTTTTGCTTTTGAAGATGTTCCCAGCCAGCAACACCTTTATAGCACAAGTTGCAATTTAAATACTTGAGTTGTGTATAACGTCTGCTCGGCACAAGCATACTGTAATTGACTGGTTCTCTTGAATAAATCGACTGCGTGACGGGGGAACCCTATAAAAGAAAGTCTGTCTTTAACATTCCAGCTAAATGGTAGAATTTTATATGTATTCCTTACTCCAGCCTCCAGTAGAAATCACATTCTTTGAGTTATGGATAGGTCCCAAGGCTAAAGGAAGCCAGATTTCTGTCTTCCATTACCCAATGGGAAACGGGAAAAAATAAATGTATGCTGAATGGTGCTGTTAGCCAACATCACATCTGAACCTTTCCCAGTAATTCAACAGAAAGATTTAGGGGAGGGAATGGATACGGAAAACACTATGATACAAAGGATTTTGCAAGTACTTTACAAGACCGTCGTCCAGTAAATGAGCTAAAGAGACTTGATTGGTAGCTGGCAGCAATATTAAGTGCATCTATTTAAATACCTATAGACTTCTAAAAGATTTCCAACCACTTTCCCCCTTTTCTTTTTCTTACACTCCTTATAGTGACAAAGCCACCTTTTTATAAAAAAGGCCCTTAAAATGTCTGTTTCATGCCTTCCAGAGTCAGGGTTTTCTTTTTCTACTTTTTAATATGATTAATAACTCTAACAGGTATTCTCCAAGCCAAACAGCTGGGTTATTGCTCAAGAAACAGCTGTTTCATTGCTAAATATATCCTTATTTCACCAGCCATCAGCTTGCTGAAGCTTTGCTGGTTACTTGCCTTTAAACATTTGCTGATAGTGAGAAAGTCCTGGTACTTAATCATAGCTGGTGCTACAAAAGCCGGAGCTACTTTGAAAAAATATTACACAGAGAAAAACATTGGCAGAAAGCTTTTTTCTTTGAGAGCGCAGAGAATTTTTTTTTGTTTCAATGCCACACATTAGGTTGCAACCAGATGTTCACATTATAGATCCTGCCTGGATTAAAAAAAAAAAAAAAAACAACATCCCCCCCCTTTTTTTATTCAAAAATGTCAATATCGTTTAACAGCAAATGTAATATAATTACAGTATTCAATAAACATTTAACAAGACACAGACATTTTCTGCAGGAAAATATTACCAGAGCGAGCCTTTTAGCAGTTTAGCAGTTAAATTAGTAATTTCTTTTATAACATCTGGTGAGCAGTCTCTAATTTCTAAAGTTCTGGAACAAAAAGACATTGGGCAGATTTTGAGTTATGAATAATTTGCCAGTTGTTTACCTTTATGCCAATCTAATTCTCCCCTGCATAGATGCAATCGAATACATTACAAATGTGTTTTCCATAAAAATCCCTAAAATGCGGGAGGGGGAAGGTAGAGAATGAGTTCAACCAACTCTGGCCCTTCACGGGCATTGCCATGCCTGTCACCATCCCCCTCACCTCTCTTGACACCTGACGGAGGCTCCGGACCCCACTGTGAAATCCCAAAATGCAAGAGTGCCTCCATGCAGTGACTCAAACCCAAGCAATTGACCTTAGCAGGAATCTTTCCATAAACTGTGGATTTGGGATCAAGTCCAACGAGAAGCCCTTCATGGCAAGAGGAGTCTCTCTGGAAGTGGGAGAGCAGAGGGGGACCACCTGGGTGGAGGAGGACAGCTCCAGCCACCTGCTAACGTGCCTCTGGCCAGCCTGGGGACACGACCCTCGGGCTGGGGAGGCTCCTTCCACAGGGAGAGGTTGCCAAAACACTAACCCCCTTTCCTGTGCTGAGAGCTTTCCCTGAGTATGGTTGCTCCCTAATATCCCAATACGTGTTGCTCGGTGTTTTTCCTAACTTGGCTGAAAAATCTCAGATCTGTTTGTAGCGACTGCCCTCCCCTTCGAAGTTCGACCGCTTGCCTGCGCTGCAGGCAGGGTTCGCAGGGGTTGCGGTGGTAGCTTCCGCTGCAGGAGTTAGGTCAGTCCACTACATCCACTGTATCCTCTTCTGCCTTCTGTAGGAGTTAGATCCATCCTGCATTACAGCCACTGTAATCCAACGTGTTGGGTGAAGACCTCCAGCAAGTAATTGATGTACAACCAGTGCTCCACAAACCACATCTCGGAAACGGTATGATAAATCTTTCTATACCTTGTTGATTTCCAGAACATAGTTAATTTATTGCCCCTTATCTTGAATGAGTGATAATATTAAAGTTAATGAAATTTACAGTTTGTCGTCATGTCATCCATCAGCACACAAAAGATACAAGATTTTCATATCTTTTAGATGAAAGGTTTAATTGTTAGCCTATTTCTAAATGCCATAATGTTTATTCTTTAATCCCCAAAATTAAACCTGCAAGATTTTTTGATGTATTCCTCACCGTATATATTCCATACATGTTCCTAAAACTTCTGCAAAAATTTTCTGAACTGCCCCAAAAAATAGGCTTTCAGAACATCTCTCCTGGTTTTTAAAGTATCAATGTTGAAAGCCCATTTTAATACCCAGTAAGGAATACTTATTTAAACATCATGGTTGGGCTCACTGCAGAGAAGAAGATCTCTTCTTGCGGATGCTTTTGTTGTGCGCTATGCCAAAGCATGGCCAGATCTCATCCACCATCTGTTCTCCATTCAATGAAATTATCTGAGAGTGGTGCAATTACAGGCCAGAATGTTATCTGGTGTAAAGCAAAAGAGTGAGTTTTTAACCTTTCATATCTCAGACTTCTTTTTTTTTTTTTTTTTTTTCCCCAAAAAAGTTCAAAGGAGACACAAGTAAAGCACACAGATATTTGCAGGGGGTTTGTGCCTTGCTAGGTCACCTAGCGCGCTTCCAGTTCCCCTGCAGCTCATGCAAACATAAACAGTCCTAAAAGAGGAAAGAGAGAGAAAAGAAGAAACAGAAGCTTAAGCTGAGCTTTGTTTGGCCCTCAATACCTCACTTCCACACGTGGGAAGTGAGTAAGCTGGATAATTTCATCTATAGCCTACAACTCCAGCACCAGTTATATCGCAGAATGAAATAACATATTGGTAAACGCCAAGCAGCACCAGAAATCCCAAACCATTTTCCCTTCAGGGAACTCAAGCAGTCTCGATCAGTAGGAAAGGGCACCCAGAATCGAAAACCTGCTAAGGCGCAGCGGGACAGGAGGGCGTTTCGTGCCTTCTGGTGGTAAAGGACCAGTTGTTTGCCGATGATAAAAGCGCACAGTCTGTCCAAATTCTGTGCTGCCTGCACTGCAGATGTTTCTTGCACTAATGACTGCGGACAGCCCTTTTGCACACTGCGGCTAGTAGGACTCAGACTTCTCTTGCCTATAGGAGTATATATACCTCAGAAAAAGGAATGTAAATGGAAAGAGATAGAGTTTAGGTTAAGTAATTCAGTAAGATGGGAGACATTTTAACGGCGGAGGTGTTTTGGGGTGTTTTTTTTATGTGTGTGGGTTTGGGGTTTTTTTCGTTATTTGGCATTTCTCTGCTGCTTCTTAAAGCAGAGCATATCTGGGATGTGACGCTCTGTGGTAAGTGCTCCATCCAGCTGCAATATAAACAGAGATTTTCGCTTCGCATTCTAAAGCTGTAACATTAAGTAGAATAATGGACGATGCCTTTTGATATCTTTGTGTAAACGAAGAATTTTATTACAGTGAATTACCATGTTAATTTATGAAAAGTAAACAAAACCAAGTGCAAAACTGATTCGATGTATAACCTAACTTTCCTGGTGCCTAATGAGGTGACAGTGATGGAATCAAAACAAATATCTTTACGTTTCATAAATGTAGGGAAAAATACTTCTGTGTTTAATCATTCCCTGAGTCACTGACAATGCTGGCACACCAATACCACAGGTTTTAAAGTAAATAGAATTCACTTTGTCTAGCGGCCGAGGATACAGGCAAACTCCCTGTGGACCACCATGGGTTGTAGGATAACAAGGATGCAGGGAAACAGCAGATAAGGCTCAGAAGTAAGTGTTCAGACCAGTCTACACTTAGGTAACATACCTTCCCCTGTCATTATTCCCCCACTCGTCTACAACAACAACAATCTACAACAATTGCAGAAACAAAACTGTGGAAAACACTTCATACCGAGTGCCTCCCTTAGGCTAAAAATTGCCTTTGGCTTGCAAGGGATTTTTTTCGGGAAGACAACGTTGAAACCTGGGCCCATGGATGACAAAGTGCTACCGCTGCCCCTAACACTTTATCCCTCTCACGTTGGCAGTTTTCTTCCTGTGATGGTGTGGACTAGGTGCAGGTGCCTGGTATGTAGGTCCTCCAGGAAACCTATGTGATCACAAGAAAACTTCTAACCCAGGGTGAATCTTTAATAGGAACATAGTCCAGATCTCTCGGGGACAATTTGGATGGATCTGTTGCTCTTTACATGTATTCTCCCAGACAGTCAGGAGGTGTATGCATATTGCTGTTCACACAGAGCTGGGCTTTGAGTGTCTGCAGTAGTGCAATCGACAGGTTATTGTACATTGGTGTATCCCTTCCTAAGAGTGCCAGAGGAGGAGACTCCCCCATAGCTGCATGCAGGAGAGCAGTTCTGCGCACAAGTAGGAGCCGGCAAACTCGCTTCTCCGAAACCAGCTCCCGTCCGAGTCACGCTGCCGAGCAGTCACACAATGCGATAGGAAAAGCAATGCCATACCAACTGGCAAACTAAAGTTGGCTGAAGTTATTGTGGGTCTAAGAGACATAACATGAAACCGTTTTAGGTTTTATGTGTGTGTTTTGTGTCTGGAACTTCACATTCTTAAAAGCTGTGTGGAGAGCCGCCATTTTTGTCCCCCACCTCTTCTGAGCTCTTCCTGAGAAAAAGGAGAGAAGGCACAGCCTCCCTTAGAAAATCTGTCTTTTTTCCTCCCTTATTTCACAACAGAAACATTTGCAGTGAAAGTAACTTTTTTTTTTTTTTTATATGGAAACATAACAGAGAAACTTGGGGAACCCTGGCAGAGTTGGGTATGGCAATTCCAATAACCCTATACACAGCCAAAGATAAATAACGCACCAAAAAATGTCAGTTGGCTGTTGTCAGTAATGACGAAAATAAAGCTGGGAAAGAGTCCACTTGTCACTGTCCATACGTTTCTTAAGCTGATTAGGAACGCAGGGTGTTGGCTAGACGCTAACAAACAGTCAGGCCCTTGGACTCAGCCTCTTCTGGTTCTGCCAAGACATAATCACTCTGACATCCTGCAGAGCCTAACCCTGCCTCCTTTTTAATAAGCTCCCATTTAGGAAACCATTTATAGATAAAATAAAGGAAAATTATTGTGCTCACTTTATATTCCTGAAGAAGGAAAAAGCAGAGTAAATTAAGTCCAATTTGCATGGACTTTTGAACATGCATAGATTTGGATATAAGCTGGGGAGCAGACACAGAACGTTGTAGCCTTTATAGTCAATATTTTATTAAATTTTTCCTTGTAAATTTCTCTGTGTCTTTATTGCATTCATTCAATAATAGGAGAGCTTTCCTGTAGCTAATTCTATGCCTTGAAATTTCCCTTATTGTTAACCTGTGACGGCAGTCTAATGGATAGAGTGTCTGCCATACAGTACAATAACAGCAAGATTCAGGTACCAAGGTGACCGTATTTTTTATTAAAATACCTTTTTATACGCTCAGTTTCAAACTGATGACTGCACTTGCAACACCTAATTGCCACCAGTATCCACAAATACTTGGCATTTAATGAAAATATCCAACCAAGTCCCTCATTTCAGTTGAAGCTGCAGGTTGTATTACGCAGTGTAAAATCTCATTTTATGAAATTTCATAGAAATACAGATCTAACTTTGCTCTCTCCATTCTTGTTTGAACTTTATAGTCTTTATATTGCAGGGCTTTATTAATTTTTTTCATTGTAAGTCTCAAAATATTTCTGTTGCATCAGGGAACTAGGCAGCCCCATTGTGGCTAATTTAACACCTGTAAATTGCCATGGCTACCAACCAAACACTTTCTAGCTTTATAAGGTAAGTATCTATTTCATTTTTTAAAATAGTGAAGGATTCAGTTCCAGTGGTTGTATCTTTTATTAAAAATTCTATTAACTTTAATCATCAACACCATCAGGATCACTAGGAGCACACAACTTCTCACACTTTTTAAGGCCAGGAGGGAATCACCTCAGTCAGCCAAGGCTGACCTTCTTCGTACCGTACCTCACAGATCCTCACCTCATAACGTCTGAAATGGATTTTTTTTAAAGCTCCAAAATACTTCTTCTGCTTAGAAGAGTGAACAAGAAGAAACAGTTGTGCTATTTGAAGACTTGGTTAAAACAAGGAGCAGAGAGAACTGTGTCACCTTTGGTTCTGTCCTTGACTCCACTTCCCTCAGAGCACAGCTTCACCAGCCCTGATTTTTGGTAAAACCTAACAAGGACCTGCAGGTCATCTTACTTATGTGCGGCCACATCCTCTGCTACTCAACTATACTGCTAATGCAGCTTTAGACTTGCTTAAGGTAAAGAGCCCTGTCTGCATCAGGTATGGAATGGCGTAGTGTTTACAGCCTACAGCCTAAAAGGCATGACGCATGGATTTTAGCTCACCTTATAAAGCAAAATCAAATCACAGCAATACAATTCATAGCAATACAAATCAACAATTATAATTCTTCAAACTCAAAGGGCAGGCAGATGACATAAACCCAGAATTTTTAGTGCCCAAAGATACCCTTTATAGCTGTGCAATGTGAGTGTGGCGTCTCGTAAGTGATGTCTGAGATAAGAGCCTACCCACTTTACAGGGACCCAGGGGGAACCCACCAGCTGGGAGACCTGGCAGAGGTGAACCCAAAGGGTCTCAGTTTCATCCTCATTCGGTACCAATTATACCCCGAAAAGACAATGAAACTCCATAACTTGCAGGAATTGAGAGTCTGCCTCCATCTCGTAAGCAAACAATCAAAACCCATAAAGGTACAGTTGCCAATAAACTATTTTAGTAATTTAAATAGTTTGGGGGCAAATTCTGGGTTGCATCTAGATAACACTACTTGAGTTCATTACTGCAGAGACACTTGGTGTCGAAAGAACTGGTGAGAAGACACGCTGAACAACTGAAAGGGCGGAAGAACTGCATCAAAACCTGCAAACCTCTGCATGGTGTTTTGATTTCTGTTCTTGGATAGTTTTAGCTCCCTGTGGTTACATCTACACAACCCTACTTCTCCTCCTGTTAAAGGCTGGTAGCCTCATTCTATAGCCAACTACACCGCTGTAACCGGCAGTGGTACTTGCAGCATGCGTACAAAGCATCCTAGAGCACCTTGGCCAGGCAATGGGAGAGCACGCAAAAAGTGGGCAGCACTCCGTTCAGGAACATGTGCCAAACATTTTAAGCTTTCCAGTGGCATCAGCAAGGGGGTGGAAAGCTGACTTGGGCTTACATGGGCTGAGAAAACGTGGTTCTGGATCAAAGCCTGCAGCGTGAGCCCATCCCTGCTTTGCTGTAATCGCTTCTCTGTCAGGCAGGCAACCGTAGCAGCATGAAAACTCAGCACAGAAATCAGGTAACTTCGGTGCTGCAGTTCTACCACAATTAGAAATTTCATACGAAAAATGTAGAGATTTGCAAATGGCGCGCTAGGAGGAGGTTGTAACATAGCCAGATATGTTCACTTCACCCTCCTGATTTAGTGGGAATTGGTCAGAAAGGTCTCATGAAAAGTATACAACACTTTCAGATTAAAAAAAAAAAAAAAAAGAAAAGAGCTTGGAATACATTGAAAGGAGAAATAAAAATGTGGGAATACAACTGCACTGAGCTCTTTGATCATGAATCCAGTAGGAATGCTACTTATCTTTATATTTGTGACAAGACTGTGGGATTTCCTTTTCAGCAAGTCCCTTCAAAAGTAGAGGAAGACTGCCACATAACAAATTTGGCACTGCTAATTCAGATGAGGAGGCTTCTTTACACTTACTGCATGTATCCTGGCAATCCTGAATGGAAATCAAAAAAAGAATGGCGAGATGCTTTTCACAGGACACGTAACATGCTGCTGCTGTGCTCACCAATGTAAATCCACTGTTATTCCACTGGCTTCAGCTAACTTCTACAGATTTTCTCTATTAAAAACAAAACTGAACAAACGATCCAATTCTCCTTTCATTTATATACACATCATGGAAGTTATACGGCAAATCCAACAAAGCTAGTGTATATGAGACTAAAACCAAGCGTTATACATGTAAGATGTGTTCAGGTCCTGGATACCAAAGCAGGACTGGATCTGCAAGCACTTGTATAATATCAGCACTATGTAACACACAGGGTAATTCCATTAATTCCCTATTTACTCAGACAAGAAAAAGAAGACAGAATCAGATCTTTTTTTTTTAGGATTGTTCAGAATACATCTGTAGAACAAATCTTAGTATCAAGGTGTATTTCACCTCTTTATGCGTTTTCTCTCTTCCTTTTTATTTCGTCTTCCTTGCTCTAACTGTTGCTCTGCCTCTTCCTTTTCTGGGCACCAAGTGTCTGTCCGATTCAAGGAACTTGCAGTAATTCGGACCTCTCAAAAATCAGTTTCTTTCTCTTGAAAAACTTCCACTGACAGTTTCCTTTGTGTTTATTAAAAAAAAAAAAACCAAACCAAACCAATACCTGCTGAAAACCTGAAAAGCTTTTGTTTTGGAGAGTCAAAAAGGTTAGGTGTGCTGAAAAGCAACGCATATTCGCCTTTGCTATGTTTTCAAAGACAACCTGAAAGGCGGCAATGATTGACTTTGTGTAAGAGGAATTCTTAAGAGCAGACGCGTGTTACATCGCTACCTGCTCTGCGACACAGTTTAGAGACACTCATTTCTTTTAAATTGTAAGTATTTTTCTTTGCATGGATTTTTAAGATAACTCTCTCAAAATTTTTTTACGTTTTTAATTTTTTTAAAGATTTTATTTTATTTTATTTTATTTTATTTTATTTTATTTTATTTTATTTTATTTTATTTTTAAAGGGTTTTTTTTAAGATTTTTTTTTTTTCTTCCATCAGGTCAACAAAAAGCGGCGCAAGGATGCAAAGCCGTCTTTCGTGAAGCGGCAGCCTGAGGTCTAGAACCGCTTGAGGCGACGGAGAGGGAAAGCTGGTGGCAGCATCCGCGGCGGGCGGACGGCTGCGGTGCCGCCAGGGGTCAGCCCCGACCGCCCCACGGCGCCGGCGGCGGGAGGGCTCCGCGCACCGGCCCCCGGCGGGGGGAGGCGCCGCGGGCCGGCTCCTTCGGGCTTCTGAAACGGGTGTCCTTAACCAGCCCTCAGCTTTGGAAAGCGGGTAAAGCTTTCCCGACGGGTCTTTCTCCGGCTGTTGCCGTCGGGGAGGACGCACGTGTCTTTTTCATTCCCTTCTGCAATTACGCAGCGATTAATGAGGCGAGTGTAGCCGCTCACGAGGGCTTGGGCTTGTGCTCAACGCGGTCGCAAACTGGTCAAGAAAGCGCTGCGCGTTTCACTTTTTACCTTCAAACTCCCGTGAGAGAGACGCTTCGGGCTTTTCCTTTGGGCTGAGCCGGGGCTGAAACAACCCCACCAGCCGGCAAAGGTGGTGTGTAGGGAAAGTGTCTCCATGCCCCCAAATTCATCCAGAAATTAGGGATACAGCGGCGCGCGGGCGACGAATTCAAGCTGCTTTTGATTCAGTTGACATCTAGCTCGCTTTGTTTCACATCCAAATGCTTCACTGAACTAAAACTAAACCAGAAAGGCAGCTAGCCAAGCAGCCCGAGATCACAACCCTACAATAACAACCCGGGACCGCTCGCACAATAGAAAAGCAAAGCTGCTGCAGCGGCAAGGAAACGGACTTCAGCCTGGAGCTTCCAGGGGGGTTAAAACAACAGCGAGTTAAACGTGCAACTTTGCATAAGCTGAACAGATCTCCGGTTTATATCCCCCGAGTGAGGAGGTGCAGAATCAGAATACAGAAGTTGTGTATTGCATCTGAACCTCAAGTTCCAAACCTCGGGTTTCTTTGCATGCGGAGACAAGATTTTTCCAACGCTAATTCATGGAGAGGATCTCAAGTTGGGAAGAACGCGTATGCGCTCGCACACACTACAACCCAGGAAAGTCCCCGAGACTGAAAAAAAGTAAACCCTCATGGATTTAAACACTTTCCTGAACCAGGGCCAGTGTTTGTGGTAATAATTAGAGCATTTTAATAATCAGGATATTTTAATTATTATTCAGCTGGCTTTCTCTTTCATGTAAAGAAAATATATGCTTATAAACATACCCCCGCATATATTTTTATGCCTTACATAAATAGTTTTTTTAAAGGAGGGATTTCTTTCCTAACAATTTTTTAATCAGATGAACAAATACAATAATACGGTTAATACTTACGATAGTCTAGCAAATTGAAAAGTCAAACGCAACAACAAAAAAAGATTTTTCTAATTTTCTGGCTAACTCTAGAATTGCTTGTGCTTGGAAAAAACAATTTACTTGCACGTTTTACCATAATTTAGAACATTTATGTGTTCCCTCCTGCTGTGATACAATCTGTTCTTCTTATTAAATACAACAGCACTTTAAATATAATAAGATATTTGCAATCTGATGAACTTTTCCGTGTTCAACCTTTTTTCCTGCTCTCAGCTATAACTACTTACTCTCAATATAACATTGCTCACCATACGGCTTGTTTGTACAGGATGAAGCAATATCATATCTATCTAAAACACAGGTACAGCTCTATTCTCGCTCAACCAGAAAACCTGTCATATAATTGTTATAGAACTATTTACTTCAGCGTTGGAGATAACAAAATACGACCTCCAGATTATGAAGCTCTGCTTTGCTTGTGAGTGGTCATAAAATGGCTGCAATTCAGAAGCATTTCTGCCTTTTCCGCAGGAGCGATGGTTGCGATCTAAGCTGGAGTCAGCCCATGCTGTATCTAGAATTTCCCAACATGCAGAAGGTTGGAGAAAATTCAGTCATAATGCCATTAACGTAGCAATTGCCAACATAAAGACAGGGTTAATTGGATCAGGCACTGACCTGCTGAAATTGGGCACAAATTCAAAGCTAACAACACTAAGCAGATTAAAAAGCGGGGCGACATCACTTGTAAAAGTTACATCCAGCTCTCTGTAATATTTGCAAATTCAAACTTCCTCAACAGCCATTGCCCATTTGACGTGCCTGTATAAGTACATCTGTGGATGTTTATGTACTGCATAGCTATAAAAAGTAAAGGCAGTGAACACCTTCTTCCAAATTTCCAGAAGAAGAACTTGACCTTTAGGTTTCTTGACCCCTGCAGAAAATGTAAGCATCTCATGCTCTAGCAGGCAAAACTTTGAAACAGTGTTTAATTGCTCTAATATCCTTGGAGCACTGCTATAAATCTTTGATTGCTAGGAGCAATGGTGAGGAACCAAGTTCTAGGTTGTATTTTTCTAGAGGAGGCTAAGCCAGGTCAGTGGATTTGTTCCGATTAATGCTAGCGTGTGGGTTGGCTCAAATGTGTTCCTAATCAGACCGGTATTTTTTTTATACAACTATAGCTTTTTCCATCAAAGGCAAGGGACATGACCAGAATACTTTTAGAAGGATGTGTTCCATGGGAAGCTTCAAAACTTTATTGAGAATCACTGTTTGCATAAGAAATTTCTCAAAATTGAGGGACTTTTCAAATAAAATTAAGCAGACTTTGTATTTTGGAGAACTGAAACCAGACTAGACTCTGTGTCAGAGCAAGATTTCAATAAGGCTGCTGTGCACAGGGTTTGTAGGAGGGTTCAGAGGTGACTGAACGGTTGAAGTAGAAAGTTTGTTTTTCTTATTTTAACTACTTGGTCACAGCAGTGCTAGGAGAGTAGAGCAGGTCCTATCTGCCGCCTGCCATGTGCCTCTATTTCCAAACATGGTACCAGACACGTCAGTCGTTACTGGCAAAAAAATATGAGGTTTTTCTTCTGCTGGAGAACTCGGTTGGCTCTTCTCCACACTGCTTTGCTTCCAACTCCCTCGCACCTTCCCTCTCAGACCTCCGCTCCCTTAACCCTTTCTTCCACACCCAGCACTGCTCCTATTCCTTGGAATGTTCCCCTCCTGTTACAGCTCATTGCAAACAGGAGGTGGTGAGGAAAGAGAAGCTGCAAATGCACCTCTGAGGCTTTCAAAGAGAAAAATCCAACCGAGGTCTGAAGTGGAAAAATTTCAGCCGATTCTACTCTCTTTTGCGCTCACGGCAACAGCACAGGCGACCCAAAACCTTCAGGAGGGCAGAGAAGCGCACAGTTAGCTGATAGCCATGCATGCACGCACAAATATACGTACGTATATATGTGTGTGTATTTTTAGAAAAAGCTGCCGGCTTATTTCCCTCCCTTCCATTGGTGCTGCCAGTGCTCCTAGCTGTGTTCCTCAGACAAACCACGTCTCAGACCTACCTCTGCTTCCCAGCATCCCAACGAAGAGACCCTCCCTCTGTGGCTGCCCGGGGCTGGGGTAAGGAGCTGTGCCTTTACTCAGGCAATCTGGATTTTAGGAAGGGAGGGTTGCACTAGTGTTTGAAGAGCCCGCCAGTAGGGCTGAGGTGCGAGTCCCCGCCAAAGAGGACACTACAGCACGTACGTGGTGACGGCTGGCACATTTTTTTGCATTGCAACTGCTGCTCAACAAGAGATTTGTACTTCTATGGAGAACTAGAAAATGATCAAGAGCTAAGCTCCGAGGATCAAAGGCAAACAGCATCCATGGGAGCACGGTTGCTCGGACAGACCAAGAATAGCAAAGCTGTGCTGCTACTGGAGCATGAAGCAACTCCAAGGGACTTAACAGCTGTCAGTGCAACAGGCTGGGAGGTTCTGCCAGGCAGCCAGATGTTGTTGTTGGGGAAACATATCCAGTCCAGCTCAGCATCTGGGACCCATGATCACCACTGAAATGGAAGAAAGCACTAGGATATGGTGGACAAAAGGCTTTTGGGGCTGTACCCCACCCTTCTTTTCAATTAATTGAGAAACATTCTTGGAAAGCTGGGGTGCTAGAAAGGGCAAGTCTTAAAACACGACTGAGAACTAAGCATGTTATTTATATATTTACAGAACCATGTGTCTCTTATTAAGGCTTTTTATTCTTATTTCTTATGAGACCATTGTTTGAGAGCTGGGAAATATATACTGAAATTAAACCACTCGCTAATATTTATATTGTATTTATAGTATTATGGGGGGGGGGGAAGTTTTCCTGTAGGTGACAAGTCTGTGCCTGAACCTGCTCTGAGTTAAATCCAGGCAAAACTCCCATTAACAATAATAGGAGGAGAACCTGACCTGGTGAGGGTCAGTAAGACTTCCCCTGAGCTCAGCAGGCCCCGACTCAAGTATAATGGATGGCTGGGCTCATGGAAGCTCATTCAAATCCACTTTGCCTGAATATGGTGATAAATCACTTGCTATCCCAAGTCAGCTCCAAGGAAGCTTGTATCCTCTCATGCTTATTTGTGCCGGGCTGAAATAAGAGACACTGCATTGGTACTTTAGGAGTGGAGTTTGCTAGATTTTTTTTTTTCTAATTTCTGTTTTATACATTAAAGACAGAAGTTTGCAGAAGTGCCAGCTCTTTTTTTTGCTATTTATTGGGAAAGATCTGATTTTTGAAAGCATTCTGCATTTGCTGTTGCTATCAAATCTTCCTGCAAGAAGGAGTGCTCAGCAGCTCTGAAAGGCTCTCAGGCTCAAACTGAACGGACAAAGTAGGAGGCATCTATGTGTTCCTCTTATAAAAAAAAACCAAACAAACAAACCAACCCAAAAAACCCAGTACATAGAAAACAACAACCTGATTTAACAAAGTCCATAACCACACCTAAAATCTTAAGAATCCTTCCCTGTTCACCCAAGTGCTTCAGCACATGCTGAAGTGCTTTGCTGAGAATTGGATGTGTCTAACGTTGAGTACGTCTCGGAGTGCTTTGGTGGTGAATGCTCAAGCTGAGGTCCCAGAAGGTGGAGCCCACCTCTCCAAGGTGGGCATGGTACCACGTCCGGCTTCCCAGCCTCAGTCCCTGAATGATGTTGCAAAGACCACTGAACTAGCGAAAGGAATTTTTTCACCCCGAATTTATAAGGAACTATATGAACACAGACCAACTTAAACCACACCAAAATGCCCTCTTCTCCTCTGATCTGCACTTAGAATAGCTATCTGCAACACTGCTAAACAGGTGAAATTCATTATTAGCAGCAACGGGAGTGAGTTCTGCTGTGCTGGCATTTCCGATGCTTTCGTACAAGCGGCGCATTATGGCACAGCATGCAACAGTTCGCGTCAGCAGTGACAAGCCCAGATTTGCTGGGGAGAAGGGAAGGGGCAGGAGGAAAGAGCCTCCGCCCTATTCAGGTGAAGTTGGTCAGATGGAAGTTCACACCACATGATGCAGTTGCCTGCCCACCCCTCTGACGATGGGAAACCGGAGCCTGCAAGTGCCGTTGCGGGGAGTTCTGCAGCACAAGAACAGGCTAGCAAGTTGTCTGCCCTGCAACAGTTTAATTTTGTATTAACTTAAAAAAAAAAAAAAAATAGGGTTCTATGTAAAATTAAATAAAGACTACATGAGGGTAGAAAAAAAGTCAGGTTTTTATTTTAATTTTACCCAAGACAGTTTGTATTACTTCGAACAGCCTGGGTCTTTATTATTTGGCAGCTGAAATGAAACTGGGCATAAGCCCTGAGCATCATTTCAGAGGGTTAATATCTTAAACAGGAAACAGGAAAATAGCACTAAAGTGTTGACTAAGATAATTGCCATTAACATCTAGACATTCAGCCGCTCCTAGACCATGGACATGTAGAAATTCTTGCTGGTAGAAACAGAGAACGCTTAGAACTCCTGTCCTTGAAATTTTGTCTTATAGCCCCTGAACTGTTTTTATGAAGCACCATGGGTTCTAAGAGGTGTTCTAGGATACAACATTGGTGTTTCATGAAGAGGTGCCTTTAATGTTAAAGTTAAACTAAAGACTACCATATAGGATGCGTATTTCAACTGTACAGCCCTGAACACGGTGATCTTGAATGCATCCTTTGTAACTGCAACTAAGGAAGCATAGACTCTTATCATAATTATGAATAATATTCATTTAAAAAAAGAATAGGTTCGATTCATTATTTCAACATTTCTCAACTTGGCACATTGAAAATGCTCTATCTTCCTTAAGCTAGCAGCATGCTTTATGTGGCCATTCTTCCAGATCTTATGATTACATTTCCAGACTGTCCAAAATTATTCTTCTGACACATATGAGCTTGAAGGAAAGCCTGAGTGGCAAGAAGAAGGGATTTAAAATAGTGCCCTTCAGAGACATTCAAATATTTTAGAATTATTAAAAAAGGGCAGTGAGTTTTTCCAAGTTGTGCCTCTACAACATGTATCTACCTTGATACATTTTGGCCCCTCAGGTGGTTTCTACACAATGTTTATCAAGATTTCAAATTATTAGAACCTGAATTGAGAGCAACTTTAAAGTAGGTTATCTTTTTTTTTTTTTTTAACCCAGAAATGTTTTGGCCTCCATAATCTGTGCTTGGAAAACATTTTGGGCAAGATGCAGCTGGCTCACTCCATAGACATGTATCGTATAAGCAGACATCACACTTACAAGCCAGCCACGTATAACCAGAACTCATAATAGCCTTCAGCTTTCAAAACACTAACCTCGACCCAGGGAGCAAAAGGAGCCGCCCTGCTTGCATGGAGGGAACCTAACATAAACACTCAGAAATAGCTTTGATACTTTCCAGTTTATGGACGCTGACAGCACAGATTAAAAAAACGCACTGAACCTTTATTCACGATGGATGCTGGATTCGGGGATTCCTATTGATGGGGATAGAAGGTAGTACACGCACTTTTGCTTTGATTTTGGGGAAAGAAGAATCAACACTGAAGTCTGATTGCGTTAAATAGGGGAAGAGCACTCCTGCTATTCAGGAGTGACGCTCATGCTATGACCTCAGGATATTTGAATTCCAACACAGGCTTATTTTTCAATGCACGCTCATTCAAAGGAAACCCTGAGTGTAAATATTATCAACTGAGCGGCTGCCTTTGGTGCCCACTGATGCCCTCCATTGACTGGGAATCTGTTTGAGGACAACCCAAAGAAATACTGTGTTTGTTCCTATTTTCAAACGCTTGCGAGGTGTCCAAATACACAAGAGGGCCATACAGGTACCAGGATAAATGCATGAAGGGATGGACTGTAACAAACTCTAAAATTGGGCAGTGCTGTCAGGAAAAGCTTTGTTTGCATGGGCAGCGGTCATTGTTTCAGAGCTTCTGGTTAAAAAAACCAACAGAAGCAAAGCAAAGGAGTTGGTGTGGCACTTTATTTTGAAGTACCACAGAACATCCCACAAAATAACCAGTCCTTAGGCTGCTGACCAGCAGCTCAGGGTATGACAGCCAGTTCTGACCAAAGGCAGAAAGGTTAAACCTGTTACAGAAAACAGCTACTGCTTTATGATCATTTCATCAGGAACCCTCTCTGTTGACCTAATTCTGCTTCCACTGAAGCTGATGGGAGCCTTTGGTGGACTTCTGAGTCACCAGAATAAAGCTAAACCTAATTTTGCCTTCTGAAAATCCCGTTCATTGTGACCACGTTTCACAAAAAGGATTTTGCTCTTTATGCCGAGGCATCTGCACAGAGCTTAGGGAATCCAATCCTGGACAAGCTGAAACACATTTATTTTATTTATATTACATCTACTACATAACATCTGGGCTTAATGTAAAAGTACATCATAGCAGACTAAAACACTGCAATCACAAAATGGCCCCTAATCTAACCTAGCACCTTCCCTACACATAAATAAATTTGCCGTTTACCAGAAGGCCAGGTTAGAGGAACGAGTGCAAGTGTCCCAGGCTGCATTTGTCAGGCTGAAACTTTTCAAGGCTTTGAAAATTTGCGGCCAGAAGGCAACACGATGATCAGCCACAGTGCCTTCCTGCAAAACACCAACTCTAGGATTTCACTGCACAATTTTCGTAGGAAATGTTAGTAACTTGTGGTAGAAGCGAGAGTTTAAGACGTTACAGTGAGTAATTGCACTGCTAAAAAAATATTTATGTTTGCCTTGAACTGAAGCTACAAAGCAAAGAACCTTTTGCATTACCGATTGCAAAGAGCCCTAATGCTCTTTCTTTTCTCTTCTTTTTTCAATGTATCATCTTTATGACATTTAATATTGATCAGATCAAGAAGTAAATTGATAAAGAACACACCTACTGTGACAGACAACACGGTAAGATCTTTTTGAAACACACACAAACTGTTTATACCTGCTCTTCTTTAATGTTCGTATTTGAAAGGAAAAAACATAATGAGAAGTAGTTTGCCATTTTACTTATTTAAAAATTGCTCTGTCTCCAAGATATTTTAGAGAGAAATTATTTTTCTTGCACATTTTGTCTGACAGAAAAAGAAAATCTTTCTGATTCATATATTCCAC
Source organism: Vanellus vanellus (assembly GCF_965231255.1). NCBI lineage: Eukaryota > Metazoa > Chordata > Aves > Charadriiformes > Charadriidae > Vanellus > Vanellus vanellus. The sequence continues at coordinate 77,660,522 of NC_138906.1, forward strand.
AGATGTTAAACTGTGATTGCTAATATTGTTCCTTTTAAAATCACAGACTGCTTTTAATCCTTAATGTGATTTAGCAACCTTGACCTTAGCATGTCCCTTTATATGAAAGACATTAGCATTGAACTGATGTAGAGTTAAAAAAAAAAAATCTTGTGCTTTTTTGAACTGACGTGTCTGTTTTTTTGAAACAATAGTTAATAGAAATAGCAAATAAATTTAAATAAACAAATGTAACTGAAATTTACACACTGATTCAGGTCAGGCAGGTTTGTCTCAGAGGTAACCAGATTCCCGTGATTTCAAGTGGATTTCATGACTGAATTCTGTGGAATTGGAATCTTTGTTGACAAGACCCAGACTTTCACTTACTTTTATTCCCTTATAAATTGCTACAATTGATTAAAGTATATTTCAGGCTTCCCAAATATTTCCATTAAAAGTTCTTTGTTTTCATTAGAAGTTCTTTATGGGGACGCCGAACCTCAAACTATACCCCAAATCAGCTGGATCAGGCAGCTTTTTAACATTTCTTTGGGCCCAGGTTTATGAAGTCCTCAACATTCATCCGCAACTCACTCTGAGGCTTCATTAACCATATGTTGGGGGCACCAAAAGATTGAACAGTCACACCTACATTTGTGGTACAGCAGTGGAGTGGAAGGCAAGGTTTAAACCCCAAATGGTGAAAACATGTTTCAGGAAGCTACAGGGGTATTTTGGGCAAAAGGATAAGGAAATTCTATAACACCAGCCTATTTTACAAAATCCCATTAGGTCATGCAACTTTTTGGCTTCTAATAACAAAGCTGCCGAAAAGAATCTGGGTTACCTTCAGATGCACATGAGTAACTCATTGGTTCCAATAAGCACCAAGCCTGTGCATGTGCTTTTGAGGGCAGTATTTATGAATATACTACCAGACTAGGATGCTGGCAGATTTACGTGCTGGACGCAATTCTGCCTTTCGGTAGAAGGCGAAGATGAGCAACTCCTATCTTGGAAACAGCAGCTATTCTGTAAGCACAGGAACAGATTTTCTCAAGGTGCATTCTGGATAATAGGAGGAAACCTCAGCTCCACAACACCCCTGGTTTTCTATTACGAGACGTGCATTCACTGCAACCTATAAATCAATGGTATGACAACTATGCTTTGCCTGAATCACGAAAGAAGATTGATATTCCTAAATTACATGTTAATAGAGTGAAATTGCTATAGGCTTTCTTAAGGTTTTTAATATATTTCTGAATTGAGATCTTAAAGAGACTCTGGCAATGCCAGGAAAAAAAAAAAAAAAAGATAGAGAAACTCAAAAATACTTTGAGTATTTTATCATTCCAGATCAGGAGATATTAAATTTGACTCTTTGTTATTACTTAAATATTTGCAAAATATTAATAAAATATTTAACATTGAATTAAATATTGCAAGAACTTAATAATGAAACTGACACAAATTACACTGCATAGTTGGAAGGAAAGAGAGGTTAATTGTTGTTTTACATTAACTCTGGTTCATTTTCCCTCAGATTTCTGCAAAGGTCTGCTGGTATGATGCAGAAGGATTTTAAAAGTCTAAAGAAATCAGATTAAAAAAAAAAAATAAAAGAGTAGCAATTACTACAGTAAAACTTTAAAGTGGGAAGAGGAAATTTGTGCTGGATTCTAAGGCTGTGTCAAGACTGCTAAATAAAACAGACACAGGATGGATTCCTGACCTGGAGGCCAAGTGGCCCGGTCTGGTTACATCCACTGCACTTAACCTTGGTCCTTCCCACCACCCCATCTTTACCCTTTACATTGTGCAATAGTGGCCCTACGGCACAGTTACAATTGTGGTGCGTTTTTTCAGTTCAGTATGCCCAAAATAATGTGCAGCTCCACCAGACTGGTATTTTCATCATATGAGTCTGACGCATGTGTCGCATGAGGACAGAGAAGTTGGGAGGTGCAAATCCTACTGGACCTCAGAGACCCGTCCTGGTGAGAGGCATCTAAACCTGGTTCAGTCTTACCTATATTCCCTGTTGGACATAGTCTCCGCTCTATGCTTTCCCTGTGCTGGGCCTCGGCCTTGCCTTAGAGAGCATCACTTGGCAAAGGCCAAAACGACCAGGGAACGTACTCAAAATTAAGCAGCTCAGATGCTCGACAGTCAGTGCTCAAATGCACTCCCTGGCCCAACTTTGTTCAGCAACAGAGGCACAGCCCAAATGCTTAAAGGAGCTTTACCACATCCACAAGAACTGCTGGTTGTGATAAAGGTCAAAATACCATTTATGGTATGCAAACTTGGCTTTCTTCACAATTTTATTACTGTTATGGGCCACCTACAAGGAAGACACAACCAGTCGTGTGTGAAGGAGGCCACGTGCTCTGGGATGAGGGGAAGGGAAGGGGCCACCCAGCCAGGACACATTCCTGGCCTTGCCCCTGCCCTGCTCTCTGACTACTACACACAGCTTCAGCTGCAATTTCTCCACCTGTAAATACAAGCGATGATCCTTTCTAAAGGGATCAGAGGAGGGGTTGGGACTGTTTTATGATGTAAAGAATAAAATAATGAAGAGGGAAGCTCTAGCAGTTCTAATATTAAAAGGGTATTGGTTATCAGGGATGGCATTAAAACAGATGGTAGTTTGCTTTCCACAAGTGCTGTAATTAAAAGGCTTTTGCATTCATGTATGGGGCAGTCTTTCATCTCTTGAGGAAGGGAGAGAAAAGGTGCATTTTCTACTGATCCTGGTTTTATATGCATATATCTATCTTGTAACATTCAGACATTTTTTCTTTGTTGAACACTTATTGAACCAGTATTGCCTCACTTAAAAAGCTGTTCTTTACTTTTGGTTATGCCTCTTTAGTGTGAAAATGCCCGCTATGTCACCAATTAGTGTTTAAACATTAAGAGGAAAATCTGAGAGCTCGGGTGGGACGAGAGACCAACAGGGTTGATTCTGACTGTGCAACTTAAAGCATGTCACATTGGTTAACAGTTTTGAAAGGTATTTAAACTCATAGCTCCAATCAAAACCTGTAGCTTCAAAATAAATTCGTTCAAAAATTAAGACTTTCACCCAACTAGACTTAGATCCCAAATCCAGATAAGAGTTCCAAAATAAGTCTTGATTTTTTTTTTCCACATTAACTGAGGTAGTACGAGTTATGCTGCTGTAAACAAAGGAAGAATTTCACATATTTCCATATGTTGTGGTTAAATCCGTAGTTATTTCCTAAAATTAAGGATAATTCCTTACAATGAATAACACCTATAAGGAACAGGCAGAAGCTTCTTAAAAGAAGTCACAGGTGAATTATACTTAGTGCTACCAAAGTATAATGTTAGGAGTCCTTTATTCCATTTGTAATATAATTTTTCAACTTAAAAATAAATAATGAAGAAGAGAACTGCTAGATTGAAAAAATATATATAACCCCTAAACCAGATGTGACTTCATTATGGTCAGAAAATGGTCTGCAAATAAAGTGATTAAAAGCACATCTTTCGACACTATTATGTCTTTTCTTTTCATTTAGAAATATCTTTTACTCCAGTCACTTATGCAAGTTTGGTCTGTCTGGTTGTTTTTGGTTTTTTTTTTTTGAGGAGCACTGGAGAATACTGAGGTATGGTTCAGCAGTTTTATCAGCCCTAAACTGAAGGGAGCTGAAAAGAGGTACAACATCCTTTTCTCCCGAATGTGGACTGGGTAGCACCTCCTCCCTACCTTCATCCTTGTCTGTCTGGAGTGGCTTGACCTTCAGATTTCCTAGGACTCCAAATACTGGACTTCCTGAGCCTCTCCCGTGGAAGAAGAAAGTTCCATAGAGGCACCATAAATATTGCAAAACACACCTTCTGGGGACTTTCACCACAAGACAGCCTGTTAGGGGGATACAGACACACCTCTCCACTTCTGATTGCCGGGTGGGCAGAAAGAGGACCTGAAGACTTGTGGAGTCAGAACAAGCTGCTGCAGGCAGAGCTCTTCCCTCTTTCTACCTCAGTGATCTGTAGTTTCTAGGAGAAGCCTTCTGACCATCCCATCAGCTGGAACGTGAGCCAGACTGGCCTCTCTGGGCTATCTCAGCACTGCATTTGGTAAGGGTTTCTGGGACCTGCCCGCCCTTGGGTTGCCCCTTGGTGCAGTGTAGGAATATCCTGCCAAGTTAGGGGCTGGTGGGGGCATACATACACATGGCAACTGGTGAGATAGGACATGCTTTAGCCTGTTTCCCATCTCGGGCTGCCCCAGCTGCTGACAGACTGTTGAGGTGAGCCTCACATGGCACTGTTCTGCCAGGGAAGAAGGTGACATCTCCCTCCCCAACAGCACCCCACACCCCCCCACACACCCCACAGGTTTATCTGTAATGACCAGGGGCTTTCTTCAAAGATATTGTTGATGAAGCCCTTTTCCACCATCCAAGCAGCTCAACAGATAATGCCCGATTCATAACTTACCCAACGCGTTTATTTTGCTTTTAGGTGGTGTGACTAACTCTAAGAGTCTAAGAGTATTAGAACTGATCTGTCTCACAGTTCAACGGTAAGACACTTTATTATGGCTGTATTTTCAAATTGTAACTTTTGTATTTTATTTAAAAGAACAACAGAGAGTGTTCTAGCAGTTCAAACTTCTTGCCTTTCAAGCCTGTGAATTGTCTTCTAATTCTTCTATTACGAATGACCAAACAGGAGCACTAGATTTAATTTCTTTCTACCTCCTCCTATTTTTTATACCTTTAACTGCTCCCTTTTTAAACTTGAGAGATAGTCTTTTCACTATCCCTTCTCATGTGGAAGATAAGCCAGGTCTCAGGACATTTCGGCAGGATCGGGGGTTGCCCACATATAGAAATCCTGCAGGAGAGATGTGGCAGAACATGTTCTGACAATACAGTGGGAAATTTTTGAAACTTTTTTTTTCTGGCTTAGTTCAACACCATTTCATTTCATAACTATGTGTCACAGGACAGCTGTTCCAAAATCTGTTGCCCTTTAACATCCTATTTTATTCTGGAATAACATCCGTATTTGATTAACTACTATTTCTCATTTGCACCTTCATCATCTTAATGTACACAGAACACCACAAAACATTCCCCTGTTGACAGGCTGCTTACTTATGGCATTATGATACCAACAGGGTGCCTTTTGTGGCATGTTTTTTAATCCTTAGGCAAAAGGTAATATTTAAAACATATATTATGCTATTATTAAATATTCCCACTCTGGTAGATGAATAGACCTTTGAAAATTGACGGAGCATTCATGTCTGTAAGTCTGACTTTCTATAACCACAGTTAAAACAACAGCGTTGGTTCCATCAATGTCTGTATAAAGTTCTGCATAAATTTCTGCTTGTTTCTCTGTGTAACTAAGATTCTGATCAAAAGAACCAAATCTTTAATACATGCATTCACTAACATTCATTAGTAGCCAAGACCATTGTTTAAAGCACTTTTTAAAATGGTACATTTCAGGGAATGATGAAGAACTACATGCAGAAGAACATGCTGCTTTTCACGTTTCCTTAGTTTCAGAGTTTTATTGGAGTTCCTGGTTCTGCGTGTTACTAAATTTACAATAGTGATAATAATAATAAAATCTTTTAAAACTCCCAAGATACATCTCACTCAGAGGAAGCTTTTTTTTTTTAAACTGGTAAACATCTGAATATAAGCTGTTTTTTTTAAGAGAGCACTTCAAAAGAAAAAAAACATATGTTGTGGCTGGCCTTTGTTTTCCAGTTAATGAAGAAACTAATTCATTGTTTGGACAGGCCATTGAGTAAAAAGTAGCTGAATTTTTTGGGGGGAGATCATGTGCTTAATGCAACACATGATTTGTATCAGCTTTGATTTGTAGGAAACATATAGTGAATCCAAAATAATTTCAGAGTAAATATATTAGAAAGCTCTTGTCAAAAGAAATTTTTAGAAAAGACTGCATAGCTACTGTTGCTCCCAAACATCACATGAACTATTTTGCTACTTCAAGCACATAAAATGTTGAACGTAAAATTGTTGGGGTGGGTTTTTTTGTTTGTTTGTTGGTTTTTTTTTGTTTTTTTGTTTTTTTTTTTTTTTTTTTTTAATGGAAGAAAGCATAATAAATTCTGTAAAGACCTAGAGACTGTGCCGCCTGGGGAGAAACTGAGTACAGAGGTTGCAGTTTTACTGTTAGTTTACACAGAACTCTCTTTTACTTTAGACAAAGTTCAACTGCGTAGTGAGGCAGAAATAAACAAAAGCAGCCCTTTTAATATGTTGGCTAGTGGCTTTCCTGGAAGAGAAGAGTAAAGACGGAGGGTCAGGTTCAGCAAAGAGCGCTGGTGCTGGGCAGCGCCTGGGAAGACGGCACCATACCTGGGGAAGGGCTCTGCGCCTCTGCCAGCTTTTGCTTCAAATTGCCGGGTGGGACTGGCCTCCGCCAAGAGCCAGGGTGGCCCTCAGGTGCCCCCTCAGGGGCCGTGCTCTTTGGGTTTGCTTTCCCTGTCTGGTGGTGCCTCCCTTTCACAGCCCCGGGGTGCGGCAGAGGTCCCAGCCACGTCTCTGGGCTGAAATTGGCATTTTTGCCTCCTCTTAGGCCTCAAGCTAGTCTGAGTGGAGGAGGCTTAGTTGAGGACTCAGACAGTCCTCAACCCCCCTGGCAAGCACCCCCAGGACTTGGGGTAGCGACCAAGGTAGCAGCAGTGAGGGCAGAGGGGAAACCCTGAGGTCTGTTCAAAGTGACAGAGTAGGAACGGTGAAGTATTATTGCTTTTAAAAAAAAAATAGTCCAAATCCAAAACCCCTACAAACATAAAAACCAGTTAGCCATTTTGAGGAATGGGTTTTGCCCCGGCACATTTAACAAGTCTCAGCAAACGTGCAGAAAGCAGCGATCAGTAAGTTCTTTACAAGTAGCGTAACAAACTATGAAAATGTATTTTTGGAACATAAGAAGCATTGCTAAGTTATAAAAGCAGCATAAGCGATGACAGGAAATTAATGCACACTCTAGATCTTTAGTTTTGGATAGCTGCGTATTGTGAGCCAGAGATGACAGAAAACAATTTAAACTCCATAATAATTTATTTTTGGAAATAATCTCTTGGGGTCTATAATTGTTTATCCTCTAAAACAACAGTATTGCTTATAATTTCCAAAGCAGAGGAACTGCTTGCAGATCAACAGCAAATCAGTAATCAATTGCTCCAAGATAGGTGTCAAATGCAGTTCTGAAAAATGAAATTTGTACCATTAAACCAAAAAGATTGATGAGTTCAAAACCACATTCTGTATCCACCTACAGGAAGTAACTGAGAAAAATCAAAGACATACACAACCTTTTCCCCCCCCCCCATCAGAATTTGGGAAGGCTGGTGGAACTGGGGCTGGTGCCCTGCTTCATAATTGGAAGAGAAATGTTCCCAAACAACAGCACCCATCAGAGAGTGTGGAATTCCCCAGGCAGAATCGCTACCAGCCAGATTAGTCGACCTGTGCTGTAGAGGGAAATCTGGATCAGCTTTTCAGGATATCTAAGTTTATAGAGGAACTGGGAAATTACTCTAATTGACATGCAGCAAAATTGGAGCTCAAACTTAAAAAAAAAAAAATACCAAGCAGTCCAAGAAGCACCAAGGAAACTAACAGCAAAAAGCTAGTGCACAAAGCATAAAACAGTAATTTCAAATAGACAAGACTAATAAATTTGAATTACTACAGTTAGATTCACCACCAGTAGTCAATATTGATATGTCACGGCTCTTTCCACATGAAGGCATTGTGTATTTGGTTAAAACTATAATTGTTCTCAGATGAGAAAACCTAAAGTGAGGATGAATGAGACTATGAAATTTGCAGAATGCTTTCAAGAGATGCCAAACAGATCAATGTCATAAAAAGGGATTGATTTAGACAACAAGATTAACACCCAGAACTATGAAGCACTGTATCTCATATCCAAATAAAGAAATGGAAGATTTAGTAAAACAAATAACTGGAGAAATCGGCACTTACTGACCAAGTTAATGTATACAAGCAGAGATAATTGATATGAGCAAAGTTTTATATCAAGATTCAATTTACCAATTAAAGAAATGCAGCACAGACCCCATTGTCAAACTAGGATGCCTTCTCTCATTGCTCTTGTTTGGCTTTGCCATCAATGTCACTATAAAGACAAAGTGCAGATGAACACAACAAAAGTATCATGTGATTTGACTAGTGTAATACAAGGAGACTCACAGAAATAGTAAGTGCAATAATATATAGCTTATGGGTTTGACAACTTGGTGTACATGCAAGTACAGACAAAGATTTTGGCCAGGGTTGCAAAAAAGAATCAAACATATTTTTGGAAAAGAAACGATATGCTGTAATCTTCACTCCAAAAGCAGAATCTAACAAGAACCTCGGCAGATCCCAACTCCAGCCTACGTAAGAAGTCTGAGTGGGTGAATCTTGAAATATGGAAGGAATTTTAATGTCACAGAAGGTGACAACTGTGTTTACCACAGTAAACTAGGTTGGTTCTTCAATAGTCTGTATCTAAAGAACTAAACTGCAGATTGTCAACACGATTATTATTTCCACATTGGTATATGGATGTGAAGGCTGGAAATGCATCCAAGATAAAAACAAGTCTCTGTATGCTTCTGAAATCATACTTAAGCATTTAAAGAAACAAACCACTGGCAAGCGTCAGGTAGCTTCACAACCAAAAGTTATCCAGAAAAGCAGGAGGATGTTTGTAGGGTACATGCTAAGAATGAAGGTAGAGCATCTGCTAGGAGATGGATTTATGGGGGACCAGGGCCAAAACCCACTACTCAGCACAAGAAATTAATGGGGCTTCATAACACAGAGGGCAAGCAGAGAGCAGCCAGAAACAGATGGGAGTGACGGGGGGGTCTTGCTTATGCATGTAGCACATCTAATAGGAACGGTTCATCTGTGATGTAGGCCACGCTAAACTCTGGACTGAACTCTAATAATTGACGACTCCTCTACTGGCACATTTGCTCCTAAATGGAAGGAGAGAGTACAATGGAGATGGTGGGGCTGCAGCTGTAATTTTGGGCCTTGTGACTTTACTGACCAGTGTTGCTAATTCCTTCCTCTCAGTTAACTCACAACCAGGAGTAACTCTGGGTACCAACATCTCCATTCACCAAGAACTGCAGCTCTTGCCTTTGTCCAACCCTTTCTCTGCAGCTCTTGTCCTTGATGTTTCCACCTGGGCCACATGACTCAAACCCAGGAGTGGACAGCAGGAAAGCTCATCTTTGCTCCCTTGCTCAGAGGGAATGGGAAGGTGCGTGCAGAAGACAAACAACTGTATCACCTGTTAACAAAACTGTTCCTTAGCTATAGCCCCTTCCAGTGCACCGGCTTGCTTGCATTCATATCATCACTGGTCAATGAGAGGACATTTCCAAGCACAAATGATTAATGCAATCTGACCATCCTTGGTGGCTATTCTTGCAGGACTTTTATGATGAAGCAGGAAGGAAGAGGGAGAGGGTGTTCTGTTTGCAATCCCCTTTGGAAAAGCAGCTCCAGCTCCACTTCCTCACAGTGTAATGGAAGGAGCAAACCCTCACTGCCTCATAGAAAAATGTTCTCAGGCTGTGCTCCTTCACGCACTGACCACTGCTGCCCAGGAGCGTCCTGTGTTTGTGACTCTTGACCTCAGCTTCATTCTAACCATCTATCATAATACGGTGGTGTGATTACATAAAACATATCCTAGAGTTCCCCAAGGCAACACAAATGACAAGCCTACCTCTTTGGAAGAGTGTGATTGCATCAGATGAAGCAATTAGATGTTCTAGCTAATCTCTAAAATTATGCCTAGAGATTGAATTTTTGTTTGAGTGACTACTCCCTCATTTACATGAAAATTCAGGACAACTAAAACCAAATGAGATCATAAAGCATACTAACAGTTTAGCTCATCATTACGAGAGAAACTTGCCAATATGATTGCAAAAGAATAACCTGCCATAATTTGTCTTTCAAGGATCTACACCCTCGTTACAGCCTGAAAACTGAGACAACCAAGACGAAACTAAGGCATGGATCGTCTGTCAGTTTGAAAGGTTTCCCCCCCTCAACATAACAGAGAAAAATTCTCCCTCCATGGGCACGTTGTAGATTCCTGCCCATGTTCTTCACATGCTAAACTGGGATTATCACTTCCACACTTACATGTTGAGGGACCAAGTAAATCCCTCCACTATCTTATTTTTACTGGTACTGACCTCCAAACAGAACAGGAAATCTCTTTGTAAGCAAATTCCCATAACCAGTCCCTTTGCTGTTTAGTCTGCATTGGATTAAGCAGTGACTTGCTTGCTTCTTTGATTGGCAACTATAGTACTAGAAAAACAAATGTACAGAGCAAGTCTCACCAGAAAAGCCTCCCAATCTGCAGACCCCTTCAGCTTTATTTGGACTGAAACTTGATGATAGCTCCGCTAGACAGGAAACACTCACCCCTCCCTTCTAATATGGCACTACCAGGAGGACACATTTTCTCACAGACCAAGTAGCAGAGCGGGGAGGGGAGGAAGGAACAGGAACACCAGAGACCATACATGACTGAAATGCAAACTGTTGTAAGAGGCAGAAGCTGACAACACTATTTATTTATCCAAAAGTTAATTCTTTGATTGATAAAAACCCACGGTTTATACCATGCTTGAAATTGGGTGAAATAGGGAAAAAACAAAGCATCCCAGACATTTCAAGCTCACCATGCTGTAGAAGCTGGAAGGAGTAGACACTTGAGCAGTGAAGCATTTTGCTTGTTTTCTCACTGGGTATGACATGCTGCTTGTTCATGACCCTTTGCAATATCGTAGTAGCAGGGCACCCTCCCGTGCCCCCCCCCCCCCCCCCCCCCCTTCCCACGTGGTTAGGGTTCCACCTTTGCAGGTGCTGTAGGAATTCACAGACATGCAGAAAGGGTGGTCCAGCATCCACCCCTGACAGAAAATCTTAAGGTAAGTGTACATGAGACAGGAAAGGAGTTAGGTGCATCATCCTGCTATTCAATAGCACATCTATTAAGACACAAGATATTTACGTGAAGGGACCACAGACAGAAAAGTCTTAAGAAAGTAACATTTCTTTTTGAGGCCGAATCAGAGATGTCACACAGTTGAGCTGGCATTAAACAAAGGAACCACAGCAGGTGCGAGGCCTGCCTTCCTTATACTTGCATTCTGTGCATTTGGCACTGCTATCTAACTTAAGCTGTTATAGCCAATGAGGTTTATTGCCCCAGTTGCTTGCCCAAACATCACCTCTGCTACATACTTGATACTGGGCTATCTGTTGGAAAGATGTGGATTCACCTCCTATTGCTACCTGTGCAACCATGGTTGAGGAATACATCCAAGAACTGGAAAATTTACAGGCAGGCATACATATGCACACAATTCATCCAGGTCTGGATGGCTCCAGACAATATTTCTCCTGATGTTTTATCACCGAGATAAAAGATAGATTGGTAACGGATTTGAAATTGCGCAGTCACCTACCTGTGCATGACAACATGGCCCCAAAGAGTCCTGGTGCTTTGAGAAAGGTGAATCTCAGTTGCACATCTGAGACAGCGAGGCATTTGAGCTCCACCTAGGCGTGCTAGATGCTGGTCCCCAGCTATACCTGACCAGGCCAGACAAGGTCCAGACTGAGTTCTCCTACCTAAAAGTCCCACAGGAAGGACACAAATAAAACTTCTGTGAGATTCTCTACCTTTTTGAATTAGAAAAGGTGGAGGTGGCCACTTACTGCAAAACAGCAGGGTGTTAAATCCAGGAAGCACCTGGAGAGCCACAGGCTCTTCCTTCTCCCTCCCAGCCCTAGATATGCTCTGACTCACTTTCCTTCTGCTGGGTCTTTTACCTGCTATATTTAGCATTTGCTGTGTTGGTGATCTCCAAGCTTTCATCTGACGGAGTTAAAAGCGAGAAGGGGGAAATGCCTCCATCACATTCACATGATTCATTTTACTCGGAAGCACAGTTGCCACACCTGCTTTCATACAAGTCACCTGAAGGCAGTTAAAAAGATACTGGAAAAAGAAATGGGTGTTTCTGAAAGCAATCACCCTCCCTTTTCCTTTGGTGTGGGGTACCTAAATCAGTCCCTCTTCTCATGAACATCATCTCCTGTACAAGACGACCACAGGCTGGTTTTGCAGATCAGCCACTGAACTGCTTCTGTGAAAAAGAAAGAAAAAAACCAAACCCAGTTAGGTTTCTTCGTTAGTTTTCTCTGATGTCTAAATGGAGCCTTTGCAGGAGCTGGCAACAGCTGATCCCTGGCAGCAGGGTTGCTCCCGACGCTGTCTCCCAGCCAGCTCTGGGGATGGCTGGATCCCTTCACGGGATGACATAACTCACTAAACCTGCAGAAAGGTATACCTGATGGGGGGAGGGAGGGAGAAATTAAAAAGAAAATATCTTTCTGGCATTTTAGTAAGTTGAATTGCCTCAGTGGAGGCCTGCAATGCCAGAACAAGAGAGGGCAGGGCTCATGACCAAAGGGCATGGGGCGAGGGAGCGGGACCTCCCCTTTTTGGCAGCGGGGAGGGATCCTGTGGGTTTGGCTGCCCCTGGAAGCATGGCCTAAGCCTCCTGCCCAATGACCAGATCGCCTGGCCGGAGGCAGGCGAGGCGGCAGTGCTGCTGCAGCAGACCATCAGCTTTGGCTGGGGAGCCCTCTGGATGCCCTAGACTAGATAACCATCCTTGCCTTCTGCTTGGAGCACAGCAATGAGAGGGGATGTCCCCTCTCTGGCAGAGGAAGGACCTGAAGTCAAATCTCCTGCCACCATGGAGGGGTTAGACTGAGGTGAAACCACTATTTCCACCAGCTGTGCTACTTTTTTTGTGTGGTCCAGGGGGCAACTGGGGCTTCTGAGAGGACATCTGTCAGAGCTGTCATTCGTGGATGCCGTCAGGGGTTAAACATGAGCTGGGTGTCTACTTACTGAGCTCAGGAAGGCAAGGGGAAAAAAAAAAGAAGAAAGACAAACCAGAGGCAGTCCCAGGCATGCCCAGGAGCAGACCTTTGGGCACCTCAGGAATTTTACTGGCAGGAACATAGGCACTTGCAGACTTCAGACGCCTCCAGGGTTAGGCAGTAGCTGAACAGGGGTTTTGAGGATCTAAATATTGGCCGCAAATGCCTACAGAGGCAGCTAGGCAGAGCTTACATGCCTAAACCTTTTTTGTGGCTCTAGCCCTAAACTAATATTATGGAAAATACCAGCAATTATTAGGGACTTCTTATCAGATTGGATACATATTCCCTCTGCATAGCTTTACCATGGCCTCATTCATGTGGTGCTTAGAGAGGATGAATACCTGTTCTGCATGAGTAATTATGCCAAAGGCTCATGTGAGGGAGGTAGTTTGTAACCGCTGAATAAGGCCAGCTATGTTTACCTATACAGCTTCATCACTTAAACTAAAAATTGGTCTTACCGCTAGGTCTCCCTTTGCCGCTTCGTTTGCCTGATTGCAAACAGATCCCAGAATATGCAGTTGCACAAAGATGATTGATGCCAAGATGCTGCCCTGAGAAGGAAATATTCTTTTAAGTGTTATCACGTCCAGGAGTATAAGCAAAGCCATGTCACGTGACGAAATGTAAATAGAGCATTTCTTAGAAAAGCCATTTATTTGCCTCCGTGATTTATTATTCAGTGACATGTAGGCTATTTTTTCTTTGTTACTGGCACTCATGTTCATAACAAGGTACTTGACTTGAAGGTATTTGGCCAACCTTTCCAAAGTGCTATGTAAGCAGTAATCAGAGAGAGCTCGGTTCGTGAGTCAACAAATTGCTCTCCCATGCTGATCAAACAGCCTTGGCATCTCTATAAAAAAAAATAGAAAACCAGATTTTGGACTAGCCTACCCAGTTCTTTCTCTAAAATTATTTATTGTATTTGCATTTGGCAGAGTCCAGGCTTAAAATAACCAAAGGTGCCAGTTGTTTTATTAATAATATTTTACATGTGATTTTCATTTATGTTTAGAAGGATGAATGAGATGGCCAGCTAGCCTCCACAGTTGTCGTTGCCGTAAATTGGGTTTCGTTTGCTCAACCTAGGGACAGATGCTTCTCTCATTTCACACCATACCTCCACAGCCTGCAGCAGAAAGCGGTCTAATGCTTGGGTCAAGGCTAGTCAGATCAGCAGAGCCGAGGTTTATTTTGGAAAGCTTTCACTCAAACCCACACAGGGTTGTTACTATTAAGGCAAGTAACAATCAGATACACTGCACAAGCTGCGAGCTTTAACAGGGGAGGAACTCAAATCTAAGTGGGATTTGTACTCAGTTGCTATCGTTTATGTCCATCATATGCGCTCACAAATCCAGGCCCTGAACTTGAAACATATATTCCCACATTTAGTCTTGCTACTTCACTGTGTAAATGAATGCCTTAAAATGAAATATATGTATTTGTGTATCATCTCACTGCTCCTCTGTGCAAAGTGGGTAGGGCTGCATGAATAATTGCATTTATTTTCAGTGTGACCGCTGAATTGGAAATATTTTGGAAGCTCGGATTAAACTGACGCAAACACCCCCCAGCCCCCGTTTTTTTTTAACATGAAATGAAAAAAGCGAAAACGTCATTTTGCATTGAAAAGCTCCTTCTGACCCCCAAAATGAAACACTTCATTTTTGGACACGTAGTAAAAGCAGAGGAAATGAAAAGGCTAGGTTTCACAAAGCAAGAAGTGGTGTTCTCCCCCTTTTCATTCAGTAGCCTGCGTGCAATAGAGAAGTCCTTTGGCTTCCGGAGGTGGTTGAAGCTGCTGTCTCTCCTCCCTGGCGATGCCACTCACCATCCCTCAGGTTAAGGGGGACAAGCAGACTGTGACTTTCCACGCAGCCCTCCAGCTGGGCAGCTTTCCTCCACGCTGCCTGTTTCGTGCTGTCCCAAATGCGGAAGCAATGGATGGGGAAATGAGGTGAGTTGCCAGTGCTTGAAGCAGCTGCTTCCAAAGGAGCAGGTTACCGCAGGCGAGATGCTCCCCCAGGGTACAGGGCTGGGGGTGGAAGCGCTTCCAAGCACCCTCCTTTTGGTCATATTTGGGTTTGCCTGTGTAATTAGATGTTCCCTGAACCCAGAGGTTGCTTATCCTGAGGGAGGGAGTCTTTCCCATCAGGCTACAGTTATGCTGCTTTTTAAGCAAAGGGTTACTTCAGCATTTGGTTTCTACCAAAGCGCCGTTAAAATATTTTCACTTATTGCAGGACCACAAACATCTGTTAATTATGGGTCCAGGGTTTGTTTATTTATTTATTTATTTATTTATTTTAATAGCTAGGTCTTATTGACCTTCACTTAAGCACTTTTGAATATTTTACCCCATGTAAAGGCTGCTGTGCTGAAAAGTGCTAACAGTTGCCATCATGGGAGTCTTGGATTCAAAGACAGTTTGCAGACCTCATTAAGCCAAGGAGCTTGCCAAGCCCACTCTTTTCAATTCAGTGGAAGCAACGCTTAAGTCCCTTCATATAGCAAACCAGCTGCTAGCAACGGAGGCTGCCTGACGTGGGCAGAGCGAGCTAAGCTCACCCAGGGGCGCTTGTCTGTTTTGCTACCAGAAGATAGCGGCTCACACTGGAAACAGAGGGAGCTGTGAGAGGAGCCCTGAAAAGCAGCACAACAACAGGGTTTCTTCGACACGGGGCTGATCAGGGAAGCAGAGTCAAGATCTCCAAGCCAGAAAAACATCTCCTGGTTGCCTTGTGTCCCAGGAACCATGCCCTGTACCTAGCCTGTGCCAGGGAGCATAGTTACAGTGATAAATCTTGACCAATGCAAAGCAAGACAGGCAAGGTCTTCCAAGCCCAGCTAGCAATGGACTAGCGTGCTACCAGGTCTGCATTATGCCATTGAGAAGTCTTGTCTCCTGTGCAGGAGAAAAGCAGATTTTTGAGAAGTTTCGAGAAAGTAAGATAAGCAGAACCAACTCTTCAAAGAGTGGTAAGGTGCTCCAGGTATTCAACAGATCCAAAAGCCAGACTACATATTTGCATATGGAGGTAGGAAAATGCCTCGGGTTAGACAACAGTATTTCTATGCATGTAACGTTTTTCAGCTGTTTGCGTGAAGTGTACACTACAGAGACCCAGATACATCAGTTTGAGCGGAGCAGATCAGTCCTAAATTATCACAATAATATGCACAGAGCAAGCATAGCTTAGAAGCTTCCAGTCTAAACCAGTGAGACACATCGATCATAATAGCAGCATTGGTATTTTATCAGGGAACTCAATAATAAGAAGACAATGCATGTATTCACAAAAGAGCTGAGGCTACTGAATTCAGCACCGATTAGGCACCTTTTTATCTGTGAGGGAAAGGAAAAGCTGTGAAAATTCATGACAGGTATCCTATTCCCAGGCCAGTGCTGCCCGCAAAGTCCATCCTTCCCCTCAGTTGTATTATGCTCAGTGCAGGATGTTTTCAAACAAGAGTATTTTCAAAGGGCAAGTCCCCTTTCCACTTGCAGTGAAGTTACAAATATAACCCTTCATGTTAACTCAGCACAGTCCCTCAGGATTTGTTTGGCCAAACCCATGCTATTAGATTTAGGATTCTCCCTTCATTGGTATTCAACCATACATCCTTGCAAGCACTAATTCAGTATAAAAAACAGAAGCTGCCCAAACATAATTCCCAAGAAGTGTGATATAAGTGAATACCTCATTGTGGCGTGGCTATTAACTGTTATAGAAAAAAGAAAATAAGCCAAGATTTGCTCTGGATCACAAATGGATGAAAAATCCATGAGTGCACCTTTTTGAGACATTGTTTTTACATTTAATTTACAGTTTCCAAGTGTTTATCTCTTCAGGTGGGATTTTACGTATTGACCATAGGTAGAACACACCCCATTTTATAATTCCCTTATCTTACTTAAATAGGAGGTAGATAATGACTTCTATACGTGCTCACACCTTGCTAACAGAAAACAGTGATGTATTGAAAATAACCTTATCGCCTTCAGTTCCCACACAGGTGTTCTTGGTGATAAACTACTGAATGATATAAACAGTGATTTCAGGTTAAAAGTAACAATTGGTCATTAGGAAAAGAAAAAAAAAAAAAACCAACAGAAATTAAACCACATTTCCGGACCAGGATTTGGAACTGAAAATACTCAAATACGGGAGCACACATGAATTTTGTCACTGTGACTGTGAAGCACAGAGTCTCTAGGACTTCTCTTTAGTAATGCTTGCTCTCACCTCTCACAACCCGCAGGCATCTTCTCTTGCATTTTGAGATTTTGATGGGCAAGATCTCATGGATATGATAAGGAACTGTATGATATTCCCTCTGTTTTAGCCAATGATATGAAAATTTAAAGAAAATATTAATCTGTCCACTGATGGGCTTATCTCCAAGGGGTGTTATCACAAAACAGCTGTTCTGCAACTATTCCTGAACAACACTGGCAGGAGAGTAATTCTAGAAGAAGAAACATTTGTTCTGAGTTAGCTCTATCCATTTCCAGCTAAACGGTTAGTTTTCCTGTGATTGTTCTTTAATATGTAATAGAGAGCATCTAAATGTATTTTAACCAGCTTACAGTCTTACCTGTGTTGCTGCCATTGGGCAATGAGTATATTGAATCACCTCAGATACACTGAAAATTGTAAGAATTTATCCTCTATGTTGCCTTTGAGTATTTTCATTTTTGTATTTCAAGGAAAACTTGTATTCTCTAACTTTTACCAGTTTCTTTCACACAGACCACTAGAGATCTAAAAAAACCCCACACCTGCTATTGTAAAAGTGCATGGCCAAGTCTTTGCTCCTGCAAAGGCCACAGCTTTCTGGCCAGTGTTATTAGGGACAAAACTGGAAACCCCAGCATGTGATGATGTTTTTGAAAATCTAGCTTCTGGCAAGTTTCCACCATCTGCATTTATTATCCAATAATGGGATCAACTAAGATTAGTAATACATAAAACTTCTGTGAACTGTAGGGGAATAGAGTATCATTTTAACAGAAGCAGGAATTTAAACATACATTTAATTTCACAAGAAACGTTCCAAGATTGTCTCTAGGGCTTTTTCTGGAGCAACACAGCCTGGTGCTCCCTGCCAGGACAGGGTTCTGGTATTGTATTTATTTACGTGGCACTAACAGGCTTCAGCGGCTGCACTCAGCCAGGCAGGCATCACCACTGCTGGCCAAGAGTACCAGAGAGCATTGCCATTCTCTTATCAGTTCCCTGTAAAGTTTCTGCCAACTTGCCAGGAATAAAAGGTACTTCCAAAAAGTGGTCATTTGGCTTGGGGGAAAAATGGAAAAAAAATTTTCTCAGTGCCTTATAGATTATTTCTCTAGGACTATCTGGTAATTGAGTCCTATTGAGTAGGGAAGTCAATCTTTCTTAGATTTTGGAGGTATCTTTTTGTATTTGAAAACATTAACAATATTTTTCTCTTATTTCTGCCTCACATGTTTTCTGTAATTATTTTATGCCCCAGTCTGCCTCCACAGGGAAAATGTCTTGGCAGGCCTTTCCATAATCACCTGTCTTCCACATCTAGGTGTGTACCCAACTTCTGAAAATTAGAATTAGACATCTAGGTAATAAGTTGATTTTACTAGTGAGATGATAGCTAAAGGAAGAGATTCTTTGCCTTCCTTTTATCAAAGCTACTGCTTTTAGCTAACAGTTTAAAAAAGTAATCTTGGATATTTTCCACAAGGTCAAGCGTTGTCTGAAAAGGTTTCTTCTGGCATCTCCAAGAGTAACCAAATTAAAGACAATGGTTTCCAAACCCACAGATTGTGATTTTTTACTAGTGGCAGGTTTCAGTGCATCTCAGCTTCCCAATGCTTCCAGTTTCTCTATATGATATGCAGAGTACCAGTACACAGGTGCAGTGTTCCACTACACAACTGGAGAGTAGCATCCTTACAATATCTACTTAGCAAGTATTGCTTTCTCAAACCCTCTCATAGAGGGTTCTCCACTCCAGATGGATGGGACTAGGAGTTTAGATCAATGGCACCTCTGGCAGAACAGCTGTTCCAAGGTCAACTACTCAAGAGTACCAAATACTTCTTGATTATTCCTAAGTAGTGTTGATAAACATCAGATATGCTTAACACTTCTGAAGAAACCTATTCATAGGATCAGGACCCCATAGGTATAATTTAATATGCATTAACCAAAATGGAAAAAAAGCTCTTGAAGTCCCTTTGCATTCTTGAGACCACTTGCATTATTTTTATCTGGAATAGCCACAAGCCATCGCATATTTTTTATTCTTGCTGCAGTTCTTGTAACATAAGTGTTGGCTGTAGATCATCCTCCAGCACCACCAGTACTGTCTCATGTCCTTGACTCTTCCTCACTTTGCTTGGTCAGGGTCCAGTTGGATGCCACCATCTGTCAGAGTCCACCAGGAGGCACGGGGTCTGAGAGTGGATTCTCATGAGAAAGACGGCAATGTGAACAGGAAATGTCCCACCAGGAATCCCTTCTTGGGACAGGCTCCTGTGGAAAAGAACAAACCCTTATTGTCACTATTGCAGTTTTAACTTTGTATTCTTGTGCTCATCCTTTGATTCATTCTCTCTCCCCCCACTCTATTCCCATCCAACGGGTGGGAAACAGGATATTTTGTGAAATTCTTTCCTTCCTGTGTGGGTCTACATGACATCTTTAATTAGCAACTCTCTGCAATGGAAGTGAAGAAATAAAAAGCACAACTGTCCTGCTGAGGAGATCATAATAAAGTTGTTTTTTGAACAGGTATTTAAGGCATCACTTTCTGCCATTTATGAAGATCGTTGATGTTAATATTTAAAAATATCACACACACAAAAAAAATTTAAAACGCACTTCCCTGCAGAATGAGTGGTCAGGAAGAGCTTTACAAACATTGTCCCTCTTTGTGTCACACTGGAGAAGCTGGGATGCAAAAGAGTGATGGGAGGGAGACCTCTGTCTGCTTCCCCGGGCAGAGCTCCAGCCAGCTGGCACCTGCCATTTCACCTGGAACACTTGTTTCATTAATAAGTTTACCCTGGGAGCTGATGGGAGCCGGGGGAGCTTCTACAGACAACCACTGCGGTTATAAGGACTTTTCTGAGGGTGGGATTTGACACCATGGAGGAACAGACAGCAGAGCTACCTTGGAAGGGGATCAAAGTAGAGACAAGCTTGGCAAATGCCGAGGACCTGGACCTGATCCTCCCCTACCTTGCTCTGTAGGATGGCAGGTGTAAAATGCTATTAAGCCTCATCTGGCAGGACTGTCCTTAAACACCAGCAGTCCAAGTGATAGCCCCCAACTTCTGAATGTCCTTATAGGTTTGACCTATTCCTCTCTCCCAGACCCACTGAACTGAAATTTCCTTTTCCTTCTGGTACAGCTGTACAGCCCCAGGGACATTAAGACGATCCTTGTTTCTGGTTTTCTTTCTTTTTTTTTTTTTTTCTTTCTTTTTTTTCTTTTTTTTTTCTTTTTTTTTTTTATTAGTTTGATCCTCTGATGTTTTACCTGGCACCTGGAAAAACTCATTTACACCACTATAGAGCAGCATGCACTCATTTTGTGAAAACAAACAGTAACCACACAAGAAGCTAGATTGGGGAAAAACCACGCACGGTGTGCCAGTATGGCATTCCTTCAGTGTCGAAAGCGTGGGGGTACGACCCAAGAAAACTGCAGAGCGAAGCACAGGGCTGGGCTATTGCGAGAGTGTGTGTCATACCCAAAACGCATCCGAAGGTCCGTATGCAAAACGATGGAGGTTCTCACCAGGCTGTACCTCACATCTAAGAAGAGTCTCACAGAAAGACATACGAGGACACTTTTTTCATGCTGAGCTCGTGCACCCAATCTCTCGACTGCTATCTCATATTGTCACAGCAACAGGTCTGTCAATGGCTGCTTCGTAATATACAGCGACGAGAGGCACTGCCTCCTGATTTTCATACAGATCTAATAATGAAAGAAGAATGTGCTGGGTTATATTCGTACTGGGACTGCATGTCCAAAGTGAAGTTTGCATACCCCGATAAATCAACTTGCAGCAGAAAATAGGAACTGCTACTGGTAGTGACTGAACCTACAACTCTGAGCAAAGATTAGTAGTGTGTGAATATTGCTAATGGCATTAGGCGTCTTTATCGTATCTTGTAAAGTGTTATCAATCAAACTACAGGTGTTAAGCAGGTAAAGGCTGTAGCTCGAGGCAACAGATAAGCACTTTTCCCTTGGATCTTAAGCACTGTTCTCTACTAGAGCTTTCCTTAGAGAAAGTGTCAGGATATCAAAGGGAAAAAGAAAGATTTTTTTTTTAGGCCTTGAGGCAGAAGAGAGAGGGGATTTTGTATACAGTTTTAGGAGAGGCATTATAAACCTCTCAGAATGATTTCCAATACCAATCTCCTCCCCAATCGCAACCAGATGTTGCTTATATTTACAAAAGAATCTGCCTTTTCTTTTTTTTTAACAAGAATTTGCTGGTATTATTAACAACTATGGCTTGTGAACTTGTGAAATATATGTGGGAAGAAAGGCAAGTATATTCGAGCCATGGGAGCTTACTATATACCATAGGCACCCAAAATAAATGGGTGGCAACCTTACACTGAGACTTGTTTGCTGTACTAGGATCTAACACACATCGCTTGGCTTGCTCCAGTCCTGTACCACGGCAAGTGTTATGCATATTTAATATACAGAAGGTGAAGAAATCAATTTCAAGGCTATAATTGAAAGCCACTGTAAAATTCCACTGTTACTGCTATGCTGTAAATTACATATGTTATTAATTCCTCCGATCTCTTTTACAAGGGGGGTGACTTGGTGGGCTGGGGCTTCAGCCCGTTATCTGCGTTCAGACCCTGCCTGGGGTTGGGAGTGAGAATGAATCAGTGGCCTTACCCTAAGCTGCCATTTGGGCACGTTATAAACCCACCAGCATGCTCAGGGCTCCCGCAAAGGTGGGCTCTGCGGAAAGGGCTGAGGTACCTCCAGAGGGCTGCACAAAGAAACTCTCAGAGCTGGGCTCACGTTCTCTTTTAAAATGCATGTAGTCCTCTCTGCAAGGGCAGAAACAGCTGCACGCATAGCAAGGAAAAAAAAGATACCCATGCCTGGCTCTCATTTGAACCACGGGTTTGTAATTTTGAGAGCTGGAAAAAAAAAAAATCAGAGCAACCAAATTTTTTTCTGAAACAAACAATTTTTTTCTTAAAAAAATTTCTTTATACTTCCTTCTTATTCCAAGAAAGAGAGGGAATTATCAAAAGGAAAGATTGGTGTAAGAGGTATAGGTCCTAAACAGTTTAAAAACAGGAGGAAAAGTCCTTTTCACTTCTGCAGTCAGTCAAAGGCTTCATCTCTTTCTTAAGACAGACAAGAGCTTTGACAGTCGTTTTACAGCCTGGGAAGAGAGGCAGGGATGTACCCAGGGACCTTACTTGAGGCAGGCACCAGAAAGCAGAGACCAGAAACTTGGCCCCAGATTTCCAGTCCCGAGTTCCAGCTGCCCAACCTGAACTCTAAACCATGGGAGCTGAAAGCCAAAACCAATCATGAAAATGGGAAAAAAAAAAATAATAAATAAAGCTCTGCTAGGAAAAAGCTCTGCAAAACTCGGTACATATTACCCAATGTCAGAGCTATCTACCACCTACCACCAACCACTGCAGATGAAACAAAGCCAACCTCCTCAATACACAGGTGCATTTTCAAATGAGCTGATTTTGTCAGGATTTCAGGCAGTACCTGACCATACTGTAGCTTCAGTTAAAACATTTTTAATAACTATCTGATATCACAGTGACCATCTCCTATGGCCTCTCAGCTATCACAGAGTGTTACGGTATTTTTTTATCTAACGGCATAACTCTATTTGCAAAGGCAATGCCCCTGGAAAGGTGAGAATTTTTGTGTGCCCAAACTGATGGTGGTTCAAAACTCAAACCCTGACTCTGAGCCCTTTGGACCATAGTCCCGGACTTAGGAGCCCGGGTTATAGCTATGCCATGGTGTGGCCCAGATATGGAGGAGCTAGCTTTCCCGATGCCTAGCCATAGCATTAAGAAATACATGCAAGTTAATTTACCCCATTTACTACCCTAATCTAATCGCAGTAGATCAGCCCCTGATCTGAATAGCCCAATCTCACTTACCAAGATTGACTGATTGGAGTAATTGAAGCGATTTTATTTAATGTTTGCCTTAAATGATCTGGCAATCTGATTCAGATAAGATTTCAAACAGTCTGTGTGCTTTTGATCTCAAATTAGCTTCAAGATTAACTCAGGCTTGGTTCAGACACAGCGAAAAAAATCCCTCAAGTGTATCCCGCACCGTAACCGTGCTCAAGCCCTCTTCCTGATTCCACCAGCTTAATTAAATCTCACCTCAACCCGGTACACCTCTATTGCAAAGTGGTGTCAGGGATGGTCTTAACTGTCAGACAGTGCTGGGAAGCTGAGGGGAGCAGCAAGACAGCACGTTCAGAAACTCCTATGGCTGAAAAGTAGAGGCAGGAAGGAGGGAGACCCCTCTGCCTCTTTCTTTTAAATGCTGTGATTTGATGGATGTTTTCTTGTCTCTCTGGTATACAAAGAAAAGTGCCTGTGAGCAATAAGATCAAGAGCCAACATGTCCTTTCAGCACAAGTGACACTAAATTAATTTATACAAGACACCAGTCAAAAAACATTTCTATGAGTGAAAGCTCAAAGTGAGCCTGAGCCTTTAAGGAGCTTTCCTTCCGCCTTCTGTTCACTTCACAGGACTGCTTCAGACAGAAAAGCTTCTAACATTTTGAAGGCACACTACACAAGACATACCATTTCTTTTAACATAAAAAGCCCTGTTTTGTTATAAGTATTTGCTTTTAACAGCTCTGTTCCTTTGTGCATTCCTTTCCCAGGTACAGCACAGGTGCTTCAGGGCAACTCTAAAGACAAATTTCAACAGCGACTTAGGAGCCTAACTACCAAGTACGGCGTGCTTAGCACACTCGTTTTCTAAACAACGTGCCAGCTAAGTGGACAGGTGCCTGTTAGGATATTTCAAGTTACTTCTGTAACTAACCTATCAAACAAATTTTCCCATGCAGCTTGTTTACAACCTGAAATAACAATATACTTTTGAAAATTGTTTTCTCGAGGTGTTCTGGCTCACGTTTCTCTGTTCATGCTTAGGCTTTGTGGTGTTAATTCCCATTTTTAAAAGTGAGGGAGGTATCTAAGCTCAGGTTTTTAAAAGTACATAGGTGTGAATAGCTGCAGATGCGCACCCGGCTACCTCAGGCTTGCTGAAATCCGTACCTATAATTTGCAGCTCTCTTTTTATCATTTACCCTTTGCTACTGTTGAAAGGAGCAACGCATAAACACTTTGAAAAAGCTGGTCCTAAGTAGCAAAATTACTTTAGAAGATGAGTTTGAAGTTCTTAATTCTCTTAGAAATGTTCCACTTTTTTAACCTCAGGTCTACAGAAGCGGTTGTATATCACCTAAAACCACAAAGCCTGATTTTGATTAGGCTGTGGGTACCACTGCTAGGTTATTATTCTAAGATAGTATCATGGAAAAACTTCAGTTATAACTTAATTAATTTAAACCCTATCATTACTTTTGAATGGAAGCATTTTATCCAAGCAAAGGATCACCCCTGAATGACTATATTTGTACTGCGGAATAACTACGGCTCTAGGGTTCAGCTAAGGTCTGCAGTCAAAGTTAGCATATTAACACTTATGTTATACTGCTGCCTACAGGTCCATATTTAAAATTAGGGCGTTATGCTAACTTATGTTTAAGCAAGGGTCCTGTCCCAAAGCTTAGAAAACAAGCAAGGTAAGAAAGGTATGTGAGAAGGTACCCAGCGGAACCCATTTTAACTTTTCATGGTTATGTACGTGTATGTCATTGAATGCATTTCTTCCCCCACCCTGAAGCCATTAGAGAGGGGCTGGTTTCGCAGTAGAGCCGCATATGGGAAAGCGATTTAAAAGGAAGAAAGGGATGATGGTGGTGCCCATATTAGGGGTGCTGTGGAAGAAAGCACCGCAATACCTGGAATGGCAGCCCTCCACACAACGGCCGGTATCTGTTGATCTTTGCTATGGTGTTTGTCATGTGATTTCCATGTGATTTCCACTTGTGGACAACTGCGAATTTTCTAAAGCAAAAGAAGACGTATTTTGAAATTCCCACATGTCTAGGTTGTGCAAAGAATACATGGACTGTCTTTTCCTAATTTGTAGTTTACAGATCGCTTACAAATAACCCATTGATCCCAAGGGCTTCTCGTGTTGCATCTCACTAATATACTGGAAAAAAACAGTAGCACATGCCATGCATTTCATCAAAATAGAAACATCATTCTTGGGGAAGCTGGGGTGGAGAGGGGCAGTTTTCCTCTCCAGTTCCTGTACACCATTCTTCTTTGGGTAACTGACTGTAATTGCTACAAACATATATTGGATTTTAATATATTTTCTGACTACAGGAAGAAGAGCTTTCAACTTAGTGCCTGTAGAGGAGCCAGGCACTTCTGCAGGCACTTCCTCTCCTCCTTTACAAAACCGATTGATTTTGGCAATCCAGGATGCTGCTGATTTCAGCTGAAGCTAATGGCAGCTGAAATGGTGTTCTTGCATGCACCACAAAGCAGCCTTTTTTTGCAGAAGGAGATTCCTTTATTTGAACAGTTAGCAAACTGCCATCCCCTAAGTTCATGTAAATTAATGGAAATGTTAGCATTTAGCACTCAAGATCCTCTGCACCCTGGAGGCTGGATACGGTATTAGTCATCTCTAATTAAAGTTGTCTGACGCTAGGCAGTCCCCAGTGGCTGCCACAACACAGTTTCCTATGTAATCATTGGTCAATTTGTTGCAATATATCATCAGGATTACTGAATTATTAGTTATAATTACAGCTGTAGAGTCAATACCAGTGTCGCACCAAGGGTAAGTAAACACTACAAAATTATGAGGGATGGGAATACCTTTCTAACAGTTACAGCATATTAGTAGTACAGAGACCACCCACCATAACAGCTAGGCACAATGCTAAATTCCTACTTTGAAAAGGTGGAGTTGGATGTTTTCCCCTTAATGGACCGCAGTCATCTTGGTGACGTCCCCAATAAGGTCCTCTCTGGTTTCTGCCCAATAGCTGCAGAGCAAGCAGCTAGTGTTTAAACTACGTAAAAACCATGCAACCTGCCAGACTCGATTTCACAGCCCCCACTCTCAAACCATTTGCACAGACCATCCCTGAGGATGCATATTCCAAAGGTCTACAAAAGGAACCTCCTAAAGGTCTAGAGTCCATTTTCCTATGGTGTTTCAGTCACCCCAAGTCCCATTGTCAGAAGTGGTCTGAGGGATCATAAGTCCACCTCCCATAGGCTGTCAGACAGACACCAATGTGTCTTTCTCCAAGGGCCACCTCCTCAATGAGTATTTAGACATTTTACTCCTGATACGGTTCAATGGTTATGAGTTCTTGGAGAATTCACCCCTTACGTATTTGTGAGAATAGCAACGCAAGGTCCTCTGTGGAAGAAAAGTTTGATAGAAGTGCCTACTGCTTTTCATTGCACTTTTCAAAGAAGAACATAGTATTTGCTGTTCATACTTTGATGAACAGGAGAGACACTTTTCAAAACTATTCACAACTTCAAAGAGTGCCTTAATTTTTGAAAAAAAAAAAAAAGAAAAAGAAATGAAAAAGTATTTTACTCCAGATCAAGTCTAGGTCTTTCAAGGAATCCAAAGGAAAAACATTTCAGATAAGATATTTCAGGTTTTACTCTAAGTTCAGGGTATGTTGGGAAGTGGCCTGAGAGTTCAGTGGGTGGAAACATGACCAATAAAGTTCAGCATATACTGCAAGAACCAAAGTCTAATTAGGGGAGTTGGTCAAGCTTTTAGCTTATCTACCTAATCTCCAACCACAGCCTCAAAGGTTGAATATGTGACTCCATCTCTTTAAACCAAGAAACAGGTCATTAAAATTCAGGCTGTACAACTAACATTACACTCATTTAACAAAATGAGAGTTCAAAACAAATGAAGTTTAACTCCACATCAGAGACATTTCTGGAAACCACAGCTTAACTACCTATCTTCCCTCCATAGGTTTCAAATGAAACAGGCACAGATGCTTTCTTTGGCACAGCCTAACCCTGTTCAACCGGGTGTGGGTTTCAATTAGGTCACCCTTGTGCCGGAATTTTAAGCCAAACATTTATAAACTTTTTTTGCTTGTTTTTCATTTGTTTTTTTGTTTGTTTTTAAAAAGCCCAGCCACAGTGGTCACACTGCCGAAACCAGCCGGGACGGCTGCAACAGCATCCCGGAGCCAACTAGCCAAGTCACAGCTCTGGCTGCGCACGTGCTTGTGGTCTGCTCCGACAGCTCGTAGCCGCCTCAGTGGAAAAGAAAAAGTGTGTTGAAGCTCAAGCTACAATGAAAGTGACAGGTACCTTCTGAGGAATAAAACTACAGCTGTAGCCCTACGCCCTTTTCGGGAAATCTGGCACAGTCATTTGTGGGAGAAAAGGTCTCAATCAGAGCTGGCTGGGTGACTGCGGAATAACTCCATTCCAAAACTGTGCAGGTTTTCCAATTTTTTCATATGGTCTTGAAAAGAAAAGAAAAACTTTTCAAATGGAAGGGTGTGGAATTGTGTTGAAACATCTATTTCTGAGATAGAGAGATCAAGTTTTCAATCAGGCTTTCATATTAGACATAACCAAAGACCTCTTCCTGGGATATAGAAAACCCCCCATTCATCAACACCAGCCTCTCTGCAAAATGTTTTGGCATCCAAGAAGCAGCATATTTCAGTTGAAATATATTTCATCAAACATGTTATGACCAATTCCAATCTTGAGATGACATTGTGTCACCAGTTCGTGGAAAGATCAGTATTAAAAAAAAACTCATAAAAATAGAGGACTGGAAAAGAAGCCGAGGAACAGCCAGTCACTCAAAAGACATTTGTCAGCAAAATTAAATATAAGTTCAGGCATATTCCGTTTCATCACATACTGTTCCTTTTAGGGGTGAGGCGCTTACAGTAATTTCTCTATTTTGGAATGAGGCTGCAAGACAAACAGTTTATCTTCATGTTGGCAAAAGAAAGTTACATTAATGTCCATCAAGATGAAAGTGGCACGAAACAGAAAATTTTACACTTTAAATAGTGACTCTGTTCTTTGGCTGTGTATACTATTCTTCTCACAGGATGCAATCAAATGCCGATGTCTTGATACAAGAGTTCCCAATAATCTGGAAAACACAAACCCATGTACTTTGTATATGTACACGTTCATACTTACACATGTATATAGTACCTATATATATATGTTTGCATGGACGCAGACACATATACACAGACACAAACCACATCTGAAGTGCCATTAAAATATTTCTCCTGCTTTCTCAATAACCACAGTTACAGTAATCAGTTTACCTAGAAGGAACAGAGCGGGGCTAAGGTCAGCAGCCTCTGATCACCAGTGTTTGTACAAAGTGATTTTATGTTTCATTTGAACTAGAGATGAATATCAAGTTAGAACTTCTCCTCATAAGAATTTTTTTCAGGAAAAAAAACAAAAACGTTTGGAAGGTTGAAAGATTTTCCCAAAAGAAAGTTCAGGGAATAGATGGGAGGTTATTTATATTTTTTTATATATAAGATTTTTACACATTCAAAAATAGGGAGAAAAGCATTAACCTTGTTCCTCACACCATTGTGTTATCATGTACACAAAGGAGTCTGTATTGTATTCTTTCTGCTGAAGTTAAAATAATAAAATCAGAGAAAGCATAGTGTGTAAAGGCCAATTCCCTTTCCAGTGAAAACATTGTCATTTTTCATTTTAAGAGCCTTACTGTCTTTTCATCAGGAAGATGAATTAAAACATGATGTACATTTTCCATCAACTTTGAAACAATATTTTAAAAGCACCTTCCTTTCCATGAGATTTCAATAGTTTGCTTATTTATTTATTTTGTCACAAAATGTTTTTATTGAAACAAATTTCAGCCTATTCAGGTTTGCATTTTTGGATTCTCTGAAAATTCAAATTCAAAACTTCAAAGCAAGCCATCTACACAACCATTACTTTTGTATGATTTTGATCAAAGCCATGGAAATTCCTGGTTCCACCCCGGAATAATGAACTGGTCCAGGTTGCATTTGAAATCCAGCTCTGAGGAGCTGACTTACCTATCTGGTTTGCAAGAATCCCGCTGTCTTCACTTGACCCGAGAGCATCCCCTCATAGCAAAGCTCTCCTCCAACTGGAACGCATCCATGCAACGCAGTCCCCATCCCCTCTATGTGGGGGGCACCAACATTTTGCTGTCAACCTCCAGTTTACCAATCTTCTCCAAGTTCAGAAAGCTCCTTTTTTCTGTGTCTTGAAGATCAAGGTTTTTTTAGCAATTCACTAGCGAGCTGTGTTTGCCTGAAGAGACCCTCCCACCGCTCTTTTATCCTCTGAAGGCAGGCCAATTTTCAACTACAGCTTGACGGTTGCCTGGGTTAACCTCTGCCTTGTTTCATGAGGCTTAGAAACCCCAATACACCTTTCAAATAGCATGTTTGATCACACTCCTCTGGCAGATAAGCAGAAGATTAGAATGAGCTTCTCCAGGTAAGCACCAGCACAAAGCTACTGTCATCTCCAGGGGGGAATGCCCGGCAGGCAGGCGGGCAGGCAGGTTAGATCAGTTACAACGGGGACGCAGAAAAGGCAGCTCTGTAATTGTGCAGTAACAACACTGTTTCAACGCATCCGCAAGCCAAGGCTGTGGTGTTGCAGAAACGCGGTGTTTGCTTCTATGGGGACTTAGAGATAACTATCTTGACAGCACTTTTTAGCCCTAAAATATTGTAGGTAAGACACAGGTGGCTGTTTAAAATGAAGACATCCTTACCTCGTTCTACATAGCTTATATTCAAGTTTTCTAGATTGGAATCTTCACGTTTCAATTCAAGGCCTTTTGTCCTGTAGGTTGTCCTATTGTTTGTAGGATCTTTTTCCATCATGCTGGAAGCCTCTTCGTCTTCTGTCATCAACAGTGACCACATGCTGAAGCCCTGTGTAATAACACAGGCAACAAAACACGATTTACTTCAACTTATTTTTTAGTTTCCATCCTTCATGTTTGTCCAGTTCCAAATGCACTTCACTGCACAGGAATATTCAGGTCTCATGGTTGGTCCACAGCTAAATTGTCCTTTGAGTAAGGGGTGGTAATCCAGGGGAGCCTGGAGGGATTGACTCTGGGGATCTAATCAGTCCTCCAGACACCTGGCATTCCTGGGGCACAAGTTATCCTTCCTATACCTGGATATGTCCAAAACTAGTGGAATTAAAAAAAAAAAAAGAAAAAAAAATTATCTAAATGTTTTAAATTATTTCTTTTTTTTTTTTTTTTCAATTAGAAAAGCACAGTTCAGAATTCACCAGCAAATCCCCACTCATTAGGACTCCATTCTCTCCTATGCCTTTCATGGCTTTCCCCCAAATGCGAAACATATTTAACCATCTCCTGCTGAGGTCTATGGGATTTAGGCAGATTCGCGCCCCCACAGCAGGCAGAAACCCAGCTCCTCCCCACCCACAGCACCTCAGCTGCTGAGATTCGTTCCACAGCATGGCCTGCGAAAGAAGTTGTTCCAAGGTGTGCAAAGCATTTGCTGCCTGCATTTACTGCTGCCGGCGAACTAAAATCACCAAGGAGCTGTTGCCAGGGGAAGAAAACCCTAAAATCCCCCCGAGGCAGAAAAGGAAGACACAGGAAGAGAGGGGGAGAGGGAGGGAGGCGCAGGGTCTCCCCTCGGACCTGGGCCTCGTTCCGAAATAAGCCAAGCTCACCATAGGCACAGGGTTTGGCCATCCCTCCATGTACACCCATGCATCCCCATACATGGATGGTTTTCATGCGCTGAGCGCTTTCCTTGCCTTCTCGAGCCTTTGGTGTGGGACCTCACAAAGGTCTTTTAAAAGCGGCGGCTCATACTCTACTTCCTGGTAACCAGTTGCCCCACGGTGTGTCAGGAGAGGGCACCCAAAACCCCTCACCGTTCAGAAAGGCGGGTGCCTGCGCAGAAGCACAGCCCTGCTGCGGACACCTGCGAGGCTGGGGGAAGAGGTGGAGGTGTGCCCCTTATTCCCAACTCGAAACGCACTGAAGTGCTTTCTCACCCACTTTGATTTGTTGATATCCATTTATGGTGCAAGAACCTGGACTACAGACCTCGAGGCAACAATGCTACAATCCATGACCCCCCTTCCTCATGCAAACAAACCTGCCTGGAGTGTGCTGCAACAGATTTTAAAGGGAGGGAAGCCAGGCAGGGCTGGCGAGTCATGAGATGGAGAGCAGAAGCCACGGGAAAGGCTTGGAGCCTGGTAGTCCTTCCCTTGATCCCGAGTCTCAAATTTTCTGTTGTACGTTCTGTTTCCGCACAACAGTTTTCTCCAGTTAATGCAGCAGGTATACGCATGCTCTCACATTATAGTCACAGGAATCAAATCAGGATTCAAATTTAAGAGCTTTAAAAGCTAAAGGAATAAAATGGCTAGATACGTAATTCTATTTCTCTTCATTAATTTGGGGGTCATGCTTATAAGAAAATTCCTCTGCTAGAACTTCTTCCACAGTCTCCAACAGAGACCTCCTCTGGACAACCTCAGCAGTAACAAAACAATTGTCCTTGCTGAATGACAGCACCAATTTTTATCACTCCTTTGGGCAGATGCCTAAAACAGGCACTTTGTCTCTTCATACATCTTTTTTTCCATCACTCTGAAAACACATTGCACCTTCCAAAGAACGGGACTGAATATCAAAAAGGGATATTCCTTAACAGAAGATTTTACAATTCACTTCAGTATACCATGCATAACAAATTATAGTCTGTCTTATCCATTCGTGGACTTTTTCAAACTATTTCAATGGAGGTTTTGACCCAGAACAACTGTTAGGTCCAAACCTCAGTTCTATATAAGAAAGCTCACTAGAAGACAGAAAAAAATGACATTAAGGTTACAGCTGGTTTGCACACTAAGAATATTTTCCAACTAAGTTTTATTTCATCTAATAATGCAATGCTTTTTGTTCCATTCTACTACTACTACTCAAAAAATGTTCCCTAATGTCACAAGGAAAATATATTTTTTAAATATGAATTCACAGCATTTATTTTAAGGGCATGTTTATAGAGGTTGGAAGGAACTACAGATAAAGTTGCTGCATTGTGGCAATATATGAAGTGAATTGTTTTAGTAGGGAAGAAGTTTAAGATAATCTCTCAGCCCTGTTTCCTTTACTGGTTGAACCCCTTTGGTCACATCTGTGAAAGCAATGCTGGCCACTTCTGTTTAGTTTTCTTTAATTGAAACATATTAACCCTGAAAGTAAAGCTGAAAATGAAGACGCTAGTCCTAGGTGTAGTCCATGCTACACCAGTGTGTGTCCTTTTCCAATTGCGGATGCCTCAGTAAGCAAGTGAAGTGATAACTTTTGCCTTTCTCCCTGAATTTCTGTATTCCATTTGTTGCAGCCACCGTCTGCAAAGAGCAGCTTGGCGTTGCCACGTGCCAACTCCAGATATGCTAGGGAGCTGCAGAAAAAGAGGATCTAACTGGAAAGGTTGTAAAGCTGGTAGGAACAGGGCAGAATCTGACAAGCAGAGGGGAACTCCTCAGAGGTGTCTTATTGTCAGGCAGAAAACTAGACGTGACGAAATTATACAGCACAAATACAGTATGACCACCCTAAACCATAATACACAGTTTAGGATTTTGCTGGTGAAGTCTGAGTGGAGATCTGCAATCCAGAGGCTCCTCTCAACCAACATTTCTGTGGTTCTATGGTCTTACGCAGATAAGAAGAGATTTCCCATTCCTGGCTGACTGCCCAAGTTGTCCTTCTCCTCTGGTTTCTTTTTTTCCAGCAGAGAGGGCTAGACAATCGGATATATGGTTACTTACGAATTTTTTCTAATACTTGAAGTTGAAAATATGAGGAGGACTAGCCAGACAAAACCAAGTCTCTATTGCTCCCTTATCTAACAGACCAGAAACCTGTGACTTTTCCCAGCAACGCTGGGTATGTTTGTCTAGATCTTGCCTTTCTCAGGTCTAGGACAGAGTCCTGGATCAAAGATCCCCATGCCCCATGCAAGTGCTCTGCAAAGCAGAGCTGATGAGTCCGAGAGCAAGCTTCGTTAATGTAGCCGCACTGCATCTAGGGGCTGAGGTACTGCTTCACTTTGCCAGGTAGCTACGTCAGCAGGCTTGGAGCTCATCCAGGTGCCTCTCGGTCAATGCCTGGTGCAGACAGGTCGCCAATGCGCCCTACATTCACTTCTACAGAAAGGCGCTGGCAACATGTGGTCGTGTGTCCCACCACTTGGCAGGTACAACGGGTTACCCTCCAGTTCGCAAGAGATCCCTGCCTAGCCTAAGGCCTTCCACGAGGCACTGAGACCACATACGGGCCAAAACCTTTCCTCCGAGACTGTTTCTTATCTCAGACGTAGCAAAACATTATTAGCTCAGCTGCAGGTAGACAAACCTGATGGGAAAGCTTTCTGCTCAGTTTGCCTGTACCTGGCTGCCAGACCTCTCACAACTACACCCATCAACCACAACGCGTACAAATCACGATGCACTTGAGCATAGCAGAGGCGTTACAACACAGGTTTAGTTATGTCCGTCTGATTCTCAAGGAACCCTTGCAGACTTCAATAGTCCCTTAAAGATTTACAGTAATACTAAGCAACAAACAAACAAAAAAACCCCACAGCTCCCTTTCCCGCTATCAAAGGGAGAACTTGCCAAGAGCACAGGAGCAAGCCATGCTGACTGTGAGGAAACAAACAGGCTCGTTTCTGCCTTGCCTGTAGATCGGGTAACTTTTGCTGAGGTATCTAACTTTGATCATTCATGAATGAAAACGTTGGCTGGTACCTTCTTTTTATATAGCTCCTGGAAATGCTGATTGATTGAAAATTTGGTGAGCTGGCCTGACTAATACATTTATAAATGTTGACATTTAGTTCACAGTTACTGCTGAGATAAAACCCAAGTTGTTTTTCTCAAGGCTGCAGTCATGTCCAGTTCTGCAATTTAATCTAACATAACATTTTAGCTTTAAGGTAGGCCAAAGAATTAGATGTACTCCTTTGCCGAACAAAAGGACAGTTGATGTCCCCAAACCCGACAGTGACTGTTCTGAAGTGCCTGTCCTTAAAATACCTAAGTGCGAAAGAAGACACCTCAACTGTGCTACCCTGCACCAAAAGGCAGCTGCCACGGACGTACGATATCTGTACGGCGTTAATTTGTTCCTTAGCACCTTTCTAGTTCGTTTCCGAGAGCCCTACAGAAACCAAGCGAGGCAGACGGACTCTCCACGCCAGGGGACACTTTCGCAAAGGTACAACTTCTACAACTTCCTTGTTTAAATTATCTGAGCGGTAGGCGGGTGGAGCACCTCAATCATTTGCTTTTCTCTTTTATTACCGAAATAAAATACCTAAAATGTCCGAGGGTGTTGGAAGAGAGGTCTCTCTTATTGCATTCCTTCGCAGGCGGCGCTGCTTTTGCGGGGACACCTGTCTGCATGAAACTCTGTAAACGCTTTTTAACAGGTCCCCAGGTAGCAGAAAGAACACAGCTGCTAAAGAGCGTTAATGGCAGGACAGCTGCTTGGCTGACAGAATTGGAACCAGCATGGTGCATGTGCTGGGACTGTAAACAGGAATGAATTTTCCTAAAAGCTTTATAAGTAAAAATGTTTATTTTTGGAATATTAGCAAAATAAAAGGAGTTACAATGTTCCTTTAATTTTCAGTCAAAACATAACGACGTGCAGCTTTTAAGAAGGTTTATTTTATAGCAAAATCGCAAATTGAAACAAGGTGGCTTAGAAACAACTTCAGAAATACCAGGGATTTCTTCTAAATGTATATATAAAACACACTTGGGCATTTTTTTGCCCTTAATGTGTAGTAAAATTGGTCATGAAATCCTTCTTTCCATAAACCACATATTGGGGAACACTTTTCTGCCTTCCAAGCCTGCCATTGATGGCAAAGGCTTGGTGTGTGGTGCCTGAAGGTATTACAAGGTACGTGGAACAGGTTATTCGCACGCTAAAAAGATGAAATAGAGATCTTGTGTTTCAAGGACAGGCACCGAAATGATGGCACCGGATTGCTAGCCTCCGCTCCGCCACAGCCTTCCCCTCGGAGCCACAGTGAGTCATTCAGTGCCAGGAAAGTGCCCTCTTTTGGCGGACACAACCCCGGCACAGGCTCAGAACGGCAATTTTGAACCCAGCTGAACACCAGCATCAGGCTGGGTGCAAACAACAGGCATCCTTTCAGGACTGGTTCTAAAGAACCGTATTCCCTTCGGGAAGTACAGCTCAGGGTAGCAGAACGCAAACCCCTTGCTGCTCCCCTGGCAGCATTTGCAGCGCTCCAGCCCGCGTGACGAGAGAGGAACTTGCCGGGTCCTCTTGAAAGGCTACCGCTACCTTTTTAAGATGGACAGAGACCTTTTAAAATCTATCCAGACTATCTGCCACGTTTCTCAAAGCCTCTCAAAGATATCTTCTGCCATCCCTACTCCACCGCCATGAAACAGCCAGTGTGCCGCATCGAGGGATGAAAACGGCGGGCCTGTTACCTGCACACAGCTCTTCACAGCTCCTCATCCTGAGCCTGAAGCTGGGCTCGGTTTAAAGTTATTAATTGCCTTTTTCACAGCTGGCACCAGCAGCCTCGCGTGTTGACTCAAAGTGTGATGTGATAATTAGGCAGGGTGAGGAATCTTTGTTAAGTGTTGTTCTTTGGCAGTGTTTTGCCTTTGATCTTCTCCGCTCTCCTTTCCAGGAGAGTTGCAGCGTTCCAGCAGGAGCTGAGGGTGGGCCTTTCATCAACCTGGGGGGAAAGCTTCGTCCTGTGCCCCCCAGCACTCTGATCTCGGTCTTAAACTTCCCATTCGGGTGACTGCTATGTGCAAGCCGGAGCGCCTGTGAGGTGCCTATACTCAGAAAAGCACATACGGTGCATCTTCCACCAAAACACAGATCAAATCAACACATTAAAAGAGATGCAGGAACAAAGTTCAGTAACAAAATAAACAAATAAGCAGGCTTTTAATAATGCCTTTCCTACGTTAACTTGATCAAAACCTCGTGTTTTGCTCTGCAGGTGAGGAACTCTGGTGGCACAATAAACGCAACATCCTGCAGAAACCTACGGCCGTTTCTCACTTGGGCTCCAAAGCTGCCCATATTCCAGAGTCATGCAGGCAGTTAACTTACTCATTCTGCTGTTTTTTATTGGCAAATTGCAAACCACTTAACAGATGGTGTAAAAATAATTATGTATACTAAGGAATAAGTCCTAGAGCATTTATAATTTTATGAATGAATCATTTTCCCAAAATGCTCATTCTTGAACTTCTGTCACTTATCACTTCTTCCAGATCCGGCTTTTCTGTTTGTCACACCCTATCCCTCTCCAGACCTGGGCCGGCATGAAAAGCAGAGACAGCGGGCAGGTCCAAATGTCATGAATTGTGTCCCTGCCATTTTGTTCACTACACCAGGCTTTTAGCAACACAGCAACACAAGTCGAATAAAAGTATCTGCCCCGGGAGGCCTAACTGGTGGGAGTTTTGCAATATGAATAAATGAATGAGAGAAGACTTTGTGTAGCAATTTGCTTTTTCCACCTGTGAGGGAAACAGAGCTTTATGCTGATTAGGAAACAAAAAATATAGATATGATTGCCTGTTACATTGGGATGTGTGTTGAACTAAGTCCCTGAACTGTTTTGGTGCTTGAAATTAGGCATGGATAAGATGCCTGCAAGCAGACATGTAACTATGCACATGACAGTGAAGTTAATGTCCAAGTGTGTGTATGAGAAGAAATGAACAACTGTATGATGTGTCCTACATAAAAAGTAACTCTAAAGCTGCTTTGCCAAGACATTATCCTCAGAATCTCTTGTCCTTCCAAACTGGGGAGACTATGAGTATGACAGCCTGTTAGCAGATTTTGCTTGCTGCCATGGCTGTTTTAATTGTGGTAATCAACAGAGCTCATGACTCTCTCCAGTTTCTTCTGGGCAAATGTGCAAAAAATCCAGTAGGGGATTTCACGCGACTGCTCAGAGGCTGGTGCTGGTACAGGAGCAGATATCTGGCTGCTCCATCTCTTATCTGATGGCTAGCATGTTGCTGCTCTTACCCCAGAGGTAGTTCAAAAGAGTAATCCCTTTTAAGGGTATTAGACTTCCCTTTCGCACACAACGGGCTGAGCCGTGGCACTTTTTGCCCTCTCAAACCAGTCTGCCTTCCCCTGCTTCCCACTTCCACGCTGCGCTCCTGGCTGCTGAAATTCAGGAGCAGGGATGCAAAGCAGCAACTCACGGGTTGTTGTTAAACAGCCACAGCAACAGAAGTACACAGGTGGGAATGGGGCAAAGAAAATCCCTTTTTTCTCCTCGGTGCCTAAGGATTATGCAGGATACACATTTTTGTGGACTGGATCAAAGAGGTAGCCCAGTCCCAAGACGCAACAAAGACGGTGCAGTGCTGTGCCACAGAAATACTGGGCTGCCCATGGATGGTAACAGGTCAGTCCTTCCTGTTCTTTCATGGGTTAAGCTTCTGCAAGGAATTTTTAAAACTGACATCCACCCCTAAGGATGCTTCTTGCAGAGTGTCCCCCACACAGGCAGGAAGCAGTCACAGGAGTGAGACAGGCAATAAACTGGGCTCGGTAAGACCCACCTCCACTCTATGATGATCCCATCTATAGTGTCCCAATTAAGTTAAATACATTATCCCAAAGTGTGCCTCAGTCATAACTGAAATACCATGCATCCTAGCTAACCGCACAGCTTCCCGGTTCACCACCGAGAGCTGTTTCATGCCATCTCCAAACTACTTGTACTCTACAGGCACCAGTGGTTGGACTGACTTCCATGCCTTCAGTGAGTGGTGATTAAATAATTCCTTTTGCTGCTGAGGCCTTGGTCTTTATGCTTTGAGTTTTCCAGGAGGGTCTGTTTAGGCTTCTGTCGAACTCCTGTTATGGGCAGCCAGATGGAACCAAACACCAAATAAAAGGCTCATCCTTTCCATGTCCTAATTTAAGCACCTAATGTTCTCTGGACTTTTGAGTTCTATATGTACAAAAGAGAGAAGACAATTTACTGCTGGGAAAATGGTACACCCAGAAGCTCCACTGGAGCTAAACCTCCCTGAGATTCTACTAAAGTGGAAAAGGTATAAAAACTTGATTGAGTCTGGTAACCCATATATTGGAGGAAAAAAAGCAACCAGAATATCTTCTTGTTTCTGACAACAGTAGGTTCTGAAGCAGTTGGTAGATCTTTACAGTCTTAATTAATCCAGACAGGAAGAAAAAGTGAAATCACATTACAAAACATTGAAGCCAGCTATAGTCCAGGGGAAAAATTGAAATGTGAGAGATGACAGTTCTTGAACAGAGAATACAAATAGAAGGGGAAAAAAAAAAGTGCTTGTCTGCAACTGAACCCAGGCTGAAAAGCCTTATGGTGTTTGGGAAGGAAAAAACTGGATGCTGCACGAGAGACTCATTCGCGCCTGGAGCAAATTGCTCCAAGGTAGAACACTGGAGGACACACAGACCTTGCAATGTCCGCAGATTTACCCAAACAAGGGAACCCAGTGGACCTACCTGAGAAAACTGATAGATGGGGTAAAAGACCGGGGGTAGAAAGCAGCAAGGCAGTTTAAGTTGGAACCCAGCAGGAGATGACCCCTGTAACTCGCGACTTGTGCCAGCAAATGCTTGCCATGATCATACCCAACAAGTCTGGGCAGATGCTGCACTTCATATGACAATATTTCCTCAAACTGCATTTGGGTTAATTTCAGGGCAAAAGAGTTCTATCGGAACGTGCAAGGGTTTAGATTGCCTAGATCTACAACAGGCATTAAGTTCAACAGAGTTGGCGGCTTCTGACTATGGGAAAACCAGTGGAAATACACAATTAGAGCCTCAGGGAAACTTTGGGAAAAAACAACAGAGGTGCTGTGCTACAGCAAGATTGACAATAACAAGAAAAAGTCCGGGGGGGGGGGGAGCATCTATAGGAAACAAGGGCAACACATCAAGGATTACTTCAGTTGAGTTCTGCCCCTGCCAGACAAAGGAGGTGTGCAAATATTGCTCAGAATGACCAAAAAAAAAGGGACATTTGTGGCTCATTTGTCTAATGGAGCATGGACAGTGTAAAAAGTTGGAGTACTAGAGGAGTTAAGATGCCCCAGAACTGCTTATATCTTAGAAAGCATAACATTTAAATTGTCCAAGGAAGTTATTAGTTCCGCTTCTGACAGCAAAATGCAGTCACTGCATAACTGACAATTGATGACTTGAGACATCAGGAGCTCTAGCAGTGCAAGAGAACAGCTGTATTTTTAAGCCTTGGATTAAAAAGGTTTGATATCTTTACTAATAGGAGTTTGTATTAACTTCAGATTGACTGTAAACTCTTTACTGTCTTTATCAGAAAGGGCCTGGCAAACATTTTGAAGAAAATACAATTATATTTATTTTTTCCCAGCTACCAAATATATGATCTACAAGACAAATTTAAGTGAGGCTGACGGTGCAGGCATAGGCATTTCAGCTTTCGAGGAAAGTCTAGGATAGCAAACTAAATTTGGTTGGAGCCCATCTAATTTTAAAAGCCTTGTCTAGGTGAAATATGGACCATGAAATATGTTCTTGCTGGAACAACTGCTCAGGATGTGACCCCACTGAGTGAGTGTAACAGTCTGTAGTTTGTGCTCCAGCTATTGGGTTGCTGGGTTTTTAAGTGCTATTTCTCCACTGAAAAGAAATTGTGGCACTGAGAACTGTGCCTTAAAGGCTTAAACTACTCAGAGGCTCAGGGGCTGGGTTGAGACTCTGAAGCCGTTGTCAGTGTTTGGCACAGCTGGCACATGGGAAAAGTAGTTCTTTTATAAATGCCTTCAGAGCAGCGGGTGATTCCTAAGTCCGTGCTGCTCCCTCTGAAGCTGTGCTTTATTATCCAACATGCGTGCATGAATAGTGAGCCCTGCACAGGACTTTGCATTCACTTGCACTTAATGTGTCATAAATTCATACTCACCATTGGAATCACAGATGAACAAAAACCTTGAACATAAGGATTATTACTCCTGTCCTAGTCTATATTTTCTGTCCTGTACCTGAAGGCCAAAGTCTATCAATGAGGTGACGCTGCTGTTCAAGATCTCACTACTGACCCGCAGCATGTCCTTGAGCAAGTCCCTTGATATACTTCAAGTTCAACATCTGGAAAACTGAGAAAATTCACTGAGCTCCATGGAGATGCCACGTGAAGCTACTAATATCTGTCAATCGCTTTGATTTTTCCAGGCACGAAGTCCATTAAATGCAAAGAGTGGCTGACAACAACAAGTTTTATATCAGGTTTTAGAAAAAAAACCTGTATTACTACTGACTGAGTAGTGAAATTTAAGTTTTTTAAGCGGTTCTCTAATCTATGACTATTCTAAATTGGTAAGCCTGTAGAGAAGCCACTTTGGAAATTCTTGATACAACTTTCCCATTCAGAAAACACCCATTTGTCAAACAGAAATACTTTTTTCTTTTTTGCAATAAACAATCACTTTAGATAAATTTCACAATTTGAAAATATTAATGAAAAAGGGTCCAGAGCAACAAAGTATTTTGTTTGTATTTAAAAAAAAGTTTACACAAGTGCCAATTTTGGTTCAGAAGGACTTTTGTTTGAAAAATCTTCCTAGCTACTTGGTAGTTATAGTGAAAAAGTAAGTCCACAGTCCAAGGGAAAAATTTCCAACTGATTGCGACTGGGATGAAAGCCATGATTTTGAAACCAAACTGTGGTGTGGGAGAGGAAAGCTGTTTCTTGTCCAGTTCTACCCATGGTAATATCAGGCACTCTGCTGCACAAGCACAGAAGCACCACTTTTGACTCTTAACCTGCTGTGGCCAGAAAGGGCGGAGTATTCATATTGAGAAAATGAAGATGCGTATTAAGCAGTTCTGGCATGGCGCGCATAAGCCGCAGTAGGTGATTTTTCTCATAAAGTTAAAGAATCCGCTTGTCAAGTAAGGAAAAAGAAGGAAAGCGGAAGATTTAGAAATCATGAACCCATAACTGCTTTCTGAATTGATTTCTTTTGTACTAATTTGAATGGGACAAAGGAAGGAAAGTTACATACTGCTGTGGGTAACAAAGCCAGCAGGAAATACGGCTTAGCAGTCAAGAGCTCACACGATAAAGCTCACCCAAGCTCACACACAAGAACAATATTTATCTCCTCTTCCCACCACTGTCAAAAAAATAAAGGGTCCTATAAAGAGCATCTACATGACCGAAGTGCTCAGGTAGGAAGGAATTAGAAAAAGTAAGGCAGGAAATAAAAATCCAAAGGAGCAAAGGCAAAGGAGAGTAGTGGCATGGTTCAAGAAGAGAACAAAGCAAACTGGAGAGGGAAAAGAAAGGGAGATCTACCTTGTGACAGTCAAATAGAGGGGGACCCAAGCCTCAACCTCAAAATCCATGTTTCAGACACCTGCACTGAACTAGAGACTACAGGCTCCGCTCAGCAGCTGTAAAGGCAGAGGTTAGGCTGTACGCTTGGTCACTGAGTGCAGCGTATCTGGGTCTAAGTACAGGCGGTCTCTCAGCCCGTCTTCACCAAGAAGTCGCTCCTCTAAGGTACTTCTGTGCTTCCGGATTTTGGTGTACTCTTAGTTAGATTCGACTTTAGATGAGTTGTCTACTCT
Organism: Vanellus vanellus; assembly: GCF_965231255.1. NCBI lineage: Eukaryota > Metazoa > Chordata > Aves > Charadriiformes > Charadriidae > Vanellus > Vanellus vanellus. The sequence continues at coordinate 77,702,454 of NC_138906.1, forward strand.
CATTATATAGAAAATCTAATGCAGATGGACATTTCAAACAGCCACAAAGTTTAAAAATATTTAGGGGTAGGGGTCTGGTTTGGACCCATGTATATTAAATGAAGATGGCCATGGGTTGCAGTGAAGAAGTGGCCTGTTTGAGTCTTCATTCATATCACAGGTTGTCTAAAACCCCCATTACTCTTTTTCAAATAAAAAACCCTGCTTATCGTATTTCTATTGTGTCACTTACTGTAGCTTTGCAATTACATTTCAGTCTCTTTCTCTTTTAAAATTATTGTCACCTGCAATTCCTGGCTTTGACTGGATGAAGAAATGCTGAAATAGCATGAAAAAGTACTTCTTTCAAAATGTCTTCAGCCCAGCCAAAAAGCTGTCTGTGTGAGAAATCTCGCAAGAAAATCTGTTCTCATCTTATTTCCAGCTGGGCTACATCCAGTTCCAAAAGTACTTGTTGATGGTGTGAGAAAAGTGTCTGGATACAGACATTTATTTGATTTGAGCCTCTGAATTTTGGATTGTGAATACAACCAACACTAGAAACACCAGAGAGGTGTGTTAAGGAGCCACACCGAGGACAACAGCAGAAAGGAGAGGTGATTTGAGATCGCCTCCTCTCCTGAGGAGAGGCCATGCAGTCTCACCGGTCCTGCTGTTACTGCCATTACTGCCTCACAGATGATTCCCTGCCCTTCCCAGCCTTGTTCTCCCCTCATCTCCATTCTTCTCTTGGCCATCAAAGGCAGCAGCTCATAACCCCACCCTCCCCTACTAGCTTTCTAGGTGTTTCACACGCCTTTCTCTTTTCTTCATGTTTTGAAAGAAATAACTGTCAATGCCAGCACAGATCTCCTCCGTAGTCCTCAAAACACCTCCTAAAGCTCTCCTCTGACATCACACCTAGAAAAGCCTGAGAAGAGGCTCCCGGGGTGCCAATGCGCAGCCTAACGTACTGATCAGTGTAGTCGTAGTGTTTTCCCATGTTCCCTCACCTCTCAGTAAGCACTTATTTGGCAAGCCTGAAGGGGGCTGTGTTTTCTTTCTCTGTTTATACAACACTGAGGTTCTTATCTGTGGCTAGGACTCCTTGATCCTATCATCACACAAATAACAACAGGTAATGATTTAAAAGAAAAGCCAAGCAAAACATAAGGCTTAGTTGTTTGAATTGCTTTCACGCGGTGTTGAAAAAGTCATTATTTGATAGTAGCAGAAGTGACTGGATCGTGTTATTTAAAAAAAAATAATAAAAATTGCTGTGTTGTTCCAGGGTTTTGTCAACAATCATTGTCAGTTCTAATTCTCCAAACAGGCAAAAATCTGGGTGGAAATCCTGGCTCCACTGAAGCCAAGTGCCAGATTTCCATTGGCCTCAATGGGCCTGGAATTCACCCGGTCACAACCTAGAGGAAGAATATTTGTAGTAGCAAACCAAATAAATATATCCATGTTTTTCTATGAAAAATCAATCTGAGACCCTTTTTTCCTGGCAAGAACTACGCACAGTGATATAATGAGAGATACGGCAGTACTTGGAACAGGAAATGACTGCAGACACATTGTCAGGGTAGTATAATACCACGCCAATGGCTGTAACGGAGAAAACTCCTAAGAACTTGCTAAAATGCTCCAGGAAATAAAATAAAACAAAATAAAAAACAAAGCCAGAAATAAAACAGAGTGCACAATGAAAATACCGCAGTCAAAATTTCTGCAAGGTTGGGAGGAAACAAAGAGATGGCAAACTCTATTGAAAGAAATAGTATTGCATGTTGGTTGCTGATAAGGTGCCAGATGTTGCCCTTCACAAGAGAGAGAAAGCATCTTGACAGAGATTTTCAAGAACTAGAGTAGCAACACAGCAGAGCACCTTAGGGAACAACAATCCTCTGAAATATCTCGATATGGAAATTGGGTGTGGGGTGGAACAGCTTTGTTAGACATCCAAAGAGTGATTTTCCTATTCTATGGAATTAATATTAGCTGAAGCACGTGCATGTGTACTCAACAGATCACGTGAAACAGAAAAGAACTCTTTCATGGGTTATTAATTATGCATGCGCTGTCTAAACAGGGGTAACCGATCCTTTAAGCCTAAGATGCCCACGCCAGAAATACTAGCAGCACAACGTGCCTGTGAAGCAAAGGACATAAAAGATGTTCTCTACATCAGATATCAATGATACTTTCAGATATTTAATAATTTTGCTTAAGGGAACAATTGCACATTACATTCAGTCAGAGCATTATACAGCGGTGGGTACAGTTAATCGGTAAACCAAGAAACAGCCCAGAATCGTGAAAATGCGTGCAAACCCAGTGACTTGGTGCCTGAATGAGATTAGAGGCACACTGCTTGGATACATCTGCTAGAGACCAACTAGTTCACTATTTTTGGGGAGGCCACTGATCGCTTTCTTTCCTGCTAACTGGTCATTTCATCGAAACATTTTTCTCATTCTTCTTTTTTTTTTAATTAGAAAATTAATATATTTTTCCCACTGAAAATGCAAACTTTTTGCAGCAGTTCTGGCATCATGCAGAAAAAAATATTTCAGGTGAATAGTTTTATAATTACATGTGAGAAAATTACTACTGGAGCACCAATTTCCAAAGGAACCAGTGAATTCCCATGATGATTTAAAGTCATTATTGGAACATGAGACACATTTTTGGAACGTGAGCTACTGCAATGCATACTTTATATCGCATAATAGGGGATATTTTTATACAACATAAGAACATCGTCAGAATCAAGTGTTTCATCAAAAGTTTAACTGGCAAAGCTCCAGACTGCATCAAAACTGATGATCATTTGTGTCATATCAGTCACATTCTGCTTGTAACACGCTTCTTCCCTGCAGGGCATGTTGCACAACTCAAAATGTTACTCATTCCAACATACCGTATAACAAATCTTAATTTTTTCGTATCTCCTTACTTCTTCTGGATGAGGTACTACTAAAGAATTTCTATATATATGCTTCTAATTTTTAAGATAATTTTTTGTGCTCTTGATGTGTATTTGATATGAACACTCTAGCAGAGGGTTTTTGCTGGCAGAAATTGGATCTCTGGGCATGAAGTCAACGGACCAGAGGCATGTCACAAGTGCCCCCAGACCTGACCCGTGAGGGAAGGAAGCAGTACCCAAATGCACTCCACTCCCCCACAACAGTCCACAACATCAGCCCAAAACGGACTTGAAGAGCAAATGCACGTGCCACATATATGGACTGGAAGAATATCTTTTTTAGCCCAACTGCAATCTTTTCACTGAAGTTTGGTTCCATTTCTTAAGCACTTAGGTCTTCACAGCTGTTTGAACTCCAGAAGATGCAAGTTTTCTTGTTATCTGAACAGTGACTTTTATTTTCGTTAGCTTTTGAATTATATTTTGATATAAGAATATTTTTTTTCTTCAAAATATTTCATAATAATACAAAAGAGTTCACAAAAGTGGGTCACTTCTGACTCATGGCTCCAGGACAATAGCTGCGATGCACTATTGTGGTATGAGACCTTGTATTTGTCTCCTTTCTTATTCACATGCACTCTCCCCTGCAGCTCCCCCTCACGGTCCCCAGCTCTCCAAATCGTATAAGAAGATGGCTAGACTTTACAACAGTGTACATACATAACTTCCACACTATGGATCGATGTGCACTGCCCATTTAATCCCAGTTCTTTATACTTTAAAGCTATTCTCTTTTTTCTCCTCTACTTAACCAGACCAAAGGGGAAAAAAATAATCAATGTCAGCATTTTTTAATTTTAATATTAGGAAAAAATTAAAATTAAATAGAAGAATTAAATAAGAGCTAGTGGAAACCATTTCCCTTTCCTCCTCCCTTTCAGTCCTTTTTATCTTCACACCACAGTTTTGCTTGCTTCAGAGTAGCGTGATACGGCAAGCTTAGCTGACATCCTGGTAGCAGCGAGGGTTGTGAAGAGGTACGACGATGACAAAGATAACTGTGCTATTGCCTTTGTGATACAGAGGCAGCTTTATTTGCAAATTGGGGGGGGGGGGGGGGGGGTTGGGGGCTGCCTTCTTTTAATTTATGAAAGGAAACAGGAGCAAGAATAAATGATACAAATAAAAATGCCACTTTGCTACTATGTACCGTAGTCGTATCAGAAGGAAAAGCTCCTCTGGCAATGAACTATCCAGGGTTACTTCACACCAGTCAAGACAGGAAGATGACCTTAGACAGCAAATGTAATTTCTTTTTATTAATTGCACCCTTTGCTCATTTCCTATGTAAAAAATTAATGCTATACGTTAGCTATAGTGCTTGCAGTAAGAGGAGGGCTGTAATCAAGGATTAGTACCACACGCAGAAATTTTAAGCACATGCTCCCATCTTCTAGATTACTACTCTGCAATGCATGGAATGGGCAGTTAATTTATCATCTAAAGCGATAAAGCTGAACTGAGCTCTCACAGCAACGATCTGCATTATATTCTCTGAGCATGCAGCACCAGAAGAGCTCTTATTAAAATGAAGACAGAAAGAAGAATAGGTTCGAGCTGCAAGACCAAACTGTCAGAGGCAGAAGTGAGCTAATACCCCAACAATAAACCTCATGGTATCGATATATTTTAGTGCTTTCTGCATTCAGTGTAAAACTGGCAGAGGGCACGGGGAAGTAATCTGAGGAATCATGCCAGATACGTGGTAGAAACAGGACATATGTCAAAATAGCTTTGTTAGAGCCAACAATACCCATTGTGCAAGCGTGTAAAGGCAGATGTGACTGTGCAGGTCTATAAAACACAACAAAGGAGCCCACAATGGTGGGTACGGTGATTAGAAACCAGATGTCTCACAGACAAGAGCCTTTGTTTTAGTTGAAGGAAAGAGAAGTATGAAAGTATTTTCAATTTGAAGGGCCCAAGTACACAACATCATGGACACTCAGCTACAGAAATAAACTATTTCAGTGAGCTGAATAGAGGAGGAAAACATAAATGAAGTGTGAGCTAACGGGGAATAGCTGAATTCAAAAAACGCACAGTGTAAAAAAAACGTAATAGTCTAGCATAGGAAGAGATATTCTGTTTGAAACTGTTTCTGTTCCTTTCTCCTTCACTATTTGCTTAGACATTTTACCCTCACTTTAGGTGTTTTCTTTTTCTCTATTATTCCTTAGGGAGCAATGAAAGCATATCCACATCCATTGAGTTTTTTTGCAGAATAAATAGATGAGTAAAGCTGTTTCCTTAGGCAATCCTAACCACCCTTTGTGTGGGCTTTCTCAGATACTGTTCGTAAGAAATTGTATTTACAACAGAGGCAAATTCCCAACTGACAAGTAAATAAAGACCTTCATGTTATCAGTCCTTATGCTGAAGTCCCCAAGCCCTACATACACCATCAAAACTTCTATAATCATCATGCTAACTATTTTAAATTACATACTGGCTACTTAAGCTCAAATATCAGGGAAAGAGAAGAAAGTTGTAAAATACAGCAAATCAGAACCCCTTCCACGCGGCATGTGCAGCATCACAGGTCTAGCAAAGTCCAACTGTGTATGAATTCTGTGTTACAAAGTGTAAGAGAAATCATCTTAAACTAGCACACCATTCTTGAACTGAGCTCAAGAAATGTGTTAAAAAAATACCCAGCAGTTTTCTCATATGGCCTCTGTAAATTCAAAAATGGTGAGTCATTTTCAACAGTGACCATGCTGTGATTGCGTGCAAAGAGTACAACAACAGAATACATGAGTACACAAATCTGTAACATACAAGATAATGAAAAAACTAGGACCGCTGACCAAACACTGTTTTGAGAACATTTTTTGATATCAGATACAATAACGATAGGCAAGTTAATAATATATGAAGAAAAGATGGTTAATGTCTTAGAAGCATCAATATTTTATTAAGCTATAGATTAGATAACAGCTTATTCTCAACTGGTTTGTTAGCAAAACCTGGTTTACCCCAGTATCACCAGCACTTGCAAGCCATGGCAGAGGGAGCATGAAGACCTTGTAAAGAACTTGGTTACCCAAATATTCTGTTGCTCCACTCCAAGCAATACCTGTCTCAGCCTTTCTTTACTTGATTGATAAAAATGCCACACAGCAATGTGGCTATGATAGTGCTTTTAAAGGAGATGGAAGTCTTTTGCACAGCCCTTTTTTTGTGGAATACCTTTGATTTTAGGAGACAGGATAACCTGGCAACACATTCCAATTTCTAATCAGATTCAAGGTCATTTCTTACCTGTAGAATGCTGAGAAGATAAAAGAGAGTAAAAATGGATGTAGAAATACAAGAGAAGACCTCTTATTGAATATGCTGAATGGGAATCCTCTAGCTAGCACAAATCAATGCCTAAGTCCCAACTACGGCTGTTATTATTTTTCATAGGCACAGTAGAAATTCACCTCATCCATAGACATGAACGGAGAGAGAACAGATGCTCATTTTCTAAATAAGAGGGGGAAAGTAGCCCAAACCCCTCACTTTTCCCCTCATTCTACAGACTACAGAGCTACAAACGTCCCTGTGACATCCTGTCAATACTGCTGTCCGTGTGTACACAAACACATCTGTCTTCTTTATTTATTCAGTCATCAAAATTCCAAGTCTGCAAGCTAGTCATAATTATGCCTTCCAAAGAGGCAGGCACCTGCCATTTACTCTACCTTTTTCAATTACATCTAATTGAAGACTTGAGCTCAAATAGAGGAAGGGAGACAAGAGTTCTTCAAACTGTCTAAACACTTTCTGGTGAATAGAAAAAGAGGTTTCCTACCACAGCTCAAAATAAGCCCTCCAACATGACTGGCATAATAAAGAACCGGAAAATCAGATGCATTTCCTTCCTCCAAACACCCTATACCACGAGGATGCTTTTTACATGGATGATGGCTCACAGCCAGAAGAAAAGCCGCCTCACCCCTATCACCCCCCATCACTGCTGAAGCTAAGCTATGAGTGCATTTCTTGGGTATGAGGACTTGTCCTGGGTGCTCCAGTAATTTCTTGATTTCAAGAACACCCAGATGATGGAGGGCAACATGTCAGAAATGGCAAAAAGAGCAGTCCTCAGGAAACCAAGTTTACATGTGATCATACAGATGAGATGACTGATAGTAGATTATCCTCTCTGAGTACAGATGTAAACTCGTGGCAAGAGTAAGCTGACAGGCACTGAGCTAGAGTAACCTTCCAGGAATTGAAGAAGCTGGAAAAAAAAACCCAAAACAGCTGGCTCCACTTATATAAGGGATGTAATTAGCCCTAAAAGAGAGGATGATTTCTGCCTGTGTGATCTGCATGAAGAATAAGTCCATGAGAGCATTTCTGAGAAGGTACTTCTGGTACTTGAGTGTGGGGGATTTTCCCTTTCCCTGGACTGCGTTGCAGAAGTTTCTATCAAGAGATAGTAGGAGGGTTTCATTTGAAAAGAAGATGGGAAGAGTTGACGAAAGGAATCCTTGTACCAAGGGATGCAACGGGAGAAGTTGACCACATTGGTTCATCCCCAAAATTCATAGGCAAGAAAAAACAGCTAATATATTGTTAGCAAATTAGACTTATTAGGATAAAACCAAAATGGCCAAATGGAAAAATGTCTCACAGCTGTTAAGGGGTGAACCAGTGGTAACTTGCATAACATACATGGGAAAAGCAGAGTAGCTAAAAATATAATAAACCATCATCACGTTAGAGATAAATCCACAAAGATGCACCAGTATAATCCTTCCATCCCTTTATAATCAAAGCTAACATAATATTTGTTATCTGAACAGAGGATATTTCTAGACCAGCACTTTCTAGCCCTCTTATGAGCTTCCTAAGTGCAGAGGGAACCTGTAGTGATTGTAGGTGTTGATTTTAAGATAATGGATGATTGGTGCCATTTAACCACTGAGAACTTTCTACATAAAAATCCAAGCTAGAAGAATGAAATGTAAACGTTATAATGGAGCTGATCTGGCTGTTTGAAAGACTAAAGGATTTAATGCTTTTGAGTGAAAGCAAGCAAGAACTCAGCTATTTTTTCATTGTTTGTGTTGTCAACTGGAAAACACAAAGAACTGTACCAAAGGCAGAAGACTATGAAATTCCCCTTCACTGCCTTTCCGCCCTTTTTTTTGCTTTCTACAGAGAAATGTAGGCTCACCGTCAAACAGTTTAACAAAGCCAGGTGATTCTTCCAGACTTCCCTGCACATCCCTCAACACCGTTTGTCAATGGTATTTGTGGAGAACACAACGGCATGGGTGCTACCCCACTGGGGAACACGCTGCACTACCAATGCCAGCAACTACCTCGGCTGTGTGCGTCTGCTCCTTTTATGTTCTGTTTCGAAGAGTGAGAAACTACAGCAAAGTTAGTTTTCTTTCCTAGCCAGATGCTATAGTAGAAGAGATATCTGCCAGGCCACAAGAGCATGGTGGGAAAACAACATACATTACGTGGGTTGTAATAAATGTACACTTTTAATGCTATTTTTTATCCTTTCTTGTAACCTATAAAGAGGATAAGGACTTGATTTATCAGTCTGTATGACTTGAACAGCTCTCCTTATGTTCATCTCTAATTATTTTGTTATTTTAGCACTGCAGGTTCCTGATGCTTATTTTGCCTACTCTCTCCATTTTTCAATAGTATTGCCAATCAGTTCCTGAGCAGATGACACTGCCTTTCAGAGAAGAGGGCTGACACTCAACTCATTTTTTTCATACATGGATATGTGTGCAGTGATGGGGGGTGCCCGATCTGATGATATAAAACATGCAGAACTTTAAGTATGCAAAGAATCACACTGAATTCCTTAGGATTACTTACATGCTTAACCAGAAGCAGGTGTGCTAATCTTTGCAAGACCAAGGTCTTGGTTTTTATAAATAAAATAGTAGGACAAATTCATTTCAGAGATCCCTCCTCTGGCCAAAAAATGCAAAATTGGTGACCTTAATGGAGTGACTTGAAAGATTCATTTGACTTACCGCTTACTGACTTCCCTGCTCATTTATTCATTCTTACATTCAGCAATGCACCTGGGAAACCGTGGTGCGATCTCACTAAATATGTGTCACAGTTTGTGTGCAGGTGTAAGTGGATATATGCACACAATATGCATATATCTTTATACTTTCCTTTACCTCTGTATCATCGTCCTCCCTTTCTGTTGCAGTTTATAAACCTCACATTAACAATAAAGGCACTTACTTCTCTATCACTGACATGAGCAAAAAATCCTTGTTTGACAGCACAGGTTAACCATGTTTACAATGACCTCTGAGTTCAGAGAGAAACTGAGAAACTATACTCAAATCTTTCTTTCTCCACCAAAGGTCTGAGCACTAATCCAGTTTAAGACTGGGGGTGGGGGAGAGCAAAACCAAAACAAGCGGAAGTGCGCTTAGATGGATAACAAGTGATCCAGGTGAGGAAACCAACACGAAGTGGCAGATCACGAGTGCCCTGGCTAAGAAATATGAGGTTACTGTAGCGGGTTCAGGGGTCTGTAGATGTATTACTCTCACGAGACTGAAACCAGGTTTCAGAATTGTATGCACAAATGCACAGATACTATACAAAGATAATTCTTACATTTGCAATGAGAAACACTAAAGGTAAATTACCTATTATGACTGTGTCCATTATTGGATCCTGTTTCATCCATGCACAGCAAATGTAGTGCCTAACAACACACACTGAGCAGTAACGAAAGCCAGAACTCTCTTTATATCTTTTGTATTAAGATATTGAACATGTTGCTACTTACTGCACCTTATCCAAAACTGGAACAGTCACTGCTATTTCGATGTCCATGTGGGTTCTTGTTCACGTGCTTCAAATAATGAGGATAATGAACAACACTTGTGGTTTGCCTTCTGTACCGCTTGGCTTTTTCATTTCTTTTTCCCAGGAGGGCTACCCTGTTCATTCTTTTTATATGTATACAGTCGATAGCTCCAGTTTTCTTATTCAGTGTAACGCAATTGACAGAGCTTTTTTGAAAGGCCCAACAGCCGTGCAGACTTCCTAAATGGAGAGGCTGTGGGTGAGACCACGTTTACTACAGTGCCAGCAGAATAAACAAAAAGTAGGCAGGGTAAATTGAACTTTAGCCTCCAAAGCATTTTGGGACAACCCCCTTTCATACATACGAAAGTGGGAAAGGAAAACGGGGTACATTCCTCAGTGCCGCATGAGGCTGCCCCAGGCTTTGGTGGGGACTCCTGCCAAGGGCTGCCCTCGCAGGGAGCTGGGACCCAGGGGGCAGCTGCTTCTCCTGGACACGAGAGCCTGGTTTCACAGGCAGCCTCAACACGTCCCTTCCCATCAAAAATAAACACGAGCTACTGAACAGCCTAAAAGACGGACGTGGCAGGGTAGCCCCAGTGCAAGCACCGTGCAGGACAGACAGGACTGCTGTGACGATGCTGAGCTGCATCGCCACCGAGCTCTGGCAAGCAAGCACCAGCGGTACAGAGGCAGTTTAAGTTACCTAATGTAGCTACCTCCACATGTACAGTGCTGCTTAGGAATACTAATGTATTGGCTCTGTGCAGCATTGTACTATGTTGACATAACCTTAGTTTTCCCTTGCTAGATGGATTCTCCGTTCCCGCTTTAGCCTGTCCTCATGTTGCTTCAGATTTAATTTGTTTCCCGAACACTTCTTTTAAGAGTTGCATGAAAATGGGGCGGCAGAAACTTTCCCAAGCCAGTACTGACGTTCCAAGTGTGGTGAAATGGTGCAACATGCAAGAGAAAAGACTGCAGATACTCGCTACGGTGAAAGGCAGGTTTGTTTTTTTTTTTTTCTAGAAATGTTTCATTTGTTCTAGCAGGTGTGTCTGATACCTTTTGCATAATGATAAACCCACACACATTCTTCATGCAAATAGTGACCCAACAGTTGCTCTTAGTTGCTTCAAGGAGTAAGTGCGTGTAACAACCTGCACTTACATATACACATGTTTACAGAGCATTCATACGGTGCAAGGTAAACAGAGCCCATTGTGCCAAGGGAGTGACACGCAGCGCTGCTGGGACAGAGGTGCCCTACCATGGCCAACGCGGTCAGAATCAGCTGAAATTGTCAAAAAAGCTCTTCAGAGATATTGAGAGACTCTGATAATTCTCCTGTCTGCAACCAGATAGTATTTTTCTCTCACGTGTGTTACTTGAAATGCCTCACCTATCTCAACTGTTCCTGTTCCACAAAGGGTTTGGGAGCACTGTATGGGAACGACTGCCGACGCTCACTGATTTGGACCCTACCTATGGGTTCTATGGGCTGTGACCACTGCTCACTTACATACCTACATGCACTCCATTTACCTGCCTTGGAAACTCAGGCTTGGCCAGCAGAGAGCTTCTGTCATCCTATACTACATGTTTTGCTAGCTTTCTCTTTCCTTAAATCTTCCAAGTGCTGTGCTTCAGTGGTCAACAGAGCATTTTTTATACCAGCCTTCACTGTTAATTAGGTCAGATTATCACTAAGAACTTTTTTCTTATTAGTGATTTCACTTCACAACTGAACCCAATCTTGATAGATTGCTGAACAGTTTCTTAATAGGAAAAATAAACAAGAATATTTGTCAAAACGGTTGTTCTGGCAAACATGTCTGTGAGCTAGCTTGCTGATGATTCTTCAATCCACTGTACTTAAAAAGAAAAAAAAAAACATTTCTGTGCATGGCAATGTCCGAATGCACCTAAATCTGCTTTATTAACACAAAATTACCACTCTAGGATGTAACTCTGATGCGCTAATGTGTTATTGTATCTGAACTTTCTACCTGGAGCCTGTAGGTCAAATCAGCACCCATGTTTGATGTAGGACGTCCACAACACTGCAGCACCTGCCTCTGAGCTTAGAGGTTGTGAATTACAACAGATGAGAGGCAGACAGTTGCTTGCACCTCTGTTGTACCTGCTGGTGTGGCCACTCTTAGGTGTCTACAAACCGTTTGGCACTAACTAGTTTAACTTCACCCATTTCATCTTGCACCGAAACGGACTAAAGTGCTACCACCACCCACCACCAAGCGTTACCTGGAGCTGTAACCATCTGAGGACCAAGAGCCTGATGTGCCTTTCAGACCTCATGGCCCACCTGAGTATTTTCAAAGCTTTCAGGACAGGCAGACACATAGCTTTAAACAATGTAAGCCACCTACAGTGGCAATTTAAGTTTCCAGGTTTGACTTTGCACTGGAACATACTGGGAGTGCCCAGTCGGCAGAAGGGTGTTTGCAGAGGCTGGTGGTGCCCCTGCACGGAGACACGGTGCCTGCGTGAGCACCCAGCCCTGGTTCTCCTTGACTATACTATGCTCTGCCTGTGCTCTACTCCTGTGCTGCCGGAAGCCAGTGAGAATACGGGAAACAGGCTGGAACTGGAGTATTTCAGGAGGCTGTATATGGACGGCATGTATGTTCCCCACCAGGACTGGGATATCGTCCCTTGGGAGTTTTACTTTGATTTCAGAGGGTCAGGATTTCATCTCATAATATATTCGCCACTTTAAAACCTGCAAAGCCGCACAGACATCGATAACCAGATGACTAACCGTGGTTCATGCACAGAGTACCTGTGAAGCATTTGGCTCCCACTACAAGACAGTAAGTATCTTATGCCCACTTGGATATAACTACAACATGCCATAGTAAATAGGTTGAATAAAACAAGAAAATTCAGGCAGGTTTCTGATGCCTTTCTGGGACAGATTCTGACCTCCACATCTTCTAATCTCTCAAATATACGATGAGTTTTGTCTTTCCCTGTGAGTAGTTTCATTCATTTCATAGTATTCAGTTTTAGAAAGAGACTAGAATCCGTCTCAATGTGACTAAGAAAATAGCTAATAATTGTCATCATGCTTATCTGATTGGCATTTTAGCTTGAGTTCCTACTAATAAAGAACTATTTGAGATTTTAACAGAAATGTAAATGTTGAAGTTTCACAGGTCATTGAGTTTTATAATATTGAGTCATTGGGCTATTATACATTGATCAAGCAAATAGCAAATGGTGTGACTTGCCAAAGAGCATTACTCAAATATTGACTAGGAATTGATGACAGTCGGCTACTCTCCAAGGACTGCAAAAGTTAACAGGAAAATTTTACCCGGGCAACTGCAAGCTTCTGCCTTAAGACAGACAGTTTTCTTGGTTCCTTTTTGTTACCATCTTTCCTACTCTCATCTACTAAATCCAAGCAATCCTATCATAAACAGATATGTACTTGGAGTAAATGCTTCAATTTATGTCAATTTGCTAACTTATCTCTCAGTCGTGTCTCAATTCCAACAATCTGTATTGCTCTCTTTAATTAATCGTATATATTAAACAAGTAGAAATGCAAATATATGCAACATACTGCTCCATTTTAAAATATGATTGGTATACAGTGCAATGCATTTTATCTTGAGCAAGGAATGTTAGATTATAAGCTTCTAGCATGGCCCTTCTTGACTTTACTTCTCCAAAGTCACAGGTTTGATCCCAGTGCACGCTTACAGAGGACGGCATTTCAGCTCAGAAAGGAGAAAAACGCCCTCTCCTCACACAGCCCTCTCAGAGCGTAGGCCTTTTCTGGTTTGAGATTGACCAAAGATACTCTTATCACAGAGTACGGTTTCTACAGAACAGAAAATGCTGTTGAGAAGACTCTACCTTAAATCCTACCTTTTCCCTGGACACAGGACACCCTGCAGAGGTTTCAAAACCCCCGTGCTACAGTCAAGACTCCGTTACAGTCGGAGGCAGGAGCGCACTCTGTTTTTCTCAATTCACAGCTGGAGGAGGTTACCCCGGGTTTGTCCACCTGGCTCAGAACCAGAGACCTCACCCACATCCACAAGGGAATGGGCTTCATTTCCTTCCTCACCACAAAAGAATTCGAATTAATTCTCCCAAAGAGCCTGTAAGGCAGTTCGGGATCAATGTCTTCCTTCCCTGTGGAAGCTATTCTACACTACTTGGAATAACCAGATATTTTCTTGGCCAGAGAAAGTGCGTAGCCTCTTGGACATTCAGCCGGATGGAAGAAACCAGAGCGTCAGTCCCTGCTCTACTGCCTACTTCACATTTTTTTGCTGTATATTTAATAAAACGGGAACTGACATCAAAGCGTCTTCTCTCCCATTCGAGTGGTTAATGTGAGATCACAGAATCGCACTCAATCCCCTTCTTCCTTTTAATCTACTTCTTCCTTTTTAATCTAATGGATGTTGAACTGGTCCCTGAAAATCAGCCCAACTTCAGCAGAACAGAAAGTCAGGTCATACCACTGCTGACAGAATAAGATGCAACTTCAGTGTCCCCTGTGGCAGAGGAGGAACCAGAGCCCAAGCATCCACTTTTGCACCATGAGTCCTTGCACTAAACACATGCAGGTAAGGCTAGATGACCTTTCCACACCAAGATGTGGTGTGGAAAGCCACTGCATCAGGTCCTGCAGACAGTGAGATGAAGAGAGCAGCTTATTCATGAACCCACAGGCGGCTTAAGCAGAAGACAAATACCAAGCTGCCTGGTACTCTGACTCTGCTGGAGGCCCTCAGTCAAAGCCAGCCCAACCCGCAGCCGCATAGCTCCATCTTCATGTCCACATGACAGCTGAAGGTACTAGGGCAGCACAATACGTCTACCCAGCCAGCTTTCAGCAAGCTTGCATAGGAACCATCAACAGCCGTGATGGGGTAGCGTGGTCTTCAGCACAGGCTAGTGACTGAGCTAAGGCTCTGGTCTTCTCATGAGACTAAAAGAGGGCAGCCCGGCCGTGCTGGGGTCCGTCCTGCTGCTCTTCCCAGCCACTGTTACACCACCAGGTAAATAAAAGTAACACCTCCAGAGGTAGCTACGTCGTCATGCCTCGAGAAGCTTTCAGTCACCACCTAGCACACAGAGTTGCAGAGTGATTGCAAATAAATACCTGTTGACACCAGAGCTGTGAATATTGCACTGCTATCCTTTGCGTAAAATGCAAAAAGCTTTTCCTCGGATTTCTAGAGGTTTGCACTCACATCATTGTTTTCCAGTCTTCCTAAGTGCTCAAAGCCACAAGCTGGAAGGGGATTATATTCCACTTCTGGTTTAGGAGCAGAAGTGTCTCAGGAACAGCTTTTGCAGTTTTCTGCCAGCAGAGGATACCCAGGACCAAACCTTGCCATAGCCTTGAATGCAGATTCTGCTTTGAGGCTACAAGCACTCACTTCCACTGTCTGTGTACTAGGAGCAGACAAGATCTGACACCTCACTTCAGTCCTCTCTGTAATTTAGGGGAAAAAAAACCCATAAAGCTACTTTTGAAACTCTACCGTTTTCATTCAGGCTTGCCGTGTTTTCCAGCAGCGGGAACTTTTTCACTGCTGGTCTTTGAGCAGCAGCGGTTTTAAGAACTACTGCACCTCGCCAAGAACATTTCTCATGACACAGGCTCATGATGGATAGATCAATAGCTTCTTGAATCCTCATATCCTTTTCAAATTACCACCCCAGATATATACCTGAGTAGGCCATCTCATCTGATAACTTAAACAAGCAACCTGTCTACACTTTAATTGTTATTGAGGATTAATGTTGTTTATAAAATGAAATCAATACAATCTCTATTGCTTATTAACTGAAACATTCTAGGCTCTGCTCTGTTTGCTTTGCTTTTCAATTAGTTTCTATTATTTTCCCTATTAGCTTTTAACAAATAGCTGTAGAAATAAACTTAATGGTTGTGAAACTGTTATCAGAGTCAACAAAGCCCCTTAATGGAAAGTCTTGTATATTTAAATGTAAAAAAGAATCCACTGTTTAATCATTTGACATTATGAGATAAGTTTATTACTATACATCTGTTGCGTGCTGGGCCTCGATTTTTTTTTGAAGCTCAGCAATTAAGAGTTCTTAAGGGTTCCCTAAAGTTCAGTTGTCAGAACTGTTAAGTTGTTCACTACATTTAAGATGAATAAACTCCACGGTCTAATAGCCTTTGTTAAAAAATAGCGAAACTGAGAATGGGCAGAAAACAACGGGATTGCTAGGAACCTAAAAAATATCATCCAGTTACATTGTAAAAGTATTCTTGACATTATGCAAGAAGTTAAGTAACTGAAACATCTTACAGACTGGGAATGCTTTCTCTGGGATCCCAACACATGCTGGTCAAGTAGACCGCTGCAATTGTGAGGATTTATTCATCCCTGGCAGAAGGGAAGAAGAGCAAGAAGCGTTAGTGGATGGTTTCTCAACTCCAGCTGCAACCTTTACTCTGAAGCAAGATGCAGGAGGTGAGCGGGTGACTGTGAAGGAGGACGGCTGGGTGGCAGGGAGGAATAGTTTTGAGGGTACGGAGAGGCAAGGGTCTAGGCAACGAGTCTCAATATATAGTTCGACAGTAGCACACCCCACTCCAGCCAGCATCGAGATGGCACGAATCTGTTTTCTTAGTCATTATTTTTTGCTCTATGAATGAAGAAAACTTTAATTCCACATTATTCACCGAGTAGGTGGCAGAAGCGTGTGTGCTGTCCGGCTTTTGAGGGGAAACTTACTGTCTATGGGGACACAGTTCTACCACCCCTGCTGAAAGCTGTACCTTTATGCATCTTTCCCGCGCTGCGCCTTTACACGTCACGACTCCAAGCCAGAGACATCTGCAACCCTAACCCTCTTGGCACACTGCTTGCGTGCTCTTGGTAGTTTAGCCGGACTCGGGCATGAAGCAAGCAAGTTTACAATAGACAGTTATATACCGAAGTGACGAGTTCACACAGGCAAACAGCTTTGCCTGCTGCCGCTCCAACCACGGGCACCAAAACCAAGTGGTGCAGTTCCTGCGCTTCTGTGCAAAACGATTCTGATTTGGCAGCATCGCCTCCGCTTCGCGTGCACTGACGTAAGCCGAGAGCTGGTAGAAATGCAAGACACGACAGAATCGGACCCAGGAAACAGAGAACCTTTCAGATGCAAGCGTATAATCCCCACTCAGGCTACCTTTTTGCTCCTGCGAGCCTATTCGGAACCACGCGTAAGTAAATAGTTCTGAAAGCCATTACAAACGGCACGCCAGCTAGCTGGCACAGCCTAGCCCGGGAAACCTCCGCGCTCTCCTGGCTTCAAATAATGCTCTTTGCAATCGCCAGAACCCTTCCTAGCCTTCACGCAGCGCAGATGCATTCCAGGGTAGGGCGAGGCAAAAGGTTATGAAACTTACTCAGGTGTCATTTATTTCATGAAAGTTTGCTGGTTATTATAATCAAATGTCAATTGTCTGTAATTGCGGCATGCAATGGAAAATCCCTACTTAGGACATGTTCTGCCACTTGCTGGTGAAGTACACTAACCCTCAACAATGAAGCAATACTGTAAAAATAGTTTTGACATGTAAGCAGGTCCAGGAGTATAATTAACACCTGTTTATTTTGATTATTTTCTTTTTCTTATGGCTTTGCTGTAAGGAAACCATCCCATATTTTAAAAGAAAGGTTCAACGCAGAATTAAAGAATTCTTCCTACTCAGTTCATTTAGTAATTTAATTATTAATTAATAACACTTTCTGCTTGGATGGCCTCTGTCTTGACTTAGCTTCACAAACATAGATGAATTATGCAATTATGCATATTTGATCAGATCACAGAGCCCAATTTGAGCTCGCCTCAGATGCTGTTATAAGGCAATATTCTCTGATAGGAGCTAGCATTCAGAACTTCAAAATTAAGTAATAAGTACTTTAATCCAGAAACGGTTATTGTTCCACTTGAGAAAAGAGGAATAAAATTTGGTGCAAGAACCCTGACTGACTGGGTGTTGGGCTGGGTGGGGCAGGGAAGATCACTCAGTATTTTAATCTTTTTCCTTTTAAATGAAGCAAATTAATGGATTAGATATACATGTAATAAACAGATTTTTCTGGGGGGTTACAGAAGTGTGGAAATGAGTTGACAATGCTAGAAGTGATGAAGTAAGCTCCCCAAAAAAACTTAGAAAAATTTCCAGTAGCAGACATCTTTTTAGCCCAGCAGGCTGTGAAAAACAAAAGCATAATGACAGTTTACATTTTGAAGCTGAGGATAAAGACATTCAGGTCAGAATCTAATCTCTGGGTCAGTATATATACGGATGCAGTAGTCTGGCAGCTTAAAGTTGGGACTAGCTTTCTTTCTGAAAAGATGCTACGGTTCAGATAGTCACTCTGGGCTTCGTGCAGAAATCACACTGTGCGGTTCTTTGGCTTGTTCTATGCATATGGAAAATTGCATCCATATCTAGCCTTAAAATCTTGGAATCTTGTGGAAAGAAATTAATAGTATCTCAGTAGTCAAGCAATCAGGATAGTATACGAGAAGGAGTACTTGAAAAATTAAGAGGGGAGAGGAAAGGAAGGAATTTCAGCAAGGATTTCATTAGCATGCCAAGTTGGTCCAATATTCCTCATTAGCGTTTGTATTCTCTTTGCATTTTTTTTTTTTAATAGCTGGCCTACTGTAGATGAAGAAATATGCAATGAAAATGTGTAAAGCTTCCTTGAGCCCATGCCTGAAGAATGTTTACAACTGAAATTATCTGTGCTGGTTTTAACTGGCACGCATATGATAAATACCCAGATTTTACGCAGGTTTTTAGAAAAGCTGAATTAGGCAGACCTGCAATAGTCACTCCAGTGATCACATCAGCACTTTTAAACACATAGACTGTCACTTTCCATAGTGAGAGGTGACATGAAAATGAGACACAATGGGACTTCTGATTTTTTTCCAACCACTGACTGCATGTTTTCACATGTATATACAGTGAAGAATGGAGATTACGGAACAAACCTGAATAAAGACAGTCTTAAAGAAAATGTATATGAGCATGCACCTATATAAAAATATAATTATACATGCTGGTCATTTAGAGAAACCACTTATTTTGCAAAATGACTTAGCTCTGGGTATTAGAATATTAGCAAAAAAAGACTTAATATTGTGTTTATTAGTATAATAATACACTTTTTTATATTTGCTTGTAGAACTGTACAAGAATAATACAAACACTATTCCTGGAGTTAACATTTTCACAGCTTGAACTATCATGATTTTAGCTGTTATATTACAGCTCTCGTCTTTACCATCTGCATCTGTTCATTTCTTTGGACTCCTGTGACTTTGTTTTAAACAACCCTGACCTTCATTAAATGACTTGGTTAAGGCTGATTTAGGGGCACAACTTTATTCTTATTAATATGAACGCCTGCAGGAAAATTGGAGAAATGCTCTGCAAAAACAGCATTCAATTTAGTAGAGAGAAGAACAAAGTATTATGGTTTTGGCACAAATTTACAACTCTACAGTCATAGGATGGAGAATAATTGGTTAGCAGCTCTTCAAAAAAGGATCGCAGAGTTATAATAAACTGCAAGATGAACTTGAAATAACAGCGCTGGAGCGCTGAGCAAGATTAAATGCAGGCTGAAATTTTCAGAGAAGACATTTCAAGAAAGCGTCTTCTAATAGTATATTTCATACACAGAACACAAAAGTGGTTGAAGTTCAGCACCCAACTGGCAAACTGCAAATTATTTTCAGAGTATATTAATGGCTACAGTTAACAGTTACCGCAAATATAGAGGAATAACATGAGAACTCAAGAGAACATACCCCTAAGTAGAGAGGGAGAGGGGCACCAAGTGACCGTAAATGCTTGGTATACTACCAAACTTACAAGCAAAATATATTTTGTTACAAAATGCCCCAAGTTGTTGTGATAGGAATGCATGTATTGGCTTGCACAGAGCTATAAGGATCCAGTCCCTGTTGGTGTCTTTGCAGGGCAGACATCCACCTCTCTAATCAACTTGCTCGGTCTTTGCAAACTCCAAGAGCTCGCTGCAGTCACACAGCCTGGGGAGGAGAAGCGCAGGACGCAGCAACTTCAGGGAATACAGGGAGCAGAAAGTATCATTCAGATGCCCAGAGAAGATGCAGACAGGAGTAAATACGAACTTCATGGGCTTCTTCTCTTGAATGGTGTGTGTCTCTATGCTCAAAATAGTTACGCATTTCAATTCTTTTTGGTGGCACGTGAATAGCGGTATATTATATAATTTTTTATGTAAGAAGAAGCCAACAAAGTTTAGAAAAAGATCAGCTGGCCCATGTTTAGATTGTCAGCCCAAATTTCACATGCTCCCTCTGCATCCAAGTTTGCTCAAGCATCATCAGTATTGTTTTATTCGGGTTTAATTTCTGTCCCGTTCTCCTAAAGAAAAACAAGTAAAATGGGATGCCACAACACACGCTCACAGACACCAAGATCAGTTGAATTAAGCCAGCATCCGTCTCTTTGAAATATCAGAAATGACCGCTAATAGTTAACCAAAAAAAGTTGCATGAGATGCCAGGATGCATAATTAAGAGCTCTACCGAATGCTTGGCAAAATAGTGGGCGTTTCTCACAAAAAAAAGCTATAAATAGAAGGAATATTGAAAGAACCTTACCCAGAGGGTCTTTTTAAATGCCTAATTTTTATATGAAGCTTTATTTGTTCATTTGAACCGGTAGGATACAAAATATACCTTGCAAAGCTGATTAAACTTCACCATGGGTCACATACCCAGCTGAAAGGGGTTGTTTTTTGCCTCCCGGATCAGTTCACGTGAATACTACTTCGCAATAACAACTCTGGAAATGATCTAGCAATACCTGGGAGCCAAAGAGCCCTGCAGCAAGAATGGAAACAGTAATATCCTCTCCAAGCAGACCCGAGGATTGTCTGGTGAGATGCCAGTTTTCTGGTGGAAAGTACCCACATTTTTCTGGATCGGTCTGCGTCTCCAACCCCTTCTCTCTTCCTGCCCTCTGGCTCAGCAACCCACCTTCTCCCCGGTCCTCCCTCCACGATACCTCCTGCGTCAACACGACTTCAGAGCCTCCCAGGGGAGCATTTTGGCTGCGTTCTCGGAGGCTCAGTGCTGAGCCGTGGAGAAAGCAGCTCAGGAGCAACTTTGTGGAGGGCGACTACGCCACGCTCAGTGCTATCGGGGCACCTCCAGGTCTGCTTTGAAGGGGGAAACTGTCTTCTGTGCAGGAACACCTCAGAGTCGGTGCCCTGCCGCCAACGCTCGAGCTCTGCAATCGCTGACCGGTCGAGGCCGATCCTGACAGACCAGAAGGAGAGGGACCCGCGCAGGTGTTTGGTTTCATCATGCGAAGAGCCCCGTAGAAACCAGTGCGACTCCTTCCTACATCATGCTCCCTCGTGCCTTCCTGAATACTGTTGAGGACACTGCAGGACTGAATCCTAAAAGAGGGAGGACGCAATTTATGACCTACCAGAGGAAATAATCTATATATTACATGCAGTATTTGCACTAGCCTGGAAGGCTCATTAAAAGAGAGAACGCTTGCCGAACAAAACAATGAGAGCACTGGGAAGCTACAAAAGGCTTAAAGAAAAATGACAAGCACCCGTGGTAACAGAGAACTTGAAGTGAGAGAGGACAACAAACTACCTGTTTATTTGCGATGCGGCTCGGAGAAAAAAACCCAAAGTACGGTTTTGTACTTTGTGCATACTGAAACATTGCTTCACGGAACAGACAACAGTCTGGGCATGAGAAAATATCACTCGGGTAGTGCATTTATCTGGGAATTGCTGCCTTGGAAAAAGTGTGGACAAACAGGGAGAAGTTAAAAGGAGCCAACCTGCCACGGGTTTGCCTGACAAGCAATTTTAAAAACTGAATCCAAAGTCTAATACTGGGACCTGCCTAGCTCCAAACCCAGCCAAAGTACATACACTGTACGCTTGCTTTCAAGTGCATCTGTGATCTCACAAGGATTTATCGTATCGTCGAGGTCAAATACGTGGTGCTGTGCTGTGCTAGGACAGGGCCTGAAACACCAAGGAAAGACAAGGAAGCTTTCTGAAGAATATGTATGAAACCATTACTATGACTGAAGAAATTCTTTCCACCCCCTGGATTTCTTTTCCAATGCCTCCAGCTAAATGAAAAGCAGAAAGCAGACAAATTTTCATCAACCCTTTCAGCACGTTATAATTACAGCCCATTTCATCATGTTAAACATCCTTTAGTCAAATAAATGCTGATTTGATCTGCAGCATCAACAGCAGCAATGAACTGAAGTTATATAGCAATCCTCACTCACTTCGCTTCTAGTTAGTGTTGTGTATATTCCCATGACCAGGGCCAAGGCTGTGACTGAGGGGTTCACACTGCAAGCCCAGCACCTACCGTGCCTGCTGGCTGGGTCACCACGCTACCCACAGGTTTTACTTATTAATGTTCTCACACTTCTCTACCAAGTAAGTCCCACATAACTCTCCGAGTGCTGAAAATTAATTACGATAACTCCTCCTTAACTTCTTATTTTACTTCTATTTGATACTCTCTAATAATGTTTGCTTAGTAAGCTATTAAAGGTACATTATTTACAATTTGCTGACATAGTATGCAACCTACAGATACCAAGATCAGAGCTAATAACATTCCCCAACTTTCAAGTCCACACTGTGTGCTTTTAAAATAAACTTGGACAGCCAAAGCCTTGCTGCCTTTGTGTAGAGCATGGTTATTGCACTGAGGAACGCACGGGTGCAATTGCTAGCTTGATAGGCTATTTATGTCAAACCTGGTCCTGTAAAGGGATTGTACAACAAACTCCTCCTGAATAATTTGAAAGTTCACACAGGGAACTCCTGCAGGATTTGAGCTATTCTAGATTTTTCCTCTTTTAAATACCTTTACCATACTTTGTGCCTATGATGGGAACAAAAAAATACCATATGAGAGAAGAACAGCTCACACTATTTCTATAGCTAAGAAAAGCGAAAGGAGGAATTTTATGGCCATTACAGACCTGTAAGTCTGACTGCTGTTGCATGCAAACGCATGGAAGTAGATAGAAAACAGCATAAAATGCAGCTTGGTTTGATTAAAATGGGGCCACGACAGACTGACCGCTAATCTTTCTCCAAGAACTGATTTTCTTGACTTTGGAAATGTGGCAGATTTGTGTCAAGTCCTCTAAGGTATCTGGTACAACGGCATGTAGGAGTTTACTGTTTTAAACTAGAGAAGATATGGATTAGCAGAATTATAAGGCATGTAAGGACCTGGCAAGAGGGGAAGTAGCAGTATGCAATACTGAAAGGGAAAATTGAGAGAACTCACCAACCTATAAGAATTTGAGAGGTTATGCAGAGCCTCGAGAACTAGAATAAAAGTAGTAAAAGTAATATTTAGCAGTCCAAAGCAGAAGAAGAATCTCCACTTGGCAGGTAACAACAAAGACTTCTGCTGTAAAAGCAGCCAGTTAGAAGAAAAAAGAAAAGAAAAAAAAAAAAAGGCAGATTTAGTTGAGTCTGCACCTACACTATGAGCCAGGGGATTTGCTTGGAGCATCCCCCATCATCTGCTGCTCCCTTCTGGCCTATGCACCTAGATTTCCACCCCAAAGAAACAAGTAGAGAGCGCTGTAGGCGTGAAAGGATGCACAGCTGGTTGTCTCTGGACACAAAAGTGGAACGCCGTGTTTGGATAAAGCAGCTAAGAAGCATGTTGCTTCCCTTTATATTTATGTATGCAGAAAGGCAATGAGCTGCCAGCACGAATGACCACGTGTGCCACTGCTGGAATAGGAATATGAACTTTCTGGTCAATCTGCTTCAAAACTGTTTATTGTCTTCACAGTAATTTGCATTTGTAATTCCAGCTAGAAATGACATACATGAAAGCCTGTTGCTCCGGAGATCAAAGTTAATTGGAAACATCCCGCATTTTCAACTGTACGTTGTAAGGAATGGTGTTAGTACAGGTTCCAAAGCAGCCCACGGGGGCACCCCGCTCCTGGAGACTCTGCAGGGCTTCAGTCTGGCTCCTTGCAGACTGCTTACTGGGGCTCACACGTGCATTTGAATGGACTTTTTTGGAGCAGCTCTAACACTGAACTTCAATTTTCAGGAGTTGCTGCCGGAACAAACTGAGATGAATTGAGTTTTTGCTGCCATGCAAGTTACCTGTGCATACAGCTCTGAGGTGTTGTGCAAGCACTGCTGGCACGTGCATTTGGCTATGCAAATGTAGACATTTTATGGGGTTCATCTAAACATAGACATCTCTAACTGTTTGCCAAGTCCTAGAAAAGACATACAGGTTAGCACAGTGTAACCCTTGACAGGAACAGGACTATTCCTTTCTATCCACTGACTGAACTACATCTTCAGTTAATATAGGATTAACTAAATGTAAGAAGAAAAAAAAAATAACCAAGAGAAAATGCGAGACTGCATAAAATTTCCTCATCTATTTCTTCCCAGGATCATCTCTGATAGATATCTCCACATTGGCCACATACCAGAATGCGCTACATTGTGAAAGACAAGCATATTTTGCATACATTGCATTGCTACATATGGAAAACAAATTTCCTGCCCTGACTGTTAGATTCCAGGAAAACCATTTTCATTTTCCTAAACTTCATGAAAGTTAAGAAAATTTATCCTGCTTCATTGTGAGAGAAAGCTAACTTCAACAATTTTCTGAATTGGTAAGTCAAAGAAAAAAAAAAAAGAAAAACAAACAAACAAACAAAACCCTACTACTTCCACTTCAAGTCAATCAAAATATTTGTATTTCCTCATTTCAGTTTCGAATTTTTTGTTTTGTTCTTGGTTAGGTAGGAGGGAGGTTAATTTAAAATCACAATTACATTCTTTCCTGAAAATATTCTAATGGGTAATTTTGACAACCTCAGAGATTTTCGAAAACATGCTTTGAACAAGAAATAAATCAAACCTGAAGATTTCACAAAAGTTACTCTTGTTTTGACAAACCAGAGCTTGTCTGTCCCCTCGTACCCCAAGGAAGAGGCAGTTTGTTGAAGAAATTCCAGCCCACATTATCAATTATGCAAGTCCTGTCCTTTTGCAATACCCATCTCAGTAGCCTGCATCTAAGTGGAGAATAACTAGTGACGTGCAATCTTGACCTAATGAGCTTGTCTCCATAGGAAACTATACATCCAACTACACATGTAAACATCACTTCAGTCTATTAATATAATCTGAAACATTTCATTGGATAAATTGAATAAATTGCTGTCATTATCTTTTTGCCTGAAACCTTCTTCTAAAAATGAAATGAAATTACTGAATAAAACACATCCAATTACTTTTTTTTTTTTTCCTCTTCTAATCTGTCTCTCCATGATTAAGCTAACGCTTGCCCACAAAGGTTAGCCTTGGGCTGTGTTGTACAGTCACCTCTTCTGTGTTTCAACATGTTGGTGAGGGTTTCTTTAAGCTGGAAAAAAAAAAACAAAATATTGAGCTAGATGAAGTTACTAGGGTTACTGTTTCTTGGCTACTGTTGATATGAAAAAAGATATATTGTCATTTGTTAGGGCAAAACTATTTGCAGTAACAGAGTAATCCTTCCTCTGTATGAGAGTGTGTTAGACTTCATTACTGATGTTCTGTGCCGGTCTTACCCCTCAGTGACGATGTAAAGGTTTAATTATGGTTCCGACCAAGGTATAAAGAAGAGGTGAGTTAAGCATGCCAGAATCAATTGAATAAAATACCACATAGAATAAAATACTTTTCTCAGAACATTAACGTGTCAAAAAAATCGAGTTGACGGTCAGCACCAGAAAGGCTTTTTCCAAACTCAAAACTACAGAAGAACTTTCAGGTGTCCTTGGCCTTTTCACTTTTTTTTTCCCCCCATTTCATTCTTTTCTTTCCCCAGTCCTTTCTCTCTTATATGCTTTAATTTCTCTTCAATCTCTTGCTCCTTCCTGGTCTTTTGTCTAATATGTGTTGTTCTCTTGCCTGAATTTCTAGATAAACACTTTCTTTTTGATCATTCCTTCCTTTCCATGCCCTCTACTGTGACAGTTTGTTTCCTGTAAAAAAAATGAACAATTCTGGTTATTTACGAGTCCTGGAGTTTCAAAATTTCTCTAAATGGTGGGTGGCCAGTACCTGAAACAATATTCATTAACATGATGTTGTTCTGAAGACTGAGAACTAGACATCCTTCTGGTATTAAAACTTTATTTTTGGCTGTTGAGAATTATTTTCAAGAAAAGGCAGAAAGGGTTGGATGGCACAGTGAAAACAGTTAAATTACATGAGCCGGATGCCTCACCTCATCACAGCTGACTGTAAAGTGGTGTCCTCAGCACCAACTCCAGATCAGGACCTCACTAAAACTAACCACTGACAGTTCAGTTTTGAATGTTTTCCAATTATCTGTGATAGGCTTAGACCTCCTCTCTTAAATTCAGTGGCCTGTTGGACTGAAGCTTGCTATGCAAAAGCTTTCCTGGGCAGAAATCTAGTCAGTCTTCAGCATCATTCAGTACAATGAAACGGTGTTTTTCAAAAGTGTATTTGTTCCTGGTTTTTAGGTTAAACTATAGTGGGGGGTGTAGATCATGTCAATGAACATATAGGAGAAGCAGTGCAATGCCAGTCTGGATTAGGGATATTTCATCCTTATTAAAATCAGGTGATGGAATTATAATCCTGTTCAGTGAGAGCTAAAAACATAGCTCTGAGCTACTTCCACCTCTCTCAGTTGGCAACTGTAATATGTCTTCTATCATCTATCTAAAACAGCTGCTAGAAAGCAGCATCTCACGCACATTCCCGTCAATACAGAGACAGAAACTTTAAAATTATGGATGCCTAAAAGTCCTTAAATAAATGGTGACCCTTTAAAGATGCTGAGCAAGACTAATGTACCTGATTGCATCAGGATTGGTTGATATTAATCTGCAATTCTTGGATTTCTATTTCTTTCCACTAACTACTTACAGACTGTTCTGAACACAGTGTTGGGGTTTTTTTCTGCATTTGAAAAAGCTCCTGTAGCACTGTTACAGTGAGTTTATGCCACTGTCCACATCTCTCATGATTTTTAGGTAGCCCCATGCTAGCTGCTGCTTCTTGTGAAGTTTTACAGAGAAAAAAAAAAAGATTAGGAGTTTTGAGCACCTTGGTGCTTATGGTGCCCTTCATTAACACAGAATAGAGACTCTCACAGAAATGGAAATCAAACACAGACCCTCCCTTTTTCATTGTGCTTCACGCCGACACTTCTATATATGCTGATATCCATGAATTCTTACCCCTTTAATAGCAGGAGTAGGAAACCATTCTCTATACCTATTTGATACAAACTATTGCAAAGATCACATAGTAGAAGAGACTATATATAGTCCAGGTCGATGCTGGGTTTGTATTTGCTTTGCATATGCCATTTCCACCAAGTAATGTGTACTTGTTTGACTCCACTGTCTCTTGCAAAGACTGTGAGTTAAGAAACCCTACCTTAGATAGTTTGCTGAAAGCCCTACAGATTTGAGAACATGTTTTAATCTACGAGTACAAAATAAACGTGAAAGTTGAGCAGGTTTGTTAGAAAGCAAAAATAGTTACGGCTGTTGCTTTAGCAGCCTGGTACAACATAAATGTTCCCAATGACGTACTCAGTACCAGCTAGCAGCTGCGCATCCCTTCCCTCTACAGCAGAGCTGATTGCTGGTACAGACAAGAAAGCCTTTGCTACCCAGGGAAGCAATTGCATTTTGCCAGTAGGACACAACCTGTTTACATACATCTACAGGAAAGGAAGTGTTTGCAGGCAAGGGAAACTGCTGAACAACTAACCAGGTTTTGCCTGTGAGAGTGCCATTTCCAGTTTATGCAGCCACTTGCAGAAAGCCAACAAATGTCAACATCTCACGGAAAGACCAAAGGGATGTTTTTGCCGAAGGGTTAGGAAGGATAACCAAGCAAGTCCACAGGAGTGAAATATTCTCCGGCCACTTGCACACACTCAGGACCACTCCCCAGAGCCAAGCACGTCTACAGCTTCTATCATGGGCTTCAGTGGAAAGTCATCTGATTTTGTCAATCACAGCTCCTTAATGTACAAGCAAGGGGGTGAATGTGCCAAACATTCTGGCCACATTCAAGCTGATCTTGCTAGCTGTTGGTGAATACTTAACGATATTAAGATGTCCTATATTTATGTGTATGTGCATTGAGCAAACATGCATTGTGACCATAACAAGTGCTACCAAAATATCCTTCTCACTCCAGTCCAATCCACCAGACTTCCCTCTGTATCTGGTTCTCTGTGTGGCTACTTTTTACTAAAAGTGCTCTGTTGAGCAGGAACTTTCTTTACTTTTGGCAAATAAATTTATAATAATATTTCAGTAATTAAGGACAGAATTCAGTTAATAGCTGTAGCAAGCATTTTAATTTTTTCAATGTGCTTTTAAATGTCAGCAGTGACTGCACATTTGACATTCTGTTGGGCAACTGGTTCCATAACCCCCAGCCATAATTAACCTGCAATCAGGATAAGACAAATCAAGTAACCTACCAAGGTGGTTACTAATATATGATTAGAAACGAAGCAAAAAAACTAGAGTGGCTATTGCTAGCCAACATAAGACCTCAACCCTAAAACAACCTTCAAAACGGATCAGAGCTGACTAGTTCCACTACGGCTTTGCTCTTTGATATTTAGCTTTTACTAGGCAGAATATATTGGAAGGGACACCAGCTTAACATGAGCTTAGAAGCGGGAGCCAGACCTCGGAATTTTGCTAGCGGGATGTTGAAACCAAAAGCAGAACAGGCAAAACAGGCAGAAACCAAGAATCTCAACTCCTTTGCCTTGAATGGGCAAAAGTGTTCCTTCCAAAGTGTTCCTTCCTTGTTTACTTTTTCCATCCAGAGAAAAAAACATCCCAAACCACCCAACCAAAAAAACCCAACCCAAAATCCAGCCACAATGTTCCGCAGGTGATCTTCAGTTGCTATTTGCAGTGTAGGAGGGGACTGGAGAGAGGGAGAAGAGAAGCAGTAATTTTCACGTGCCTTTTTATGGCTAATCATCTATGTTATCCCCACTGTTAGCGCAATAATGCCTATTTCATCTTCATACCATGCAAAATGTCTGGAGGCTTTTGAAACTGAGAGGTAAGTCACTTGCACCTGAAGGATACTCTGCTGTTAGTTATATCTAGCCGTATTTAAACATTGGAACCTCTTTTTCTTCCAAGGGGAGAACAATAAAATGACTTGTTGAATCCTGACTCAAAGGGGAGAGCCACTTTCTGAATCAGTGCTACCACCTTTTGGCAATACCTGCCTCCTCCTGGCAAGCATTGCGTCTCTATAACCATTTGAGTGCCTCAACAGAGCCACACATCAAACGTTTCTGAGAAGGGAGAATCAGATCACTCAGGAACAACAAATGCAAAAAGGCAAGAAGCAGAATAAAAAACAAAAATAAATCACAGTTTATAATAAATACAAATGAAAATAAATTGTTTCTGTGCATTTGGGAATGGTGTATCTGAACAATTTCAGAAAGCAGAGATTAGGAACAAGAAATTTTCCAAGATGACATAAGTATTTGGCAAGTTCACCTGTGGTCTGCTCCCTCCAGAATTTTCCATCATGCGGAATTTTCCAAAGGGGGGGGGGGGAAATCTCCTTTATTTTCCCTCTTCTGGTTCTCTCCCTTATGTCCTGCTGTTGTAAGGAAACTTCACCCTTTCAAGCTCTATGAAATACTCGATATTGTTTTTCCATTTGGGAATGAATAGAATTTTCATAGAATTTCAGCTGTCACAATACTTGATAACTACAACACATTACTGTTGAAGGGAGCTAGCTGGAAAGTGTAGAAGTTCCTTGCTAAAATATTGAACAAAACACCTCACCAAGACACGCTCAGAATGGTGTTTGGTTTTGTTATAACAACCTAGATTTGTTCCATTTTATGTATCCAATTTCAATTTTCCAACTGGAAAACTTCAAAATAAGAAATATTTTCTGTGGAAAACTGTATTTATTAGTAATGCCCGATTTCACTGATTAAAAAGCATAAAAATTTAGCAAGTGCTTTCAACATTAATCATCACAAACTGCTAAACCCTGTGATATGGAGAACAGGAGAGGTGCCTGAGGACTGGAGGAAGGCTGACATCACTCCGATCTTCAAAAAAGGCAAGAAGGAGGACCCAGGGAACTACAGACCAGTTAGTCTCACCTCTGTCCCTGGGAAGGTAATGGAGCGACTCATTCTGGATGTCATCTCCAAACACGTTGAGGAACAGGAAGTTACTGGAAGTGGTCAACATGGATTTACCAAGGGTAAATCATGCTTGACCAATCTGATAGCTTTCTATGATGTTATAACTGGTTGGCTGGATGAGGGGAGAGTCGTGGATGTCATCTACCTTGACTTTAGCAAGGCTTTTGACACTGTCTCCCATGACATCCTCATTAGGAAGCTGAGGCAGTATGGGCTAGATGAGGTGACAGTGAAGTGGATTGAGAGTTGGCTGCGGGACAGAACTCAGAGGGTTGTGTTCAGCGGCACAGAGTCTAGTTGGAGGCCTGTAATCAGTGGTGTCCCCCAGGGGTCAATACTCGGTCCAATTTTGTTTAATATATTCATTAATGACCTGGATTAGGGGACAGAGTGTATCCTCAGCAAGTTTGCTGATGATACCAAACTGGGTGGGGTGGCTGACACCCCAGAGGGCTGTGCTGCCATCCAGCGTGACCTAGACAGGCTGGAGAGCTGGGCAGAGAAGAACCTAATGAGGTTCAACAAAAGCAAGTGCAAGGTCCTGCACCTGGGGAGGAAGAATGCTAGGCACCAGTACGGGTTAGGGGCGGACCTGCTGGGAAGTAGCTTGGAGGAGAAGGATCTGGGGGTCGTGGTAGACAGTAAATTATCCATGGCCCAGCAATGTGCCCTTGTCGCCAAAAAGGCCAATGGAATCCTGGGCTGCATAGGGAAGAGTGTGGCCAGTAGGTCGAGGGAGGTCATTCTCCCCCTCTACTCTGCACTGGTG
This sequence comes from Vanellus vanellus, assembly GCF_965231255.1. NCBI lineage: Eukaryota > Metazoa > Chordata > Aves > Charadriiformes > Charadriidae > Vanellus > Vanellus vanellus. The sequence goes on from NC_138906.1 coordinate 77,733,344, forward strand.
AGGCCACAACTGGAATACTGTGTCCAATTTTGGGCTCCCCAGTTCAAGAGGGACAGGGAACTGCTGGAGCGAGTCCAGCGAAGGGCAACTAAGATGATTAAGGGCTTGGAGCATCTCCCTTATGAGGAAAGGCTGAGAGAGCTGGGACTCTTTAGCCTGGAGAAGAGAAGGCTGAGGGAGACCTTATTATGGCGTACAAATATCTCAAGGGTGGGTTGAAGGAAGATGGAGCCAGGCTCTTTTCAATGGTTCCAAGTGACAGGACGAGGGGTAATGGGCACAAGTTAGAACACAGGAAGTTCCGTTCAAATACACGAAAACACTTCTTTATGGTGAGGGTGACAGAGCACTGGCACAGGCTGCCCAGGGAGGTTGTGGAGTCCCCTTCTCTGGAGATTTTCCAGACGCGCCTGGATGCAGTCCTGAGTAATGTGCTCTAGGCAATCCTGCTTTAGCAGGGGAGTTGGACTAGATGATCTCTAGAAGTACCTTCCAGCTCTGAAAATTCTGTGATTCTGTGATAAAGCTACATAGGATCCTAAATTCTGTTTAGTTACCTCATTACCAATGAAATCTACAGGTACGAAGCCCTTCTCGGGGTCTGTTGCTCATGCCCTTCAGAAGAGCTGAGCGGAACAGGTTAGATGCCATGATGTTCACATGACTGCAATACAATCATGCCAGAGCACATATGCCAAGATGTTTTTTACCTTTTTAAGGATTAGGGACTTGTGATTCCTATGGCTTGGTGAGTTAGAGGCTAGAATGGAAGATCAAATTCAAATTTTATACCTAAAGGTTTAGCTAAACAGTGGTTTAGATTAAAAGGCTCTTATGCAACCACAAATTAGTGAACCGCCCACAGGAAATCCTCAGGTGACATTTTATTTTATGCTGGAGTTCAGACTAGAAAGTCACAAAGTTCCCTTCTGGCCTCCCTGTATATAGTAAGCTGTGAATCCAGGGCTGACCCTATTCACTAAGATTTCCTCCTTGTGGCCTGTTGAATTAGGCTTCCAAATTTGGCTTGCAAACCCCTCCCACTAAATCTTCTCCCTATACCTTCAGCAGAGAGCCCAGATGTAGAAATGAATGTTTTCACTTAGGCAGGTTTTGGGGAGGATTAGTTTACAAGAACTGACTGTGAAAGAGACAGTTGCTGATCTAGCTTATCATAGCAGAGTGTCATAAATCTGTACACTGCCGAGGCAGGGATTACCAATTTAAACTGGGATTTTTTTTTTTTTTTTTTTTTTTGAGGTTGGCCCTGGAATGGTTACCTGCCTTGCAAGGTTCTAGTTTTGATAATTGGCTTGTGATCACCACTGGCACAAGTTTCGCAGGGGATTGACATTTCAGTAATACTGCATGGAGAACTCATACAAACACTTGATAAGCCAGAGAGGAAGGTGGTAAGAAGCAGTCAAAGGGTGCAAGACAATCTGGAAAAGCAACACAAATTGAAAATGCAGGAGCAGCAAGAAAAAGAATTAAAAAGTCCATTTATCTAATCCTGATATGCACCATCACTCCCACTTGTTTTTTATCTGCTTGCTTCCAACCTTTCACTCTCCTCTTATAAACAAGAAAACACCACCACTATCATCTTCTCTAACATACTTAATCATGGTCCTAAATATTTTAATATACACTTAAATGCAGAGGGAATCTTTGTTGTTTCCATTCTGTAGGCAGTATCTGTCTGCTCTGTTTCCATATATGCTACTTTGAACATTTTTCTGCATGATCTGCTTCTCTCTGATATGAAGGTTTCTTGCACAACCATGTCATCCTTTAGAAATGTACCCTTATTTGTAGGCATTCTCTCTCATCCTTTTTCTGCAATTACCCCTCTCATAGCCAAGCTTCGTGAGATGTTTCTTCTTTCTGGGCTTGGTATTTATTTATCCCTCCTCAGAGGTACAAATTACTTAATCATCCCTGAATGCCGGACACCAGGCACATGTAGCTATAAGAGCTATGCTGTTTCTTATGGGAAAGTATTCCCAGACTGCTGACTTAGTCTCATGGTCCCCTCTAACAGAGATTAATGCAGCCAGTATTCTAAAATCATAGTGATATTTCTATAGTTCTCACCTAATTTGAATTCTCCTGAAAGACACACACCTAACCTAAAGTGACAAAAAACAGTCCCAAAGACGAGAGACAGAATTTCCCTCAACCCCAGACCCCAGCCCATCATTCAGAAAAAAAAAAAAAAAAGTGTTAAAGAACCTTCTCCTCATACCTTCACTTCCATGAACCTTGAACATGATGCTTTCTCTAAGAATCAGCCAAGCTTTACAAGCCCCACTGTCAGGAGGGTAATGCAAGATCGTGGGAAGACGGACTCAGATTTGCAGGAACAGCTCATGTCACTCAACCAAGTCCACCAGGGATCAGCCTTTGCCTTTCCCTCTCTGCTCTCTGTAAGTTTCCCAAGCCCAGTCATTTTCTTAACAATATGGAGCTGTTACAGCAGGCAAAAAGCTCTTCCTCCATTGAGATGCTTATATATTTCTTCCTTTAGTTTAATAACAAACCAAGAAGGGAAGGCAACTGAGAAAATGAGAATTCCTTTATGTGAAAACACCTGAATCTGAAGCCAAAAAATCTATACAAACCAGCTACCTCTATTATAAGGTGACAAAATACTCAGGACTGTAGATCACATGCTTCTCACTTCCCTGTGCCTGCTTTTAAACTCTGAAATACCAATAAGATTAGATAAAATTGATTTAAACAAAAAACCCCAAACAAACAAACAAAAAAACCACCCCAACACAGCACCACTTTGTATTCATGATTTAACCACAAGTCAGCCTTAAAACCCTTCCGTTTTCTAGCCTGTACCAATCACATAGGAGAATAACTAATCTCCAGAGGATTGGAACAATGGCTTTTTTTTATTTTTAGCATGTTTTGGTACCACTTTCGTCTGAGGGGGAACTGCTGGGGAATCAATTTTTCAGACATTCATCCATAGCAGTGCTGGGGGAGAGGAGACACGTGCATTCTGAAGAAGAGTCCGAAGAGTCTGATTCTGCTTCACTGTCTAATTTATGGCTTCCATCCACTGCTGGAGGACTGCACAGCTGTGGAGGATAAACACCACTCTGCCCGAGTTCAGTTCACTGCTGGACATCTCAGCCGTGAGCACTACATAAAAAGCAATGTTAAATGCAAGCAGGCTGCAATATGCCTATCTACTCAATTACAGCAAAATTCAGAGGACGCTCCACCCATGTGCTGCCAGAGATGCTAACCAGACATAACATGCTGAACTGCAAGTTTAAATCGGGATATCTGGGGAGAAGTCTGGACAGCTCTTCCATGTTGGCTAAATAGTTCATTTCAAGAGCAGAGAGTTGGGTTGTTTTTCCCCTGGGAAGTCACGCTTTGCGATACCCTCCTACACAGAAGCTCTACGGTAGCCTAACCCAATGCTGGCTAGGGAAAGCCAGCCCTGTGGAGCAGGATTTCAGAAGAGCTTATGAAGTGCTCCTGGCAACTACTTGCCAACTATGTTGCATGTGGACAACCTCATTAAATTCAATCAAGTGTCCTTGCAGGTGCAACAAGAGCAGAGACCTCTTCTACTGGGATTTGCACTATTGGGATCCGTACTGCGTCTGCCTCCAGTAGAGCCCAGGATTTGGATTCGACATCTTTTATAAGCAGCATATGCACACACCACAAGGTGCAAGACACCAGGTCATGAGTTGTATTACTCTGTTGTTTTTTTTTAAGAAAGTTCACCTGATGGGCACTGCTTTTCCCAATGAAGTTACACCTTGCAGGTGCGCTGACTTTGGTAGACCGTGAAAAGCAGCGTTGGATGGAAACCCAAACTGAGCAGCAGACCATGGTACCGTTATTCACCATCTGACAGCAATGAATAGGCATAGCTGCCTCTCAAAGCGCTCACCTAGCCACATGAGCATTCTACAATTGCTTCTTAATGTAAAGGAGAAAGCCTTTTACCTCCTTTTAGCCTTTTCCCATGGCCAATATTACTGTTCTGTAATAACTCATCTCTGAGTAACAAAGTAAACAACATTACAAAATAATTTCTGAAGCCAAATATCTGATAAAGGTGATTAATGCCTCATGAAATACCCAAGTCCTATTTGCAATAATTGCAATATTTGAGATGGATAAGAGGAGAGAATTATAGGATTTGCAGTAAGGCTGAATTATCTACAGGAAGTTCATGTGAATGTCACGTTACCGTCTAACTCGCTGGTACCTGCCAGGAATACTCCTTAACAGCTGGTTTATTTGTTTTCTGGATTTTAGAAATAGAACGTTTAAAGTTTTGAGATAGATTTTGTAAAGCTACCTTCAAAAATTCCCTCATTCTTGAGAGAAACTATATCAGTCTAGAAACTACCGCACAAACATAGGAATCACCCCCTTATGAACAGAGTTTTGGGGTATTCTTGAATTGTTGCCCAAAACAAAATTTCACAATGTTTGTTCAAGACAAAGTTTGCCAACAAGTACAGCTTTCTTCCAAAGAAAAATGACGCGCTTCTTGTTCTGAACAAGTTACGTGGGTATGTTCTGTAGTTTCCCAACACAATAAAAATCTAAACGCTTGGCACGTGCTTTGGGAAAACGGAGGCTGAAAGGTACCATCTTATAGTGAAAAATGGTTGAAGCCCTCTATGTAGTCCACAGACTACAAAGAGAATTATGGATGACTTCCTTTTTTCCTATGATTGGACAAAAAAGCTCGACTCCCATTTCTAACCATAGACTGCCTCAGTAGCTAGCTAATACACAATAAGATAACATTTGATGAAAGGAGAATTAAGAAAGAAAAGTTGTTATTATTATTGGCAGCCACCTACTCCAGAGTTCTCTTATTTATTCATGTGAAATTATCTATTACATCATTTGTTAATAATGACTGAACGCTTTGTAAGGATTCTTATAAGCTAAATTCACAACTGGAGTTGTTCTGACTGGACACAACTTAACTGTTTTGTTTTGCTTTCACAATGCCTTAAGGTTCTGTCTTATAATCAGTCACTTCTCTGGTGCTAATGAAAAGCCTTGCCACAAATACTTCTACTTAATTATTATTCTGTGACCACTCCTATACCCCCCAGCCCCAAATTGCACCAACATGAACACTGGTGGCAAACAAGCACAAACAGGGCATGAAAAAGGTCAAAGAAAACTTGTTTTCAACTTTAAATGAGTATCCCTGTAAAACTCTTCCTGGCACCTGCTGAGTCCTTATAACCCCTAGAAAATTTCTGTGCTCGTGTGAACCCATTGTTGCACATGGAGAGGTGAGGAAGAAATACCAGGAAGACAAAAGCTGGCTATGAGGAAGATCCCTCTCCAGTCATTCCCACCTATCACGCAAAAACTCCAGGCTCCCTTGAATAGTCACAGTGTAATGGGGAGGAATGCGGGCAGACTTTTCCCTCCATTTCTAGCGCAAACAAGCGGAAACAGGGAAGCGCCTTGCAGATCTAACCAAGCGCAGATGTGTGGGTAGGGGATATGGCTGAGCCACCACACATTATTTCGCACAAGTTAGTCCTCTGTAGCAGGCTGCACAGTCGCCTTTTTCTTCAGATGTGCCGCAATACCGCTTGCAGCTATCAGCAAAGAGCCTGGCGTTTCAGCACATTCAGACTTTTGTACAGACTTTTTTTACCCACCAAAAGACTCAGTGATTAATGGAGGCACCCTCACTTGAACTCTTTCTGGGTGATTACAAAATCCTGGAGGAGGCAAATGGGGCACCCCTATCTCCAAAGGCTGAACACTGAGGACCAGCGCTTCTCTCCCCAGCCACCACCACCCGCATGTGCTGTGGCACGAGATGCTGACGGAAGAAGTGGCGTGGCCTTCACCTGCTCCTCTGGTGTTCCTCTCCTTCATTCTCCAGAATGCCCTTGAATATATCCCCCTTCCTCCTCTGTGAGCAAAGAGGGAAGCTGGTCTGAAATCAGCTTAGTCACGATCACCAGTGCAATTACACAGTGCTTGTTGAACTGAAGGGAACCCTTTGTTACTCACACCCAATCTGATATACTACCCCTGCTCTATAACTACATAGAATTTGGGAAGTACTTGTCAAGAGTGACAATTTTGCTACCAAACACGAGCACAAAGGAACATTAGAAAACAAGCAAGCGCAAAAACCTGCAGTAAATGAAAGACTTTGGAAACGATCATCTTTCTTTTATTTACAAGGAACAAATAACCTCATGTGTGTCAGGAATAAATGGAAATCAGCCTCCAGCCTTCACAAGCGAATAATCATGTGTAGAAAACATAGTGTTTTTGTTAAAAATAAAGATGTAATTTGCAATTAACTAAGGAACAAGAACTATTTCTTCTAGAGCCAATCTAATGAGGTTTTTAAAACTGGCATATTCTGATCTCATCTGTTTCCCTATGGGCAGAGAAGCCAATCTTCAGCTTTCCTGTTGCAGATCAAAGTGACGGCTACAAATGTTAGTAAAACAAAGTCTCCCTTGTGTCAGGCAAAACAGGATAAAAAGCAAACAAGCAAGAAATTCAGCACAAGGATGTAGGACAAAATGAGAGAGCACTTCTGCCATCCCAAGAAAGCTGAACAACTCCTAGGTCTTGGATTTCAATAAATACAACGTTATTATGACAGGAGACTGGTTGCCATATATGCGTCTACTCTCTGGCGAATCCAGTTTTTCTTTTCCTTCCTGTTCAAGGACAGTTGTTCATATATTTATTTGCATTGCCATAATGCGGAGATGCAGGCTGTGATCAGAGGTCCATTGTGTAAGGTGCTGTACACACAGCTTATCAAAACAGCCTCCGCTTGAGAGCGCCTCCAGTCTAAACAGGGAAATTCTAGAAGTCCCAAGGGGAAACAAATGCTTGTAAGGCTTCCCAGAAAGAACCAGAAAGTCTTTGGAAAAGCATCTTTGGGTGGCATTTCAGACTAAACGGAAATCTTGATGTTCTCATTTTGGTGATATATTTCCTTAGGTTTGTGTCATTAGGAGTCTTCCCTGGATTTTCTCAGCAATGACATCAGAACAGTTTCAGATAATAAAATTTAACTGAGGCCCAAAGTTGTGTCCGTAGCAAAACCTAACCAGAGTCCCTTTCTATCAGAGAATTCGTTGTTTAATTACTCCTCTCAATTCCTCCTCAAACATCAGATGCCAGAAATTCCTTGGTTACTCCTCATCTGCAAACGTTACAAACTCTGACTCCCACCACTACTTGTTCCATCTTTCTAGAAGATGAAGGGAATTTGGAAAAACAGAGAAACATTGTCCACATGAGTGACTGTCATGCGGGGAAGAGAGCAATAAAACATTCTGAAGGCAAATCCACCAGAGTATTTTCAAAATTAAGGCCTGAAATATCTTGAGAAGGACACCTGGAATAGTCTTTGCAAAGAAAATGATGCCCAGCTGTGTTTATGTAATAAAAATGAGCAAACGAACAAAACCAGGTGTGTTCTTATACATATTATCTTTCATCCACTCAGAGGAAAAATGACTGCATATAAGGCACAATGAAGTGCCACCCTCTAAACATAAATATGCACTGGAGAGAGTAGTGTGGGTATTTTAAACAGAAAAGTAGTAAATAGTGGACAGGACAAGGAAATCTGCGTTACCGGGAGTGCCACTACTTAAGGACATATTCCTCCTTCGCACTTCCAGAAAACATAAGGACCAAGAAGGCAACGCAAAAACTCAAAGTTAATGCCAAGTTGATGCTTACCTTCATGTTCATAAAGAATCAACGGCATCTTGAAGTCCCTTCTCTTGGAACCTCTTCTCTCTTTGCTCAGCAGAGGCGTGGTCCCTTTGGTCTCTGCATGAACTTCAGGACTTTCCAGGAGTCTGTAAAAAAAGAGAGGTTGATAGACTGAAACCATGCATAGTCTCAGGCTGTGTGGTTGGTGGAGTTTCATCACTTAAACATGATTTCTGCTAAAGTTACTGTAGACCTGCATTACATTTCTGCCCTGCACGTTGGCAAGAAGTGAAGATCTTACAAGGAGTATTAGTTTTGCTGGATGTGCTGGAGTACAAGGTGGGAAAGAGGAGTGAAAGGGAAGCCCCTTTGCCACTGGTTATTCAGACCACAAGGCACCCCCTTAGCCTTCCATTGCAAACATAAGTAACACATTTGTGTTTCTGTAGAAATACTGCTGCTAGATTAGTGGACAGAGCTCTGACACGGAAATTTGTTGAATTGTTGGAGAACAAATTGTTAAAGAATTCACAGGCAGTACTTAGCTGATAGAAGATGTAAACGCTAGCCATTTTACAACTTCAGTAGTTGTTAGGTTCTGATATTACATTTTAACAGCTGAACAGAGCAAAATCGCTTCACTGAAGTCAGATTTAAGTGCAAGTGTTGTTTTCCTTTTAAATGAAAAACGGCATCATCTACTTTTGCACTGGTAGCTGTTAATACCACTGCGAAGAATTTCTTTTTTCGTACACCATCTTCTGAGTTGCAAAAAGTGTTAATCCCTGCTAGAGCTGGACAAGCTAATTTTGTAAAAAGCAGAACATGCCTGATTTAGTAAAGGGATTTCTGTTCTGAAGCTTTCAAATCTCCTGTTCACCTTCCTGTCAATCACTGAAGTGAATCAACCTTTTAGTGGAAGCGACTTAATGTAATCTTGGTGAGAAAAAACCCAGTACAAGAAAAGCTAGTTCAGCAGTACGGCAGCCCGACATGCTGTGTTGCAGACAGAAGACCCTAAATTCTTTACGTAACAAATGACTCTAAAAAATACCTATAGGTAGAGAGCAAGGGGAGAAGACAGCCCAAAGGTACTTGAAGGAAACTACAAGTCAAGGACTGAACAGTAGGGAAGCTGACAATGCAACCTGGCCAACTTCACTGTCAGCTTCTGGTAGCCTTCCATTTCCAAGAAAGGAGGAGACTGAAGAGTTATTGGACAAAATCTTCTAAAGCATTGTCATGTATGTGTTTTTATAAAAGTTGCCAACAACAAATTGTAAGACTGTAAGAGTTTTACCAAACATGGATGTGATATTCCTTCAAACCTTGTGTGATTGCAGTTATTCTTAAACCAGAGGGTTGGGGGGGGGGGGGGGGGGGGGGATGTGTTTTTGTGGGGTTTTCTGGGTTATTCTGTTTTTTTAACTTGAACTCTGAATAACAATTGTGTCTAAAATATCATGCTGAGTGCTTAAGCCTTTTCTGTTCAAGTGAGGCTAGGCATTTGTCCACAGATTTGATCTGGAGCAACAAACTACTGAAATTTTAACACAACTGGCATTTTAACAAAGTGATGAAGAGATGAAAGCCTGGAATTTCCTAGCTGCAGTCTCCATTACTTCACCTCTCTTCACCTGACCATGTTACTTCTCCGTGCAGCATTAACTGGGTGTATTGTAAAATCTACACTGTAGATAAAGAGGTTCTTATGCTTTGGATCAGGTATTTTAATCTAGGATATATTTTCTCTCTAGTGAAGTTTTAAAGCTTTGAGGAACACGCAGCCTTTGTTATGACTCACACAGGAATAAACTTCAACTCTAAATTCACTAAACTAAACCTGTTATTGCCAAGGACCACAATGAAGAGAGATATTCAATATGCTTTCCAGTAGGGGCCAAGAACTAAGGTCATGGTTTATGGTTGTTTCTTATGTAATGAACATCAAACGAAAGATGCAAAAGGATTCCATTTTAAGACAGAGTTAAAACGAGCTATTTAATATACTAAAAGCTAGTGCGTACTGTATTGCAAATTGACAGTGTCCCACAATGTCAATTGCTACCTATGCCATTAAAGAAATTAAATGGATTGAGTTTCAAAAATAACCTGCAGGCTATTGAGAAGCGATTTCTGCAGTCCCTCAAGATGAACTGCCTATTACAGCTGCACGGCACACAACCCTTTGTTGCATGCTGGATGGGAACGTGCACCTTGAGTCTTCCAGCCTCAGCATGAGGTTCTCATGAAATTAAGCCACCAAGTGAAGCTCTGCACTTCCTCCAGCTTCACACAAAGACCACGCAATACCGCAATTTTACATTCTCTGAATACCCACAAATCAGGTTGGCTGCAAAACTGGCCTAAGTTTATGCAAAAGATGCATGACTATTGCGGACAAGTTAAGACTGCTCACAGCTTTTGGTTTGCATGGAAATAAACTGTTATCTGCCCAGCTCTAGATGATGGCAAAAATTTCCCACCTGAACACTTCCTGCATATTTTCTTCTTGTTCTGGTATTTCTTAGCCTATTATGTGGTAATCAATTACCACCACCAGGGAGATAAAACAGCTTAGACAGCTTTTTCCTGGCAAGTACGGGAGAATTGCAGGGATAATTAATTAATGTTATAATATGCAAATAAAAGATAGTGCTTTACAGCTGGAATTTTTCATGGCATTGTATAATTATACAAAGACTTAATCTCTGGTTCAGGAAGTCTCACAACCACAAATCACAGGAGGCTGGAAGAGCATCACTTCTTCCTTGCCCTATCCTTACACTCTTTTCTTAGGCACCCACATTTAATCCCTTTGGGGACAGGATTCAAGGGTAGAACAGCCCTTATTCTGGCTTAGTACAGCCATTCTTTTGTGTAAGCAAGCACAAATTCAGAAGGACATTTTTATAGTATCTACTTTCTTTAATCAAAATGTAAGTCCTGTTAGATTGCTCTTCCATTAAGTGTACGACATGAAAGTGGAATCATGGCTAGAGGAAAGGTATCTGAACAGGGAGCTCAATCCCACCAGATCACGCACAGCCAAAATCTTGATTCTAGTAATGGCTGAATTCAGCTCCAGGAAAAATGGCAGCATGGATATTGTGACAAAAAACAGCATGAAGATCCCATTATGAGGTCAAAATTGAAGGAACCCAAAATAGCATAGGCGGGAAGGAAAACTGAGCACTGTTCTAGTCTTGAGATTATAATTTTTTTTCATATTTAATTGCCTTCTCCACATAAAAGTTTCAGGCATTTTAGAATAACAACCCATCAAGAAATAAAGGTGCTTGCTATTCAATGTTTTCAACTTCTGGGCAAACTGGTGTCTGACAGGAGTCAGGTCTTTAAAGTAATATCCAGTTCCTCCAGTGGGTCACCTTTTTTTCTCCATCAGCTGCCACTGTCACTCCACCTATTGGTTTGGAGACTGTATTTTTCTGAAGGTACCAGTTCCTCTAATGTCTACCACTTCACATCCACAAGTCTTTGACTAACGGGTAGTTTAAGAAAAAAAAAAAAAAAAAAAAAAAAGCTGGAGGACTGGGAAAATATTCCTCCAATTTTAAGAGAAAGAATTGGGTTTTTTCTAACTTTTTTGCTTTGATAAAAAATTTTAATGACCTCTCTACTGAGGGGAAAAGAAAAAAAAAAGTGACTAAATAAAGAACAAAAGCCTTGAAAACAAAACTACAGACTTGTGTCTCACATCCAATAACCACTGGTGTTTATCATGACACAGGCTCTGAAGGATAGTTTTCCCGTGGTCCCATCTCTCTCTTCTCTGTTGATTACAGGTGCCTAACGAAAGAAGAGTTTGTGATGGTACCTTTCCCTGCGACCAACTTATTTTCTCATCTGCACATTTATTTTAGAAAAGTTGTAGAAACAGATTGTCTTTGAAATTTCTACACTTCCACCAAATTTAGCTAAAATGAAACAATGAGTTCAAAAGTTCCCACGACGGTTGTTCAGGTGAACAGGCACACACAAGTCTACAAACACACAAGCAGCACTTCTGGCTCCTTTCTTTAGGAAATCCAGAAAGAGTAGAAATCCATGCTCAAAGATAGGCTGAGAGTCCTCCGCTAAATTGAGCTGAGAGAACTGAATGGTCGGGCCATTAGAGAAGAGGTGGCACAAGGTTTACGTAAGGCAACCATGTAATGGCATTTAACCTACTGCTTAGCTGAGCACCAGCTGGACAGCCAGCAGGAGCAACAACCAGGAAACGAGCAGGTGGGAGGAGACACAGAACAAAAGGAAAGGAAAAAAAAAAAAGGCTTTGCTAGCTGATCTGGTTGATTGATGGGATTAATTGCCACCCACACAGGTAGGTGTTGCTACTGTTTATTTAGCACTCTGCCAGAAACAAATGGTTGGGATTCCTTACAGTTGCTCCATAGGCTTTGTCTACCTGGAAGTCAAAACCAGTTGTATCTTATGCATCACCACTGACTAAACAAAACATCAGGAGTGTAAGATAAACAATCCTAAACAGCTGGATGGCAGGGACACTGCATGCTCTCCCTGCCTGCCAGGGAGCCATTGGTGGCGAGATCCAGCCATCTCTCCTTACAAAGCTCCTTCTCTTCTAGTATACCTCCTCCCTCAGAAAGCACTAAAACTCATAGCTATGTATACTCTTGGAAGCTCGTAGGCTTGAAGATTTAAAAGCATCTCCTTCCTGTGCTGCTATGGCTGGCAAAGGCAAAGCGAGGAGGCAAGGAAGGAAGGAAAACTCGGGAAGGATACATTCTTGTATTTAAGTTAAGATCATGCAAAAGATGCTTGGACCAGGAACTGCTTTGATTTTGGTTTTTGGTTCTGTACTCACACATCCTGCCTGGACTGACTTTAATAGGAACTGTTGCATTTACAAAGAATAGTTAAAAAGAAAGACTGTAAAATATTCTAATTTAGAATAAACACACGCATTTTCATCCCACAAACAGAGATTTCAAAAAACCTTTTCCAGCTTTAGTCATTTGTGAGAAGTGTATTTCAATACATCTGTGCAAGTGTGCAAAGGTTCAATGACTGTTCTCTTTTACCCACTGGCATATGTAAAAATAAGTTACCACTCCTCTATCATTTAGAGCAGTTAGCATTTCAAGTATGGGTAATCTTACTAGCAATCTGATTTATTCTCACCAGTTTCCACATATTAAACATAGCAACAGTATGCAACAAGGAAACAATAGCTAGAGACATGTCAAACATTTTTCTAAGGTTTCATTTTCAGTCTAGCTAGCAACATTTTTTCACGTGTCGGGAATTCCCAACGTCTCACCAAGTCTGTGAACACATATCTCCTTTAGTAACATGACCAGCTCCATGTCTGTTCTCAAGAAGCAACACGCACATAGATACTTGGCTAGGGCAAAAGAAAAATCTAGACTATAGGAAAACATACTTTCAGTCAATAGTCAATACCTTAGAAGAGAGAAAACGTGGGAGAAAAAGAGGTAAGTGGATCAGCAGATCTGTTAATGAAGAAAAGCCATGGACGGAGCTTGGAGCACTTTGTGTCATGCAGCTAAAGTGCTTTATCTTGGCCAGGGAACATACCGAGTGTGGCTTTCCCAGCTGAAAATAGGTGTCTATTGTTTTCACTTTTGGTAAGAAGCCAATTAGTTGTCAAACGGGGTCATCACAAAATTGTTAGTGTGCATGGCAAAGCAAAAAATACTTTACTTACATGTTCACTTTGTCAGAAACAAATTACAATGCAAGAATTTCCAGTGAGGATGGGGCAAGGAGTGTATCCTTGTTCACAAGGCAATCAAGATGCAAACCTTCCTGTTAAGCTAGGCTTGAGGTGATGAGGAAAATGGGTGAGGATTTGTAGAAGAATGGTCTGTAACACCCGGAATAGGCGTTACACAGAATGTTTTAAATACTACAGGACAACTCCTCTTACATAATTACACCACCTCTTGATCGGATGCATAGCACCTGGGATCCAATATGTACAGTCAGATGCTGAGGTTTTTCTTTTTGTTCTCGATGATATTTGCAGAGGACATGAAGGAAACTGCATTGACACGAAGTCAAAGTTGCACAGTACCAGAAAGAATAAATCTGCACTAGCACTGACAATAGCAATAACAGATTTGAGATATAACACATGCCTGTTTCCGCCTGTTAGCATTGCAGCATTCTTTCAGTATGTAATTAACACCGCTTACCTGTCTTAGCCAATATCTGTCTGCCTAATACGTGGCATTAAAACTAATCACCCAGGCATCACAAATGCCACATTTCCAGTTCTGGGATATACACTGCCCAACCACTGCATCCTTCATACCAGCCAAAATGACCATCAGCACAACAGTTTTCAGTAAGAACACTCCCAGCACCTCCAAGTCTAATGAGCAGCTGTTTGGACAAGAGTTTCCAGGCTGCCTTTGGAAACTGAGCAAGCTCAGGTGTGGCTGTGTCCAGCATGCCAAGACCTATCATGCCTCGGGCCTCCAAGACTGGTCATTGCATGTGTGCAGTATGGTCAAGGATGTTGAACAGCTGATGCATGGCTGACCTTTCTTAATATTGCTTAAGTTCTTAATCACTCGCTTTGCCTGGCCACAGCAAAGCTAACCATTAGCACCAGAGACAATGGCTACTGAAGACACAGGAGCTCTGGGCTACCTGTGTAAATAGATCTCTAAAAGGTTAGCAAAGGCCAGTGAACATTGTGGTCTACCAGCTTGTTGTGGTTTAAGCCTTGCAGGCAGCTCAGCCCCACAGAACCACAGTGGGATGGGGAAAAGAAGTGGAAGGGTAAAAGGGCAAGAATTCGTGGGTTGAGATAAAGCCAGTTTAATAGGTAAAGCAAAAGCTGCGTGCACAAGCAAAAATAAGGAATTAATTCACTACTTCCCATCAGCCATCTCCAGGAAGCAGGGCTCCGTCACACATTACAGTTACTTGGGAAGACAAATGCCATAACTCTGAATGTCCCCCCCGCCTTCCTCCTCTCCCACAGCTTTTATTGTTGGGCATGAAGTCATACAGCATGGGATATCCCTTTGGTCAGTTGGGGTCAGCTGTCCCAGTTGTGTCCCCTCCCAGCTTCTTGTGCACCCTGAGCCTACTCGCTGTTTGGGCAGTATGTGAAGCAGAAAAGGCCTTGATGTTGTGCAAGGACTGCTCAGCAACAACCAAAACATCCCTGTGTTAGAGACTGTTTTCATCACAAATCCAAAACAGGATACCATGCAAGCTACTAGGAACAAAATTAAGTCCATCCTAGGCAAAACTAGTACATAGGTGAAGAACGGAGTGCAGGAAGACCATGTAATTTGCCCATGATGAATAGATAAACCCATGGCTACATCAAACCTAGATCTAATTCTTCCACTCCAGTGTCGTATATATCGTACCACTTAACACCTACAGCATCAACGTTTGTTCCAAGCCAGACTTTCATTTCCTAAGACCACCATGTCTGTAACAAGGCTACACCTGCCCTGCTAAACCCTTGGTAGGCCCAAACTCTTCCCCTGAGCTGGTGTGCCTTCTGGTCAGGCAGCATGCCCTGGCTGAGACAAACCTGCTTTAGATTTTGTATTCAGCCACAACCCCTGGGCACTGCTGAACCAGGTCTTTCCACCAAGGCGACAACAAATCCCTGTGAATGCTGAGGGAAGGAAGAGCTAGCACATTAAGGGCTTGTTCTTACTACAGGTTCTGTAGATGAAATCAGGATAAGGGATACTCCACCTTTTGTCCAGGCTTGGCCGGAGATACCCAAACCAAATGATCTTTTCCTTGTATACATCTCTTTTATGTTTTCCACAAGCATATGTGACACATAAGTTTACATTCTCTTTACAGTGGTAGGTACCATGTCTAATGCTCCATTCCCACCATGTGCACAGCTGAACGTGTATAATATACAAGGCATGCCATCCAAGTTTATTTTCAATTACTTAAGAGGATGTTTCTCCCTGAGGCACAGTTTCTGTTTAGCTTGTTTAGATGCCACAAATCCAAACCCTTGAAAGAAAAAGAAAAAAAAAAAAGATATAGTTAAAGAGCATAAACAAAGTGATGTGAAAGACTGCCCCTGGGAGGGAGCAGATGCATTGCAATTTTAAAAATTAAAACTCCTGCAACCAGTTTGCCAGTTCCTTTGATGATGAAAGCAAATTTCATTAAAGTGACAGCAGTCGATTTCCTGCAACTGCACTGATGTCTTCCTGCAAAGCAAGGCCAATAAATAAGTATATATTTAAAGGCAAACGGAATCGACATGCCAATACAGCATTAAGAAAGGCATCGGGAGCCTCTGACGCCCCTTCCACAAATATTCTTGTGTCAAGGCTTCCTTCCTGCAGCAGGCTCACCTTCACTAATATCCTCCTGCCTTTGCTTTTCTCCCAAGAGCAGGTCAGAGGAAGGGACAGTCTCCTCTAGTGCGGTGGGTTACTTGCTCTCACGTACCAAAATAGTAACTTGCTCAACTGACACAAAAGAAAGAAAACATCTTCGCATCCTGTCCTGCTGCCAGCTTTCAAAAGGTAATTAAACATCCCCCTTTTTCAAAGAGCAGAGTTCTCCAGGATCACGGTGTTTGAGCTCTGATTTTGTCAAACAACAGGGGGTTGCTTAAGCTTTGACTGACCTTTCCAAAGACCTACAAGCAATTTAATGGGAGCCCTCCTTAGTGGTGACAGAAATGTCCCATTATCTGCTTCCTATTGTCTAGATTGCTTAGAGTAATGGGGAACTTTGATTCTCATGGTCATGAGAGCAAAACCAAACCACTTCAGGCACATTCACATTCATCCATATTTTCAGTGCAAAGAAAAGTTTTTCTGTGCAAAACTTAGTGATACCCTGTTCATGTAATTTTTCTTTCCCCCCCATTCTGTTCCCTTTGCCTGCTGTTTCTTTCTCATGCTCAACTAATTGTAATAACTAAGTGCTATAAGGGTCTGATCCCACTCCCAAACTAGGAAGTCACGTTCTCCATGTGTCCCAAGATCATCTGTCCATCTCAGAGCTGCTGACAGGTAGGAATGGCTCTGAAAGACTTGCCTGGCAGCA
Source organism: Vanellus vanellus (assembly GCF_965231255.1). Taxonomy (NCBI): domain Eukaryota; kingdom Metazoa; phylum Chordata; class Aves; order Charadriiformes; family Charadriidae; genus Vanellus; species Vanellus vanellus. The sequence goes on from NC_138906.1 coordinate 77,750,132, forward strand.
AAGCCCACCATAGAATGGTTCATGTTGGAAGGGACCTTAAAGCTCATCAAGTTCCACGCCCCCTGCCATGAGCAGGGACACCTCCCACTAGACCAGGCTGCTCAAAACCCCATCCAGCCTGGCCTTCAACACTTCCAGGGATGGGGCATCCACAACTTCCCTGGGCAACCTGTTCCAGTGCCTCACCACCCTCAGAGTGAAAAATTTCTTCCTGATAGCTAATCTAAGTCTACCCTCTTCCAGTTTGAAGTTGCTCCTACTTCCTTCCCTACCCTATGCACATGATGCTCAGAGATAGAGGTAGAAGGGGAGTCAAGCAGCCTGATGCTATGCTGGGTAAGAATTTCCTACACCAGGAAACTCTCCTTGTTCCTTTACAATTCATTACAAACATCGAAAAACAGTAGGAAGGAGAATTCAGCTCAAAATCCACTCTACCGTTTGTGTTTGTTTTCTTTTTCTTCCCTTTTTTCCTTCAATCTCAAACAGACAGAATAGGAGTCCAAAAACAAATGCTGGGTCAAATTCTGCAGGCTGCAAAGCGGTAAACAACCCACTTGTTCCAGGGGAGATCTGCTCAATTAAGAGCCATTAAGTCCAGCTCTGTTTCACTATTTTATTGTTTGCTGAAAAGTCCCTGGAAGGCAGCCTCCCAGAGAATCAAACCTCCGCAGCCAACACGAGATGAAGTTAAACTTTTGCTGTTCCTGGACTCACTCAGGCAGGACCCTTTAATCTGCAAAGTGGAAACAAGGCCCTTGCCGTGCCATCCAACGTTCAGCCACTTGTTTTCTCTCAAATAAAAGGGGAGAAGTACAGCAGGCTGATTTTCAGCTGGAGAGAGCCTTATAGCAGGCCGACTAAGGGGCCAGCTGGCTCCAAGCAAGGCTCTGGCTTCTGCATTTTGTCTTTGCCTCAGTGAGCTCGTTCTCTGCACTGCCTTCCCCTTCCTCAAGTTTTCCTCTGCTTAGCCTATGTCAAATAATTACTGGCAGGAGACCTGTCTCTCAGTTTTCTTCCCCTCTCCCAGACATCCAAGGGGCAATGATGTTCTGGGGCAATCTAGGAGTTTGAAGAAAAAAAGAATAAAAATCCCTGTCTTCGGCTCCTTCTGTAGCACAGCACGGTCATTACACAAGCGTCCTCTTCGCTCCCCTTGCAAGGTGAGGGAAAAGACATGGGGATACCAAACCTTCTGGGGTAGGATACAGTCATACTGAGCAACACAACTTGTCCAAGCCTTTTCAATACAGCCGTGGTTTGGTGAGGATTAGTGAGTGTTTTGACTCAGCCCAGGTAATAAAGGCAGATGCTTAAGGCAGCAGACTCCCCGCTGCTGCCTACGCCAGAGCCTGGGAAAGCCAAACTTGCTGCTATGGGCAGGGAGGGGGGGTGCAGAGGGACACAGACTACCATCATGCAGGGACGGCAGGGGGAAAGAGCAGCCTCCCAGAAGAGCTGTTCCTTTCCCCAGATTTCTCATCACACAAGAGAAGAGGCAGCAGCCAGCACCGGGTTTCTTTAGGGCACTTCCCCAGCTTGGTGGCAGGAGCAGACAGGCATTAGCTCTTTTACCTTGGGCCAGCAAATTTAATTCTGCCAGACCTACTAAAAAGAAGCCTGAACTGGCCGTGCTCAAATACAGGTCAGGGTCATCCCTTGGGAGCTTCGAGAATAGCATAGCAACCATAATGGCCACAACAAATTAAAGCAATGCGTCAAACAGTCGCCTGCGTTTCTGGAAAGTACCTTTGGATTATGCTTCTAGCAAAACACATCCTCAAAACACACAAGTTCTGCAGTCATACGGGCTGAAGGGGTGTTGGGTCTGGTTTTTCATTTGTCTTTTTTTGACATCAGCTGCTGTAAATTTGGAAAGGAAAATAGTGAGATAATCTAAAAATTACTAAAGTAAATGCGTATTTTTTATTACCAGTTCAAAGCACACGGTCAAGTAGAGGGCTGCTTCATAAGTTACCTGAGTATATCCAAATGTAACACCAACTCTGAAAGTGATTTATGAACACATCAAGAATTTATTGGTGTGGCCCCAAACTGGGCTGTCATCAGTGCTCGCATCACTCTGAGGTAACCCCATCAGGCACAACAGAGTAGCTTCACATCAGCCCCCGGATAAACAAAGACCACTGGGCCAATCCCATTCCCTGGAAACTCCCATTTATTTTTTATGACAACTGCAGGGAATGCATTTGTTTTCTAGTTCTCTGGAAGAAAGAAGGGTTACCTGGCTTTTTGTTATACCTCATGGACCCCTCCTTTTCACCCATGACTGTGGGCAGTGCTGCCCTAGTTGCCACGGAGCCCCAAAATAACACAACATACCAAGTTACTCCTCTGGATCAGAGCACGAACCTCTGCAACATACACGCATTTGCCTGGCTTTCTTCTTCCTTCTGTGCCTGCATCCTAGATCCCATCAGAGGAGAAGCATGTATAAGACCACAAGGGAGAGTTTTTTAATCCAGTTAGGATGACAAAAATCTTCTGGTGTGTTTTTTTCTCTAATTAGCACGAGTGAACAAGATGGAAGCCAGCACAAATCTCTCCCACCACCCTAAAGCATCTTCCCCTGAAATGGGAAAAGAACTCAAAGTTTTCACAAGCCTCATAATGAAAGTATCTAGATCCCACACTTAGTGGATTTCAAGCCTCTTACACTTCTTAAATGCTTCTGAAAAAATTGGCTTGTGCTTCCATGAAGATAGAGGCAATGTAAAACGTACAGAAACTGTGAGATACAACTTCCACAAATACAAAGGAAATCAACAGAGCTGGAACACTGATTTGGCACAGCGAGAAAGTACAACCCGACATAAAGAACTAGCTTCTACTTCATTGTGTGCAAGTCTCACAGAAGTTATCCATCCCTCACTTTGGTTAACCAATATCCATAATGTCTTTCAGACAGTAGCTCCAAACAGTTGATTTCTCTGCATCCATTATTTATAATTTTCATGCATTGGCTTAGTTTATAATAATCCTCCTTTATATCTCCAAAATCTCTGCTTACCCGCTCATTTTGATTTGTTATTGTGGGATTTCTTTTTTAATTTATCATTGTGTGAAGTAATTCATTAAACAAAGCCAGAAGCTAGCAGCCAGACAGTTGCTTTTTGGGTTGGTTGGAGGTTTTTTTGGTTTGTTTTCTTTTTCTTTTTTTTTGTGGGAGTGGGGACAGGGAAGAGGAAAAAAGGAATTAGCTATGGAAAATATCAGATTCTTAACCCTTAACCCTCTCACCTGGTTTTGTACATCCAATTGTTTTTGACTGAGTAGAATTCTTAACATTCATGAGACAGGCTCTATCACTATTGTCTTGATCGTGTATCAGCCTACAATGCAAGATGAATTAGCTTAATATGCTCTTGAAAACTAGACCTACTTTTCTCTACTCTGACCTGTTTTTAATAGCTGTAGCAGGAGGAGTTCAAAGAAAAGTTGCTCTGCCTGGAGCTGCACCTTCCCAACATGATTGCATCACCAACAGCCACAAGAACTCAACAGTCAAAGTAGCGAACTCTCATACAAGCTGTGAAATATATTCTCACACTGAAATTCATAAGCAACAACGTTAGCAGGCCAGACTCTGTAGATGGGGTGAAGTGATAAACAACCTCCTCCTTTCCCTGTTGAGAACAAGAGTCAGATTCTCCACCACTGCTACTGAAGGCAAAAGGCCCTCTTGCTTACAGATGTGAAAGTGGTAGGACAAGAGGGAAAAAGAATGCCTCCACTTAAATGAATCTGAATGCTAAGCTGATTTGCTCACTCAAACACATCTCGGCTTTACAGCCAAAATCTCCCCTCTCATCTTTAGCTTGCCATTGTGGATGCCCTACTCTCAGGCATCCAAAATCTGGACCTGGTAAGGTACATGGACATGGCAGTATCCTACAATAAGAGCGCTCTGTCTTGTTCAGATGGGAGAGACTGTGGCAAATGCAAGAGGAAAGGGTACAATCAGTAGAGCTGAACAAAGGTATGACTGAAGCTTCAAAGAAGCCACAGGAGATGCTACAGACCAACTCTTCAGTCCGTGCAAGTCAGCCAAGCTCCAGAAAAAACATCAGTTGAGTGTCTGCATCAGATCACACCTGATGAAGAACAGCTGCATGATCTGACACTCACACTGCCACCCAGACTTGCCTCTGAAATAACTAGTTAATACTATTATTAAAATTAATTACTCCTGAGTTGTTACATCTTGTGTGTTTTAATTTAAGCAGGTGGAGGATGCCTTCACTTTTAAAACACGGAGTTCTTCCCCCTCCAGTAAATCCACTCAAAGCACAGCAATTAAAACTCCAAGCTCCAGAAAGATGGAGTCAAAGCAACTTTCAAGTGCCCTGAGTAAAACCCACAGGCAAAATTCTCTACAGGGACAAACAGGTGAGATCCCATTGAAGTCCACACCACAAGTCAATTCAAGCAGAAGTACGGTGATGGGTATACAGGCAGTGACTGGGACACCACTAAATGTAAAGTATGCTGCATATATTGTTGGTTATAAAATCCATGCTGCTGTAACAAGATTCCAGATAGCAATATCCTGTTTAGGTCAAGTAGGAGAGTCAATTTTGTCTTGTCAAGTGAGATTCATTTGTAAAATTTCTCCTGAGGCACTTGCTTCCTTCCAAAGGCTCAGCATTTTTTAATATATTCTCTTCCTTGAAGATGTATTTTTGTGAAAGTGATGAGAGTGTACAGCACCACTCCCACCTTTTCCAAGATTGCTTTTGGTGTTATTTTGATGCCTCAGGAGTCTCATTTTAGCCTTATAATAACCCACTTACATACGAACAACTCGTAGTTGTCACTGAGTGATGTTTCATATCTCCAGGCTTTCCATACCAAAAAAGCTTGAGGCTTATTCTCTGTTTATATTTCTCTGATGTGGGGCAGTGGTGCTTTCCTGTACACTGCTTAAAATTTTCCTTCCTAATAAATTGAATTTGGCAGGCCCTTGCAGTTGTCTACACATTGTATCATGGGAAAGGTAAAGGCTTTTATATGAGTGACTCAGTGATTTGAGGGGAGTGCCGGCTGGATCAAAGCCTATTGTACATACAATACAGGAGCCCCCTTGTGCAACAGATACCACACCGTCGCGGTATTGAGGCATGACATGCAAGCACAAGCGTACCTGCAGCTGTCCTCAACACAAGGGGAGGAAAGGAGCACTCAGCAGCAATGGAGAGTCTCCAGGGCCTCTCACGTGGTGCCCATCCATGCTCTGGGGAAAGGAGGTCATCATCTGCATACCCAGAATGTGCTTAAGTTCCTTGGGGGGATCTCTGTTACCAGCCCTGGTTTTTGTTAAGGGGCTGGGAGAGTTGATCTTGAACCACTGTTTGGACTGATATTAAAACAGAATGTGTCTATCATTGCAAAGAATTTGCCCTGCTGTTTGATAGACATTATTTATCTAATGCTGCACCTCTGGTTTGCCCAGACGATAACTGGGAATTTACTGGATGTTACAAGACTCTACAAGGAAAGATTTTTACTCATATAGCCTTGGATCCAGCCAAACAACAAAAACTTCACAGATTTCAAGCAGGAATGTGGATAATACAATTTAATTCATTACTTCTCAACTTGGATTTGATTTTCCTCTTATTTTGTTTAGCTTTGGTTGGCCCAAGACCTAAAAGATTTCATTCACAGGCGCACAGCCCTTACGTCTAAAAAAACCTTCCAGATTAGTACTTTTGACCTCCAGTATCTAATAAATCATTGTTTCATGCTATTATTCAATCAAAAGTTTGCATTTGACTAACTCATGTTTTCTAGAAGGGCTTCTGATCTAGATTCAAAGGAATCAAGAATTGATCAGTGTACCTCCAGTTTGTTCCACAGTTCAGTCCACCAATCAAACTGAAATATTCTCTCCTTTGTATCTTAAAAGTATCTGGATAGAACTTTCAGACGCCAACAGCTGCTAGGCTATTAATTCTTCCAGAGACAAACAACCTAATAAGCAATTTCTTGTTCTTTTGAAGGCATTTATCCACTGTATTTTATTACCTCCTACTCACTTAGTCAGATGTTACTAGAAGTTCTTCCGGTTCTTCTCTCATTTACACAGAAAATAAGGAATAACTTGAAATCAGCAGTATTAAATTCGGCATGAAAACAGGGATAACTGAGTTTCAGAGCTTTTGACTGTTCAAAGTTTAGAAAGGATGCTACGTTCTACTCAGACTGATTTATTCGGTTTATTCTTCCTCTTCATCACCAGATATGTTCTGTCAACAGGAAAACATTCCGGTTTTGAAGTAAACTGCCACGGAGAAGTCTTACATACCAGCTGTTGCTTAACAAGCACCAGCCTTGCCAACACTCACAAATAATCTGAAAAATCAGAGAGGTTTTGGCATATTCTTGCACAACTGATGTGAAAGAGATGCTCTCCTGTCTTCTCACCTGAGGGAGAACACGGCTCTCACGGGACCCATTCTGCAGTGAAAGCGGGCAGGGGGAAGGCATCTCTTCTGGCTGTCAGCAGCACCCGCTGCAAGAAGGATTTCAGATCAAACTGGAGGAGTGAGAAACACCGACTACAGGGTTCAAAGTTAATGGGACCTTTTTCCCCCTTATCTCCGTGAGGCCACAGGAGGCCACACTGGGCCCAAATGCAGAGAAGAGCTCACGTACATGGGCACGCCGGGTGCAGAGCACGCTGGGATTTGGAGGGGCAGAAAGAAGTTTCCCAGCTTTGCCCAATGACAAATGAAGTTTCAGGGGGGCGGGGGGAGAAAAGCCATCTTTACAGTTTTCGTTTGCTTTTAATTTTTCATTTTCTACTTCTTTGATGGCCCCGAGCTAATAAGAAACAGGGGTTAAATTGCCAAGACAAATCTCCTGTGTCCAGCAGTTCCAAATCCCTCTGGCAATAAGGGAAACAAGGACTACCTTCTTACCCCTTCCTAAGAGGAAAGGAGATGCATACAGAAGCACAGGAATGAAAGTCTCTTGGCTTTTTATCCTGAGCTATTGAATCAGAAAACATAATCAATACACCTCCCTGGACACAGCACAGCTTCTAGCACCACTTTCCTGCTCCCCTCCTCATTCCCTTCTCCTCAGTTCTTGTTTCGGACTTGCAGCAATCAAATAAAATACATTTGTAAAGGAGTCCTGTGCTGATGGGAAGAGGTGCACGTAGCTGCTCACCTGATTACCTCCTTCATACCCCTCTGATAACTCCTAATCAGCTGATTATACCTCAGTAACAGTAAGTGAGCTAAACTCTGCTCTCAGCCAGAGAAGTCCAGCTTTACCAGGTTTAATGAAATTCTTCAGGTATAACTGCTCGTCGTACCCCTGCATGTTAAGAAAAACCCTTACACAGATGTCTACAAGCTCATTTCACGTTCCTCTCAGAATAGCAGAGCTCAGCGATTTACCACTCCTGCTTTCCTATCTTTCTATCTGACCCTGCTGTCCAAGCAACATCACATAAGCTACAGATGTTATACAGACTTCAGCAATCCACCCTCCACTCCCTTCGAAATTTCTAAACAACCTCCTGATGCACTGAGTGGAGTGCACATACCACCGTGGGGATTGTTCACATGCCCAGCTCCCCAGCAAAATGCTTTGGCTCGCTCAAGCGACTAGTATGGTAATAAGTACTCCCTTATGTTTGCCACGGTGCTCACAGATGAATGTCTGGGTCTCTCCGCTTGGACAGAGACAAACGCAGCAGCTCTCGCTGCAATCACGAGAGCTCGATGTGCTCGTGGTCCATGTGCCAACGTGTTCCCGCTGGCATACTAACATGTGCTGCCAGTGACACTGGGAAACAAAATGTTTCAGAGTAGCCCAATACATACAGATATGGGATCCCAGACAGGTATAAAGAAGGGAATATTCCAGAAGCCAACAGTCCTTTGATTAAAAAGAATAAAATAAAATAAAATAAAATAAAATAAAATAAAAAAAAACACAAACACAGACAAAACACACAAACAAAAAAAAAAAACCCCAAACAACGCCCCTGCTCACAGGCAGACCCCAAGGTGCCCACCCCTCATCCAGGTGCTTTCAGGGGCCTTTTCTACCAGTTAAATTCGCCTTCCAAATCTGCCCTGCAGCTCTCCACCCTGGCAAAACTCAGCAAGCAACCCAAAAGCAAACAATAAATTGTGACCTCTTCTACTCCATCCACTTAATACGTAACAGACTTTACATTCTCGTAAGGCTGTCTGGCGAGTTACTGGTTTTGGTTTGCATCTACCAGGGGTTGCCTACAGCTTAGCTCAAAAAGCCACATATATTTCACAGAATCACAGAATCACAGAATTATCAGAGTTGGAAGGGACCTCAAGAGATCATCTAGTCCAACTCTCCTGCTAAATCAGGGTTGCCTAGAGCACATTACTCAGGACTGCATCCAGGCGGGTCTTGAAAATCTCCAGGGAAGGGGACTCCACAACCTCCCTGGGCAGCCTGTTCCAGTGCTCTGTCACCCGAACCGTAAAGAACTGTTTCCGTGTATTTGAACGGAACTTCCTGTGTTCTAACTTGTGCCCATTGCCCCTCGTCCTGTCACTTGGAACCAATGAAAAGAGCCTGGCTCCATCCTTCTTCAACCCACCCTTTAGATACTTGTACGCCATAATAAGGTCTCCCCTCAGCCTTCTCTTCTCCAGGCTAAAGAGTCCCAGCTCTCTCAGCCTTTCCTCATAAGGCAGATGCTCCAAGCCCTTAATCATCTTAGTTGCCCTTCGCTGGACTCGCTCCAGCAGTTCCCTGTCCCTCTTGAACTGGGGAGCCCAAAACTGGACACAGTATTCCAGTTGTGGCCTCACCAGTGCCGAGTAGAGGGGGAGAATGACCTCCCTCGACCTACTGGCCACACTCTTCCCTATGCAGCCCAGGATTCCATTGGCCTTTTTGGCGACAAGGGCACATTGCTGGGCCATGGATAATTTACTGTCTACCACAACCCCCAGATCCTTCTCCTCCAAGCTATCTCCCAGCAGGTCCGCCCCTAACCTGTACTGGTGCCTAGCATTCTTCCTCCCCAGGTGCAGGACCTTGCACTTGGTTTTGTTGAACCTCATTAGGTTCTTCTCTGCCCAGCTCTCCAGCCTGTCCAGGTCACGCTGGATGGCAGCACAGCCCTCTGGGGTGTCAGCCACCCCACCCAGTTTGGTATCATCAGCAAACTTGCTGAGGATACACTCTGTCCCCTCATCCAGGTCATTAATGAATATATTAAACAAAATAGGACCGAGTATTGACCCCTGGGGGACACCACTGGTTACAGGCCTCCAACTAGACTCTGTGCCGCTGATCACAACCCTCTGAGTCCTGTCCCGCAGCCAACTCTCAATCCACCTCACTGTCACCTCATCTAGCCCATACTTCCTCAGCTTCCTAATGAGGATGTCATGGGAGACAGTGTCAAAAGCCTTGCTAAAGTCAAGGTAGATGACATCCACGACTTTCCCCTCATCCAGCCAACCAGTTATAACATCATAGAAAGCTATCAGATTGGTCAAGCACGATTTACCCTTGGTAAATCCATGTTGACCACTTCCAATAACTTCCTGTTCCTCAACGTGATTGGAGATGACATCCAGAATGAGTCGCTCCAATACCTTCCCAGGGACAGAGGTGAGACTAACCGGTCTGTAGTTCCCTGGGTCCTCCTTCTTGCCTTTTTTGAAGATTGGAGTGATGTCGGCCTTCCTCCAGTCCTCAGGCACCTCTCCTGTTCTCCATGACCGTTCAAAGACGATGGAGAGTGGTCTAGCAATAACATCCGCCAGCTCTCTCAGCACTCGCGGATGCATGCCATCAGGGCCCATGGACTTATGAATGTCCAGCTTGGCCAAGTGGTCTCTGACCCGGTCCTCCTCAACTGAGGGAAAATCTTCCACTCTCCAGACCTCCCCTTTTGCCTTCAGAGGGTGGGATTCATGAGGGACAGCTTTAGCAGTGAAGACCGAAGAAAAGAAGGCATTCAGTAACTCTGCCTTCTCTGCGTCCTCCACCACTAGGGCACCTGTCTCGTTCACCAGCGGGCCTACATTTTCCCTAGTCTTCCTTTTTCTATTGATATATTCAAAGAACCTTTTCTTATTGTCTTTGACTGCAGTGGCCAAGCTGAGTTCTGATTGAGCTTTGGCCCTTCTCATTTTCCCCCTACATAGCTTTGTTATATCTTGATAATCCTCATAAGTTGCCAACCCCCTTTTCCAGAGAATGTAAACTTTTCTTTTTTTTTGCACACATAGATATGTGTACACATACATACATACGTTTGTATGCACAGATTTTTAGCGCTTGCTCTCCATATACGTAGATATACACATACATAGCCTAGCTTATTGTATATCTGCATGTATATGTAAGCAAATCACACAGGAAATTTCCAACTGCGGGTGCGGGGTGGAGGTGATGCTAACAAAGAGCTGGCCCTTTTGACCCCAGCATACCTGCCTTTTGTAGGAGGGGGCTGTTTATTTAAGGAGAGGTTTTGCAGATGATTGTATCTTTGGGAGACACAGCTACGCATATGCACACACCGCTGGCTTTGAGCGGGCTAAACTGCAAAAGCAAGGGGGGGGGGGGGGGGGGGGAAGACTTGTTCTAGCAGAAAGCCAGTGCGCTCTATTATGTTTTACCAGCTTCACAGGTATATTTTCAAAGCACAGTTTTTCAGAGGAGCTGGTGGGGAGAAAGAAAAAAAAAAGTGCACGCAATTTTTGTGTAAACTTCCTTTAAGAAGTCTGGAGTTTACAGATGTTGGAGGACACAGGAAAGCACCTGTCCACCAGCACTCTCTCACCTGATTAGAAGCTTTGTTACCCCTTGGTCACCACAGAGCAGATGCTTTTTCACTGCCAGAGATCAGATACACCCATTTGACCCAACCTGATGAACTACACGACCACTCAAATGTTAACAAAAGGGGACTTCATCACTCCAAGGAAAAGCTGCCATGTGACTTCAGATTCCTATCTGATTTGTCCCTCAGTAGATCATCTATCACCTTTCAAAGAACCATTTGTAAAAGAAAGATCACCATCCTCCCTACCTGCCCGAGTTAGACAAACATATTGGAAGTCTTTTCATCCAAGAGCAGCGATTAAGGAAAAGATTTCCCAGGCAATCCCTCAGAAAATAGAAACAAGCCATTTTCTGGAGTCTTTTGATTTCACCAAGTCTTTATATACAGTCTTAAAAATCTCATTGAGTGAGTTTAGGTGTTGGATTTGTAACTTTATTAACATCAGTGCTTTGGCGCATTTAGTGTGCTCACAGCAATCTCAAATCATTTTGGAGAAGCTAGCAAATAGCATTATCCCCTTCAGCAGGCAAGAAAACCAAGGTATACAAAACCTAGAGGTGCACTGAGAACGCAAGATGGTTCAACACCCTGTAGCGTGCTCAATGTATTCAATATATAGTGTTCCTGCTTTTGGGGATGATAAACATCACGAAGAGCCTTTGCAGGAAAATCTGCAAAGCCACTGCTTTTTCCTTCTTTTGTAGAAAATGTCCTTTGAACGGCGCTTCTTTTCTCAGTAGTTTTGTTCAGAGATCAGACATTTATGCATAATGGGAACATTCAACATGCTAAAAAACGCTGTAACAGTTTATGGAAAACATAAAAAAGAAAAAGGAAGAAAAGAACACAAGCAGTCTTGTCTGGCCGTAAGGCTCATTGTTTATCCAACCTGAATTTAACCATCCCATGTAACAATCAGCCCAGCCCAGCCTATCTCTCTAAAGACAATACTCTTCAGCATTAATGCCAGCCAACCTGATTGCAATCACTAACCTGGATTCAGCCCCAGTTTATGGAAATGGCAAACTGAATTTTACCAGAAGCAGAATGAGCTAACACAAACACTATCGTGAAGCCCTGCCCTTTGTCAACACTTCACTCCTGTCTCCAATCCTGTGTAATGGATTTGTTATACGTGTTCCCACATAACTTCTAACTGTGCTAAAGAAATTACCACTTCATTGCATCATACCAGCACGAAAATGCCAGGAAAAAAAAAAGAACTGCAGCTTGACTGTTAGAATGGAAGAGGGAGACTTTAGACTCTGGGTATTATAAAGGATTTGTACAGAAACCAAGACTGGAAGATTTTGGACAGGGGTGAAAGTTACCAACGGTTGTGGCCAACCAACAGAAGGGGGTTGAATGAAAACAGTCAGGCAACCTTGAAGGTGGTGGTTGCAGTAAATAATAAAGAATGCACTCTGTGTGCAATTAACACTGTCGCTTTTAAAATTATTGATGGAGTTGTTCATTTGAAACATTTGTGAACTCGTTTCCTTTACATATTTGTACTTGCCCATCGTCCCAGGAAAATCAGATTAAAAGAGGAGCGGTGCCATGAATGCAAAAAAGCTGGCCACCTCTGTTAATTCAATGCTGCTGAAAGAATAAGCTGGCTCACAGATAGAATTGCAATGAATAAAGAAAAAGGAAACATTGATTATATGATGATATTTGTCATTCCAGCCAAAGATCGCCAAAGATTTTCTGTCAAAACTTGACAAAATGGTGGATTTTTTCACCCTTAATAGCTTTTCTGTATTTAAAAAGCTAAAAGAAACAGTAGTTAAGAGAAGACTCGAGAAAAGGGAATTATAGAAAAAAAATCCTCTTTTTTTTTTCCTCTCTTGCTGGAAAATGGTGTCAGAAAGTTTTAGAAAAACATAAGAAATGTGGAAAATTGTCTTTTTCTTCCCTCAAATTCTTTTGTACATTTAGAAAAAAAAGGGAAAAAAAAAGAAATATTTTTAAATTCCCAAATCTTTCCTTCAGCAGAAAGAAAAGCACCTTCTTTTCCATATTGATCTTTTCCCCCTATCAGAAATAAAATTTGACACTGTCACTTGGAGTTACACTTTTTTTATTTAAAAAAAAAAAAAAAAAAAAAAAGGTTCCCTCATGCCTAACCACACTTCTAACAATTTGCTTTTGTGGCCTCAGTTTGCACACACTAATTCCCTCCCCCTCACCCCTGGTAGAGCAGAGTGATCTTTACATCCTTGACACCTTATGGTGCTGAACACGAGGAGGAGGAGAGAAGATAGGGCTATTTACAGTGGCAGCTTGGAAATTCTGCTTAAATCTCTCTTCCCATCCGTTCTACCTTGTTGAGCTCCCATCTGCACAGCTAATATCCCTACTTCTCACCAGCAAACACCAGCCTGATTCTGCAACTGGATGTCCATCAGGCTGCAAGCTCACCTGCACAGATGTTACGTCTTGCAGGATTTAGGGCCACCAGTGCTGCTTCTCTTGGCATCTCTTGGGGTACACGATAGTACTGTCTGCCTTTGAAAGCAGTAGCATTCACCGAGAAGCATGGTGCTACTCACCGGGAGGAAGAGAGCAAGGAACCAGTCTGGAGTTACATGGCAATTGGTGCATCTGGGGAAGAACAGAGCTCCCAGTTTATGCACAGAACGCTTCTAAGTATTGCTCCCTTCCTTTGCTTTTCCATACTTTGCCTAGGGTCCTGCTTCAAAGGCATTAGAAATGCCTTCCCACGTCAACCCAAATTCACAATAACACCTATTTGCCATGTTTGCTAAGCCTGGAGTGACCAACTAAGTGGCACAGAAAGAAGTGGATCTGCAACAGCTAGGAACGGCCCCAAGACTTCACAAAGGGGGAAAAAATTCAACCTGCATTCTGCTGGAGAACTGGAAGGAAATAAGATGGCGCCTTTTAAACTGGCATGCCTCCAAAGGGCAATAACTGAGCTTTACTCTTTCAGTTATTCCCATTAAAATAATAAAATTATCAGAAATGTTTATTCAACAATGAATAAAACGTTCGAATCAGATAGACTTTATCTGATAGCAAGGTAATGACTGACTACCAAATCACATGGCAGCAAAACATTTTTCATCAATGTGGTAATGTGCCCTTACCTGAAAACCTCTGATTAAACAACAGGGGGGGACTACAGATAAGAACGGAGAAGTCACGTAACATAGCAATAATAGCAACACAGAGCAAGTCTCTCCAGGGCAAAAAAACCTTTGGGCATTCACCTACAGAGTTCTGCCTCTGCTCTGCCCTGTGGTCCTATTGCCTTTCAATTAACTGCCCCCGACTCCATTCACCCGGACAGCCGAGTAGGATCAGGCATTTCTGCATTTTACTTCTGTGGCTCTTATTGCAGGCAATGACAGCTTCCGCAAGACTTCTACTATTTACATAAAATTCATAAGTAACAAATCTATTCGTTGCCTTATATAACTAGTATTGTGTAATTTAGCTAGAAGTTTCGGTTTAGCTCCTAGAAAAAGGAAAAAAAAAAAACAAAAACAAAAACACAGCACTCTGTTCTCAGGGGACATTCTTTAAAAATTGTTAGACAATTACAGAGCAGTAAAGTTTACAAGAAGCAATTTACTTTCTCTAAATTCAATATACACTAAGTTGCTGGTGATTTTCAATCCTATTGTATCGCAGCTGCTTTAATGCTCTGTGGAAGTAGCAATTTCATTGCTAACCATTAATCTTCCAACATTTTTAGAAGCTCGTAAGAGTAAGCCTGGAAAGCCACAGTATCAGAGAGCCCAGGGATGAAATAGATGCCAAAAGGTCATTTAAGTAGGATTAGCAATGCCTAAACCACTCCTGGCAGATGTTTGTCTAACCTGTTTGTTAGAAGCAGTGGTGATGAAGGGACAAACACACAGCAAGTTACTAACAGAGACCAGAGACTTCCAGCTGAGAAATATTCCAAAACCTACTTTCCTCACATGGATAAATTTCCCTGTTAACCTCAGTATAAATGTGTTTACAGAGTGGAAGATACTGGAGATAATAGCCACCAAACACTATGAATCCCATGAGATGAGTAAACTATGCCTCCCAAGAGACAAGTAAATTACGCCTTATTTTGGACTATGTGTAGCTCTTTCCAATTCAACTGCTTCTTTCCTAGACGCTGCCAATCACAGCAATTGAATCAGACACTACAGAAGTGCCAGAGAAAAGCCTGAGAGCCTGAGGTGCAGGCTGTTGGCAGAAGAGGGCGCTTTCAAAAGCCAAAGATGTTTCCAGAAGAAATGAAGTTTTGATAAGAGCCCCATACCCTGGAGACCTTCTTGGCGCTTTATACAGTGAAAATTTCACCCCACGCTGTTCAGATGTCAGTGCTTTTTAAAAGGTTTCCCTTTGCCCCCCAGCCAATGTCCTACGCACCCTACAGACAGGAGAAGGATCAGTCACGGGAGAAAACTAAAATGACAATTCAACAATTCAAGAGTGAACTTCGAGGAATCAAAAAGCCACTGCTCCTACAAGTCTGTGGCACTTCCTTCACTGTGACCAGCTTCCTCTCATACGTCCCACACAGGTTACTTTGCCCTCACACACTCTGAGGGGAGGCCTTATTGCTCTCTACAGCTACCTGAAAGGAGGTTGTAGGGAGGTGAGGGTGGTCTCTTCTCCCAAGTAACAAGCAACAGGACAAGAGAAAACGGCCTCAAGTTGCACCAGGGCAAGTTTAGATTGGATATTAGGAAAAAATTCTTCACTGAAAGGGTTATCAGGCATTGGAACAGCCTGCCCAGGGAAGTGGGCGAGTCGCCATCACTGGAGGCACTCAAAGATGTGTAGATGCGAGCTTAGGGAGATGGTTTAGTGGTGGACTTGGCAGCGGTAGGTTAACAGTTGGACTCGATGAGCTTAAGGGTCTTTTCCAACCTGAAGGATTCTATGATTAGGTAAATTCCTAATACTCCTTTTGAAGATAACACTAATACATCTGCAGACGTCACTCGCTTAAAGGCAATAGCTATATTGAGATAAAGCATTTTTATTCAACGCTGCATGTTGGTGACATCTGGAACACCTTTGTCACACATCACGCCTCATAATGCTTGGACATCTGGTATACACATGGAGAAGGCTGCTCTTTAACAGTGGTTTCAGGTGAGATACACTGCTGCTGGATAAAGAAAATCAGCTCAACAGCTGACTAAAGCTTGCCTCACCCAGTGCACCTCCGCCCTCGTTTTAGCCCCACCGTACCTGTGCCCGGCTGTTTCCACATCCACAGGAGATATCAAGAGGCTCTTCAGGAAGCCCACTTTGCCCGAACTGCTGAGCACTTTGCACGCTAGCCGAGCCTGCATCCCTGAGGAAGGGAAGGGCCGGGTGCGTAACTCCCGCTGCATCGAGGCACAGAGCCAGCAACAGCCCCATAGACTTGCAAGGTCCCCAAAACGGGGCTCCAGCCTGTGCAGCTGCAGGGGCTGAGGTAGCTTCCCTGACACCTTCTGCTTCAGGGGATCTCTTGAGAAGGCCACTGTGACAACCCTGTCACTGCTGTGTAATTGTCTAACTTGTCACATGGATCCAATATTCCAATTGTCAGATTATTTCCACCCAATTGATAATAAACTTGGATTCTGTTGCCATCACCTTTACCATCAGCCTCATAATTCACCTCAGGTTCAAAGTGAAGCCATGAAGAGGGATTCTATTTTCTTGTTCAAATAACCAATCTGAAGAGAAGCTGGATATTATTTCAGTTACAAATTACACAAATATCTGTTCCACTGCAAAATGCAATTCATGTTACATAAATGCATAAGCAGTATTGCAGTTATATAACAGCAAAGCAAATGAAGAATGACCCCAGCAAGGAAAATATGACTCAGCTTGCCCTATCAAGCAAGTAACTTTAAAACAAATTACAGCAGCCTACAGATGCCTTTTAGTCAACCAAGAATTGCTCATCAGAACATGAATAACTGGCATTTGAGTTATAAATCTCACCAATATGAACATTTTAATATTGAGATCTAAAGAGGCTGAAGACATTTTTGTAATTTCAATAAAAAAAAAAAAAAGAACACTTGGGATTTGAGGAAGAAATTCCCAGCAATTAACTTATCCTCTGCTTAACAGAAAGATTCTTTTTTTGGAAGCACATTGTGTTCTCATCCCCAACTGGTTCCATGCACTGTTCCAAATGCAAAGAATCTATAGAACAGCTCCGCTTTGAACTATGCTAATGACCAGACATCAAGCAGTTTTCTCTGGGTATGAAAACAATTTCACTCTTGGATTGAGTTATCTAAAAGAGGCAATTTGTATGCAAAAAAAAAAAAAAAAAAAGATTGAACTGTTCCAGATAGCAAGTACAGCAATGCAGAACTAGAGGACTTCAATGAAAACAATTTTGGCAAAACCTGCACATCTTATGGAAGACTTCGCTTTCTCTTCAGGCTGGCCTCAGATCCCAAACATTTGCAGCAGACTGAAATATGCCTGTTCTTTGATGCAGTGAGGATTAACCTCCTGCTTTGTATGCTCACCTGACAATACACAATAAAAAGAAAACACTCTTACAAGTGACCCAGAAAAATCTGAGCACAATTTGGATCAGTCAAGGATTACAGCCCACAAGGCTCACTTGCCTCTTACACTTAGTAACGCTAACACAGAAAGCATGATGTCTGTTAAAGATATGCTAAATGTATTTTCACAAGCGCAGAAGAAAACGCAATGCCCTCTACGGTTAAAATTATTATTAGCTTGTAGTGGACACCAAATGCCTAAGGAAAAGAAGTCCAGTGATACTTTCTGGATTCTCCATGCTAACACCATCAGGTTTCAATACCGCAAAGACTCTGTTTCATGGGTAGTTTCTCAGGCAATAATGTTTCCTTATTGCATGTGGATTATTGTAACACTTCTAGCATAAACTCAGAGGGGGGAAAAATGCTTTCCACAAGGCTTGGTTCTATTCCAAAGTAGAGGGAAAGAAAAACACCCACTGGCCTACTTGAGTACTGAAATAGGACCTTAGCGATTGGAGCCAACGTGACCTGGAGTTTGTCAGCGCTGAACACAAGCACGCAAGTTCCAGTGGGCTTACAGGCTTGCTGTTCCTCTTGCACCTAGGAATAGTTTTTGGCCTGCTCACTTAAACCCTTGCCACATAGCTCGGCAATGGATTCCAGGCACCGAAACTTCAAGGGCATTTTAGAAACAGAGGTTCATTTGGTTTGGCTTGACCTGAATTTTAGACGCTTGCCTGCCATGCAGTTTGACAACAGATCTCTGCTCAGCACTCGGCCGTACTTCCTATCCCCTAACGCTCCTGGTACTGAGAATTCAGCTGAGCATCCAAACCAATGATTACTGCCTGTGAAAAAAAAATTTAATATAGCAGATAAGCAGAATATTCAGATGGCTGATCTGCAAGGAAACGAAACGCAATTTCTCCAAACCAAATTATTAGTGCAAACTGCTTACCCACAACGTTAAACACGCTGACAAAGTATGGGCTGAAGTTCGGACCATTTATTTATTTTTTGCACAGCTAGTGTATAGGAGTGACCTGCCAAACCGGAGGATGGAATTAGCAATTACAGTGTCACTTAGTTTCACTGTTCAATATGCATGCATGAAGAGGCACGACAACAGATCCAGACGGATAACACGAGGAAACAGTCGGTACACAGTGGGATCAGTATGTTGTGCAATTTAAACAAACACAGAGTCTAATATCAAGCAGGATGAGTCACGAACATGCATACAATCTCCAAGGTTGTTTAGGGAGCAGATGCGGATCCCCGTGCTTCTTTCACGAGCATGCAAATAGTATCTTTAAATGCAAAATTCCATTTTTTGTGTCATGTTGAGCACATCAAATAGCAGCATAGCCCTTCACGGACATGGTATTAGACACTCTATGAGGACATTTAACTTTCTGCAGTGCTGTCAGAAACAGAACAGATCTTGCATTGTGGCATTGTGCCAGAAAGTATAACCACTCGGTATTGCAGGGCAGCAGTATTTCCACTGCTAGATTGATGTGTGAAATGACTCAGTAGGCAGAAACACAGAGTAGATCAGAAAGTAACTCAAATGACAGCTAATAACTGCTCCTTCCTATCGATTTCATCGCTAGAAATTACACTTTTGTGGACAATGACATCCAGTTCCCATTAACTCAAACCAGAGGGAAGACTGTTAACACTTACAGTAGGGCAGAATGAGAGTCTGAATTCCCAGATTTCAAACCCTTGAACAAACAGTTCAAACTCAATTACTCAGTCCTAAAAAAAAAAAACCCCAAAACCAAAAAACCAGCAATGCCTCCAATTTCACAGTTTGATTAGACAGTATCTGACTCTGCTTCTGTATTACTTTTTTCAAGGTACACTTTATGGTAAAGTTTCCAGAGAGGCTGGCCCTTCATTAATTGAATAAACTCCTTGTATCCTAGTTTGGCACTCAGCAAAAGACAAAGGATAATACACATGTATGTGAATGTGCACACAGATTTACTCCTCAATGTACAAAGATCCTGTGTTTATACCCGAGTACCACGCAAGAGATTAAGAAGAGAAAAATCACATAATTGACAATGAGGGATAGATGTCTAAATCCCCAAATTTACTGCCTGAAATGTCCTTGCTTAACCATCTGCCATGTGCTCCAAAGGCACGTTGCATCAGTGTTTGAAAGTACATGTCACAACACTGTCTGGAGGAACTACTACTCTTCAGCATAAGAACATGAACTGTTTCCATGTGCAATATTCCACCATTCATAGAAAGACAAACATTATCGCTGGCTGCCCTAGTAGAAAAGCCATCATCTGATTTTTGGCAACAGAGGTTTTAAAGGCATCATAAAAACTTAAAATCTCTACGCAAACTGGACAGATTATTTCTAGATTCATCTAGGATACAAGTGTTTGTAACCTGCCTGAAAGAGCTGAAGAAACGCAATGGGTTTCTGTATGGCAGGGATTCTTCCATGTGTTTCATACCTTTCCAAGCTCTACAACGCAAGCTCCTGGGCTTGCACAGTCTGACACTGTTTTATTTGGTCAGCTATGATATATGCAAAAGAATTAACTTCAGTCTGTGGTACGTGGGTACTTAATCAGCCATGGGCTACTTGAGAGATGCAGTCCGCCAAATACAGCTCATACAAGTGGCTGGTCTAGCTATGGTACAACACAACTCTTTCCAAAAAGAAAAAGACTGCTGGAAAACTGGGGCAACAGCATTAGGCATGGCAGGCTAGGGGTCCAAAACTAACTTCTGATCAATACTTAGTCCAAAGACCAGTTCTGCAATCTAGACACCATAGAGAAGGTATAGCAAGATTGAGAGGGAGAGAGGAAATAAATAAACAAGCATATGTGCATAGATTGTATATATAAATGGATCTAATGCATCACAACTGCCTAAAAGACGATGCTCCTAGAAGCTACATATGATACTGCACTTCTTTCTAAGAGCACAAACTGCAAAGTAAGCGGGTGGAAGCCTGGGGACTAGGCTCTGCAGAGCAATGCCTGTCACCGGTAGGAATCCTGTTATCCTAGACAGCACATCACATAGCATGTTCTGCAACTCTGAAACTTCACCTTTACCTTCCTAACTCTGGACTTCAGAAAACACAAGCCCCTCCTCAAGGTTTGCTTTGTTACAATTACCAGAATCCTTGGGTTAAGTTCTGCCCAATGTCCCCAAAATTCTCACTAACTTCCCCGCATATAGAAACAGAAGGCAAGTTGTGGTCTTGAGGGCTTTTAGCATTTATTACCCAGTTTATTTTAATACTACAAATCCAGTAACAAGTGCCCATGGTCATCTGAGGCCTGGCCGTTCTCCCTTTTTGATCTGTGATGAATGAATTAATCATGTGATAAAAGAGGGAGAAATTTAGATTAGGTTTTACCTCTTATACTGGTCTGCCCACAAGCAGGCTGTGGCTTACTCATGGGTATTCCCTGCCCTGTTCAGACAGAACACGTGAACAATTTGCTGTGACTAGCTGGTATTTGTAATTCAAACTACATATACAGGTCACCTGGAATATTGTACTTCTCTTCCCTGACGAATTAACTCCTAGAAGTTGGCTTCTGGTGGGAATACTCATGGTTCTGCATTCGTCATCTGCGCTAAACACTCACAGCTTTCTTTAACATTCCTGCCAGTAAACACTCACTGGAGAGCTGGAACACAAAGAAAGAATTTGTTGAAAATTTCTAATGAGTCTTTGAAACAGGGAAAGTCATTTGCTTCATGTTTATGATTAGCACACTGAGTTCCTGACCTGGTCAGACCTTAA
Source organism: Vanellus vanellus (assembly GCF_965231255.1). Lineage (NCBI taxonomy): Eukaryota > Metazoa > Chordata > Aves > Charadriiformes > Charadriidae > Vanellus > Vanellus vanellus. The sequence goes on from NC_138906.1 coordinate 77,771,262, forward strand.
GGTGGTACCACAGAGTAGATGTTAATTTGCAACAAATAATACAGAAGAAAACTGGTCTAGTTTGACTCACCCAAATGCCACAAGAAAGGGCTGGGTACTGAGGCTCTTCCCCAGGGCAGCAAGCCAAGAAACCCAGTGCTGTGTCACTTTTATCCCCATTTCCCTCTGCATCTTCAGTCCTGCTACAATCTTACTGAAGACCCTTCCCTATAAATCTGTGTGAAATCTTAGTACAAAAACATTTGCTGATCAGAAGATCCCCCAACCCTCAAGTCACTTCATTCCCCACTCTCTAGCTGTCTGCTTTTCAACTAAATGGATTCCCCTCAGGAATATGGGGAGAGACTCAGATGAGGTTAATAGTGGGACTCATCTCACCTAACTTCAGCCATCTAAAAGATGTCTGGTTTAAACTAGCTTCCCAGGCTCCCTCTCTAGTCAGTTGAAAGAGCTATCTCGAGAGGCAGATTCAAACCTTATATTCTAGCAAGCCAGAAGACTGCTCCCATCTCTTTTCTGTAGCCCTGATCAAGTTTCCCCATCAGACTAGGTCTTGGAAGTGGAGGTAGCACTCTGTGTAATGGCAAAAGTAGCCTAAAAAATTGCCTGGTCCATCCAAGAGAACAAGAATATGAATCGCCCGAGCTACAAATGCCCAAATGGCAATCACCTTCTCAACAAGTACAACAGATCTAAAAAACCTAAATGAAATACAGAACATCTTTCATGGAGAAAAAGAAAACGGGAGTGAGGAGGGGGGAAGGGAGGGAACCAGCAACAATTTTCTATACAACACTTCCAACAGAAAATCAGTCATCAAACTATCGCGAGCGTAAGTGTGCCTTTTATCCGGCATTGCTATAGAGCGATAGCACTTTCAGCCTGCTTCTCCTTAAAGTCCCAGGAGGAAAACAGAGATTTTTGCCAAGTCGCCTGTTGCTATTTTTTATCCTGAGTGTTGGCTTTCAGCATTACAGAATGGGAATTCTGCCACTGATTTCAAAGACTCCATGATCATAATTGTAACTTTATATTAATGTACATGTGTTTAATTTAATTGCTTTGTTTAAAGATAAAAGGAAAAATGGATTTCAAATCTCTCAACTGATTTCACTGCACATGTTCATAGTTCTGCAGTTAAAAAAAACAAACCTAAACTTATGCAGCTTTTTCCTCCCCCCACGGGGAAACAGCACTATAAGAACCACACCTATCTGTGTAATGAAAGTAGCTATTAAATATTTACATTTTCTCCATTGTAATGGAAATTTCACACTGTTCTAGTGTAAAACTGATTTCTCAAGTCCTTATAATCTAGTGTTTTAAGGGTGATTTTATGCAAATCTGTCTGGAGACTAGGCTAGAGGCTTAACCACCTAGAAAAAAAAAAAAAAAAAGAAGAAAGTGCTTTAAGACCATAGCACTGCAGATATAAATCTGTGCAGTTCTGTTACTTGAGTTGCATTAATTTACACTTGCATAATTTGTTTCAGAAACTTAGTCATTCTGAGGCAATATGTGACAATCTGTAATTGAATTTATAGAAGAAAGCAATATGTCCATCTTACATTTACATAGATTGAAGGTAGGTGAGCAGATTACTCACACGCACGCAAAGGAGCATTCACCTCTGAACTCAAGTCATGTAGGGAAGATTTCTCTCAACAGCGGTCCTCTTTAGCTTGGGAGAGGCTACACAAAAACATTTACTGTACCCTCAAGGCAGCTGTAAACTTAGGGTGCTGTGCAGTGGTGAGCATGCTCTCCACCCTGGCTGATGGCCAGGAGAGCAAGGATCCATCTGGAAAAATCCAGACCCTGCTTCCCCTACAAGAAAAAAAAAAAAGTGATTTTATTTCCTGTAGTCAGTAGACATTTGCAGTGGGCAGAGAGGAAAGGATAGGTTCTCTCTTTTGGGGGTGGTTTTGGTTTGTTGTTTGGGGTTTTTTGTTTTTTTTTTTTAACGCTAATTCAGCTTTAAGTATTTGAGAACTTTGTCTAAAAAAGCTGTGGTGATCTCCATCAGTTTACACAGTCTAATGCCTTGTCTCTAAACCCCAAGACTAAGACCTAAAGGATGCTTAATAAATATTCTTCTTTTAATCACAACAATGCATTCATGGGTGGTTTTTTTGCTGGGGCTTGGAGGGGGGTGGGTGTTTGTTTTTAATGTGAAGAGCTAGCTTTTGTTTTACTTTGTTTTTAAACTAGGCCTTCAATTTTGTATTCAGCTGAAGTCAGAGGTAAATTCATGGTGGTTCCATTATTCTTACCTTGAAGCATTCTCTTTAACTCATATTTAATGGATTGATCTACCGGAAAGATATATACATGAGAAGAACTGCTTTGTACTTTAATGAGAGAAGTCCTGAACCCAGGCAGAACACGTGAAGGAAGTTTGACAAAGTCCACAACATCTGCCTAACTGTAAAAGGGCTTATATATATAAAAAAAACAAAAAAACAAAAAAACAAAAAAAAAAAACACAATCCAAAAACAAGAAAACCCAGACAGATCTTGTGAGTTTCTTGCTTCCTTCCACTCGTATTGGGTATTACATAGAGAAAGCATTATTTGGAACATGCTAAAATATACTGCCAATGGAACAAATGGGGCTGAAAGGTCAGGAGAATCTAATGATTCTAGTCACATCATTAACTGTGTATTAAAATAATTGTTGGCATTTAATTTATTATGCATTTATTATTTTTAAAAGGTTTCTTATTGCCAGAGTGAGTCAGAATACAAAGAGTCTGCAAACAGGACCTAATATAGTTACACCAGAAAAAGATTAAGTAGTTCAGAACCAAAACTGCCCATTTTCTGTGCCCTCTGATCTCAGCAGTTACGGGGTTATTGCAAACCATGATAATGACCATCAAACCTGCTTTTTCACATTGCTTTTGACCAGGTATCAAGGTAGAGCAGCTTTAGAGCAATTGGAAGCCAAATGGCACATTACAAGCTCACGTCAAAACTACCTTAAATCAATGCTTCTGTAAATGGTTACCCAGATGCTCAAGAATCAAAGGTAGCCTGAGCTGATCCTGGCCACTTCATTTGGCTCCTTCGTCTGCTGAAAATCATACAGTTTATCTAGCTGTGGACAGCTTAGACTCAGGTGAACCTGTGATTCGTTTCTCTCAGCCTCTGGTGGTCTTCTAAGAAAATTTTGCCATCTACAAGTAATGGAAATAAGATTCCAGTGTCTGAAGCAGCTCTCTTCTGAGAGCAACAGTTCTTGTGCTAAGACACAGCTGGCCGGCATGTCATTACCTGGGGCAACACAGTACCTTATTTGTGTGGATGTGAAGCGTTTCAGAGTGACAGAAGCATTCCCATTGGCACTCACCTGTAACAACCACCAACTGGTGACTGAAACTACCTTTGAAATATGTTATCTTTTGCCTCATCTCTGGCCTAAGTCATGTTTAACCATCTGTTCTTCTTTGGCATTTAAAAGATGACTTATAGGAAAAAAGACTCCTTTCTCCCTTCTTCTTAATTCAGAGGAAGTCTCGGAGCAAATCACCATTCTGTCAAACAGACACCTTCTCTGAAAAAGGGGGCGATTACCATAATTTCCTGGCCACTCCTCCGCCTTACGTACACAGTGCATTTAAGAGTCATAAAGCCAGAAGTACCGCTAGTTGCGTCCAAGTTTCCACAGCTAACTTTACCCAGACCTCTCACCCTTTCTGGGCACCAATATGAGTCTGGGTCAGCCGAGGGGAATCCTGTGCTGAGAGTCACACGCAGGACTCCCTCCTGGACCAGCGTGTCCTATGCAGGAAGAAAGCGTTCGGTGCTATGCTGCTGCTCCCTGGGTAGAGGACCCTTCTCCAAGGGCCATCCCTCCTGTTTTCTGACCTCACACCAGATGCAACCTAAAGGCAAAGAAAATGCAGGGTGTTGGGCTGTTAATCCGTGCTCTGTGGGTGCTACAGTGGGGCTGCAGGAGGTGGGGACAAACCGGGTGCATGTCATGATTAAGGCTAAGGTTTGGCAGCCCTGTTTACAGGGAGAATGGTGCAAGAAAGTTATAATGGCTTCAGGCTGTGTTATATTAATAACTTTCTGCACTGCAAAATCCTTTTACTGTAAAACAGGGAATGATTTGGGGGCTGCTGTAATCAGAAGCAACAAGGACAGAAACCACTGGGAGGTTATTCTCACTTCACAGCTGGTACGAGAGTACTTTCATATTGTGATGACTGTAAGTTGCATCTACGGTACTGACCACAGACCTCCTCTCATAATAAAGTCATAGCACCCTCCCCTAAGCCTGCTTGGGCTCAAAGCAGAAAGGGAGTTAACTGTGACCGATAAGCCCAGAAGTCAGAAGACATTAGTCTAAGTGGTTGCGCCTTCTCACCTTCGTTTCTATATCCTCTTCCTGGTTCTTCAGCAAAAGTGTTTCATTGGGAGAGTTAGTTTCTGTATCCAAATTCATAACATCTACTTATATGTAAAGAGATCTTACTGTACTTACAGAGCCTGACTCACCCATCTCTTAAAAATACACTCATAATTTTCCTTAATGTTTATTTGAGGACCATAAACCTCATCGCGTGAGCTGTCATCATTATTTAGCTAACAAAATAACTACAAGATTTAAAATTATCAGTGTGACAAAGTCTAAAAATGACAGACACCGACAGATAGGATTATTCCTTGACCCAGCCATGTTATCAGAACTTTCTTTAATTTAATGGTGATCCCTTTCAGTGCAGTCATGTAACAGGTGACTCCTACAGATGCAGGGTGATACGCTACTCCCCGTTTGAATTCTTTTTGCTCATAAGGCAAGGTAAGGTTTAAGCTCAGTGATGCAGTTCACTTGTCAGTACTTCTCCCCAGGTAGCCGGGCATGCTATAAGGCAGCCCCTCGCCCCTTCCTGCTAAACACCCACACATTCTTAGACAACTTGTCATCCTGAAAAGCAGCTGAAACAAATAAACAGTCTGACCGAGAAGCAGAAAACAGTAACCTGACTATGGGTCAAGTAGCAATAGATGTTTCCAGCTCCCTGCATACTGAAAGTTGTGGAACTCCCTGCTTACTTGGGTTTTGCCACCTGCTCTGGAGGAACAACTGAGCTCTGTCCTTCATGTTTTGTGCTCTCATGTTAGCCATTTCAGTTCTACATGCCTATGTTGCCACACCTGTAAGATGCAGTGGAAAATCCTTAACCATTTTTCCTCATGGATTGTTAATGCATGTAACAGTGACCTATTACCAGAAACTAATCAGCCTCCACTTACCTGTCCCAGGGAAAGCTTTAGCACAAACAGGTTTCTCCATGATAAACTAGAAAGAGGACCTAAGGCTCCCTCAAGGACTTCTCTATGTGATGCAGCAAGAACTCTTCATAATGTGGAACCGGATCAGGCCCTGCACCATACTTTCACATCCGCTCAATTCCTTGTGGAAAGTCTTCCCCAGTCTATCCACATCACCCCCTCACATGCTGAGGGCTCACATGAAAAGGTATGAAATACCACCCTCACTGGTATTCAACTCAAGGCATGGGCAATGGAAGAGTACACCTTCTTTCTGAATAATCTTTCCATATTCGTCTTACGTTGGTAGAATATATACCCGTGTAGCTCTTAGGGGTCTGGTAGCTGTTTCCCACACACAGACCAAGGCCAAAGTTTCTTATTCAGCCCGAGTACATTGATGGTTTATTAGCACCTATGAATTACAGGCCAAGTCTTCAGCAGAATATTTTGGAGGGCTGCACCAACTCAGCAAGTTTGTCTCATCTCACCTCATATTAAGCTTATTTAACTCTTTCAGTTAGTGCCCATGTCCTACAATCATTGCTTTTACTTTCAGTTTTCCAAAACATCTCAAAGTCACATTCTGCCTCTTCTGTAAGTGTTCATCACATGATGGTGCTTCCAGGTTGCAGGACCAACCTGCTACATTAGGTATATTTTTTTCCTCACATGGTTCACCCCTCCAGGGAACACCGGCCTCTTTCCCTCATCTGCTCGAGCAGCTACATGGCCCCTGCAAGCCTTGCTGAATCAACTTGCCTTAGAGAGAATCACTTTTGTTGCACAGAGCATATATTTGGGAGGAGAAGGGGGATAACAGCTAAGAATTAAATTACCCACATCCGCTACTATTCCTCTAATTTTTTTCCTCCATGATACTTAGGAGCTGGGAAGAAGTCAATGATTTCCTCAGTGCACTGACAGACAGCTCTGCAAAAACATGTAATGTTACTTTATGTGCTTCCTTGGTCAGGTGTGTTTGGATTAGCAGTACACGGATGGAAGAAAAGCTGTATGACATTCAGCTGCTCTCTTCTATCTGATAGCACAGGATATCAGAGTGCTTCATCTCATAGCCAGTGGCAGTTATTTGTGAAAGAACATAAGAACAAGGCAAACATACAGCAACATCTACCCTACCTGTTATCCTTCTTAATTTTGGAAATCTGCAGTTTAGAAACTTTGCAAACCCAGGGGCTGCACATAGGTTTTTTTTGGTTAAGTAGTCCCTGACTTCTTCCTCATGATCTCAGATATCTCAGTCTTTTTAAACTGAATGACAGAAATACATAAGAACTAAAATGCTGCCAAAATAAATATACCCTCTTCACACTATCATGGCTTTGGTATAATCGCTGTTTGCTGCAGAAGATAGTGTGAAATAATGCCTATCTGCTCTATGTCTTAATTAAGATGAAAGCAGAGCGGTGTGAAGAAGAGGAAGGGATGAGTGATGTCTCTGCACATGAGTAAATCCAAGGTAAGCCAAGCATCTTCACTCTTCCATGGTCAAGAAATACAAAACAGGTAAACAAAGTAAAATCTTTCCAAATTACACTGAAGTTCATAAGCGAAACTAACTAAACATCAGACTTAAGTCAGCAGTTCAGAAAAGTGGTACGTTTTACACTGTTTCTGGTTTTAGTTTTCTAAGGCTAAATCCTCATTTCTGAGCTCTTGCAAAAAGCAAACCAGTGCCAGCACTGCTCCATGTGTCCAATTTTCTTTTCTGACAGCCTTATTCCTTTTATTCAGATCCCCATGCTGAAACTCTTGTGCTTCACAGTCTGATCATGGCCACAGCACACCTCATTTTGTTTTGCCTACACCCCTACAGCCTACCAAGCCAAACCTTCATCACCTGAGGTTTTGGTTAGTACTGCATCTTTTGTGTGACCTAGCCTCCCTTTGCTCTTATCTCGGTCTGTGCTCCACAGAGATCAAACCAGCTGCCTAGGACGCCTCCCCAGCTCTGCCCTTGCCATTCCTCTGCTCACCCAGCACTCTCCATCTGTCACACACAACTTTCTTGCCCTGACTCCTAACTTGAAGAGTCCCCGACAAATGAACTTTTATGCTGTCTGCTCTGTGAAAACCTTTTCGTATGCTTCTGATCAGGATTATTCTCCTGCCACCCTCTTGTCACTTTCTTCAAAGTATTGATATGCACGATGGCTCTGTGCAACTCATTCTAGAAAATCCCTAAATTTACTGTTTTCTCTTCCTTCAGAGCTTACTCCATGACAAATGGGTAGGGCAAATGGTAAGCTAGGGTCTCAGCTAATAACCTGCTGTCATTTTTGTAAGTCTCTGCACGTACACGATGTTCACATCACTAGTTCAGGAGAATATATTCTCATGTCACCATTAATGGATTAATTCCAAACACATCAAAGACCTTTATCAGAACAACAACAACTGAGCTGCTCTGGGACAACCAGGAACAAAAAGCCAAGCATAAACTATGCAAGAGCTGTATACAAATTCTCTTGAGAGGAATGTGAGAGAGAGGGACAGTCTTCTAGAGATGATTAGACAGTTCTTGAGCCTAATAGTTTTTAGAGGTCCCCATAAAGCCACTCTTTTGAGAGACCTGGTTCATCTGACAGTTCCCTTTTTGTTCAGAACAGCTTAGGGCTAACAAGAATGCTTAAACTATCTCAAACAGAGCTTAATGCAGACTATGACACTGATACCAGTCTTACATAGGGCACACTGACGTGCAGTCTCCATGATCAATAGAATAAAAACTGAAGAAAATCAGTAATACCTATCAGTAGCACCCTACTCTCTTTTGCATCCCAATTATTTTCGCTTCTTCATGTCAACCACCTATTACCTCCTGTGACATGCTACATTCAAGACTTTGCAAAGAGAGGGTATGAATTTAACTTTACAAAGTTTTAATTTTACTGTCTCTCCCAGAACGGCTCAAAAAGCAAAACTTTCACACTGCTGCAGGATCAAAGCAGAAGGCCACAAGTAATACAGAAATCATCGAGTTTTATCCTACAGAGTTTTGGGGCTAAGGTTGTTCGGCTGCTATAAATGCTCCTCTAAATAAATAAATAGCAAAGACAAGAATTTTCACAGCAAAAAACCACAATGCTCTGTGTAATTTGTAGGTTAACCCATGCAAAGTTTCCCTAAGTTCTGTGTAATGAGGAATTCCTAATAAACGCTTTTCAAGAAAGACACCATTTTAGAGAATCTCAGATCTAAACATCCTCCAGGGCTTTGAAGCAAATCCAAGTACGTATGACGCAGAAATGAATGAGATCACTGGAAGCCATCACTTTATTACCTTTAAAGTGGCTTAAAAAAGAACAAACATTCTGATAGATAAATGTGACAATAGGTTCATGTAGGAGAAGAAATACGAGACTGCCCTGGAAGAGGGGACAAAGTTTGCACTGACATTACCTTCCAATCATACTCCTTGGCCTATATACAATAAAACTGGTGCAGGGAGGAAGACGTATCAGGACAGGAGCTAGGCACAGGGATCTAAGAGTAGCTGAAGGTGGAAATAAGTCTTGATGTAGAGTTTGGTATTTCTGATTTTGTCAACAAAAATCCTGCCTCGCGCATCAGGCAAGTTTGATCTTGCTAGGTGCCTGGGCAACATCTTCGCGCCCATAAAAAAGGTCACCCACACACAGCTGAGATGGGCTTGTTTGTCAAACACAAAAATTGCCCACATCTTCACATGTAATTTCACCTGAATTACTTTAGTAGCAAAGCAGCAGACTTATATCACTGTAAATACTTGCCTCCTGCTTTTGCACAGGATGAAATGCAAAGGAGCTAAAAATAAATAACTAACTAAATAAAGCTGTCCTCATCTCCCACCTCCCACCCATTCCTGAGGTATGACTGGCTGTTTCATAATCAGGAAATGTGTGAATACTTGGGGGGGAACAAACAAGATCTCATGAGATTGCAAGCTTTTTCCAAAGGCTTAAATACACTTCAGATAAGAATCTAAAGAGACAGGAGAGCTCCAGACATCTTGAGCTTTACCCTTCACTAGTTTCTGACTCAACTGGTTTAGGTATTCTCTTCAAAAAGAGGAAGAGAATGCACCCATGTGGACAACTCAATTCCATTACGTGCCATGTTTCAGCTTGAAAAAGCTGCCTTCCCCCCACCCCCCTACTGCAGAACATCTCAGTTGGCATTTCCCTTCTTCAGGACTCTAATTAAAACAACCCTATAGCAAGCTACATCTAAGCCAACTCAACTACATGGATTTAGGGGGTTTTTCAAGTATTATTATTTTTCCTCTGAACAGACATTTACTTCTTTCATTATTCCATATTCACAAAATCTTCTTCTGTCTCTTTTTAATGACTTAGACCCTTCTGCACTTACTCTGGCAAAACTTTCCTTCCATTCCACAGAGCCCTGGGAGAACATTGCTAAAACTTTTTCAGGCGCCATTCATTTATATCTCTATTCAAACCAGCTTGAACTACACTTTTTTTGCTCACACCCCTTGAGTGCTTGTGTGCCTGAGAGTTATTAGCACAATCCCCACGCTGAAGGTACTAACATGTGTGAATGCTCAGTTCTCCCATTTGCCTCCCACCTTGCAATCCAAGTAACTCAATAATTAGCATTCTGCTTGCAGGATCAGGGAGCAGAAATACTTATGGGCTGTAACAGCGGAGCAAAACAGAGCAGATGCAAAGACACAGAGCGAGAGAGATTTTCCACAAGAGACCTTGCCCGGTAACAAATCAGCTTGAAAGGGAGCAAACCATTTGGAGGCCACGTGAGTTGCATTATCCACCCTTTCTGCCTCACATTTCATGCTTGTACCGCCTGAGTAAGATGCTCATTAATCCCAGGATCCCGAGTTTGGCAATTTTAGCTGATGGGTGAATTGTCATAAAGTCTCCTGTCAGCTGCTATTTGTAGTGATTGCGCTATGAGCTTGACATGCGTTGCATTGTTCAGGCTGGTTTTGTTCTTTTATTTTGCTTGGGCTGGCTGCCTCCTGGAACCTCTACTCTGCCTACTTCCTGAGGATTAAAGCATGTCTTCTGGGCAAGGAGAAGCAGGGACCACCTGCAGATTCTGTTTATACATCCAGCCTTGTAGCCTGATTGATCTCACAATAGGACTGCATAATGTAAACACTTCATTATTCCACTAAAGGATATGTGCTGTACCACCTAAGGTCCCCCCAACCAAGAGTCAGTTTTAGATGGTTAAAATCTGCTAAGCCACACCAGAAGAAGCTAAACAAAGGAAAATCCATCCTACCGACATTTTAAATTCTCTAAGTTAAACTAATTAAATGCTATTAAGTTGGAAACTTCACCCTACCCCTTTATTCCAGGGTTTTGCCATCAAGCCTCAGCAGTGCTCAGGCCAGTTGCTTCTGATGCACCACTTCAGTGTGCCTATTAACAACCAAAACCCAGATTACCAATGGGATTTAGTCCCACTCCAGGACTAAAACACCACAAATTCAGCCTTGGGGACTTCTTTATCAATGGGGGGGGACCAGCAGGAGACAGAGGCCCAGTTTCGGCTCTGCCCAGGATCCACCTGGAGAGAAATAGGAGCCGGAGGAGACACCTCTCCTTGGCTGTTTTCAACATGGCACCTATTAACTGCACTGCCTCCCAACCTGGCACAGCAGAGGGGCAAAGGGAGAAGGTGGGGTGGACCTTTCTGTTCCTCCCAAACCGCAGAAACGAAGAGCATCAATACTTCTAAATATTTCCTACAGGAGTTTGTATCAACAATTCCTTTTGCCAGACGAGACACTGAGGAAAAGAGGCCAATGCCCACCCCAAGATTTTGGGCAGGCAGTCATGGTCTGTACCTGAACCAGCACCAAGCAGCTCGTGCTGCTTTCAGCACCCAGCCTTGTATCACCTTTCCCCCTCCGCGTGGGAACAAACACCTCCTCTTAGAGCAAAAGGACAAGTCAAGGGCAGAATCGTGGCCGTAACATTGCATCTCCAGGGACTCGAGGTTTAGCTCTTATGAGTATTTCAACATCGTTCTTGTGGTTTATTTCCCTTCGGGATTTGTTTGTTGGTTGTTTTGTTTATTTAACAGCGTTAATTAAAAACTAAAGGCACACCCAGCTAAAGCGAGGAGCGGTAATCTGAGGAACGGCCCAGGTTCCTCAAGAGGGAGGAGAAGTTTGCCCTGAATGTATCTAGGTAGCTATACATAATAAGAGAACAGAAAAATATGGAGTATGTCAGCGTCTGTAATGCACTCTGCACACATCTCAGACTGCTTCTGAAAACATAAACCAAAACGATAGAATTTAATTCAGCTTTAAACAAAACAGCCCATTTTGATTAGTAAACAAGGCATGAACATGCACAGATTGTCATTGTATCTGTTGAATTGGGCATTCACAGCTTCAGTACAAAAAGCAACCATAAGGTCTTGATTGAATAATAGACATAAGCAAGGCATGTAAACACTTACTAAGGTCAATGACACTTAAAACACATACATACTTGTACGTTTTACAGAATCAGAACTTAATTGTTCAGCAAATTGCAATAGTTTGGTGTTTACACCAAGCAGATTATCAACTGAAATACCTTTAAAAAAAAAAAAAAACCAACAACAAAGTTTCCTGTTTTGCATCACACTAAAGGCCTTCAATAAGTTTATCCATGAAGCTTTAGAGCAGTTGAAAAATGTCAGAAAAATGGATGTCATTACACTGCTGGCTAGTGCTGACCCTCACTTTTTATGATGGGCACCCAATTTAATTCCCTAAATTTACATATACATGAGTAAGTAGGAATAGTTTGAACTCCGAGAATTCTCTGTATCTGAAATTGTACTAAAATCATTCCAGTCCTAAAAGTAGGTTCTGGTCTGTCCAATCTAGACTCCCAAGAAGAAAAATAAAGAGACACTTTGAAATTGGAGGGTGGAGGGGGAACCCAAACTCAGAATCTCTATAGAAGAACCTATATATTAGAAGAAAAAAAAAATTATTTACATTTGACAGAGGACAGATACAGCCAAGACTTTAAACATGGCAACACCATTGGTCCAGGAAGGATTTCTGCCTACAGGCTTTGATAGATAAAGCAGCTTTTAAAAAAATGCTCTGGGCTAGAACTTTCTCTTAATTTCTCTTAGCAAACCTCATTCTTGGAGGCTTCCTTTATATACAAAACTATGTAGTTTATCCTGTCTAAGGAGCAACAGCTTCTTACTGTGTGAATTGTTCCATGATTTTATTTGAAAGTCCGTACTACAGGAAAGGAAACTGAAGCTGACTCTAAATTCCTGTATGCATTGTGCTGCCTCTCTCTCCCTTAAATCAATGGAAGTTAAAAACTATCTAAAGCAACAGTAGGATCAATCCCCTATTTTTAACAAAACTCACCAAAATGTGAAATCCCAACTTTTTCACAGCTGAATTCCTCACTAGGTCAGGCCTGCTCCTGTCATTACATGCAACTGTTAACGCACCCAATTGTTACTTACCTGTGCTGCTGCAGGAGCAAGGCGTTTTCTCCTGACCCTTGCTCAAACCCTGTTCAAACACAGGACCAAGGCAGCGACTCTCCTTGAGAACTTTGCTAGCACCATCCTTGCCTAAGAGAGCACACTTTTTATTTTAAAAGGCACACTCGTTGCCTGCAAAGGAAAGCACTGCTGTGCAGAGACACAAGAGCGGTCTGTAGGAGAAGGAGCCTCTTCCTCCTGCACCTGCGCCAGCAGATGAACCTCATCAAGTCATTTGAGCTCCCCAGACCCTGGCTTCTTCCTCTGTGAGCTGATAGGTAAATACCATAGAGGACTCTGACAAGACTTTCCTTTATAGTATTTCTAACACAACCTGAAATCTCCTGCACAATAGAAATTCCTCTTAGGGAACAGGGATGTAAAGCTTAATAGAGATTTATTTATTTTTAAGAGTTGCATAGCTATAATTCAATTCATTCTGACTCATGTGTCCAGACTTGTTCTTCATGGTCTTTTCTTACATCCAATAGCTTTGCTTTTAACCTGCTTTCCCTTTAAAAACTTCCCCATCGTTTTAGGGCCTGTCTTGCAATCTCAAAGCAGACAAATTTTGATTTATGCTCTCTCCCAAGTTTGCAGCAGCAGAGACGAAAAAAAGATACTTTCTCTATTGGGCAAAGAACTGCTCACATATTGCTTTCCCCTCTTTCTCCCGAGACGGGAGTGCTGGCGGAGCCAGTCAGCAGAGCTGCTGTTCCCATCCCCCATGTGACACAGGGCAGAAGGAGCAGCGGTGCCAGGTTGGCAGCCTCCGCTGGAACAGCATCCCTCTTACAACACCCATCTGGAGGAACGACTGGAAATCCAAACCTGTGGAACATCAGCGTTATTAGAGATGAAGCTGAGCTACAGGTCTGGAATCCAAATCTGAATTTATTTCCAAATTGAAGAACCGGGGACTTGTTTCAACGCTTTATAGAAACAAAGAGCCATGAGGTTTTGATCTGAATCAGAAAACTCAGGCGTGTTCAGAGCCTGGCTCTTGGTTTGGGCCGTGTGTTATAAAGTGATGACTCAGCACTGCTTGTCCAGTTCATTCATCTTGCAGCCGCTGTACTACTTCTGGGCTGTTATGTATACTTGGCATCCTTTACCTGTTTATGTCCTCGACCAGGCAAATCTAAATGTATTTTTGCTTTGACACAAAGGAGCTAAAATGTTGGATGGAAGGTTGGGGGGGATCACCTCAAACATTTCAGTTTCTCGTTTCTGACATCCACAGAAAGCCACAAAATGTAGGTGTTTTGCGCAAAAGCAGAATTCCGAAGTTACTTGAAGTGAGCTGCTACTGGTATGTACCATGCAGAGTTTTTCTTTGTTGGTGCTACCGCTTTATAGTGTTCAAAAATAACCCAAACAGGTTAGGTAGTAACCAAGATATTATCTGAGTAAATTTTACCTCAGGGGATTCCTTCAGAGTCAAAAATGTTTTAGTCTGTCTGCACGAATGTGGCCCCAAGGAAGATTTTACAAGCAAACAAGTTGAACGGCACAAAAAAGCAGGCAAACGTAGAAAGGAGGGAAAAAGGAACAGAAAAAATTGGGACATATTTTAGCAGCTATGTTTTTTAATACCTTAGTACTCATATTTGTCTGTCTTTGCAAAAACTAAAAATACATCTGGGCTTTTGTAAAAATGACAGCTTGCTTGTTTTGGTTTTGTAAGACGCACAGGCAGGTCCAAACAAAAATCCCAGATCCAAACACCATTTGCGGTAGGAAGAATCAAACTCCCAGAATACAAGCACTCCTTTAATTCGAGTACTTTATAATCCAAATCCTCTCGTGTCTCTGGATTACACTGCTGGGCATTGTCTGACCATAAAGCCAATTTAATTTTCCAGGGCACAGATGATCTTTCAGTGCTTTTGAGTTGATGTAGAGAATTTTACACCGCTTACTTCTTCCATTGCCAGTTTAATAAAGAAAATAACTTAAGCCAGAGGTGGTTATGTCCCTTGGTAACCTTGATCTGCATATATAGCCTCTTGTGTTCACAGCAGCCTGATTTAAGTTAGAAAAGAGACAGCTAGCTCACTGTCTTCCTGGCTTCTGACCCACACCCTTTTCATATCTGCAGATCCCACCTTCTCCCCCCTAATAAGCAAAACCGAAACTTCAGGACACTCACACATACACAAAGTCTGTGAGCAGTCATATACTTTGGTATTCGAAATCCAGATTGGAATTATGCTGGATTACCCAGCCACATCTCTTTAGAGAGGTAGCATTGAGCAAGAAACCTACTCATGAACCCAGATCCAACGTTACACCAGCAGATTTGGATCATATTATATACTGCCTATCTAATATGTGCATTGTAGCTACTATTTTCCCAACAGCACAAAACAAAAAATAACAAATATGGAACACATTTTGGTCTGACTCCCTTCATATCTTCTCTTCATGTGCATGCTGGTATTAATAAGTATTTTTTTTTTCACCTGTATATTTGCATAGATGCTCATATACAGGCAAGTAGGCAAATACGTGTGTGTGTGTCTTTGTGTTTGTTTACAATTTAAAAATACTATGTTATATTGCCTATATATTTTAAATACCTTCAATATGTACTACTTATATGTAACATCTTTATATGTTTGCCCACGAAAGAGTATCTGTTGTACTATGTTTAAAAATGTCGACATATGTCACACTAAAAATATTTTGCCTACTGTCCTACTGTGTCTTATAGGTTTCAGAATGTAATAAATCAAAGGGGGAAACAAGAGAAAAATAATTTTTCAGCGTAAATCCTCCCACCCTTTACTAGCCAGCCAAGGAAGATGAACAAAGCCATGGGATTTAGATGACCAGCTATACAGCGCTGGCTGCGCTAATTTCACTGCAAGCTGATGTTAGGCACGCTATTGCAATTACTTGTGGCCAGCCATTCACAGATAAAAAATGCTGAAAAATATTTGTTCCTGATAAGTGTTGACCAACATGATAAGCAAACCAGTTAAAAATCTTGTTCTTTACTGCATTTCTCCAAATCCCTGACTTCAGCAGGGCTGCTCCAAAGCTGAACTGTATTAACATACTTGCGAATCAAGCCCAAGATGAGTTCAGAGAGAGAGAGAGATAAGCAGAGGCAATGAAGTTAAGACTCCAGCAAGGGGCTCGTCCCCGAGGGTCCTAGCTGGGTGGTGTGAGCCCAAATGAAGCCTGGGATGGGCTGAAGAGGGGAGCAGCGCGGGTGATCAGCAGCCCAGAGCTCCCTCCCTGACCCTGTTTTGGTTAACAGCAGTCACAGCCTGTGAGCAGGACTCTAACCCCTGCACAACTGGGATATTTGCACTATTCTAGGACATTAGTCCAAGCTGTCTGGGGAAGTGCTGTAAATATCCCCATTGTATAGATGAGGAAATAAAGTATGCGAGGACAAAATGCTTTACCATGAGGCCAGGAGATTTAAAGATTGAAAGAAAAAAGGTCACGTCACTACTTAGACTGAGGTTTTTCAGTACTAAAAAGATCAGTGGAGTACTCTGCTATGAGTTAGAGAGGAACAGACCTGCAGCGGACCCCCCAGGAATCATATGGGCCATTACAGTACCCCAATGTAGGGTCATTTCCTGGATGTATTTGTCTAAGTCTATTCCTAAAGGCCTCCAAACATCCCCCATAGCCAATCCTGTTCCACTGCATCAGTACAGTTTACTATTTATGGCAGGTACATTTGCAAACTTTGCACTCACTTCATTATCTAGCTTTCTTTTGAAAGATACTTCTGATCACAGGGGCCAGTTTTGTATCCCTTCCAAAGATGACAAATAATAAATTGATGAGCAGAAGTGAGCAGAACCAAAAAGAGCAAAACAACCCAGCTCTCTGTGAACAACATGAATGAATGAATTTCTTCATTGTCTAAAAATATTCTTGCCCTTTTACTCTTAAACTTCACCCATCAGTCATTCTTGTCCCTGAGGAATAATTAGTCTGAGAATTTCTGTATATCAAGGAGAGCATGTTTTCGTTATTTTTAAGTTTCCATGGCACCTAAAGGGATGGTGAATTCCTGGTTGATTATCTGGGTTTCATAATGGTAAGGTCAGAGCAATGGGTGCAGGGAGCAATGAGTATGGGCTACTGTCTGTGCGTTCATTACCCTGTCCTTTTAGTACAAGCATATTTTCCAGAGGAACAGATCCTGAGACAAATCCGTTACCTGGATATGAGATGTAGACTGATTCCCCAGCAGCGTTGAAGCTACTTTAGATTTTCATCCAGGGAAACAACATAAACAGGGCTCTAATTTTGAGCTGGCGTCTACCCGTACCTGTAATGCTAACTGCAAGAGAATCGGCGCTAAATAAAATACAGCAATGCTTCCCGGTGCGTAGGGAGTTCCTTGGTGTGAATTACAGCTATGCACTCATCAGAGAAGCAGCCTCACTTGAAGATTAAGAGCAATGCATTGAAAATTGCTGCAAAGCAAAATACCATTGCTCCTTCAGAGTGGGAAACTACAATAGCAGCTCTAGCCTATTAAGAGAGAAAATTTACAGACATTGGCACCATGATGGGACTTCTCCTTAGAGCTGAAGGGCCCAGAAAGGGCATCTTCCTCCCTACTTTGTTCCTCTGTACTTCTTCTGTAATGATGAAGCAATACTAAACCTGGAAAGCCTTTGGGTCCCCCAAGCAGGCCTTGGAAGACCCTCAAACAGAGTTAGAATGGGGGCGGCTCCTTTCTTCTCACATAGACTATCTGCCTGGCAAAACCTCTTGCTTCTGCCTCTTGATCCAATTATGGCTCCCAGGGACATTGATGAGAGGAGGTCCAGAGGCAGAGGTCCCTCCAGCTCATAACCTGCACTGTCTCCAGTCAATAGGGTGCGGAGGCAGCAATGCTCTGAAAGGCTCACAGCTGAGGCTCAACAACCACCTCCGTGGAGGCAAAGGTTCCTGAACCGCTTCAAAAAAGCATTGGGTTGTTGTCAAGGGCAGCTGTCAGGCAGCAGAGGCAAATAAGACCTTTTGTATTTGCAAAGCCTCATGTGTGAGCTGTTTCATTCATCTGGGATAAAGTTAAATAGGTGCTGGCTTACGTTTGAAATATGTCCAAGGTGGTTTACCTGAATGGTATTCATGTCAACAGAATTTTATCACCTTTAAATTGTTTTTGTTTTATTTGCCTACTCATAAACCATTCCAGGGAGTGTTTATGGTTTATTTAAAGCCTGGTGGTATTGGGACAAGTTGTATACCGTTGCTATTTTTTTGTGTTTCCTTGATCAGCTTCACCTACTGCACAGAATCAGGAAAGTCTGCCTGGCTTTGATGAATAGTAACAGAAAAGCCTTTTCTCCAGCCTCTGACTGGGACAGCTACAAGGCCAGTAAATGCCTAATCATGCGGTTATTTGAAAGTACTTCTAGGCTACTTTTGCAAAAGACACAGCATGACACAGCTAACACAAATAATTTTACTAGCTCCGTCTATAGATCTGATATATTTTTGAGACAAAAATATTTATTGTAAATAGCATTATGTAGAGAGAAATTTTGCTCTGTTACCACTGAGCTTACGCGGTGTGTTCA
This sequence comes from Vanellus vanellus, assembly GCF_965231255.1. Taxonomy (NCBI): domain Eukaryota; kingdom Metazoa; phylum Chordata; class Aves; order Charadriiformes; family Charadriidae; genus Vanellus; species Vanellus vanellus. Next base: position 77,789,621 of record NC_138906.1, read on the forward strand.
ACTTCAGAACACCTCTGGGAAGACAGCTGGTCTCATGGTCTTAATTTGGCCATCTCTGGAGACAAAGAGTTCAGTACAGTCTTGAAAATGTTTGGTCATCAGATGACCTCAACCACAGCGGAATATAAAAAAATCTATCCCAGGTATTTCTCACTTCCCCATCCTAACAGGTCTTTTCTTGGTCTTCTCTGCCCCTGGCCTGTTTTTCAACTTTCTTTTGGATTGTTGAGTTGTAGAAGACAACATCACATTCCACGTGGTCTTCAGCAGTAAAGCACTCTCCACCCAGTAAAAATAAGCCTTTGGCTCCTGTTTACTGCTTCTGCCTCTTTTTTACATTCAAAGGCTCGCTTAATCCTTTTGGCCACAATACCAGCCTGGGAAGGCCTCTGAAACTACTTAGTCCCTAATCTGAAACCCTTTGCATCCAGGAGGATATCCCCTGTCCGTGCACAATCCACTGTCATCCAGGACATGTGTCACCCTTTCTCGCACCAGAAGACCCCTTTTGTAGGCATGGCCCAGTGCTTTTTGTTCCCAGGTGCACCCATTCGCATTTGCTTGCATTCAAGCGCATGCTATTTGAAAGGCTGTTTTCCAAGGGATCTTGATTGTTCTACGCACCTTGTCCTCCTTAAAACAAAGACACAGCTTCCTGTGTTATGCTGCACGCTCACAGACTGCACAACGGTCTCATCTTTTTGGAAATGATTGGTTTATTTCGCATTTAGGCTAAATGCCTAAGCCAGCGTAGGCCTCCATTGCACTGGAGCAACAGCTCTGATGTCCCTAAGAAATCAAGCTATAGCCTACTATCGTCCTGAGTCAGTGAGCAGTAAACATCGGAGCTAATGCTTGTGTGCAGGGGAATGTGTTTGCTAGAAACAGAGCCTCTTCCATACGTCATGCATATTTTACTAACACATCACCGGGGAACTCAATAATCTCAACGCAGTCATTCCCAACCAACATCACTCTTCTCTCATTGGCCTATTTGCGTGACCGTCTTTTGGGTTTCAAAGTCACATGAGAAACAGAGTTGGAAGTTTTGAAACACTTCACGTCACTATGAATGTCTGCGCTGAGTAGCAGCTACTCAATGATTTCAAAATGGAAAAGCTGACGGCTGCTGACCGCTGGACGGCCAGCCCCAGTGTGACGGTGAGGCTGCGGCTGCTCTCTCACCTGCTGCTCCTGCGCTCTGCTGCCAGGTCCTGGTATATCACAGGTGGGTGTGTTCATGGAAACAGGACAGCAAAGAAAATTCAAAATTAAGTTACCCAATCCTGAACCAAAATTCTGAAATTTTCCAGAATAGTTTAAATAAAGCACCCTTTCATTTTGATTAATTATTTTCCCCTCTTGGAAAACCCCTTGACAGTTATCCCATTTTGCAGTTACCAGAAGGAATCAATTTCCGTGATTTTTCTAGTATCCTCTCTCACTAAAGTAGAGGCCAGACACACTTCAGTTACAGTTAGTGCTTCTCTGTGCCAATTGCTCTACAAAACAGATCTCAGGCAATCCCTTCTGTCCTTACGAAGCATCTACTCACATCCCTGGACACACAAAAAAAACCCAAAAACAAATTAAAAGGGATTAGAAAATGGCTACATGAAGACAATTTTTCAGGATCTCACAAGATTTCTTCTGAATAATGGTCTAACTCCATTAAGAAAAAAAAAATCCAATTACAAGTGGTTTTGTCAATGGTGGGAGTTAGCAGGGAAGACAAGGAGCTCCGCTTTAGCCAGGTTAAACAATAACTTGCTACTATTTGTGGCTGGCTCCCAGAGGGCCAAAGAAATTAACTCGTGGTTAGTTAAATAACGGTTTTATTAAAACAATGATCAGATCAAATAACTGGCATGTATATGCAGGAAGTCTTTCAAAATACTCAGGTCCTGCAAAAAAAGTTAGATCAAGAAAATGTCTTTTAAATGCCTGATCCCTGAAGTAACTGAAACCCATAGAAACTGGATGCCTCAAAAAGAAAATGATTTTTTTAAACCTTAATCCCAACATTCTCTCCTAAGAATAACACAGTTCTCTACTTTCAGTGTTTTCCCTTCATGCAGATGTTTTTGTTCCCTCGTTACAGTAAAGAAATTATTTTTCTTCTGTGACCACAGCTCTCTTTTAACTTTTTATTTTATCTTTAAAAAGTGAAATAAATGAAAGAGATCTAAAGCTGTGTGGTTTCACATCCCCCAGTTGAGTTGTCCAGTGAAAGGAGCAAGTAACTAGAGAAGAGGAACTCTGACTGAAGGACAACCCTCCAGATACCCCACAAGTTGTGGGCAACCGCAGCTGTAGAAGCGCAGGTGACAGCCACCGTGGGTACAGCTCCCTGAGGGCACCTAGTCCCTTTTTTGTGCCACCATGGGTTCAGAAGCCACCTTTGCACATTCACATATTTGCAGGCAAGAAGAGCAAATTCAGTCCCAAGGTGTTGTACTGCATCTGGACTATGAGACTGGATTGAGAGCATCACAGCTCCCCGGGTCCCCCGCCTGTCACGAGGAGCGTTGCCGTGGTCTCGGTGACTGCGGAGTCAGGTCTACAGTGAAATTGCTCTGAGCAAAGTTACCAGCTTCGGTATGAGAGGATCGCGGCGTAGGGAGCAGACTGCGCCTGTAAAGGGCCAAATTACCTCAGAGGGTTCAACAAGAGTGCACAAAGGCAGGGCGCCTGCAGGCAGTCTTTGGCCCTTATTCTCTGTGCTTCTGATCCATGAGACTAATTGCCCGGTGGATGTTTTGTGACTTTCAGGGTTTGGGAAGGCGGCTGGAGGTACTGAGAGTTGTTTATACAATCCACAGCGCAAATGGATGCTGTCAGCAAAGCAACACGTGTTTAAAGAGAACAGTACATAAAGAGTGTCTGATTTCTTCAAAACGGAGAACGAGTTTTTTTACGTGTAAACACATGCACGCACTTGTGGCAGATAGCCATCTAAAGGTGAATTGCTGCCCCTAACCTGTGCTTGCATCTATCAGTTTGCATTATATTCAGGTAGCGGTGAACACTGCCTTTTGGGTGGGTGTAGAGTACTTGGTGAGCTTTTTGGATGAAGGGCAGGTAAAAACTTGCTACGTCTTGTATCCAAGATTCGAGTATTTACCTGTTGAAGCCCTGCATATTAAGGCCCACGCATTTACCCTGCAACACAACATGGAATTTTAATGAATTCACGGGCTCTGAAGGCCCCCACCCACCTCTTCTCAAACAACTGAAATCTTTTGCATTCCTCTGGACTATACCTACCTGCATGCAATGGCAGCAGACCAGACTGGGAACAAACGGGCCTGCTACTAAACATAGAGAAAGTGACAGACATTTCCAGGCGCCATCTCAGCTAAAGCAGAAAATGTCCCTCCTCTCTCAAAGCACAAGAGTATCAAAAATTAACTCCAAGTTCTGCCCTCCCCTGTCAGGCTTATATGGCATGAAGGTATACAGCATCACAAGCCAGGCTCAATCACTTTAATCTTTCTATTGAAGAAACCGCTCTTGCTCAAACATTGAATGTTTGTGGTGGACATAATCAACTGCTTATCTAAAGGAAAAATCAAAACCAGAGGTGAGGTAGACCTTTGCAGAGCTTTGACCAGATTTACCATGCTACACATCATCCCCACCCAAGGAAAAAAAAAGGTGCAAATGGAAGCTAACTCCCAGTACACGGCGGAATCTGTTTTTACAACTGATGTTGCAAACCTCCAGGTGTAAAGCACTGTCTTAGCCCAAGGGGAAGGACTATGCTGCCCACCAGAGAGAGAGATAGAGGCAGAGACAGTTTCTATTCCGGTATCATCTCAAAATGGGATGAAACACTGAAAAAATAGATATCATCAATCTCGCATATTATCTTGACAACTACTGTTGGAAAGGAAAACAAAACATATCCTATGAAGAAGAAGAGAGGAGAGCAGAAAAGAGGAATGGGTAGCTGGGATGGAGACAAAAGATAGAGGACAGAATCTTAAAGCTGGTCAACCCTTATCTGCCTCTAGCTGGAGCCCAAGGGCCTCCTCTCCATAGGCAACAGTGGTACATCTTCTCATGCCAAGACAACCTGTGTGAATTGGTTTGACAAATCCTGTAGCAGGTAAGAGGATTTCAATTAGGATAAGATTTGACATTTCAAAGCAGGCTTCTTAAAAATACAACCTATCAATGACAGTCAAAACCAAATTTTGGATTAAGAAACATTGGACAGCTCTGCACTCTTCTAAATCCCAGGCTCAGCATCAAAGGAGAAGGAACAGGGTGAGTAATGCATGAAAATGGCTGCATTCATATTTGAACACAAATCAGAAATGCCTGTCATTAAAGAAATCCCTCAGTTGGTATCCCACCCTAGGAGTCAGACTGTGTAACTGAGCACAATAGCATTCGTACGTGAGCATACTGAGAATGGCCTGCTTGCTACACTCCGGGACCTGAATGGCTGTTTCACTGACATACATACCACGCTGATGACATTCAGTTACAGCGTATCTATCACATCAGTGTTTTCGTCCTCTTCAGCTACTCCTGACTGGTGAACCCACCACTTCCAACAGAAATTCTTTTAGCGAGAGCTTTGCATTTACTTTTACTATAATTGACCTCCCATCTATTTCTGTCTGTGTGTCTCATTTTATGCTTTGATGTGTTCTCCAGGTATTTAGTCCTTCTGACATTACCTTCCATCTCTCTTGCAGCCAGTGTCACTAGCACACTTCCACTTTCTTGGTGATAGTCTCTAGTAAAACTAGCACATAAGAGCGGTCCCAAGATCAATCATTAAAACCTTTCAATAACAACTTCCCTTCAGTCTGAAAGCTCTTTTTTCACTTAAATCTGCCCTTTAGCTTATCTGTTAGTCACAATTCTTCTGCCATTACCCAGTGTCTCTCAGTTTCACATGCTATACCATTCTAGAAGCTAAGGATTGCATTTCCATGATTAGAAATACCAGTGCTTTTATCAGAGGCAGTGATTAGGTTTACCTAGATCATGCTAGATCTAGCCTTTTGTATTGTCTTTCCTTTTTCCATTACCATATGCCCTGTTCTTTCTTTTAGAACACTAGAGTGGTTGCTACCAATAGCATGCACTCCAACAGGGGTGGACTTGCCCCTTTGTCAAAGACAGACCTACATTCTCCAGTTGAATGGTGTCTTCCTTCCCCTGCTAAGCCCGATCAAAAACATTGTTCTTGAGCCTGCATTTATGTTTATCGATTACTTCCAGATACCAAGATGACAATGATCCAGCCTTCCTATGATACTGAACTCTCTGAGTGTTTTTCTCCCACTTTGGCCAAAACCATTTTGATTTCCGAGTCTTCATTGCCACTAAAAAACTGCTATACCTGCATATTCAGAATCGGCATCCTAACTGAAACAAAAGCAAAGTATCTGATAAATTATTGGGCCATGACCAACTACATTCTTTTTTCCCTTTTAATTATATGGCTGAAGGACCTTTTGCTATTTGTTTTAGTTTCCTTTGCAGAGCCAAACTCAGCTTGACTCCTGCCAGTTCTCATTTTACCCATACATTTCCTGACCTCTCATATGTGGCTTTCTTTGCTGACCTGTTCTTTTTTCTATTCCTTATTCAGTCATATCTGATAACTTTTCTTCCATGTTTCTCACTTTGCAAGATATGCCTGTTCCAGACATTTGACTCAAAGAAAGGCCAGCCTTGCTTTACAATTCAGGCTTCTCGAGCTCTTCAGGCTTTAGCTAGTTCCCTAAATGTCTCAAATGCCATCCATCTGGAACTGAGAAGCTTAGCTACAGATCTGTACTTGCTTATCCTTCATTTTAATTGAAACTGAAATCACTCAAACCAAGGTTATTTTCTACTTCGTTCTACAACTTAACAGTGTCAGATCTAAAAAAGTATTACCTCTCGCTGTTTCAGTGGCTGGTGAGGAACTCTGTCGGTTATTGCACTCAGAAGTGTCTGAATTTAGCTATTTGTTCCCCTGCATAATCCAGGAAGTCAAAGCCTCCCATAATGACAGACCTCTAACAAGCAAGATCTGTATCTACCAAATCCAGCTCTCGAGGTCATTGGCAGATATACCACACCACCTCAGCAATCATACTTCCCCAGAATGTCTTTGGCTCTATTAGGTTGGTTATTTAACTCATATTATCTCTCCTTATTTATGTCATTAAAGGCTTACAGTAACATCACACTGTTTACCTTTACTTCTTTCACAAGTTAGGTATGCTCCAGTACCTGCACTCCTGTTATTCCACCCTCTCCTTCAGTAACTGATTCCAGATCTACAAATACATACGTAGCCCCCTTCCCCATCTCCTTTGACATATTCTTAAATATTCACTTAAACTCCTCCCACTACTTCCAGGTGAAACTGAAGTCCTGTGATTTACTCTTCTGGGATCTCTGTTCAGTAACATGTCATACCTGAATAATTTCTGTGAAGTACCTACTCAGGGATAATGTGCAACCAGCAGCCTTCTTAGTTATTGCCACAATTAGTTTTGCCATCTCTGTTGCACCTCAGTAGTCACTCTCATCCATCATTCCTTGTCAGAGTTTTTAGTTAAAAAAAAAAAAAAGAAAAGAAAAGGAAACATGCTTCTCTCCCGCAAGGTATCCAACCTTTAATTCCATATCTGTAGGATCTACTACCCCTGGCTCTTGGCTATTCAACTCATTTCTTGCCTAGTACAACCTTAGCCCCTCATTTAAGCATGATGTCCACAGATAGATTCCGCAACTGCAAACTGCAATTTATTTTGGTCAGATTTTATTTCTATTTCTTTTTTTATTATTATTATGGCTAATTAACTATTCATATTTTGATCGCCACCTTGTGCTTTATTCTCTTCCTCAGTATTCACAGGTATTAGCAAAATGAAATATAAACTGTTCAGAAAAAGGAGCCTTTTTTGTTATGGCCTGATAGATACAGTCCAGGTTGCTCGGGATATCTTCACAGAGGGATAATATTTCTTACATAATATCCTTAAGCTATAATCTTCCTTATTCCTACCGTAAATCAAACATAAAAGTACTCAAACTCTATCAACTTTCTCCCTTTAACACAAATAAAAATAACTGTGTTTGGCAAACAGGTTGTCTATTCTCATTCTCTCTGCTTGCTGGAATTTCACCTTGCGGGAGCTCATGCAAACCATTTTTTATTGGCTTTGGTTAACATAAGTTCAAATAAACTCAACACTCAAAGCCAAACTTTCAAAAGGTGTCATATATTTTGCCTGCTTTGAACTCAAGGATTTTGCAGGCTTTCCCTGTAGATCTGCCAAGGTTAGCAAAGTTCAGAGAACCTAGCCCAAATTGCAAGGCTGCAATAAAACCTGACATGGACATTCATCTAGTTTGAATGCTTATGACAATTGCTTTACACAGCTACCTGCTCGGGCCTTCTGACACCCCAAAGAAAAGCGACAGGAGCGGATTTTCCAATATCGTCACCTGGAGAAAACTGTCGGGACTTTTAAAGAGCTGTACGTTACACTACTGTTACTCTCATAGCCATCTCCATTTCTGTTTTACAAGGAACCGGTGCTGGTTTGAAATGAGCCACATCTCAGATTCTGAATCCCAGCTCGTTGAATTCCCCATGTGACTTAGTTTCATACTTGCTCCAACAACGTTGTTTCCAACATGGGTCCAACCTCTATTTCCAACGCCATATTAAAATATGATATCTTGCTCATGTGGCTGGCCTCATGGCGTACTGACACCATTCAAGAGATCAGCCACCTCATAAAATCACACATTGATCACATTTTTTTCCCACAACAAGTCTCAATCCATTACACTATTCCTGGACCGCCTGCAGATCGGAGGTCAAGAAGTGATACATACATACACATACAAAGTGGTTCCCTCAAAGGTCTACACTGAAAAGAGGCTGAAAGACAGAGTTCATCTGACTCTTGAAAACAAAGATGATTACAAACCCTAACCAGAAGTATTACTGAGGATGTATACACACTGTAGGCATTTCTTCCTTGTTCTCTCCTTCCTGCATTCTATACTGGCCATCTTTGCCTGAAGCAGACATACAATATTACATAGTGACCTGGTCTATGGGTAAATCTGGACTTGCCATATTATGTACTTCCATTAATAATATATTATAAAAGGGCTGGCTGAAGAATAAAATTAATTTATCAGTTACTAAAAAAATATTACTTCAGGAAATATAAAAAAAATATGTATGTGAGCCACAATATGCAAGTGCCTAGACGCTTTTACAACACATAGGCATTTCAGACATGCTCTGCTACTGGCATTTAGTCAGAATCACACCTTTACCCGGTGTCTGTTTCCACCAAGGACAGACACTACAGGTTCATTCTATAAAGTAACAGCCCAGCCCGTCAACCTGTCCATTGTATCCTCAGTAAAACTGAGGTTAGAGCACCTCAAAAATCCCCATGCTACTGCTGGGATCTCTATTTCCAGGTGGCATCTCTGCCACACAGGAGGCTCACTTTGCCCTCTGCACCATTTAACAAGAAAAAAAGCAATGTAAAGAGGACACGAAACCACCAAGGTACGGGTTAATCAAATCTCAGGCCACTGCCACTGATATATTCGCTAATCTCTTAAAAACCGTGATGGGCGAGGAGCAAAAACAAAACAGGAGTAAGCTCTCCTGTTGGAACATAGTTTCACATCAGAAGCCGCTGGCTGCTATGTGTTTACAGGAGTTGAGGCCCTTAGCTAGGTTCTTAGATATGGACACGTGCGGATCAAGAAAGTACGTACAAATCCTCTGTTAAAGGTTCACTGACTTTGCCAATGCATCGACCTCCAAATCCTTTCCATAAGACATACTTGCTCACTCTCGCTCTCCTCACAGATTAGTTCTGTCTGCTCCCGGGCGCCTACTCTCTCTTTCTCTAATGTGATTAAATAAGCTCCCTGTCTCTCCAGGCTTGTGCAACTGCCTCTCGCTTAGTCACCTAAGCGCTCTACAACACCCCAAAGGAGTGGAGTCAGCTGAAACAGGAGCGTTCCCAGCTCTGACATGTAAAGTACTTGCACTCAGTGCTAAATAAACTTGGAAAAATGTTCACAATGCAGCTGTGTGCACAAGATGCTGCAACCTCAGGGCAAGAATAATTATACACAAACAAGATACTTAGGATTTATGTTCCCCTCAAATAAAAATGTGCGCTGCTCATGCCAATCTCAGCACTTCATGGTATGCCTGCAATCTGAGGCAGAGGAACAAATTCCCTGCTAGGATTAACAGATTAGATACCATCACTGCTCTATCTTCAAATAAACTTTACAGGCGTTCTAAGCATTGTGGGTACACATTGATATGCTTTTCACCACTGGAGGCTGAGGATTCATGGGAGGTCCTTTTAAATGCCCTGTTGTGTTGTTGGTATTCATTTAGGCAATTTTCTATCAGCACATGTTTGGGATACCTATTCAGAAGTTACAGGGTTAAAGCTGAAGCCCGCAGGAATGCCAGACCAAAAGAAAACTGAAAAAGTTTCGGGAAACGGGAACAAGTATACCTAGACAGTTCCAAGCAAAGGTTTATCTAACTTGCTCCTTAAATTGTCTCATGAAGGAGAGTGCCAACAGCCTGCGCAAGTAACTTGTTGCAAAGCTTAAGCATCTCTCAGATGACTATTTCTCCTAACGGCCAATGTCAATTAACTTCATTGCTAACAGAGTCAATCTCTCCTTCTCTCAGTGAACACAGCGAGAGATTGATCGCTGTCCTCTTCATAATGACTTTTTAATCATGGTCATATTTATCTTCTCTTCTTGAGAAAAAGAGTAAAGTCAATTCCCTGATGGTTTGTGTGTTTTCAAAACCTCTCAACATGCTTCTTATGCTTTGGATCTGTAAGCGTTTGAATGTACCGCATCAATGGGCAATGCCCCAAAATCAGAGAAACACGTGGAAAGAAGCCTTGGCTGCAATGGGCGTGAGATTTCTCAGCAGCCATTCTCCTGGACCAGACCCAGCAGTGAACATATGCAGTGGTACTGAATTATACCCCCATGCTCTAACTAATCTCACTCTAAAAGTCAAGGGAGACTCTCAAAGGTGCTTTTATACCTACTTAGCTCTGTGTGGTGGAACTTGAAATGGTATGACTTACCGAGTTGAAAGTAGACTTTATAAGCTATGTTAAACTTTCTGCAAACAAGGAAAACTCAACAAACAACTTTCAGGAGTACTTTAGTAAGCAATTGCTCGCTGGCTGGAATGCAAGTTACACCATGTTAGACCCGCTTCATATTTTGCCCCAAGGAGCCAGCAAGCTGGGTGGGAGACCGACGGGCATTCCCACCGGCCTCTCAGGCTGGACAAGCTGCAAGAACAAGCAGTCAGTGTGATACTTCTGCCTTCCCTTTCTCGACCACAACACCAGGGAGGAAAAAGTTAATTCAGCTTTCAACCTTTGTATTTAGGTCAAGTTCAGTTAAAATTGTACAAAAAAAAGGTTCAAGAGTTCACCATTTTCTTAGCCAAATAACAATGAAAATGGAATTTGCATTCCTCTGCTCAGAGGACTTACACAGAGTGAAGAGCCAGGCTATGCCAGTGATACGTGAGCAGCAGCTGGCTCTTCACAGGAGTCTTCTGGAACCAAATGAGACAGGGATAGGAAACGCCCGCCACACTACCAACTCCAGACAGGAGATAGCTCTCACGATCTTTTTCTTAATGTTCTGTCTGCAGGTGCCCACTATTTCCATGGTCCAGTCTTGCTTGTCGCCATACCCTTTGCTACATGAAAGAAAGAAAAATGTTAACCAGGCATGGGAAAAAGACGTTAGGCCCAAAACCCATGGCATGGAGAAAAATGTTATTTTTCCTGCTGGCAATTTTATTTGGGTTGGCAGAACGTGTCATTTTGACTGTGAAAAGGAGCACGTGTACTGAGCTCTGTGAGCTCATCTGGTATCCCTGCCAGTGCCAACTAGCAGCAATTCAGAGCTCAACTTGTTATTGAAGATGAATCCATTACAGCTGTCAGGTACCTGCCAATTTAAACCTTAGTGAAAACTGGTCAGAAATTGAGCGACTTTAGAAACCAATACATTTTTGCTTGTTTCAGAGGCTCAGACGGGCACGTGCAAAATATACTCTCTTCCAGTAGCCCATTTTGCAATTGATTAGAATTTATATCCTTTGTGCTTGAATCAGGGTGGGGAAAATATTTTGAGACTGCAGTTTGATCTAAATGTTGCTCTTACTTGTGGTTTGGCAAAAGACTCTGAAATGCTGTTAAATCAAAAAGGCAAAGAAAACCTGCAATTGCCGTGTCTCTGCTTATAAAAAAACATTTTAAAATAACCACATGCATCATTCACTACACAGATGCCACATTCTTCCCTACCCTTATTTAATAGCTAGCTGTCAATCTATGTTGAAGAGCAGTTACCTGACATTACCATAATAATGCTTCAAAGCTTCATATTAAAGATGGGTATCTTCCTAGGCGAGCCCGTAGGAAAAAAAAAAAAAAAAGAAAAAAACTTTTCACTCTAGAGTTACAAAAATGCACTGCTCTGAGAGATGATAGAGTGTAACCAGGCAGGAATGATAATCACAGAATCACAGATACCCTTGACTTTACTGTAATTACGCAGAGGGATCAACAAATCTGGGTCTGCATAAGAAAGGTTTCTCATCTCTATCTCTATTAGTTGTGGTAGAAAGGAACCTAAACGTGAACTGAGACCTCTAGCCATTAACATAACATAAACGCTTCTGCCGTCTTCCAGGATAAGCATTACACTTCTCAGGACAGCTCACGTACAACCACTTTGACTTTTAGTCATTCTCGAAACGCACTCCTTTCACATGCTCCTGCTGTGAGCAAACACTGCAATGGAAACTTGCCTGGGCCACAGGTTTAGGAGATGGTGCTATGTATGCAAGCCAAAAAACCTCATCAAAATCTTTCAAGTTGTGTGAATTTGATATTAAGTATGGGGAACTGGAGGTGACATTAAAGCACCATTTTGCAAGCAGGATTAGACGGAGATGGTGGGAGCCAAAGACCTGCTGAAGCACTGGGACATAAAATCACCTTCTCTAAGTGTGAGGAACGGTAAGAAATCAAAACACAGAAATCCTGTGAAAAGGGGACCAAGTGCTTAGGTGCAAGGGTGGTACAACTCAGTGGCAGCTTTCCAATATATAGCACCTTTCATTCCCTCTGCAAGAGAGTAGAGAAGCCCAGAACCAGAGGACAGTTAGAAAACAGAAGGTGACAGGTGCTTCACAGGAGAATGTCCAACACCAAACAACAAGCAAGCACCAAGCATGTCCTCTCTTCTCCTACCATGTACTGCAACCCCATCGGATGAGTCCCAGAGCAGAGACTTTCCGTAGGAGCTACTATCAGGAAAGCTGTTGACACCAGCCTCCATGATCTGCAAATCCCTCGTGCAACCTCCTGTTGACTAAGCCTTCCACATCTCAGCTTTTCACTGACTAGAAACTAAACGTTGCAGGAATGCGGCTGTGCCAGTCTTCAGTGTTAGGAGTCAAGATTACACAGACCTCTGACACATGAGACTACACAAAGGGAAGCCATTAGGAAATGGGACAAAAACTCAAGCGTCTATGAGAGAAAAAGAAAGGGCAAAGCTAAACTTCCTTCCTGAACTCCTTCCCTCCTGAGAGGGAAACCCTGCCACTTGCGCTATTTACCATAAGAAAAATATGTTCCTGGGAACCATCTTCCAGTAGGCCACCGTGGAAGAATTTGTCACCCTGGAGAATGTCCTTCAACTTTTCTTTCTCTGAACGCAGACATAATATCAATCGTGGATGGACAGGAGTGACATCTCTCAGCACCTTCCCCCCCTCCATATTCCACAGCTGATAAAATGACCTACACGAGAGCAATAGCACCTACTGTACTCCAGGACACAGCATTGATTCAAGGCAGGGAACCTCCTTATTGAAGCATAGAACTGTTGTGGGCAAGGCAGAGTATTTATAAATTTGTACGCAATGTTGTTTACTCTGATACAATTGGATTGCTTCATACAAGCGTTTTGACTGAAACGAGATGAGATAATGGGAACCCTGACTGCTGGAGGCCAGCTCGGTTTCAATTTGAATGTATGTATTTATTTAAGCCTTCACAAGCTTTCCCATTGACTCTGCACATAAGAGAAGCTCAGTCAACAATGAAAGAGAGCCTCAAGAGCTCAGACTGCTATTTGTGATCTCGCGCCATGACAAGAGAAAAAGTAAGCACCACAACAGGTTTGCATGTCGTTAGCTTCTTTCATAGCAGTTCACTTTACATCTGTGTTTCCCTCTTAGTATGAAAGAGGGGGTTTCCGATGTAGAAGAATGGGGAAGAGGGGGAAAAACAGTATAAGACTGCAAAGAAAATCTCTTTTACTTCTTCACATTGAGTTTTCTATTACATATAGAAAAGTTTTTACATCAGAAAAATTAGAAAATATAAACAGACTTTGCTGTGAATCGATGTAAGACCCATCATGCACAAGCAATGTGTGTTCACATGCATGCATGAACATGCACACAAACACACATACTCTTTCACGTATGCACACGCCCAGAGGCAGTGACTACCACTCTTTCTAGGGGAGTTTCACCTCTGCTTTTGAGAACGGCACTTTTCAGTAAGAGCATCCACTTTTGAATCAGTTTTCAGGTACTGGATCTAAATTAATAACTGGCCTAAGCAGCAAATCTTAATTCAGGTTCAATCCTCTCTCAAGTTTGACCACAAAAGGTATTGTGTCTGAGCTTTCCATGGAACTGTCAGAGATCAAAACATGTCCATCTTAACTCGTCAAATTTGTGGACCAAACCAGTATTAACACAGCTATGAAGAATTAAGTTCTTCAGTCACAAAAAAATCCACAAAATAAGTTGGTATTCCATGTATTGCAACAGTGCTTTTCATTAAATGTTTGCACAAAGTGTAGCAACCATGACAAAATAATTTGTGGTTTATGCATGTATATAGCTACATTAGACTGTACAGGCCATTTAAATAGTGCATTATGTTAGCAATCATCGTTAGTAACCCTACGTTAAGAAGTGTGGGCAGACACCTCATTAATACATACACAGATTGCCAGGATATTGTGCTGTCTCCTTGCTGCAAAAATATAAAATACAGTAGCAAGATTGAGTGGGATGATGAAGTCATCTGGCAAATCTCCACTGGGTGATGCACCTATGAGCAAATGACATCGCATATTCACACCACCCACTGGATACACCACTGGACTGGAATTCAGGTGCAGACAGACATGTCAGTGATCCCCATTGCCCAAGCACGGACAAGCCACAAATCAAACCTAACGTACTATATCTTTGGAGGAGGGAACCCTATGGCTATTTTTCTTAATCTTAAATTCTAGAAGAGAAAGAGTACTGGTAGAGCTACCAAAAGATAGGGTTGCCCAACATTTCCCGTTTTAAGTACTTCATTTTTGGTTGACTATAAATTGGCTAAACTGCAGCTATCAGGGTGAAATTTCCACGGCAGGATCTGCTTCCGATTGTTATTTTTTTACTTTTGAAATCAAGATGATATAAACAAATCAGCTCCTAATCTTGGGTAATGGAGATTCCCACCTTATGAAAGTCTGGTGTAAACTAGCGAAACACAGGCTGCTTTGGTTCTTAGCTCCCGCTCTACAGATATGAAAATGATAAATTCACTAATAATTGAAGCACTCACATTATACCAGGAAAATAAAAAGGCAGATACAAGAGCTCTTGCTTTTAATGTCATGTAATCTAAATATTGTTCATCAGCTATTACCGGTAGCGGCTAGCAACAAAATACAGGTGTCCCAGAAACAATCCTAAAATCATTTAAGGACGCAGAGCTGGAGACTCAAGCTTCAACAAAAAGAGCCAGTCACAAGTGGGAAGAAAGAAAAGGTTAATTAGACTGTAACCTGCAATGCCCACTCAGAAAGCTCTTTTATTAAGAGGCAAGTATCAACAAAAGTAAGCAGGAATTTCTCAGAGAGGTGTTTCCTGGCCCTTTTCTAATGCATTTATCAGATTGTGGAGGGCATGACAAAACTCCACATCCCTTTAGCAAGAAGATTAATTTAAATAGCTATATTTTGTGGGCAAAATAAAGCACTATGATGCATTGACGACAAAAGAAGATATTCCCTACCAAGCCAGAATAGAAAAGGAACAAGCCAGTGATGTATTTATTTTACCAGTTATGGGTTTTTTTTCCACTACAATATTTCTTTTCTAAGAGAACGTTGGTCTTAGTCCTTTTCTGCAATTCCTTTTCAGATCAGTTCTTTCCTGGCTGGTCTATCCCTCTCCCCTCCCTACTCCTCCCCCAAATCTATCCACCACCCCCCCGCCACAAGGAGAAACCAAGCCCTGCCATATTTGAGTGGAATGTTGACGCCCACGTGGGTGGGAGCAGAATTAGCCAAAACAAGTCCCTGCATTCCTTAGGATGCCAGCCCCCTTCTGCTGGCTCTTTTCTAATATCTTATTAATAGGTAAAACCTCTTTCCCAAATCAGCCTTCCCCATTCTTTCATGGTGGAAAAAACAGAAACAAAAAAACTTCCTTAAACAGGTGCCCAGGCATATTTATAGCAAAGTATTATGCTAGTTAGACAATTACAGTTTTTCAGTTGCCCAATTTAAATTCCTATAGGTACCTAATAAACCATCAAATGAAGAAGAATTACCAGTAAATAGCAATTACCTTGAAAGAACAGTACTTTAAATATTAAAGTGACACTTCATTAGTTATGCTGGCAAACAGGTCAGTTTGAATCAAATGGCTATTTTAAATTAGTGGTCCTATTGCAGACGTGGGGTGTAATTTTTATTACCAAATACCCAGCCAAGCTAGTGACCTTAAAAACATTACTCAAGAAATGGTTGAGAGTTAATTAGAACACTGTGCCAGGGAAAAAAAAAAAAAAAAAAAAAAAAAAAAGAATAGTCTTGAACATCTCTGAATTCTTTCCAGGAAGGTGTTTTTAATAATGACAGTAGTTTACTCCATTTAAAGGTCCATATCCTCCAGTCAAAATGTAGGCTTTTATGAAACCAGCAAAATATAAGACTAGAAAAATATTTCCATACCTTTTCTCCAACTGCAATGAAATATTTTCTTAAGAAAAAAAAACGATGAGCCTCCAAAGCATCTACAACTTCAGAACTGCACCTCTACTACAGGACATCAGCTAGAAACTGACTCCCAATAGAAGCTTATAGTGCTATTTTCTTTTGCAGTGCAAGCTGAAATGAAGGTGGGAGGGAAACCTACAGATAAATCTAATTTGACATTTAGCGCTTTTCATTTTTAGCAATATCTATGGCATTAGAACTCATCGCAAAATCAGTTGGCTAACATACATTTTCTTAGTTGCAATTTCTTTTTTCTGTAACGTACAGCAGAGCAAAGAGTTTTCAGACTGATAATTCAAGCAACTGCTACCTGGAAATTCCACTGCAAGACTCCCATTACATGGAGAAGCTCCTGTATTTTCATCGCACTTGAAAATTGTGGCTCTAACCTTTCTCAGCAGAAATAACAAATAAGCTGGCACACTGTATAGAAGGAATGGAAGTCCCAGCACGGATTGCTTCTTTTAGGCTCCTGTATAGATACGTTTGCTTCACATTCTCCTTTTCATCCCTGCTATTCAACTACTTTCATTGCAATTTCTATCCAACATTTTCACCAGGTATTCCTTTTTACACAGTCCCATCCAGTGTATTCCATGACGGCAGTAACCTCAGTCACAAGCAGCTGTGGTTCTTAAATTCTGCCCAGCTTAAGTACAGCATTTTAGGTTTTTCATGCTATAGCTGCACAGAATTTGCCAACTACTTACTAGACACAAAAGAAAGAACACGATACTATGAGTCATAACTGAGGACCCATGAGAACTGCCATAACTGCACTTAAGTTCAACATAACAGTTAATTCCCTCTGAGGTAGAATGACTTCACACAGAACTCAAAGGAAGATTCAAAATGAAGGTAATCTTTCTGTCCAAAGATGGAATCCATTCGTTTCCAGGAGGTACACCTGGCAGAGGTACAAGGAAGATCCACAGCCTTGTGAAAAATCTTTGAATTCCAAAATTGTTAGAGATCTGATAAAGGATTTGGGTATCAAAGGTGGGACTTAAAGGAATTTACCTGAGAAGGGGAGCCTTGAGATCTGGCCCTTGCTCCCCTGAGCTTTACATCAAGCAATAAGATATGTGAACAATCCTAGAAACAGGGATCAAAATCCTGGATTCTTCCTCCTTGGCTGAGTTCCCTAACCACGAGGCTACAAAGACAAACTTCACTACGTGCCCTCTATGGCTCGCTTGAATTATTGCCCGACTAGAGGAATTGTTTTTGCAGGAACAGTGGAGAATGTTACACTTCCCTTGGAGATGGGAGACAATGGGAAGAACACTTCGAGCAAAGTGGGGAACTGGACTTGGACCTGCCAGATCTTGGATGAGCTTCAGCCACTAAGGTGTTATATAAGACATGAGAATACAGCTCTTTCAGTCAAATTTTAAGAAAGGAATGAGTCATCTTCAGCACTCTGAGACAAAAGCTGTAGAAACTGATCAACAGGAGAGACCTCAGGTCTCTGGACCTACCTCTTCAGGATATTAGGTGGGTGCATGGAGTCATGTTTGATTGGAGTATTGTGTCTGGTGCCCTAGCCCAAGAGAGTGGTAAGATTTCAGACATATTCTTGTTTTCCATATTTCTTTTAGCTGGTATCTGGCACTTCTTGAGCCTGCTGGCTGTTTTGGATCCCATTCTGAAGTATCTAACTGTCCTTAATTACTATACAGGGCTCTAAAGCACCAGACACCAAAGGTCTGGACTGCACTCAAAGTGGTTCAAGGCAGACAGCTGCAGAACTTAGGTCTATGTTCAAGGGAAGACCTATGTGCCTGATCCTGCACTCCATCGAGAGCTTTACCACAGATTTGAACGGGCATAGAATCAAACTCATTCCAGTCTCAATGGAGTTCTGAGTATGCACAGAGGTCGACACAAGAGCCAAGCGAAGACCTATGATTGACTGTGCGTGATTATTTTTCCGTGTATTCATGTTCACTGAAAGCTGTCCAGTAGCGTCTGAGATTGGTGAAAACAGATATATAGCCAAAGCAGCAACCCCTGGAATGTTTCTGAGGACCCAGGTCTCCGCCTCAGCCTTGTCCTGGCCCCATCCAGGAATTATACCCACCACCTACCACCATCTTGATTGCTTCAAAGAAAAAGAAACTTGCTTCACATGCTGGACAGTCAGAAGAACAAGGTACCAGAACATGTCACGCTGTGCACCCATCATTCAGTTTCATCTTATCCGGAAAGGGTAATAGTACGAAGCCAACCAACGCCCCATTCCAAAAGGCTCTCACCACACTCTGCATAGACCCAGTGACTTAGATGCATTAGTACAGCCCTCACGAAAACCAGACTGCAGAGTCAACAAGCAGTATTGCTCAGTTGTCCTACTGCCCGGCTCACTTGGGGGAAAAAACAGCCAATTATTTCAGATTAACTGTGGATTTTGCAGCCTAATTTAAGCATTCACACTGAAAAATGAACTGCAAAGTACAGCTGTAGGAAATAAGGCCCTTGTAATCGAAGAAGTTAATTTGTTCATTTCAGCTGAGTAGTCATTGAAATGCCTATCTCATACAAATATTTGTCTGATATATTGATACACAAATATAATTTCAGTATATTAGCTGAAGCACTAATTATATTAATAGCTGTATTTGCTTTGAAAAGGTCTCCCTTGCTGAAATCAATTAAAAGTGCATGACGAAATTTCATTAAGCTCTACAGTATGTTTTTCCATCAAGTGCAAAGTTACTATCTTCCAGCTATCTTGTTATAACAGTGCATGATAGGACTCCCAATAGATTCAGAAATCATTGCGCCAACAACTGTTTTGTACTTCTTTATCGGTAAGCATGGATTTTTTTTCCCCACCTCCTGAGGGAACATATTTGCCTTGCACGTAAACCGTGCTGAACTTGTAAATGCAGGATTAAAGTTACCGAGGGATATACCTGTGGTAATCTCAACCTCGCACTGCCCAGGAGGGTTCCTCGTACAAAGCAGCACATGTTTCGTTCTGCATGATCTGGGTCACAGGCTCTCTCCCTCCAGCAACCTACACCACAAAGGGCGATAACCACCATCCCCTTTGCATCTGGCAAAGAGTACACTATAAAATGCGAAAAAGAGAAATGGGACCTTTACAAATATGTAGGTATTTACACGGTGCTCAAGAAGCACTACCACAGGGCAAAGGAGCACCAGAAGCAATGGACAGGGGCCGGAGCTAACCTGAAGGGCTCAGAAGCCAAAGAATATATACGACTCCTTTCCCAGAACAATCATTAAATGTAGTGCTGGGCAGAGGAGGGTTGTGAAAGAAGGCAAATTGATGCACAAAGAGAGAAGAGAGGGAAATGCCATTCCCAGACCCAAGGCCGGTGCCAACAGTTGCAACCAGAGAGACAATGATCTGTGGCTATTCCTCTTCCGAGCGTCCTTTCTGTTCTCGCTTCCTCAACCCTCAGTCTAAACAAGCCAATTGCTTTGTCACAACCACATGATTTGGGAAACTACGTCAGTTCTTTGCTCTCGAGCTTCCTCCACGTCTTGTCACTATTTCTTCAGGTTGCCGACACACAGATGTTGCAGTGGTGAGCACGGAAGAAAACCTTTCATAAGCTAGACCGGCCCTGCCGAACAGCAACAGGTTTTATTCTAGGCTTATACACCTGAGGCAATAAGGTCCAAATCCCAGGTATTCTGTGCTTCCGTAATAGTTTTCCTGCTATTACTCTGGCTGTCTCCAATGCCGGAGACCCAGAAGGAAAACAGTAGGGTAGGAAAAAGAAAGACAAAAGGAACGCCAGCAGAGATGTGGCCCAAAGCTACTGAAAGAAAGCAGATCTCTGTGCTATAGATTTGTGCTCTTCCTGAGAAGAGGGAGTTAGAAAGCACCTGGTAAAAGTAGTACCCTTACAAACATAAAGGGGCCAAAACGAGGTAAGACAGCTGAAGAGTTCTGGAGTCAAGAGGCCGAGTTTTCAGTCCACTGAAATCTGAGGAGCTGCTCTACATGGCCAAAATTAAGCAGGTGCCTAAGTACTTAATCTGAAGGATTGACTCATGCTGTAATTTTGCAGTTCTTAGCTTGTAAGCAGAACAGAACCACTTTCTTCACTGAGAGACTCTAAAAAGAAGCAAAGAATTACGTATTTTACTAAGGGCACAAAAAAGTATTTAACATATTTTCTAATATAAACAAGAACTGGCACTTTTATGAAGCCAGCCAAATATAAGTTAGGTTCTTCAGATATTATATTTAGGACCCAGTGAGAAATATGTCACCACTTGTGAGGAGTTTTATTCCATCAACGGTGCTACCACCCACCTAAGTCTGTCCATGTGTTGGTGTGGAAAAGTGCCGCGTCTTCCTGCAACACTCCTGTCGGAATTAAAATACCTTGCATTGTAGACACATTAGGAGTGCTTTATCATGCTCAGCTGATGCACACAGTAGCTCATTATGATTGGGTAACTCAGCCATTAAGCTCTACAATAAGCCCACGCTGAATCCTAAAAAGGCAGCCATATATAGGCTATGGAGGTGTTGAGTAAGAGAAGATTTACTGTGTTCTACATAACTAATTTTGCCTTCGATCTTTCTGGCATTTTTAGCAAAAGCTGAACACATTGAATAATTATATCCCTAGTGTAATTTCATTGAGCATCTTCCAACCCAATAGAGCCCTATTGTGTTCCCCAAAGAACAACTGAAAATCCTTCAGCCTAGGTACAGAGGACGAATACAGATTTAGTTTTTTTCTCCACAGCTGAGGGTCCTGGTTACTCTGGTCCAGGGTTAGGCATTGCATCAGACTCAGCATCCTCCATCACCTACATTAGCACTTCCCTACTTTCTCACTCCCAGGCAGTATGGAAGCAACAGCTTTTGGACAAGAAAAAAATCAAACAAACAAACAACCAAACAGAAAAAATAAAAAACACCACAAACCACCAAACTAGAGGGGAGGGAAAGAAATAGCTAATAAGTGAAAGAACGGGAGACAGGGACCATTTGGACAAAGAAATTGGAGTTGGAAGCATGTAAAGAAAAAGGTCTGACCAGAATGAGGTTAGCTGGCAGAAGGAACACGCTACACCAAACACAAGGGAAGAGGAGTGCCCTTAGCCAGCTGCTCAGAGGCCAGAATGAGGAGCCAGGCACTGGTGGAGGAAGGGAGAAGATGTGGGACACCAGTCCGGCACTACTGGGAAACCAGAATGAATGTGGGCTCCAGCAACGACAGCCAGGATACAGGGTTACCTGCCTTAGCTGCAGGAGGGTATCATTCTAATTTAGCATTATTGCATTTTTGTTTCTCTATTCTACCTCAAAATACAAACCAAGGTTTTGCTGTAATTCTTTATATTAAAAAAAATATTATATTTTCAGCTGGCAAAGTCAAGGTTTAAGACCTTAAAAAATAGCAGTGCAATGTTAACATGTCCCTCTCATACACTAGGCGCGTTAATACAGCCTGTGTCAAGATGACTACTTGCTATTCTTCCCCCCTACTTATTCTTGTGTGTGTGTGTGTTTTCTTTCACGGCTGTGGTATGAATCTTTGCAGCACGTGTCTTTAATTCACAAATATTAGGTAGGGCTGTTTCTTCCCCCACTGATGATGAGTGCAATTAAATGTATTTTTTCAAATGAAGCTCTTAATATTCATTACCAATGTCATTCAGAGCTCTAGGTTGCAGCTCAGACTCATATATACACCTGCTACATCAGAGAGGTTTTTTTAAATGGGATCTCCCCCTCTGTTTAAAGATTGGCCAAATATCATAACAAGCAGATCCATTTAAATCCTGTCATATTGAATGATATATTAAATGACTCACCTGGCAACCTTGGAACACTTCAAAGAAACAGAGGAATGAAGAGCAGGTGCTCATCTCAGGATAGCAGTGCTATTCCTATGCTTTTTGAAGCTTGTGATGGTAAGCGGCGTAGTAAGTACTACAGCTGTTTTGTTTCCTGAAACTGAAAGCAAAAAACAAAGATAGGCCTGTATAAACAGAGAATCTTATGAGTTTCATAGTTTTAAGCCTAACTAACCAAAAAGCAAACAAACTCATGGCCTCGCATGGGAAGAAAAGAGACGAGAATGCTAGGAAGCGAAGCATGAGGCGCAGTATAAATTGTGTGACTGCATGCATTGTATAAGCAAAAATGATACTCTCTTAGAGAGCAGGCAGAGTTTATATAAGGGACAGGAGTTCTTCATGACAAAACCAGCCACACACATTAGCAAGAGGGCTATTCAGACAAATAAGACCCATGGACCTGATCGACTGAAAACACTGAAATGGGGTAACCTATACTATTTTCATTACCTGCAACCTAGGTGGGGGGGACAAAAAAAAAAAAAATAAACCAAACAACACCCAACCAAAAAACTGTGACGTTCCACTGACTTTACCCACTGCTGAGGGGAAATTTTGGCTGCCACCAGCAATCCACTGGATACTGACCAAAGGAGACAGCTGGGGAAGTTTTGGCTGATTTTATCCCCAAAATGTATCTTCTACAGGGATTAAGCAAGTAAATAGATAGATCAGGTCTTGCATAAATAAACACCTCATCATTTGTCATCTACATTTGTCAGCAGTTTGCATTGTGTTTCTCTCACACACTTTTACATAACTCGAATAGCTGAAGCATATTAAGAGAGTTGTATCTGTTCTAGACTCATGACCCATTTATTTCTTTTCTGGGCACTAATTTCCCCCAACTGTGCCTCAAACTGAACAGCTCCCCACCAGCCTCTGTATAGATTTTGTTTCAGCATCTGATTTCAAAAGGACAAAGGCAGAATTTGACTTGAGGAGGAACCAGGAAGATGAAATTCCCTTTACAAGATTATTTGGAATGAAGACATATACTTAAAATAGTCAGGGAGAGAACAGAGTAGAAAAGAAACCCCCACAGGGTAAGATAGCCCAGAGCTTGGGATAGATGCAATGAAAAAAATGTTATAAGTCAGTGACAGCTTTCAAAATATGGATGAATAGTCTATTAAAAAATAGTCATCCTCCACTTCTCGGGAGGGTGAAGAGCCTTCGTCCTTGTTTATGTTGGGGACCAGCCCTGATTTCAGGAACTGATAACCAGCAATTGGTTTGCTCCCATGTGACCTCAACTGCAAACAGGCAAAACCCCTGGGGAGCTTCCAAACTAAGTTTCTCTGATTCTATACCCCAAAAAGGGAAGGGGAAGAGCCCCTCCACTTCTGCAGAAACATCTCTAGCATCCCACATAGTAAGGGCAAAAGCAGGGGGCATGGCAGTGCTTCAGCAACCCGGTCCAACCCAGGAGTAACAACAAGCAGTAAAACAGCCCTTGGGTGACGTAGTTAGGGGAGAAACTGCTTAGGCCCATTCAACCCAATGGACCACATAAAAACTGACCACAGTGATGTTTTTCAAACGGCTCTAATTGTCATCACAATTTACCAGCAGTAGCTGCGCTTCAGGAATTTTCTTCACAATCCTTTTCAAACACCTCCAAATCAATTTTCCTGGCACATCTCCAAGTGTTCTTTTCAAAAGAATACCAGGTGCTCAAAAAATATAAGAATAGTTCATCTGAGCCAAGCAAAGGTCCATCCAGACCAGTAGCTCGTCTTGAATGACAGTCAACAGGTACGAGATGAAGACAAACTCACGGTGATACAATTGGAAGACTGTCCTGCTGATCTAATCCAGCTAATGCGATCGAGCAAGCACAGCTCTGTCTCAATCGGGTGAAATGCCTGAAGCACAACAGGCAAGATGTGTTTCACCCTCAAATTCCAGGAAAGCATTGTGCAAATACTCTGCGTGGGAAGGCTGCCTTTACATGGCCCATGTGACTGAGTACAGTAAAAATGTCCCAGGTCTCTCCCTGGTGTAACTGCATAGCACCCAGTGGGGTTACACCAGCAACACTCTGGCTTACAAACCTCATGATCTTTCACAACGTAATGATCAATGGGGCAGTAGCAAGAACGAGATGGGGAGAGAAGGGTCATTCCTGAAACCGATGTTCTTTGTTACCAGGTCTGTGCTCTGGACACCTGAGGCCTGAATCGGCTCCTGTACCTATTCACCTCACATCACTGTAACCCCACTGACATTAGTAAATTAATCCTGAGGAAGGTAAAACCTGTGACAGATGTGACTGACCACCCAAGGCTGGCAATACCTGAGCCGTTTATTTATTTCGCATAAAGCAACATGAAGGAGCTGGTCTAAAGCCCATAAAGCACAGCTGCCAATGACTTGGCAAAGCGCATTTCAAAGCAGCAGAGAGGTTTTACACCCTCAACCTTTTCATTTATCTGACGGATTACCTACCTCTAGATGATGTGGTTCTAAAATACTGCTTCAGTACCTATGAGTAACTGTGCCACTGATGACTAAACACCTTTTTTGGGGAGGAAAAAAATCCATATAACATCTTTGTATTTCATTTAATACCCTCCTGGGCAAATATTCACAGATGAGTAGTTAGGTCAGGTGGTCCACGTCTTTTCCCTTCCAACAAGAATCAATACATCAACATTTCTCACAAACCACCATATAAATATTCTCAGCTGACTTTGTCAATTGAAAATAGTGTTGAAAGCACTGTTAAACACTGCTAATAGTTCCAATGCTTCCATGGCTTTTGCCCACCTTGGAGCTCTTGCCACAGGACAGTCAGGATTTGTTTACTAGCCTCTTGTTGGATCCAGATGAGATGCTGGCACTAGACAAACAACAAGGAAATGACACAAACAATGAAACAAAATAGAAGTATCTCTTCCAAAAAGCCTCTCAAATATAATCCAGTGAAAAAGAGCTGAGTAGAAAGTCAATAGCATAGTTCATTCATACACTCCCCCAAAGACAAACACAGAGCATAGAACTAGGGGTTTTTTTTCGGTTTTGGTTTAGTTTTTGTGCTTTTTTTTTAAAGCATGTAGTATAACACATGCACACGCACTAACAAGAACTGCTTTGTCTGATTTGGCACTTGACTGTGTATTCCTGCTCTGTGGATTAGATGTGGGAATAAAAATGACAAATGAGGAAAACAAGCAGTCCTCCAACTTCTGCAACTCTTGCTGTAAAGAGACAAAAATGAAGCTCCAGTGAACTGCAGGCTTTAAGGCTCTTATGGCTGCTAGGTAAATCAAAAAGCAAAGAAAGGAATCCCAGTTTACCCAGTTCATCGACTGGGAGACCTGCCTGGCAACGCTGCATCACCTGACACAGGATTTTGTCCTGAATAAATCAGTGAGAGATAAAGGTTTGTGATATTCTGGCAAACAGTTGTACGTAAAGGGCACCTCAAAGCTACCAGTCTAGAAGTAAACTGAAGTACGAATTACACTTCTCTCTCTTTGGTATGTTATCCCAACCACATTTGGTAAACAAATACCAGCACATCTTGAAATCTCTAACCCTGTGCCAAAGGCAGTCGCAAAGGCCTATAAGACACGGGTTAATGAACTGGCCAAGTGCAAGATGATGTCTAACTATAATTTCACATCAGGCTAACATCTGCACATCTACTGGGCATGTTGATGGTAAACAGAAACTTCTTAGCAGAGATACTGATGATTAATTCTTTATTCCCGCTAAATTAACAAAGATCCCTGACGCGGTTGAATAGTACACTCATTAGACGAGTATAATAGATATGCTGCAGGGGTAAGATGAAGGACTCTAATTATCCCAATTTGGTCAAGATTGTTTGAATATCTTGCCTTTGGAGAGTAAAGAAGCCTAAGGGAATTTGGTCCCAAATCCCACATCTAAATTCTTTAGACTTATTTCAAAATCTAGTTCATGAACCTTGGAGTAAGTCTCCCAAATGTCTTTTGAGACACCTGTCTGAGTGTCTGAGGGCTTAGTACCTAGCCACTTTGTGGATTTTCAGCATACCTGAGCAAAAATGGCTGCCCAAATAAGGAAAATGTGAAGGACACAGTCAACAGTGATTCACTAGGTTGACATTCTCCCTATTGTTCTTCGAGTCCTTACAGAATGGGGTGGAGAATTAGGGAACTAATAGGCATAAGGTCAATGAGCTGTTCTATGAGCAACACAACTGATGAAGCTGAGCTTCCTGCAGATGTATGCCCTACATCCCCCAATTATAACCACTTTCCCTTGTAATCATGCTACCCCTCAGTTCGTTTCCATGTGCTCATCTGTTATCCTGCGCAAGCAATAGTGCATGCTGCATCTGATTTGGAGTTACATGTGCTGACTGGTCAGCGGGCTGTGGTCTCAGGCTAGGTAAGGGATTGATCATTAATGTTTGTCCTTCACTTTAATAGGAGGTAATAGAGCATCCTAATAGGAATAAAGCATTTATAGGATTCCCTCTTTTCCAACTAGCTATTGACAGTCATTAGAACTGTAGATGTCTAAAATCTTTTTGTCTTTTACCCCATAATGCTATGCCCTATCTAATTTGACCAAGGAATTAAAAACATGTATAGAAGGAATAAAGATATGCCTTTTGTCATAAAGTCTTGATTCCTAGGTACCAGGCATTGTGTGAGATGAAGAATTATTGTGGAATGGACAAATGTATGTCTTCATAAAAACAAAGTCAAAGGGCTATTCAGAGAAGCCTATTTACCTGTTCTTAAAACTAATTTAATCAGTTGCCCTAGAGGTAGGGTTAGTTATTTACCATCAATAAAAATTATCATAAATACTTTTCATTTTTAAGTCTCCAAATTAATTCAGTGCCATCTGAGCCACCCCCACAGAGAACATGGATTCTGGCAGCAAAGGTTTCTTGTTGCCAGCTCCCTGCCAAGTGTTATAGAAAAAATGCATTTTTTTCTGACTGAGCATCATGCAGAGTACATTCCAGATGGCAAGGAAAGAAATGGAGAAGACCTAGTCAGCAAGGATTTAACTGGGGAAGGTGCCTTGCACCCACAAATTTGACAGCATCCAACAGGAGCTGCACCACCCATCAGAAACTCCATGGATAGAGTTTCTTTAAAAGAACTCTGTGAATATCTTGCTAGAATGTCTCCTATGGAAAGTATAAAAATGGAAGGTGAGAAACCAGAATTCTAGCAATCTATCAATCAGCAGCAGAGTAAGAAACTTTAACGTTTTCTTTTATTACCTTCTGAGGTTTTTTTGTCTATACAGTATCCAGCACAACGTGATCTAGAATGCTATTCAGTGTTTCTAGGTACTACTGTATTGCATACAGCATATACATCACCAGAGAAGGGCACAGAATAGCTACGCACTAAGACCATCAAAGCATACAGCCATCTCCATCAGAATAAGAGGTTCTCCTTCAGTTTTTCAGATTAAGGACATTTGTGTTACACTCATGAATCTTTGCGGCAATAAATATTTCTTACACCTGGCAATGTTTTCACAATGGCGAATCTTGACTTAATCCTGTCCCTGATACCCATAACCTCAGGTAGAAACTCTGAAAGCTGAAATAAGCCTATGTTATTGTTTAACCCCAGCCAGCAACTAGGACCATGCAGCCGCTTACTCGCCCCCCCCCCCCCCCCCCCCCCCCAGATGAGATGGGGGAGAGAATCAGAAGAGTAAAGTGAGGAAAAACTCATGGGTTGAGATAAAGACAGTTTGATAGGTAGAGAAAAAGCTGTGCACGCAAGCAAAGCAAAACAAGGAATTCATGCAGTGCTTCCCATGGGCAGGCAGGTGTTCAGCTGTCTCCAGGAAAGCAGGGCCCCATCACGCGTGACGGCTGCTTGGAAAGACAAACGCCATCACTCCAAATGTCGCCCCGTCCTCCTTCTTCCTCCTTGTTTATATGCTGAGCTTGACATCATATGGTATGGAATATCCCTTTGATTAGTTGGGGTCAGCTATCCTGGCTGTGTCCCCTCCCAACTTCTTGTGTACTCCCAGCCTACTTGCTGGTGGGGTGGGATGAGGACCAGAAAAGGCCTTGAGTGCATAGCAACAACCAAAACCAGCAGTGTGCTATCCACATTATTTTCATCCTGAATCTAAAATGTAGCCCCACACCAGCTGCTAGCAAGAAAGTTAACTCCATCCCAGTTGAAACCATGACAGCCTAGCAGGTTTTCAAGTATCTAGTTCACTACAGTTTGGATGCTTTATCTATCTGTAGTACCTGCTGGTTGTCCTAATAACCAGCAATGCGGTATTGGCTAGACGATCTCCACAAATCCAAATGGATTTCATTAAATGCCAGCAATGAAATGCAGAGACAACTTTAAGGAAAGTCAACACAAGGATAGTTTTGATTCTTAGCCACAGAATATGGGTAAGAGGAGAGAAAAGCCTTTATATTTTCATTGCAACTATCTAATTTTGTAGCTTGACTCCCAACGCAGGATTAAGTCACTTGAACAGCTGGTAAAGCTACTGTTACTCCAGCATCTGAGCACCACTGGAGCATAAAGGCTGTGACTATCTTCTCCATATCTCCTGAGACGCTCCACACAGATGGAATATATATCCACATCCATCTATGCAGGAATAATTTTTCATTAGCCTGTTTTACATTGTCTTTCACAGTGCCATGAGGTGACAAAACTGGAAGAGAGAACAGTGCCTAATGTTGTTAATCCCTAGTAAAAGCACCAAGAAGCAAAATCTGATCAGCCTGTTGTATTAAACAACTCAAGGATAAGGTTAATTCAGTGACATGGCTAGGAAACACAAGACAGTAAAATGCAATAGATAATTTACCCCGGCGTCTGTCAGGGTAATACACCCCAGAGTTTGTCACATCCACTACAATCATGGATGTGAAGATTTATGCTTATTGGTGGATTTAAGAGAGAATCATTCTATGGATAGGACCCGCAGGAAGAATTTATCCTTCTTATCCAAGGGTGTAAAGCAATCCCCCCCAAAAAACCTCAGGAAGGGCTGTTCCTCATGTCCACAGCCATGAACAACCACGTTGCATATTCTTCCCCTTTTACCCAGCAACATTTGAACCAGCATGCCCTGCACATTCAGTGACCAGGGAGGAGGGGAAAGCACAGGACAGAGCATTGGCAAAGTTAACTACAGCAGAGGTAGAAGTGTGGAGCATTGCACCAGTGGGACTTCAGCCGCCTGTGAACCATAGTGCCTTAAATTTAGCTACAGGCAGGATACCAGGCTTGAAATCTTAATGATCTGCATTGACGTGGCAGATCTCACGTTGCTAGAGAAAACAAAGAGCAGGGCAGAGCCCCTTGAGGCATAATGGGAATCCTCAGTAACAGCAAATCCACTCTCATCCAAAGGAAAGTTTCCATGTTGTGTGGAGCTCTCATCTTCCCCAGCAGTAGCTGGCCACTCAGCTAGGGACCTTAGAAGACAAGAACATTGCACATTGTGTAACTGTTGAAATTTCATTATACCATTAGACCTGATGACAGAATTCGCAATTTATTATAGGGCTAGGAAACCAATACAAACTTTTTGTTATGAGCAAAGCTAAAATCAGACTGGAACTTTTCCCAGAGTATGGGATGAACAAGAGGAGCCTGAAGCTGAGTTGTCACCACCTTCAAATACAGCTGACTTAATTAAAATAAAAAAGAACATATCTGATTTGACTGTTTTCCCCCCTTACCCCAAAGTCAGCACATTGGAAAGTGAGCACAATTTATCTTACTGAAGAAGCACATGTCCAGGTGGATCCAAGGGAGGGGCTGGAGAGGTTTGGTAATGAAGCTTTCTTTGCACAAGTTTGGAGCCTAGTTCCTCCTTATGCTGCGACTGCTCTCTGCTGCGTTAGGATTAAACAGAAGCCTTCAGCGGGGTGTAAATACCATTTATTCCCTCACTGAGGTTCTTCTACGCTGCCGCATCAATTCAAGTCACTTTACTGTTGGTCCGTACCAGTAAAACAGCAGCAGCAGCAGAAGTACAGCAGCCAGGGATGAGGATCAGTCCTAGCAAGGGTACAGTTACAGCAGTATCAGGGTATCGCACACCAGCAGAACTTATTCCACTCCCTCAAATAGAATAAGATATCCCTGGAGAAGCACTTTCATCTCTGGACAGATCTGTCCACCCTGTGTATATTATGCACCCCACAGAGGGCAACCTCAAAGCCCTCTTCAAAACCGGCTTCATGACCATACAAGCAGCAAACCAGTACACAGAGGTGCTGACACAGCTGAAACACGCAGACCTAAGCATGCCTGGGCACATAAAGGAGGTTAGTGGACCGTCGAACATGTCTGACAGGCTGTCCACAAACCAGTCCTGTGGACACAAGATGAGCAGTAGATACGTGCTGCTACAGCTAAGATGGTGTACGGGCAAACAGAAGCAAAACTGTAAAAATCAATTAAGATTAGGCAATACATACATCACGGATCAGCACTATAAATTTTATTTGCAACTGATTATGCAAACAACCTTGAATTACACCGTCTTATGGGAAATACAATTACCTGATGAAGAGAATCTATTTCTTTAGGGTCCCTGAAGTCACTAAAGTCCCTCTGAGCTCTCAGAGTCATGCCTAAGAGACTTGCACTGGCCCTAAGCAGGGCAAAAGAGACACACTCTATTACAAAGGATCCTTTTCATTTTCTCTTCAACATCCTACTCCTGGATCTAGCACAAGCCAGTTTTGTAAAACAAGTTAATGGGCCTGTGCAAAATGCACCGACTCTTCACATTAAAAAAAAAAACCACCCAAACACACTTATATTTATACAGTATACAGTTGCCATATGAACTGACAGTTAAGAGAAAACCACTCAGCAAGTTAATGATTTTTTTTTCCTTTCTGCGAAGCATCTACAAGATGAAATCCCATCTGAATCTGAGTTTCACAGCCTTGCCTTATTTAAACAATTCAGGTCCTTTTGTCTCTCATTTGTACTGCACTTTGTGCGTCATTCTGGGTCGTTTCACTGCCTATTGCACAATTACAAGTGTTCAAACATATAGAAGGCAAGAATAGCTTAGCTTGTTTCGGTTGCCTTACAATCAATACCTCTGCCTCAGGCACCAAAGAACGTATGAGAAAATGAGTTTTCTGTTTTTATAAACTTTGTCTATCTTCAAGCTCACTTTGATCCATTCTTCTACACAAATGAATAGGGTGGGGCCATTACAGAACAAGTAGAGACAACAACAACGTTCTGTTAGACAATCTCAGAGGTGACCACACCAAAGGCCACCTTCTTAATGATTGTGCTTTTATTCTCCAATTCATTTGGAATCTTTATTCTCTCTTCCTGAATTGAACAAATGCAAGCTTTGTGATATCTGTTCCTTTTCATTTCGTGGCAGCAAGGGGTTTTTTGCTTTGATCTGATCCAGTATGCAATATTGTAAAGGTGCTGTCTGCTTAAATAGGAAAAACTATGCAGTTTATGATTGCTGGAAGTGAAAGCTATTTGCGGGGGCGTTTTTTTGATAATATGGTAATTCAGACCATATCCTTACCCAAAACAACTGGGAGAGCAACAGTGTATTACAATGCCGAAAAACTGTTAGAACAGTTTCACCACAAAAGACTGTGGTTTACATAAATGAGGATTTAAAAGCCTAAGGAAGAATTGCAGACATTTTAAAAGTAGTACAACATTTTTTGAGCAGTTTAGCTCCCTTGCAATCCAACCAAAAAAGTAGTTACATCTCCAGTGTGCCAACCTTTTTGGAAAACCAGCTTTCTTATCAACTCTGGAGGTTTGGAAAAAATCTCCCTTAAAAATCAAAGATTATTTTGATCACCTTTTGGCTGAGATAACAAGAGTTTGCCAGAATATGTACAAAGAGCAAAACATCAAGGAAAACCATAAAGAGGTGGTACAGAATTCCTTTACACCACATGATATTACAAATACAGATCTCAGTCTTCAGTCTAGGTCTAAACGTCAACACAGAAGGCTCCCATCCCATCATCATCCTCTAGCACAAGGAAGTTTAAATTCTAAAAGGCAGCAATAGCATTAATCCAGTTACAGCTGGCTCTGAGAAACACATCTTTCAGTTCAATCTGTGCAAGCACAGCTGAGCACACTGCTGTCCGTATTCCCTCACCGAGACCTCTACAACAGTTCACTTTGAGCTTGATCTTTCTCCCATTGATGTCGTGAAAAATCTCCCTCTGATGTCAATATGGCCAGGAGGGGTTGGCATGTGTAGAAATCTAATGAATTGTGGGTGGTTGCTCTATCTTTTGTGCTTTGTTAGGTGTTTAGTAGGTATTTTTTGCTCTCCTGACAGTTTCCAATTTCACTGGGGTATGTTGCAGTTTTAAATGGAAAATAACTGTTGTGTTTGGTTGTATTTTGTGAAATGCCCAAAGGGTTTCACATACAAGCATCCTATAAAAATGCATTCGTGTTTTATTATCATCAATAATAATACCACTGGATCAAGAGTAGTCTAGACTCTACACTTGGCCCCAGCTAACTTGAGCCACCCAGGTTGGATGATTTTTGTCTATTTGTCTACAATGCCAGGAGGGGGTAGTCTCTCCACTGTTAAATTTGAGCTTTGTAGCTGAATATTTCTGGCTATGTAGCCTGGACATGAAGGATCACTGTAATTGCCTGTATATTATCAATGTGCGGGTCATGTAAAGATTTATTTCTAATCCAAGGTCTTAATTCAAGTTAATGGAAAGCTACCATCCGAAGGATGTAAGGCATAATCATAAGCTGGTTACTGTCCAGCATGCCTTCACATCTACCTACCTATAAGATCACACGCAATATCATTATATTAAAGAAGATCCAACTTTCGAACGCAACTCTTGGGTTAAACAGAGCTAAAAGAACTAGCAGGTGACGTTGATGAAGTTAAGTTATAGTTCAAATACATTTGCTGATTATAGTTACCAAGACTCATGCAAACACACACAGACATTCCTGGCAGCTGTTCACTAATTTGGAAATGTAAGAATCACTAGGAAGAAGGGAGTTTGAGCCTTTACCACAGGTGGACGCAAGGTAGTGTGCGTCAAATAGTTAGGGAAAAAAAAGATAAATCAAGTCCAGAATGCAGACTTCAGCTCATCACTGATTTGTGAGATCACATTACTCTCTTTTTTTTTCCTTCCTAAGAGTAGTTGGACAACTGCCAAGTATTTGTAAAAAGGTTTCATGAATTTTAGCACGAATGACAGTTTCTCAGAAAATTTCTGCCAGAACTCTCTCATTTGCTATTATTATGATTTATTATTATCTTGTTTTTTTTTAAAAAAAAAAACAACAAAAACAACACACAAAACAAAAAAAAAAGAAGAAAAACACAAACAAAACAAATGTTCAGGCATCAAGACCTCAAAACTGCAGGAAAAATGGTGTGACCCAGCAGGCAATGCAAAGAGCAATAGTTTGAACAGCATCTTCATTAATGGCCTATAGTCTGAGAACTAGTATGGTGAGATGATGCAGGGAGGGGGAAGGAACAGGGTGGATTTAGGAGTGTTTTGCTAAGAGAAGATGACCGTATACTTTACTATCTCATCTGTAATTGCAGCTGATCTGGAATTTTGGTCAGATGACACTGCCAACAGGGAACCATAGTCTCTCCCTCTGACTGAGCTATTGGAACCATAACGGCATCTACACCACAGGAGAGGTATTTCTCCCTGGCTATGGGACAAGAGTGAATATATAAGAGGTAGGATTCATCTCATAACTTTGGACAACTACACTTCCAGAGTGTGATTCATCTGACCTATTTAAAAGTTTGCTTTAGTATGAAATGAATGTAATTCTAGAAATGCCTCTTTCTGTACAGTGACTAAAATGGAGCCCAGAGTGACATACTCAGGTGGGGATGTCTACATCATAAGATCTGACATTTGGTCTGTTGGATCCCAGAGAGAGGAATGTGCTACAGCTTCCTTATGCCATTTCAGAATGTGGAAAAAAAAAAATTATACCAACAACATAATTTTTTCAACTGTCATTTCCTGGATCTTTTTGTTCCTTAAGAAATTGTGAACATTAGTTATTTTGTCCCAACTCAGACTAAATGTAAATTTTAATAGGAGAAAATATTCTTATTTTTGCTCAACCCTACTCATAAAGGGTTGTTAGCCAGCCATGCTTTAAAGGCCCATTAAGGGCTTCACTTTATAAAATCAGAACAAAGTTCTAGTTGCTGCCAACAAAGAAATACTTTGCCCACTGATATTTGGAATGTGATCTAAATATCTCTGCTTCCCAAGACCCCACTGTACTAGGAAGTATAATACTTGATGATGCTTTATCATATAATAATATACAGACAGACCCAAAGGTGCAGAGTTAGATTTTGCTGTTTGGTTCTGTTTATATCACTTGTCAAGATTATATACAGCGGGTAGCCAATTCTCTTTAAGACGACATTGCCTTCACTTTGGCTGTTTTCAGATATTGGTTTGAAAGAAGCGGTAATGCCTTAACACAGCCAGGTGACTCGAACAGAACACTAAATTGGCAGCACAAGCGCGGTACAATTTTCAGTGGTCTCTGAGCTGCAAGTTACTGAACCAACTGAATTGGTAACGGTTACAGACAAACAATCATCCTGCTAAGACTGTCCAAAGACGCATCCATCTAGTAACTCATGATGTGTTCACATCTACTTCTGTCAACACTTGCTGCTATGAGGACTCCAAAGTGCGTGCAGAAATGCACCATGAACAAATGTTAGCTTACACCACTCCATCTGGCCCAAATATTATGGTACGAATTCACTCACAGCATAAACGTTTTGTTTACACAGTCTTAAAGGCAACAATAACGATCAGATACAGGACAAGAATATAGATCCAAAAATACTAAATTCCACCAAAATCCAAGACTGGATCTATAACCCCTGATTCAGCTGCTACTTAATGCCTGTGTTCTACAGGTGCCTCCTTATATGAACTTTAAGTTGTTAGGACACCTAAAGCTCTGCTTCAACATGTGCCAGGAAGCACCTCAGCCTCCACAGCGCTGAATATCTCCTACCTAAACCAAGCAAAATCCCAAAGTTGGTCATTCTTCCGCTCCTCTCTCCCCATTGCCTTGATCCATCAAGAGTCTGCAGAGCACTCCTACACACCAGGCACCACATAGCATGCAGTAGCAGCTACTACTGTTTCTAGATACAGCCACCAGACCATTCTTAGTTCAGCTGTCAGACCACTCGGCTAGTGCGGAAGAAACTTGGGATCGTGCCTGCCACCACCATGCCGCAGTCAGCCCCAGAGAGTTCAAACGCACATTATTCGTCTGCCGTGCAAACCCCGCAGGCCCTGGACTCTACACTGTCCTCTTCTCTCACTGGAGTTGTTTCACTGGCCAGAAGTAGAAGCCCTCGCTTTCCTCTCATATGGAGAAAGAAATCTTGAAGGCAGGTTCCTACTGTATGCATGGCAAAGGCATTTTGAATAAAATGGCCCTTGGACAGAGAAGTCACTGTGCTCCATGGAAGCACTGTCTTATTCTTGGTTTCTCACCTAGTTCACCTTTAGTTCTCTTTAATTCTTGAATTCCACAGCAAGGTCAATATCTGCACTGCAGACGGCAGATAGACATATTATTTAGGAAACTCTCTGGGAGGTGAGTTTGAGTTCCCTCAGGCAAACGCAATAACTGAGCGAGAGAGATTTCCCACAACCCGGGGGAGTACTTTAATCACTAGGCTCCTGTTCAAAAGGCCACCCCCACCTACTCTTCTGCCATGTTTTAGAAGCAGAGAGAGAGAGAAGCTCTGTTTTTGGAATAAAGGGTGTAACAGGTGGCTACGTGCTGGTAAAGATCCCACAGTATCCTCAGCATTTCCTAATAGAAAGCCGACTACCTGATCCCGATGTACCTTGCTCTTCCCACATACCTGTATGGGGCCAAGGCGCTTAACCGAGCCGTCTGCTTACCTTGGGCCAGCCACATAAAAGCTCGGCAATATAACACTCAGTGTTGCAGCATCAAAGTCCCACTTTGGATCAAGCCCGAGGGTGCTACCAGAGGGAATTTACAATGTCAGGACTTAAAACTGTATGTGATGCTCATTACTTGTAACAACTGACTCTAACCTAACAAAAGCAGCAATGCCACAATAGTTATTGTTAAGCAATTTAATTGATCCAGACATTTATGCAGAGCCATTTACCTGTCGGGGCTCTAGGCAGAGGCTAAGCTACCCTTCTTTTCATTCCCACATTAGGTGACTTATAATTTCTTAACTCAGTCTGGTGGGATGTCCCCAGGCTTTGGGGCCTTCAGCAGCTATTCTGGTTGCTCATCTCCAAGACTGACTCTGCATGTATATTGGTATATTGTGCCAGTCACCACAGATGACACCCTTTATTTTTGGATGCAAACACTTTACCTTAATTGTGTATGCAAGCCATTGGTGTCTGAGGTTCACCTTACTTCACCTCCAAAGATTTAGTGAGGTAATATGGTTCAGTGTACTCCAAAGATTTTTGCGAGGTACCTTCAAATAGCATGGTCTTCTGCCTTTTTTCCCTCCACAGATTTATAAGAATTCACAAGTCTAATAGAGATCACTAACAGCAATCCCAGTTGAAACTTTAACTTGCGTTTTCCTTAGGAAAAATAGATGACAAACAGTAGGCTGATCTATGGACCAGGTAGGAAAACCTGTTGACTCCCTCAAATAAACCCAAGTAAAATTTAATTTTTACACATGACTCCAAACTGCTAAACTTGGTTCTTAACACTAGTCCCTTAGCCTACCTACCTGCAACCTACATTAGAGTCAATGGGGGGAGTGGGCACGGAGCACCAAGAAGGGGTGCTGCATTTCCAGGTAGAAGTCTGACTGAGCTAAGGAGGTCTTAGTCTCTAACATTGATTTTGCAGTCACTGCTGCCGTGCATCGGAGAGAACAGCCAATCAATGCATTACTCCAGTGAACTAACTAGATGCATGAATGGCTTTTCAAGAGTTAGGTACAAATTAAAAGTGACTTCAGATAAGACTCAACGGGTGATACAAAAGTCTTGATTACTTGAGCTATGCACTGTACTAGGACAGCTTACAGCCAAAGGAAGCAAAAGGCACCGCCGCACATCCTGACTATTCATAAAGCTCACGCACCCGTTTGATTCCATTTATTTTCCCCTTCTGGGCAGCATATGTGTACTTCACGTGTACATGGAAATAATGAAGGGAGAATATACATTGCGGTAATAATAAACAAATAATCTCTTAGACACTAAGTAGCCTGTATGGAATATTCTAACATCAGCTGAAGTTCCCGTTGGGCAAGTTCCTAGCACCTTAGCTGGTAGAAATTAATGTCTTTAGACCCATTTTTCAGATATAGGATATTAATGTCTCGTAAAGTCAAACATGAGCAACTTACACTTCTTTTCTTTCCCTCTAAAATGAAATAGGACTTCTAGGTAGCTTTGTGGCTAAGGGGAAACAGCCCTTTTGTTGACCTACTTAAACTGGATAAGCATCTTTCTACATTTATACATTCTTTCATGCTTTTAATAGCTGCTTACATAGACATACTAATAAAAAATACATATAGCTGAAAATCTGAAGTCACTTCCTCCCTTGTCAGTTGATGTAGTGGCAGAGGAACAGATGGTTCAAATTAAAGAACTGCTTGAAGATGTAGCATAACACGTTGGAGAAGGAAAGCAGACAGCATTTCTTTTTGAAAAAAACCTTTCCTCTGAGCAAACCGATGAACAAACCTAGGTTACTAAGGAATTTCTTCCTCTAAGACATTAAATCCAAGCTAGTACCCACTAAAGCCAAACCAGGCATTCAACTTACGTGGGTAGAGAATCATGCTTTCCCTCCCCCTGCCAGGATCAGGTTGTTCCATTTCTGTAGCACTTAAAAATGACAGTCTAAAATAAACAAATAATTTCCTTCCAGTAGCTATACTGAATCAAGTACACCCATGCTGTAAATCACTTAATGTCAACCAGATTTATAGTTGGGGTGAATTAGACCCAGAATGTTTCATTCCCCATGTTCCTACCAAACAAGCCATATGCAAAGATGCGTTGGCATAAAGTACGGCTAATGAAAAAACTCTTCCAACCCTGTTGACTGATACCACATTCATCCTATTGTTAGCGATGACATATCTGAGGAAAAAAACAAAGACACATTGCATGTATTATTAGCGAAAGTGTGAGATCATCACTGTGGATGGACAAATTCAGAATTCCCCTGCCTCCTCTCTTGCATCTTCCCATGAGGTGCCTCCTTCCATCTTTCTGTTTAGCTGTTTTCCCAGCTCTTGAGCTTTCTTCTTACCTATTACTACTCCAGTGAATACTTACTGAGTACAATATTCTGGTTACACCTGTCATGACAATATGACATGTTTATCTGGTTTGATAATTTTTTTTTAAATCATACTAAAGATTGTATATATAGAATTCCCTGTACAAATTTAAAAACACGAGAAGTTAAACAAAAAAAAACATGCTTTCCCACTTCCCGTTCTCTCCCATTACGCTTAATTAAACTGCATTTAAAATTTTAATAAAAATCAGGCCTAATTTTAATTAAACCTCCCTCCCTTCTTCACCCCTTTCTATTTCAGCCTCAAACAGGAGCACGAACCTATTTGCTTCAGCTCTACACCTACAGCCAATTTAACAGGTAATTTTTGCAATGCTCCAGAAGTCTGAGCATGTGTCGAGTTCATGAAAGAATGTGCTAAAGGTACAAATGAATACTTGCACAACTGAATACAGGTCAGTGATAGCCAGCACCAAGAAATGAGGAAGGGAAGCCCAGCCATCTCTTAAAAGGAATTTTGAGATAACTTATGAAACAATTCATACATGTCCTCAGTTTCACCCTTTGAACCCCTAAATCCCCAATCCACACACGCTGCATTGAAACTCCAGATTTTGGCACCTCTAGTAGTTTTGACAAGTAACTCCATCAGCAGAAGGAGAAGTCACTTGCAGCAGCTCTCACGCTTTCTTTGCTCTATCCAGTATATGGGATACAAAAGTAAACCAAATGAACTTGTTCATGTGAGCATCTGAGTGCATGAAAGTCCAATGGAGACTGGCCACTGATTTCTGTAGGAACAGGAGCAGGGACAACTCAATTTTAATATATTTATAAATCATGAGCGCCTCTCAGTCCTCCTGGCTGCAGAAAAAGCTGCTGACCTCAGAAGTATATGGGAAATTAAATCACCTTGGTATCGATGAGTCTTGGGGGCCTAATAACAAATGACATAGGCATGATTCACTCAGGCCACCCAAAACAGAGGAACAGTAAAGGAATAGTTGGGGATACTGAAAGAAGTCTGAGATTCCAAGCAACCCATGCAGCTCAGGACTGACTGCTGAAGCTAATGCTCATTAAAACTATTTATACTTCTTGCAACTATTTCAGAGCAGACAGTGCAGGCGATTGCTCAAAAAAATAAGTTTGTCACCACTTGAGACAGTGACCAAAGAGGTTTTTCTGTCTCCAGGATAATCACAGGAAAACAACACAGAGGATGGGAAGCTGTATTCAGGAGGCAAAAGAGATACTGCAAAAGTATTGACTTAGAACATATGAATCTTTCACGGTTCTAGATTTTGCAAGCTTCTGAGTAATGATTGTGTCTGCAAAACTTGTTTGACTACAATAGAACTTATGTTTGTAACTTAATCCTGTGTTTTTTTCAGAGGTGGTTCAATTAAAAGGGGAAGAGAAAAATCAACATTTTTCTACAGGAATGAAAGATATCAAAGTAAATAAAAAGAAAGGATCTGCCTATGTTACCTGCAGACACTAATCTTCCACAGTGCATGGTGCTGTTTGAAGATCTCCCTGGCACACTCCTTTTTCTCATTCGGCTTTTCCCCTTATTACCTTTCTATGTTTATTCCTCCCTGTGACTAATATCTGTTCCATTTTTCACATATTTTCTCTTTTTTTTTTTTTTTTATTTTCCTGTTTGTCACCTTTTTGCAAGCAATTCCCCATTTCTCTCGGAACACAACTCAGCGGCAAACCACCGGTCATATTGTGGCTCCTTAAAAGCAGTGCCACTATTAGATGTTTCACACCAGCAGAAGGATTTAGCCCCTGCTGCAGTCAAGCTCATCGAACTCCAAAAGGAAATAGAAAAGAATCTGTTGCTCTCAGAGATCCCTTCTTTTCCTTGGAGCAAGACACTAGTAGGCCACGAAGGCTTCACCACAGATTTCTCACCACCCTCATGCAGGGGGACCCTGCCTGCCACTAGCCCGGGAGACCAGACTCCGTCATTGTACTTGTGAAGTTTTCAAACCAGTAATTTTGGGCTTTCTCCTATCGCTGCACCTGTCTAGGAGGATCTCTCTAATGTTTGCAATGGCTGCGTCGTTATCTTCCTCCATAGCTGGCCTCTGCTCTTCACTTGCTTGCAAAAGCTATCAAAACATTGACAACAGCGATGCTCCAGAACTGCCCTCACGCTACCTACCGTATTAGCCAATATTGCCTTACTTTCTGCTTATACTTCTCCCTTTTCATCGCATCTGTGTCCACCTGTTGTTGCTTGGTTTTTGCTTCTATTGTGAAGCCTTTGAGAGAAGGACTGGCTTTTACTCTGTTTTTCTACAGCACAGCACAAGCCATCAGAGCAAACTGCAGTACTAAAAGCAACAAGTAAAAAGACAGACCTTTGAACAGCTTTCATAAGCCTTCCATGAGGCTTTATTCTGATCTCGCTTACACTGGTGGGAATCCATCAGTAGGTGCGTTTTAACTAAATACACATCTAATACGTTGCATAATGTAGCACAAAGCCATTGTATGAAATACCTGGAATCAACAGAGAGTCCATCCCCCACTCCCCCATCAAGTGCAATTAAAACTAGAGTTTAACCATAGCTGGATGACTTGCAGGCTGAAAAGCCACATTTGAGGCTATATTAATAATATTCTATTACTTCTAAACTTGAAGAGGACTTTTTAGGTTTTTATTTTCAATTGTACAGCTCTGTGTTGAAAATTGCACATAACCCCCCTACCGTGAATGATAAAATGCACTAAAGAAAAACCGAGGGTGCAAAAATGAATAGGACTGAGAGCATCAGGTTTATGGTTGCTTGTGCAAATTCATGTAAGCCTTCCTTGCATGTATGCATTCTGCAATCACATGATGACACTGATTTTTTGCAGGACCTCTGCCTCATTCAGCACCCAGGATTGCCAGCACAACCTCTTAAAACAGCACTAAAACCAGCATTCATGAATGTATTCATAGGCTTCTCTGTCATATTTGTCATTAGAGCATCTAAGTGCCTCCATAGGGGAGTAAGGAAAAAAAAAAAAAAACACACAAGAAGTTCAAAAGTTGATGAATTTATAATCACAAAACATCTTTCCTTTGAGAAAGAGGGAGCTGTCCTATCCCCATCATACAGACCAGAGCTGATACACAGGTATATCTCAAAATTACCCCCTAATTTTCTATTCCCTGCTTATATTGTATTTTTAATTTTTTCCCAGATTTTTGCAAAGTTGTTGATATTTAAAGCTTAGCTTTTACTGACAGAGGGAGTACTCCAGGGCAGCATTCAATTACATGGACCTCTAAACATCTTGTGTCATGGTCCATCTCTGTTCTTAATGTGATGGACACCCACTAGAAGAGAACAGCATGCAATCATGTAATCAGAAATTAATTCTGAATGCACATATGTCATGGTGCTGTTGTAGCATTGCACTGATTGCCCTTAGCCTTACTTCTCAACACTTAACTTTGCAACTCTCCATCCTTTTAATGCAGCTTTTCTGTTGGTTTTTTTTTTTTTTCATACATTCTTCTATGTATACAGGCTGTGCCTCTGTATACATACATATGAATTTATAAACTTGTACTAGACAGACCCATCCTGTTTCTACAGTCTGCAGCGCAAACCTTTATACCTTTAACAGAGTGATGGATAACTGAGAGCCGCTTGCTGTCCTCAGTATGGGCTGGTCAAGGCATTACTCTGCAGACACCTTATACAGCTACTGAAGGCTAACAGAGGACTACGCCAAGTTTGGAAGCTCTGGAGACTAGTTTTTAAGAACTTTTCTTTCCATTTCTTTCTCTCCAGACTCTCTAACCTCAGTGACCAACTGCAGGTTGGCTTTGCCCCGTTCTTCTATCAGGTCTTTTTACAAGACCGGTAAAAGGCATGCATCTCAGATCAGGCCAGCTTCCCAAATTAAGACTCAAGCCTTTGCTCAAAAGCACAGGACTCAATGAAAAAGTGGTATACTTTCCTCCTTACTTCATTCTCAGAAACAGTTGAACCATTTTTTACTAAATGTTCCTCAGAAAAAACAACAACAATCTACCTTAGCCAAATAGCTGGCATGGAAAATCTGAGCCCAAGTGGTTTAAACTTTGGCAATGTTATCAGCAATTGCAACAAAAGTCACATAATGAAAAAAGTTAGTCAGTCTTAATTGTCTGTGTCATTACCAGGTCTGCCTGTAATAACATGGTAGCTCAGTCTCCCGGCCTCTTCTGGATGACACTTGACTTACAATTCTGTGGGAATTTTTAATGTGTTACTATATGTTTATGTATATCTGTCATCATTTCATTATGAGATTAAAATTATATCCCCATTTATACTCTCATCAGAAATAATGGCCTGAGAATACCCTTTGTTATTGCTGCAAATTGTAAATCATGCAACAAAAAGAAGGCCAATTATCAAACTGAAATTGCTCTAAAAGAGGGATCCCATTTTGTCACACAGGTGAATATGCTCTTCAAATCTTTCCACTGTTTAGATATCTATGTGCAGTGTGGCGGTTCCAGGAGGACAAGAGGGATTTGCTAGTCAGAACCCCATGAAACATTCAGGTGGTGGTGATTGTGAGGCAAGGAAAAGCTGTTATCCCATCTACAGATGGAGCACAGGGGCACAGGAATACAAATCCTCAGACAAAGCTCACAGGTGAAACCTGTGGCAGAGCAGAAAACCAAACTGGAGGCTCTGGAGTCCCACACTGGCTCCTTAAGCATCAACCAGCCTCCTTTTCCCCACTCTGTAAATCTCAGATTTTACTGAAAGATGTCCTATTTTGTATTTGATTTTCAAAAACTCTAGATAAAAGCTAAGATACTTGCTGTACCTTCAGGGAAAGGTTAGGAGAAGAATTGAAAGAAAATCGCGTTTGAAATGCTCTGATGTTTTACCCTAACCTGCCTCTTGGGAAAAAGATGGCCGTTTCCGCTAATTTTTGGCACAATACGATAAATTGGTTAACCTCAGCCCAGTAATCAAGTTGGTTCAGAGTGGTCAAAAGAGTAAGAAAACAGTAAATCCTTATGTTTAGCGCCATAACTGCTTAATTATAGAGGATAGTGTTATGGCATTGCTGGTGTTTAAGGCTGAGTCCATCTCCGCTCTGCCATAGGGGTGGAAACACACATGCATTACCTTTCCTGGAATGCTCTTGCTTCCTTTTGGGTAATTGTCTTTCATCATGTTCAGATCTCAAGCAATTTGAAAAGCCAGCAGTGTTGCTAGAGAAACTGAGGTTAAAACTAAGCTCCTTTCTCCTTTTGGGAACAGCAAGATGAACTGTTTCAATGATTAATTTTTGTAAGCAATATCAAATCACTTTTTTAAAAAGTTATGATAATCGCTGAAGAAATTAAGTGTTTCAATATCTGGCATTTCCCAATTGTTTATTCAAAGGGCAAGTCCTGCAGCAGGTTTTTTCATCTCTGACATTTCATCATATTTACAGCTTCCTGCAAATGCATTTTGTACACGCAACTCTGTGTAGATTTTTGGTGCACATTTAAGGCCTCTCCACCCACACCTCCAAAAAAAATAGAGATATACAACAAAGGAAGAAGTATGATATCAAACACCTGAAACAGATGCAAACACTGCAAGGAGCTGTTTAGCCACAGGACCAGTATTCTTCTCGGGTTCTGTACTGGGTCTGGCTGGGATGGAGTTAACTGCCTTCACAGCAGCCCACGTGGTGCTGTGCTTTTCCATCTG
This sequence comes from Vanellus vanellus, assembly GCF_965231255.1. Classification (NCBI taxonomy): domain Eukaryota; kingdom Metazoa; phylum Chordata; class Aves; order Charadriiformes; family Charadriidae; genus Vanellus; species Vanellus vanellus. Next base: position 77,833,680 of record NC_138906.1, read on the forward strand.
AGGCTAAAATTGTTGATAACACACCAATGTGTCAGCTGTTGCTAAAGAGTGCTTACGCAGCACCAAGGCTTTCTCTCTTCCCCACAAAGCCCGTGGGCTGGGGGCGGGCAAGAGCTTGGGAGGGCATATAGCCAGAACAGCTGACCCCAACCGACCAAAGGCATATCCCCTACCATATGACATCACGCTCAGTAATAAAAGCACAGGGAAAAGGAGGAAGAAGGGGGACGTTCATTATTATGGCATTTGTCTTCTCAAGCAACTGTTGTTCATCCTGAGGCCCTGCCTCCCAGGAAGAGACCGCACATCTGCCTGCCGATGGGAAGTAGTGAACTAGTTCCTCTTTTTCCTTTGCTTGCACACTTGGCTTTTTCTTTCCTTATTCAGCTGTCATTATCTCAATATTCAAGTCTTCTCACCTTCCTTCTTTTTTCTCCCCACCACGCAGGAGAGAGGAGCGAGCTGGAGGCAGGGTGGATGTTGGGCTCCTGGCCAGGGTCAACCCACCACAGGATGCCATGTAATAGGTGCAACCCACCTGACATTTTCTGCTAGGCAAGGCAAACGCACCTCTTCAGCACAGCAAAGTAGAGATCTAAAGATGTTATCCAGTCATTTCCCACTCTACATGGTGCAGAACAATTTAAAAACTTCAAAAAAATCAGACAGCTCACTCTTATCTCTGTATACTTTTCAAGATAAACAAAACAGGTCACAACTGTGGTGCAGTATTGTGCACATTTCACTGTCTCCCAAAGAAAGCTAGAGTTGGTCAGAGATGCAAGAACAGCCTTTTGTCCGACAAACCAGCCATGCCATCTCCACTTTTTCTTCTCAAGTAGAGCTGTCCAGAGAATTGTTTTCTTTACAGGAAAAAAAAAAAAAAAGAAACCTTCCAACTCATGTCTGAATATTGAAGATTTTGATACATCACCATAGAGCTTCATGGTCTTACTTCCTGGTACTTGTATGCATTTTCCTTTAACAAATACACTAGCAAGGCTCCCTCTCTTGTAACACCTGACAGTCTCACTTCCTGCGGAGATATTGTTGTCCTCCAGAGGAGAGAAACATCTGGCCAGAAACCTCAGCTCCTACATATAATAGGGCATATGGGGTACCTGCCCTCACATTCCCCAAGGACCTCCAATGCAGTCCTGAAATAACAGCAAGTTGACTGAACACTGAAAATGTTATTATCCGAAAACCGAAACTCTCATGCATTTTTGGTATTTTATTTTTTGTGAAATATGGAAATTTCCAGAGAAAGCCAACTCTGCATCTGTTTTAATCAAACCCTAACTTTTATCACTTTCTTCCTCCCCTTCTTGCCCCTCCTCTTGCAAAACAAACAATAAAAAAAAAAGTGAAGGTAGGCTTCCAAAGAGCAGTCATAGCTAAACGCCAACTGCCAAGAAAGTTGCTCAGTTTCAGGTGCTGTTTTTCCCTTATTTGCTGACAGCAAACATTAAATTGATGGCTTCCATGCACTTAACACAAATTCCTAGTTGCGTTTGCAATTAGCATCTTATGCACAACATATAGCCAATATTTAGTCAACCTCTTCTCTACCAGTTTCAATTAAATTCTTATGTGTTTTCTTACAAGGAAAAAGAAAATCCCATGAGTTATACCACATGGAGATGCTCTAGGCAAAACATTCTCACACTAACCCATACCACTTCTTCTGCACTGAGCAGGTACCACCCTAACTGTGATAATCCTCTTTTACCAGCCCATACAGACAGTTGGGTATACCAGTGAAATAGGTCTATGTGGATTGCCATCACGTTACATGATGGTGAAACTATCTATATACATGGCAACTGTGTTAGAATTGCACCTTAAAATTTGCAAAAATAATCGTAAGCCTTTGGCAGTTTTGTTATCTTCTCTGTTGTTTCCCCTTCTGCATGAAATAATAGAAAAATAATACTAAAAAGGATCGAATAATCTTATTCATTTTGGTGTTCCAAGGCAAAATCATCTGCTCCTACATCATTCTTCAAAGACATTTACCCATCTTCTCTAAAAGATTTCCACTCACAGAAACTCTGCTACATCTCCAGGCAATCACTATCTTTATGGCTACAAATTATTCCTGAATATCCATCCTATTGCCTAACATATTGTAATTAGAGACAGTTAGCCTGATACGAAGAAAAACAGCGTAGGATTATACTAGATACAATTACCTTCTGATTAGTCCCCCTCTTTGCCAGAGCTTTTTATATACTTGAGGACCCTTATTAAATTCTCTCTGCCTTTGAAATCCTCCATTCTTTGAGCCAAAAAATCCCAATTCATTCAATCTCTCCTTACCATTACGGTTTCCAGACTTTTGATCATTCCCGTGTTCACTTTGGATTCCCTCCAATGAGCTCACATCCTATTAGAAAGGCACAGCCCAAAATCCGATCCAGTGCTCCAGCTGATGCCTTATCAGCATTGAGTGAAGCAGGATTACTTCATGTGTCTTGTCAGCTATATTCCTGTTTGTATGTCCCAGGTTGGCATTTTTTTATTTATTTTTTTTTTAAACAGCATTCCCAACTCATGTTCACACTTGTGATCCACTACAACCTGCAAGGCTTTTTTCTGAAGAAGTATTTCCCAGCTACTTACTCGTGTGAACTGATGACTTGGTGATGTTCTTTCCTAACAGACACTGCTAAAGTAACATAACTAAAGGGCAAATTATCCCTGGTCAAAGCCTTGATGCCAAGGTATTGGAGAGATCTAACATGTTACTTCTGTGTACCCTGGGAGATTTTGTTTGGTTTGTTTTGTTATTGTGCTTTGTTTAAGGTGTTTTGTTGTTGTTGTTGTTTGTTTGTTGGGTTTGGGTTTGTTTTTTTAAACAAAGCTGGTGGACAGGGAGAGGATACACACAGAAGTCAGATCACCCCATTTAGTAAGTGTTCTTGCTGACTACGACATACTTGTGTAGCTACTCCGTGGTCAGTCACTAACGCTTCCATGAGGCCATGGGGGCTGTCTCTCAGCTCATCTTTGGTGGCTATATTCCCTTTCCTCTGACAAAGTTATTCTTTGTTGACTATCTGTATACAAGTTGCACCTCCTTTGTACAATCTACTTGCACTGTATGTGAACATATGACCCAACATAATTACCATACACTGTTTTAAAGTGATAGTCCAGTGGTGCTAAGCTTCCTAGATCTAAAGAGATAGCCCTTTTAATTTAGGCAGACCAACATAATTTAGACTGACCAACATGATCTGAAGTGATAGTCTTCTTCATTTAGACTGACCAACAGAGCTACTGTGTATTTGTACTACCACTAATGGACTCTTATTGTTTAAGAACCCATGGGTGGATGACCTGGAGATCCAAGATAAAATTTGGTTTTCATGGCCATTCTTGAATTTCAACACACAGGGCCACTGGGCAGCAAAGACAGAAGCCTACAGAGAGAGCCCTTATGTTTGCAAGCACAAAGTCAGTACTGCTTTACAGACCCAATTGTCCCTCATTACCAAAGGTGCTGGACTGACTGAAGTTAATGCAAGGTCATTCCACTCAACTCTGTAGGTTTTAGGCTGAACCTATGCTTACTAATGCACCTCCAGGGCTCCAGTTCTGCCTGTGGCTTTGATTCCTCTATAAGCTTTGCACCTCTATTACTGGACACTTGAAACACCCGAGTCTTAGGTGGAGTCTTTGCAGCATTTTTCAGTTAGAGGAGAAGTTTTAAGGTCTTGAGAAATTACCAGGCTGGTCTTTGCAAGGTGGATGCCTTTGGAAATCAAAGAAGCTTGAGAGGCAGCAAATGTCTTCAAGAGATTTTCAGAATGGCCCTGCTCCATAGATTTCAGTTGCAAAAGACTACAGTACGGTTTACAAGTATGAAGATGGGGAAAAAACCTTTTTTGTAATAGGAAAGCCTGCATGATCTTAGGTGGCCTTCCTGTGTCAGAATGGATACCAAAAAGTTTTCTTTTCAAGAGAACTGCCATGAAACCAAAAGAATCCTCCCTGTTTATCAAGCAGCAAAAAATAACCAATGACTTCAAATACTTCTTTAATCTCTACCATCCCTACAGAAGGCTTTTCTTTTTACATATTTCAGCTGGTTTATTGCCTAAATATTATGTTAGCAGTCATTCTTCAGTGTGTAGGTGGGATCGCCAGTAGGCAGAGACAGTGATAAATGAGTCTCCAGGTGTTGCTGCTCTTTTTAGAAAATCCTTTAACAAGCAGTTATGAAGATTGAGGTCATTTTACAAACTTATAGGAGTTACAGTAAGTTGCTTCACAGACGCTTTTTTTTTTTTTAAAGAGGTGCTGTCAAAGTTGGTGGTACCAAAGTGGGTTGTATCTTTCTACTTAGCTCTGTTTACAAAACCTAGATAATTATTTATATGCGTTTAGTTTTAAGGATGCATTGAAGAGGTCAGGGCTGGGGATTATTGGAGCAATGTTTTCATTAATTTCTTTTCTGGCTGCAAGAAAGCAAATCTTGCAGTCCTGAACTCTCCAACAACCATTTTGCACACTTGATGACAGCAAGCAGAAGATGAGCTGTTTCGTTAAGGTAAACACCAAGAAGCCAGGAGAGAGGCTGCACAGCTCAAGAGATAACAAGTCTAAAGCCTTTCACCTTCAGACTGTAGATCCTACCAACAACCAGGCTGAACAGGTTCATTCAAGTATCCAACCTACACGAAAGTGTCCTCACCACCGTCAGCATCCATCAAACCTAGCAGTAACTGGCTCGCTGATTGACAAGGCTCCACAGGCAACGGGAGGGCTAATCCTGATGGCCACGCAAGGAGGAGTGGTGGGCTCCGTCAGCCCCAATGCAGGCACCACTGCTGAACCGAGGCTCTTCTCACTGCGGTGGTTCTGCAAACAGAAGACTGCTGGCAGCTTTCCCGTGTATCAAATGGATACAAACTGTTCTGTGAAGCACACCAAAGGAAAAGGAGGAAAAACAGTATTTCAAAGCTTGTTCAAAGCGCCGTGCCACTGTCCTTATCAACACCATCCTTTGGCACGGGGAAAGGCACTGAGAGTGGGTAATTCCAGGCAAACACCACCCAAAATACCGTTCTGAATTCTGAATGCTCCCATGCCAGCACTTGGAATCAGGTAGCAAAGAGGAGAGGTGTTTCACAGTCAGCATCGGCACTGAAGGTCTCAGCTCTCAGGATGGAATAAACACCATATCGAGGGAGCAGAGCTGTGCAAAACCGTTTGGCATTTCATAACCAAGTCCCCCACCTTCACACTTAAGTAATATTTTATCGTCTAGCATCATGTCTTGGCACAGAATTCCACAGGCTGAGACTCTTTTGTAATTCTTGTGCTCTTCACTGTTTTCTACACAACCTCCCCCCCCCCTCAAGACACCTCTGTCCAAAGGTGGAACACAAACAAGCTCTGTTCTGAGTCATAAAAACATAACACATGCGTAAGTGCATGCAATAATCTTGGTATAATTTGCCCCTTAGTCATTGTCTGGTCCTATTATGTAAATCTGAAACATGCATTTTTGAAAATAAAGGGCTTCAGTAAAATAATTACTGTTGTAATCCTGGAACCACACCCAATAAACAGTTTAGCAATCAACTGGCTCCATATATTTGAAAGCTATAAACAGATTAGTACAAAATTAAAGCAGTAAGGGCCAAAATCTCAGCTGCTGGTGTAAATTAGTACGGTTTGACTAAATCAAATTAGCAGTTTGATTGACTTCAATTAAGCTAAACTAATTTACAGTAGGCTGTCATCTTTTCTTTCTTTATGTATATGCTTCTCAGAGCATGTGTATATGATTTTTTCTGTGTTCTTGGGAGATAGTGATCTTTAGCACAATAATCTCATTTCTCTCCCTGCATATGTAGATTCGTGAAACCTAAGTATGGCTTCAGGCACTGCAGGGAGAGGAATTGAAGGACTACCAGAAAAGAAAGAACCGATGACTCCAATCCAATAATTTCAATAAACTCCTATTCATATTCTTAGTAAGAAATTCGCTTGACTACAGAAGACAGGCTGAGACTGCCCTTAGCAAGCTTCATTTCAAGCAAACCTAGGAATTATTATCCATTTACAAGTTGTGCACAATTTGGAATAATAGCCAATTTTTTTAAAACCAATTTTGCTCACTCCACAGTTTTCCAGGACAGGAGCTCCACCTGACTTTTTAGACATCTCCCTACAATTCAAGACATTATTTTGGTCTCACAGTAGAAATAAACCTTATTTCAACAGTTTTTAATGGCATAAAAAAGGCCACTAGAAAGATCAGATGACTGGGACCTCCTTTTCCAAATGAAAAGGAGCCACCTACTGCACTCTCATTCCAAGCCTTATGAAACACGTGAACCACTACCATTATCCTTAGCTTGCAGGTTGGATAACTGGGGCACAGAGCTGAACGGTGTGCTTAGGCCAACGACCAGGAGAACTAAGAAGTCAGATTAAGAAACAGACTCTTGTGCCCTAGCTGTGTACCGAAGTCATGCTTTTCCCTTAGATCATCCGTAGCCCATCACATGGTCAAATTAAAAATAGTTTCTCCACTGCAATTGCTTTCAGGTGTTCTGTCTGGACTAATCTTTTATCCGAGGGGCAGGAACACACCAGGGAAGGGAGCTGTGGAAAAAAGGTTGTGGACTGAAACATACATTGTATCTGGGTGACAGGAGGAAGAGCCTCCTTCCAAATGCCCCTTAAGCAAAAAACAACAATATTGCTAATGGAGAAAATACATAGGGAGGAAAAACAAATGCCACGTGGCTAAAAAAATAAAAAAAAAAAGCAGAATGAAAGAGTGAGGAAACGATACCTTGATCTAGTTTATTCCCAAGCCATTTAGAAAAATTACTTATGTGGATATAAGTTATGAGGAGACAATGTAAAGGTAACTGGAGGAATTTTGGTGTTGAGTGGACCTAAAAGGATGAAGGCAGACATCCCCTGCAGGGCTTAGGACAAAGGGAACAGGGATGGAAGTGGCAGACCAGCCACTCTAGGACACAAAGGGAAACATCTGCCATCCTGGATTCTCACTGCACAATCCCCTTCTAAATACCAACCAAGCAGCAGGAACATCGTAGCCGGAACATTGTAAAGGAATGTGGGGAGAGCAGCCACTCTGGAGAGCGAGCAGCTGTCCTGGTGAGGAGATCCAGGCCTCCCTCTGCTCCCACACTGGAGGCTGGTGCCAGTGGCCTTACAGGTCCTGGATCCGATTCAGATTTCAATTTTTGGAAGCTGTAGCTAACCAGAGCTACAGTTCTTCACAAGATTCATGCAGTCAGGAAGAAACAACCCCTCACACGCTCAAGGGTAGCTGAAAGCAGAGACTGAGTGCATCAGCTGCCATTTGTTATTGCACTAGTTTATCACACGTTGCCGAATCTAAAGGCTGAAAACTTCTGCCACTAACAAGCCAGCAGACAGAAGGAGTTTGGTTCAGCAGCCTTCCTCTCCCTGGCTCTTTTCACCTCTTTTGCTCTTCTGCAAACACACTGGTTTGACTGCAATGCCCCAATAACATCTAACATCTTGAAGCGTGTGGAGGAACACGTCCCTTTTTCCTCATCGTTTTTTTCTTTACAGACATAAGTCTAAGGAGGGGTCTGCCTTACAGTGTCTGTCATTTCATGACTGGTGTTGAGTAACAAGTGACAAACATGAAAAACTTTATTTGTGAACATAGCGTAGGGCTTTGACTCAGAGAAGATTGTTCTGTATGTTCTTGTTACTGTGATATTTCCCAAATACCACAATATTCCTGGCTGGGAAAGCAGGCAAAAGAAATATGTATTTAGCAGCATGTGGCAGGACAGTGAGGAAAATGCTGTTGGTGCTGCTTTCCCACATCTAAGCTCATCTTGCAAAGCTTGGGGAATACTGCATTATTGACTAATAGGATCAAGCACACACTAATATTAAAAGAAAAAAGAAACTAAACCCTGATTATTCATTCGTGTATTTTGATAAAAGCCTGTTTTCCATATGCTTTTTCACTTGTTTTATGCTGTCACAAATCCCAGCAAGTTTAAGGGCAGAAACACTTGCAGAAACAGATAGTTCTTATGCAAAGCATAGTAAATGCTCAAGGAACAAAAAATCTGAATGAATACACATGACAACACGTTCTTGAATCTGTGAAGGGTTATTTCCATCTTTCAAGGCACACAGCTGAACTGTAAGACTGCACATAACTGGTCAAACTTTGACTAGGTATGTCACATTTAATTGACACTACAAAGCTGCCTGACACTTCGTAGATAAAGGATTTCTAGGATCCTTCAGCATTACACTTGAGGCTAAGAGTCCTTTTCTCTCTTTTCCTTTTTTCTTCTCCACGGAACTCCAGGTTTTAAAAAGCAACATAAAAACCACATTGCCGAGTGTTGGAGTTTTCAGACAAGTCCCTTTTGAGCTTTTCCTGTCTGAGTTTTAACATCCACATACCACCGAAGTGTAGGGCTAGGTTTTAAAAGTTATGTGGCTGTGGAAAAGTCATATAGCTTCAAACTGGAAGAAGGCAGATTTAGATTAGATATTAGGAAGAAATTTTTCACTCTGAGGGTGGTGAGGCACTGGAACAGGTTGCCCAGAGAAGTTGTGGAAGCTCCATCCCTGGAGGTGTTCAAGGCCAGGCTGGATGGGGCTTTGAGCAACCTGGTCTAGTGGGAGGTTGGAGCCTATGGCAGGGGGATTGGAACTCAATGATCTTCAAGGTCCCTTCCAACCTAAACCATTCTATAATTCTGTGCCTGAATAGACTGAAAAATATATGTTGGGACTGTCAAAATACCTGGGTACTCCTTCCAAAAATCAACAAGTGATGCATACCTAGGAACTTCTGAAAATGTCATCATTGGATTATAAATATTTTCAAGTTTTAAATAACTTTTCTAGAAAACAAAGAACTCGAGAATCCCAGAGTCTCACCTCTGGGACTCACCCACTGAGTGACTAGGCAAACCTCAACATTTCTGAGGGCTTCTGCTTGTCCTCTACAGCAACACTAAGGGTGCTGACTGCCAGGACAGATGTGCTTTTCATCGACTGATCTCAAAGTGCTAGCTAGGTAATAAGAAGCTGGCCTTTGCAGGGTAATCCAATTAGGCAGCAAGGGGACCCTTTGAAGTTGCTAAAATGATTTCCATTGGCTTCAGTGGACGCCGAATCAGGTCTAACAAGTTGATAGACTTGTTAGACCTTGAAACGATAGGTGCCTTTGAAATACCTATATATAAAGATACAGAGACGTAACTTTCCCATCTGTGTCTCAATTTCCTCATCTCTGAAATATGGATAACAACAGCTATTTACCCATCTCTATAGAAGACCTGATAATATTTAAAGCAATTGGTGTGATGGCTAATTAGCTAATATTTGAACAGGGATTTGAAAATTTAAAGCACTACATAACTGCTAAGTACTATTACTAAATTAAGCCAACTGTCACTAATGGCAGACAGTCTGATCTTTGCTGCTTGTTGACACAAGACCAATTACAAATAATGAGTTCCATAAAGTCTAGAATATGTCATACATGGAGAAATTAATGAAAATTAAGAGGAATAAAATGGTACATCATCATCATTCAATATTAAATTCATTTATTGGGTTTCAGAATTTTAATCAGCAATGCCTACAACAATTTCCCTTTCTATATGCACTGTATAGCTAAATAAACCACACACACCTCTCTCACTGGAAATAAGGTCTGGGTTAGCCTTGTGTCATCAGATTATCCCCTGATACTGTTAGCTCCTGTGTCAGGAGTCCTGTTCATCAGTTCATGAAGCTCCAGTTAGGTTCGCTGCTCTTCCTATACCAGCTGGGAGGTTATTACAGAATCCCATTTTTAGTAACCTCCCAATTACAAACCAAATCCATTAATGACCAGCCTATTTCCATTTGGCTTTTCCCAGATTGCACCAGCAGCTCACAGTTATTCTGTAGTCATTTAGCATATCCAAATCTTTCTCCACCTACTTTCCCACCTCTTGCTGTAATGGCTTGTAGGGACCAACAGTTTCCACTAAAGGCAGAAGCATTCAGCTATTAAACATTTAGTCTGTGTCCATCATTCCTGCCCTCCCACTCCCTGTATGGGAAGAACCAGGCATTATCTCTACATTGACAATGCCTTCTCGTCTTGTCTCAGCAAAGTATTTCATCAGTTGGTTCCAACCTTCTACACCCAAGGCAATAATGAAAATATTAAGTAAGATCAGTGCCAGGCTGGTCTGTGAGGATTTCCACTCATAACCTTCTACTAAACTGGCAGAACCTGTGCCATCTCCGTGGTCCCTGCCCATCCTCCTACCAGCTTCCTCAGTTTAAGAAAAAAGGTGTAGTCTATGTTTGCTATCCCAGTGTTTCACTCCTGCCAAAGGAGTTTAGTAGATGAGATCTGAACATTTAAAGTTAGCCTACTTTACCCATGTTCCGTGAAAAATTCTAGGTTTTCAGATTCCAGACACATACAAAACAAGTACAGTACTCCATTTTCAGTCTCAGAAATGTAGAGGTAAGTATAGGTCTCCATACAAATTCTGCCAAATCATTACCTAGAATGTTTTTAAAAATGGTGAGGAATTATTCCTTTTCAGCTGTCTAAACAATTACTGGTACTTATTAGTTCTATTTTGACAGAACTGGTTTAACACATTCTTAAAAAAATATACAACTTATTCTTTTTGATCATCACAAGAGTGTCATCGGCCTACCACAAATATTGTAATAAATAACTCCGCACCACAAAGAAACATGATCCTCTAAACGTTGAATCAACATATTTGCTAAGGAGGTGCGTATCAAGTCAAGTCATCTCAACATAGAACTGATCCCTCAGTGAGAAGCAAATAAACAAACTAGAAAACAGAGTATCTTACCTTTGAAACGCCAGCTAGTACAGCTCCATAGGCCCAGTTTTTCTCCAGCACACAACCCCCTGCGAGGCAGCTGATGGAGTCACAGAGCTGCTCTAGCAAATGGCCTGGCCTACAGCACTTGGCATGGTCTACAGGTCTCAACAAGGGTGTTTTCTGGTCACACAGCAAAGTGATCAGGACCCTGCAACTCTTCCCACCAAGCCAGGAACAACCAGATTGCTTCCTCCTCTCCTTTTCCTCCTTGCTTGCAAGGCCACACGCAACCCCTTTCTCTCCCTCTGGGAAGTTGGATTATTTTGTGAAGGCAACTGGTGATTCAGCCCCAGATCCTCCATAACATCCACAGCACACAGGCTCCTGACTCCTTTGTCTCAGGGGAACTCAGGTAAAACTCTTCTGGTAGGGGAAATTCCCTCCCTGGTAATAAAAATCTCCTCCCTCAAGAAAAAGAATGTCCCCCCTACACATTTTGCCTGGAGGCAAAAAACCAGCATCCTACTTTTCTAAGTCTTATCCCTTCCTTCCCAGAGAAAACATTAAATCAGCCAAATGGCTCTTGCTGCCCCTCCACTGGAAAGAGGAAAAGTAAGTAGCAGAGGAGAAATCATGGAAAGAAAAGCATGACTGGCGAAAAAGAAGTGGTAGCGCTGACCTCCTGGCTCGAGGGCAGTGCGGAAAGGAAGGCAGCTCGGAGTGGGAGGGAAGTGGCAGAGGAAAAATGGTATGCATATGTGCGGACGCGCATGCAGATACAGATTTACCGAGGCCGAGTGAGGAGGCGTCAGCCTCCCTATCGGCACCAGTTTGTGTAGCATACATTCCTGCGCCTTGTGGTACAGCCACAGCGGCCTGCCCCAGCCGCCCCCCACCCTACTTAGCAAAGGGCATCGCCTGTCCTGAACAAATGCCTCGGCTGCTGTATTTTCATATGTGAAGGGGCCAGTATTATAGGAGAACATTATATTACACGTGCTATTTTCAGCTAACGTGAAACACTATTTATAAGTTTGCATAAGGAACGCGATCTGATCTTGCATTTGTTCCACGTCTGCAGTTCCTAGAGACCCCTGCACGCAGGCAGACTCTAAGGCTCTAAGCCTCATTTCTCTGGGAAAAAAAAAAAAAAAAAAAAAGAAAATTAATTAGAAAAACTTTGTATTCTTTGCACTTAAAAGGGCAGATCCCCTTACAACAGATACTGCTCTTTCAGCAGATCTTTGTGGGTGGAGATTTCATATCAGCGTGTCTGCCAGTTCCTGCCAGAGTTTCATCCAAGCCACAACATACAGAGTCAACATTAATTAGCATTAATTATTATTTATAAGAAGCAATATTATCTGCATTGCTATCCTTCACCCTTATTTTTGTGTCTTACATAGGGCTCGTGCATGGTACCTCACTGCCCAAACAGACAGAACAATGTCCCATGGAATCTGCAGACTAACACACCATATTGCCATCCTAAAGCCATTTTGAACAGATCGTTTTAAAAGTCAGGAGATCCCCTTTTCTCTGCTCCCACAAACTTGCCTTCTACTTCGTTTATAGTCAATTTGAGATTTCTCTTCTTTTTTTCCCCACAGCCAGGAAGGAATAAAAAATCCTGCCTGTAGATCATAAAATTGTTTTCTTTCCAACCAGAAAGACAGAAAAGAACCAACACTACAATCCCATCCCCCCCGAACCGTTTGGAATCATCAAACTAACAGCGTTTCCAGCACAAAACTCTCAAGTGAGCCTTTTGCACTTTACCAGAATGCATTGGTTTGAACAGAGAAAACATGCTGACTGCATTTCTGTTGACTTTATCCCTCTACCCATTTTGTGGGCACAAGGAGGACCTTTCCCGGCCACCTCTTTATTCTGGTTCAAAACTTGTCTCCAGACCCAGAATCCTATTCTATGAAACAGAATTTTGTGTTAGCCAATAGGACGGATTTTGTTCAGTGCCCACAAAACTGAGAAAGCTTGCAGAAATTTCAAAATTCAATTCAAAACAGGTAATTAGTCCAGATCGCTATTATTACTAGTTTTGAAGTTATTAGCATTGTTGATAATAACTGCTCGTAAATAATCATTTGCATACATTAAATTTAGCTGGAAGAACTTGTGAGCATTAGCAAATCCTATAATGAGCACAGTGCCTATTCTCTTTTTAATGAATTCTGCCTTACTTCCAGTTTAAATAATATTTTTTGCTGCTTTGTTTCTTGCTTATTTTGTTGCTTGATGCAATACACAACAGCACAGGCACCAAGATTAGTGGAGTGAATCCAATTTAGAAAGTCGCCTTTGCATAGGCCGAGGTTAATGAAACCACTTGAGCACGTTAAAGTGAATTCACTTAGTCAATCCAGACTTGTTGGAGAAACTATTAATAATCAGCTGGAACTGCTGAGTCAAAATTATGAATGACATGGAAACACTGAGCACATTTTATGCGCTCCCATTGCTTGTATCCTATTTGGGACTGTTGCAATCACAAATTATGCATAGCTCTGAAATACTACATACTTTGACCAATGTGTATTGCAACATTTTGCTGGGGAGTCACAACATGTTGTGTCATACCGCGTACACCTTTCAGTGAGAAGTATGAACTGAATAGAGTAGGAAAACGTTGGATTACCATTTGCTGTTAAAAACCAACTTCCATCTGAAAACATCTGTGAGCAGTGCGATTTCTATCAATACGTGCATTTTATTTGCTCTTCTAAGAGATCAGATTAGGCTTCCTTCAATTGTCAGACACATAAGAAAAATAATTTTAAAACTAGATATTGTTGGCATATTTATCATTTTCCCTATTATTCACATATGTGTTAATTTCTTCTATAAATCATCTAATCAAAAAAGAGAAACCATACCATTTTTTCTTATACAACTAGCAAGCATGACCATTACAGGCATTATAAAGGGGTACTTTTTGTTGTTGCTTTTTGGCCAAAATAAGTCACGAATAATTTGTACAATAGGACACCCGAGAACACCGTTCACAGCTCTTGGGCAACTAATACATGCAAAATATTTGCAGAAAGAAAGCATTATGATGTTTTCACTCTGGTTTCCAACTCTGAGATGTCATGCTCTTGGTTAGCATTCTTCACGTGAAAAGGCAAGAGATATGCTTCCAGGATAATAAAAGCATTCTGTATGGAAAATAGTTTGATCTTTATTGTATCTATAACCAGTAATTACCATGCTATTGTATTTGTACCAACAATCAAGCAACTCACTGGCATAAACAGACACGCCTCTTCTGGCAACAGAGTTGCAATCACATATGCCCACAGTTATCTTCATGCAAAATGCACAGAGACAGTTAAATACAAAGAATGGATAAATTACTGTCCAGATCTTTAGCTACTTCATCACATGACACTTCGCTGAAGTTAGAAAATCCATACCATCTGATAACATGTCCTGTTATTCACAACCTAATTAAATTGCACGTGGAAAGTTAAGAGAAACAGGTAACCAACCAACGCAAGGCAAACAACGCAAAAATCAGCAGAGCAAGCTTAAGCTAGCTCTATTGAGGAACAAACCACTAATGGTGGAAAGAACACTTTTGGAAAGCTCTCAGGGTCAATAAAGACATCCTTTTTACTACTGATAAGTAAGGCAACCATCAGGGCTCATAAAAACACATATTAACTCACCTTTTCCTGGAGCAAGCGCTGATATTCTAGCATTTCAGGGAAAGATGCTACAAAACAGTCTAATGTGAAATGTCCTTGCGCGTGGGTCATATCAGAAAAAAATGATAAGCAAGTGGCAGCCAGGCAAACGAAGAGAATAACTGCAATGATTGAGGTGGAACACAGCATGCGACTTTTAAGCAGGAAAAAAATTTTGAGGGGCAATCCCTCTCACCTTACACAATGTTTCAGTCTAGCCCACTACATTCAATTGCATCTTAACGTCAGGATGAAGTTCAATTAGTGCAAAAAGCACATTTTTTTTTCACAAACAATTACCTTATGTACATAAACTCCTTTAAGCAAAGCATCTTGACCATTTAAAAATGGAGGTACCTCTATTTTAGGTGCTTCCTAAGAGAAGACAGGCAGGTTGGAACTCACATTAAATACTTCTAGAGCTCTGTAATACATCCCAGGTGATCACTCAGGAAGCCTTAGGCTTCGTTTCAGTTAACAGAAACGGGCACTGCAAGGTGCAAACCACTTCATGCACTACAGGCACCTGCTTTGGGATAAGATGATGACGATTCCCTGGTGTGACAACACTTGCAGGCATTTACAATTTCAGGCAGCATCTCTGAGAACTCACTGTCTGCACAGCAGAATCTACATATTTAGAAATCGTTAAAGGCACAAATTTTCAGTTCAAACTCACTATTGTGTCTTCAGTTCGTAGGTTTTGTTTTCCTCTTGCCTGTGAATTTCTCTACCTTCTCCTCTATTCAAAATAAAGCCACTCTCCTCAGTGCTTTAACTTTCCAACTGTTTAATACCCTAGCCAGTAGTTCTCTTGTGACAGACTGAAATGATGTTTATAAAAAAAAAATTACTCAAGCTGTCATCAGATCTTACCTCTGTAAGGGAAGACTCACAACACACTGAGAAGGACAGTTTCCCTGCAGTGTTCTTGGGCGAAATTCTACAGCATCACTGGAACAGGCACCCAGCCGACGCATCCCCAAAAGTACACTGCTGGAGAGAACAACAGTGCTACTGTTTCCTGTAAAGAACAGATGAGAACAATAACACCTTATCAAAGCTTCAAGGTGGGAAATGAACACAAGTATTCATATAAGTTACATCTTGCACTCGCAAACCAAAAGGAAGCCAGGACATGGGCTCAAGAGCTGGCATGCGATTAACCACACCGTTTAACTACCAACAAGTTCCCTGACAGGGGCTTTGCCCTGTCACCTAGTACTTTCTCACGCGACACACAGGCACGGTTCAGGAGATGGCGTGGATGAAGGACCGTTCCCTCATGCAGGTGGGGCAGATGAGGCCACGTCTTTGGAAAGAAGAAAATTTAGCCCCCAGGGGCAAAGACTGTGTGCTGTCCTGTTTTATTTACTAGTGCTAAGGTAGCCATGAAGACCGGACAGGACATTGTGGGCATCTTTAAGTATAAGATCAAGATTGTATCTGCAAGACTCACCACACTAAGACCATGATGTTTCAAATACTAATGAATACATTCATGCACAAGAGTCATTTTCTCAAATTAATTAGGATTACTCCTATGTCTAAAAGTATGCCAGCGTAGGTGTTTGCAGAAGAGGTTTTGGAATGTCAGTCATCATATACCCATCAGTTAAAGTACACTCATAAATGCTTTCGCTTGGAAGATTGTATTAACCTTAATATAAAATACATGTTTTCTGGGTCTGATGACTCAGGAAGAACTTGCAAGTCCATACCTCAACCCATTAATCTTATATAAATAAACTTTCCCCTTGTGAAAGGGAGTCCCATAGCATTAATAAATAGGGATCTTTCTCAACCATAATCAGATTCTGTAAGAATCATTTAGAAACATTTAGATTAATTATTTGTTGCGAATTATTCACTTAGCTCTGCCTCTTCAATCAAGAAGCACGGCCCTATTTCTTTCGGCAACATGAGCTAGTATAATAGAGTAGAGAATTTCCACATTTAACTCTCATATCCAACACCATTTAATTAAAGTCTCAACTGTGAATAGTCATGAGTCTGGCCAAAGTTTTGAAGGTTTGAATTCAGGCCCACTGGAGTGAGAGCCCCACCTATTCAGTTTGCCTCTGCACTTGACTCCACCTAACTTCGTCAAGGGGCCAACCTTTAATGACAGTGCATTTAAAGGCCAAAGTGGGGGTAAGAGGGTACAGGGTGTTCTACTTCACATCCTGCCTTCAAAATAAACTCTGTCCAAGTCACCAAGATTTACTTACAGAGAGTTGACGGGTATATAAAGTGGCATGGTGGGAGGGCATTTTTCCCACAACACTTTGATAATCCTTCAAAGTTTGAATATGTGTTGGGTTTTGCTAAGTTTCTTGGCATTGACTCCACCTCAACTGAAGAAAGTAAAAATGGACTGTCTCCCAAACCCCTATGGCATAAATAAATCAAGTTATGAATAAGGACTCTTGTAAGCGATGAGTAAATATCTCCATAGTCTGATCTATCAATGTCAAGTGCCAGGGCTTACGCTTCTCTGAAATGAATACTCAAGTCTGCAAAGTTTTGAAATACTATTCCACCTTCTTGAAAATCTCTTTGTACATCAGTCATGCTCTGTTTCTGTTTCAGAATCTCCTATTCTTCACAGTTTCTGGAGATTTTCATCACAGGGAAAAAAAAGAAAAAAAGGAAAGATATTGTACAGAAATTGCAATTAGAAAGAGACATCAACCAATCCTTAGCAGCCCCTTTCTGGAATTACACACTGACGTTCAACCTTCACTTTTGCACTTTTAAATATTTTTTACTCAATAAAAAAAGAAAACAAACTCCTCAACCACCCCTAGCCATGAAAGATGGGAAAAGTATACTCCAAGAGAGAAAATGCAGATGAAAGATGATTGCTTCCAAATGCACCATGGGAAATGAAAACCCAGAGAACTCCCTAGCCTGAGGAAAGCTGTAGAGGTGAGCAGTCCAAAAAATTCCACCGGTAGAAGCAGCCAAATAGGAGATCTTTGGGCATCCTGGAAATTTTCTACAGTCTGAGTGAAACCTCCCTGCAACGCGCTCTCGGTTGGAGCTATCTACTCCATCTTTCTCCACATCCCCATCTCTTCACCTCAGCTTTGCTCCAGCCCCCTCTTTCCTTTTCCTCTGCTACCTTTACCCTGCTTGCTCCCCTTCCCCATAGGCTTCCCTTTCACTTCTTTTTACAGTAAAAATAAAAAGGTTCTGAAACGTCATTTCCATCATGAAACAATGTCAAACATCCCCCCCCCCCCCACACACGTTTTTAAAAGGGCAAATGGTCCATGCAAAAAGAAATCCAAGCAAGCAGCTGTGTGTCACAGCAGCGATTACAAGCCCCAGAGAAGGCAAGATATTGTTTGTGCTAGACTCCCTGTGTGCACGCATACTCACCCCCTCCTCACGGTCCTGGCTGACTTACAGGTAAGTAGCCATTGCATTAGAGCAGATTCGGAGATGTTTAGTAAGACCTCATCTTAACCAAACAAATCAGGACTACTGACAGATTTGCAGGGGAGAAGGTACTGGGTGTGACGCACCAGAAAATCACTAACAGACATTAAACTGGCTCAAGTCTGTGGACCTGTGTTTTACTTACCGGTCTTGGGCTAACACCCAGGACTTTTCTTTCCTTGCAAAGGTATGATGTCAGGCACATGGCAGTTCTTGAGATTCTGTATAAGCCAGCATTGCCAGAGGCTCTGTGCAGGTGTGGTTAACAGTTATTTAATGATTCTTCACAATTGCATGTATCTGTCTGAACATAAATACAGTCTGATCGTAATCTTTCTTTTCACACCATGAATTTGCCCTGGTGTTTCCACCCTTGCAGGTTCTCAAACGCCCCATCACAGTTATTACAGACCTGAGATTCACTGGATCGTTTCAAACCGTTCACGAGCACTTTGCTGTCCTGTTGGCTTGGTAAGGTGAAGAGACTGAAGGCAGTATATTTAATACAAATGCTGTAGCTCTTCACTTAAATTCTGTAAGCTTGGCTCCCTGATGACTCACAGGACTCTCCTCCCTCCCCATGTTTACACACTGATGACAAGTACTGTTAAGTTTCTAAAAGCAAAATTATCAAAAAAACAGAACACTGGCAATTCCTGGGAAAAGTTCTCAGTTTTTCTCCTTTCCCCAGCAGTTGCACGAGCCTTTATTCAGCATAAATACTAGTACTATTCAATTAGTTAAAATAATTTTGAGTGATAGTTTGACTGTTTCTTTTCCAAAAGGTAATAGTTTTCCTAATTAGTCACTTGCTTTGATAAGGCTCTGACTTTTACTCTAATCTAAATTAACAAGACTTTATCTACCTGCATCATTCAAACACACCCTACTTGCAAATCTGGTATGACTAAAAACCAAGACAAGTGTTTGGTTTCATTTTACATTTGCTTCAAAGTGCCCCACTTGGAGGTTAATTATTAATCTACTCAAGTATATGTAAAGGTTCAGGGAAACAACGGGGTTAGTAGGTAGAGCAGTAGTTGAGGAATTAGGAAACCTGTGTCCTATTCCCAGCTTAGATCACGTATACGTTTGGCCAAGACACTTAAATTCTGCGAACCTTTACTTACAAAACAGAAATAGCAACACCCTCTGCACAAAGCACTTTGACACCTTTAGGGAAGAAACTTCACGTGTGTGAGGCAACAGTATGTTTGTTTGCACCTTCAAGAGACTGAAACTCAGCTAATCCCTTAAGAACTCACCAAGGAACTGGAGATCAGATACTCAACCCATGCAACTCAACAAAACTAATGATTTTGTCAGCTCCGCAGCAGCTGAAGAACCAGCTCCTCGAGCTTTCACTGTGTTTCTCTGCCATCTGAAAAGTGTTGAGAACACACCTGGTTTCTGGAACACGGTTTGGGGGTTATAAGTCCCACCACCACCCTGAGGTACTGTCATAGACGTCTCTTCAGTGTAACTACGCTGCGTGTAACTATGCTGCGTGTCCCAGGACTAAGCAAGGAGCAGCACCAACCAGATTTTCAAAGACACCAATGCTGTTCTGGAGCTGTCCAGGGGGTGGCTCGGCAGATGACAGCTCAGATCTTGAAGCAGGGAAGGAAAAAGGAAAGCAGCAAATGGAGGACAGAGCATGCACGGGAGAGACATCATTTGGGGGCATTACTGCCAAATCCTGCCTGCCAGCGGAAGGGCTGGCTGGCAGCAGTCTGCCCCTCAATATCTCCGTTACAGCGCGGTTGACTTGGTCTTGGGGAGAAAAAAAAAACAGTAAGTTTTTTACACCACTATTTATTTACAGATTTGGCTAATTCGTATATAAATCATGGGATTCCACGCAGAAATCAGTTTTTGAAAACAAAGAAACAACAACAACAAAACAATCCAGAAGTAAGAATGTTGAATACTTACTGCTGTTTAACTGGAATATTATTGGCAAGGTGATTCATTTGTTAATACGCAGTGCTATAAATAGGACTTTAACTTAGTTGAATAGAAACATATCCTTCATATCTCTAGTCACTTGTTTACCCGTGTAAAATATATGCGGTTTTGAGTTGGCTTAGGTGTATTCCAGGAAGGGCTAGCAAAGTTCAATGACTCTCCATCACACATTCAAAGCCCTTCAGCTCCCGGTTAATTTCGCTGTGCTTCTCTTACCACGCTGTTCACCCGGCTCCATCAATGCGCGGACTTAAAGGCAATAAGAGGCTATTGTAAGAATTCAGCCAGTGTTTCCTCATATCATGGGCCAGTGATAGCAAGCCTCTGGCATCAATACCAGGTTTGGCGCCAACAGATATTTGGTCTGGCACCAGCAATAACAAGCTATGATGGTTTCTTTTTAAGTTTGTTTGGCACCAGTAGCAAGGAACATTCACTATTCCTGGCGGAGAGCCATAGAATTTCACCGAATGGCTTCTGCATCATAACTTCATAACAAACATAACACAACATAGCTTCTAATTGCGGCGGAGGCTGTGTCTTAGCAAGCAATTCCGTCCTGATAATTACATCCAGACTTATCAATACCTGTGCTGCCTTCCAATACCAGTTTTGTTCTTACTGTAAGAATACTCTCCTTGGAGAGATCCACAAACCCGTAAGTCCATCACCATTTAGATTTTCGCTCTCGGTGCAGTTATATGAAACCAAGTAATCAACTATGAGAAAAGCCTATGGGGACAGTTATTAAATTAAGTCATCACAAAATATGGTGTAAATACTGTGTTGACTTAACCTCACTCCTCACCCTGCACTCTTTAATGTCATGTACTTTCTCAGACTGCAGACCTGCAATATATTCCAGAGAGGTTCACCTTCTGCTGGTGTGGAGTGCCATTCAAAGCCCCTGAGGCTTAACATAGCTCTAGCAAAAAGAGAGAATTAGCTATAAATTATCCGAATCTTGGGACAGAGCAATCTTCATTTTGACAGCTCCTTGCTAAATGACGCAACGCTTCTGATGAGGCCTCATGATGGATACCTCAGTGGACACAGCGCAGGACAAGGACTCGGAAGAGCTCAGTTCTACAGACAGGGTTGCAACCGACTTGCCAAACAATTTTCATCAGGACTTCCCTTCACTTCTCTTTGCCTGTAAAATAGGAGAGCTGCGAAATCTCTGGGTGGAAAGGATGATGTAGGAGCCAGGAATTCCTTCAATTAACAACAGCAATAATGCCATCCTCTTCACAGGAGAAAACCTGTCCCTGCCCACTCTGTCACAATCCGGTACACAGAAGAAAAGAAATTTGCTTAAATGGAGACTTTTTTTATGGGACATGAAGCGGGCACAGGCAGGAAGCGATACTAAGCTTTGGGCATGGGAAGATTTTATTCTCAGCAACAGCTCCCAAGAAGACAGACTGCGTGAAACGAAGTTGAAATGGAAGTCCCCATTGTAAATTCAGCTCTTATTACCTGTCAGAGAGAGAGAAAATCTCTGCCCACAGGGAATGGCTGCCCCTGTGAAAAAGTGCAAATCCATAGAGTTCCCAATGTGGGAATTCACGCAGACACGCATTCTGCTTCAGTGATCAACCTCTTCCTCTCGTGGTCTAAATGAATTCCCACTAACCTCCTTTAGCACAGCTCAGCCTCTAGCTGGATTTCCTTCAACTAGAAAAACATACATAGTGCAATTAGCCAACCTTCACAGACTCTGTAGTTCATTTATGCGTGCTAGGCACGTCTCCTGCTGTGAGCAGCCCATCCAAAGAGAACTCTTTGAACTGGTCTATTGTTGCTCGCGTAGTGGATTGCATTGTCCAGTTTCATCATTCCTGGCAAGGCAGCGCACTCCTGCAGCTTGCTACAAGAGGAGGAGAAGAGATGATGAAGCACTTTGTCCAGCTGGTGTGCCGGACATCTCAGATGTACAAATAAGCTTGCCTACCACTAACTATAGGACTTTCCCAGTCACCACAGAGAGATTTTTTATTGACCAGTTGTGCTTACATGATCTTATCTGGAACCCCTCTCTAATCTAGTTAGGAGTCTGGAGAGGCAGAAGGCAGAAAAGATGGTAAGAAAGGACTGGGTGGAAATAAAAATTTAAAAAATAAATAAATAAAAACAAGACCATGGTGTGACACACCTTTGCATGATGTTTGCTGAAGTGTAAAACCACATCATGGTTTAAAATACCATGGGGACAACACAACTGGATGAACCAAAAACAAACCCACAACCACCAGACAGCGTAGCATTTGGCTACATTTAGTAAGGTATATTTTTAGAATTCATAGCTTGAGCAAACTGCAAAGGACTACACTGCCCTACCTTCAAATACTCATTGGCACACTCTTACTACTTCCAAATGAAATTAGTGGAATACTACAGAAAATGGGAAGCAAAGTTCAGCGTGTGATTTTCAAGCAACCACTCGCATTTCTCCCCTTTGTCTTTGACTAGGTACTGTTTTGGGGAGGAAAAGAGGGGGTCATACATCAAAAAAGGTCCTGCTCTGCTGCTCTAAAGAGGAAGAGACATTTCATTCTAGAACAAAGAATTAGATTTTTTTTACATTGCTTCACTAGAGGTTTTTGGAGGTTTTTCTTGGGGTGATGGGGGTGGAGTGTTTGGCTTTGCTATAATACAGCACATCAAAGTGCTTTTGATGTGAAGTTTACTTAACAGAATCAGTTTTTCCGATGATTGTGTTAATCTTTATAAACCTGAAGGCGATACTGTGCCTTTTAAAAAACTATAGCAGGAAAAGACTTGAGGTTACATATACTCTCAGTGGTGAGAGACGGGAGTAGTTGGACTATATCGCCACTTCTTACGACTTTGCTCGTTGTTTCAGGGGCAACAATAGCAATGGGCTTGATGTTGCACTCACTTAGGCCAGGAAGGCTCTATTTAAACCATGCACAGTCCTTCACATAAGTACCTTCATGTATTTTCTCAGGTAAGAGCCACCACAGGTTTCAACAGGTACTCACTTGGAGGCAGCGAAGGGGCCTTGAGCCGCAACCAGAATCAGCGCTGATCTTAGAAAGGCTCTCTGTTCCCGGCCGTTAATAGCTATCTTTGTAATTGTATTATTTTGAGCACAAGCTTCTGTCCCCTCTTAGATCTTGCAAAACCAGCTTTGCCATCCACTCCTAGTCTTGAAGTATGTCTGTGAAAAAGCTTCTGTTATGTCTGACGTGTTTACCTACAGCATTTGAATGACTTTTTAAGTTCTTTGAATAAAGATAAGAGACAATGTGTACATTTTCCACACAAATAGTGGAACGGTAATAAAATAAACATCAAAGGTAAGCTAGCAAATCATCGCTACTTCACTGCTATTTACAACAAAAGCAGGAAGAGGAAAAAACCTACCCTCACCATTGGCATCATCTTAGAAAATACAACTTTTGGAAGGAATGATGGCTTTTTCCCATACCCTTAAACACAAACATTGGCACCTACAGCTAATGCAACCCTTTACTGAAAGATCTCAGTTTACATTACATGGCAAAAACAACAACAAGGAACCGAGAGAGGTCTGCCTCCTCTTATTTTTGTCTTTCTGAATTACCAGCTTTTCTGAACTGGTACAGCTTTAGTGAGAACAGGAAGACGTCAAACCTGTTATTATTAAAGCTAGCAAGAGTACAACCTCAGTATTTACTATGTAAGACCCACACAGACAGAAGAAATGGCAAAGCTTTGAAACATTTTGCAGGTGTGTGTGGGAACGTATGTTCTATTCAAGAGAGACTAAGACAGAAAGTAGTGCTGTTTGTTTCTTCTGTTAGTCTTCTAAACCTGCCTTTTTTCATGTTCCTTTCCAACACTGCCTAAGAGCCAGACCACAACAGCATAGTCCTAACTGGAGAGACTGCAATAAGTATTTATTCTTAAATAAGGTCTGATTTAGAAAGACTGCTTTTGGAAAATATGGAGCAATCTAACTCTTACTCCAGGATACGAAATTCAAAGTGTACATATGAGAAATAAAATATAAGCACCACACTAGATTTCTGCTGATGTTTTTGTTTTGTTATTGTTTTGCAGACGCTAGCGCTACTGCCCTATGAAGTCAAATGGCATTTTGCAATTGACTTTGAACAGCGAGCAGGATGGGACTGAACAGGGAGTTTTCAGAGAAGCTACTGCCATACAGCTCTCTTCATCTAGTGGTTCTGTCCAGCATACTGCTGAAGGAGGCAAAACCTCTGAAGAAGGGTAAGACCCTGACAACTTAAACTTAAAAACAAACCCCAAAGTCAAAACTGACTTTTCTAGGAAAAAAAAGTGTCTAGGTAAAATTGCAGAACATCTTTTGTTCCAGGTTTTATTGAAAATTTACAGATCCATGTCATGGTTGTCCTGGTTTCAGCTGTGATAGAGGAAGGAATATTCCATACCATAGACATCATTTATATACAGAGCATCAATGTTCCTTTGGCCTGCTTGTCCTGTCTATGCTTCCTCTGAGCTTCTATGGGAAGCTGAAAATGTCCTTGATTTAAATTACATGTTACTTAGCAACAACTAAACCAGTATGTGTTATCAACATTATTCTCATACTAAATCCAAAACACAGCACCTACTAGGAAGAAAATTAACTCTGTCCCAGATGAAACGAGGACAATCCACAACGTGCCCAAACCACAACAGTGAAAATAAAAAAAAAAAAAAAAAAGCAAAGTCACTTTTTAAAAACATAATAAAAGATTTTATTGCAGAGCGACAGTTAGAGAAGCTACAAACACACCATCCGAAAGAGATCAAGCTATACGCACATTAAGACACTTAAAACTAAGGTTAAGATTTTGACTAATTCTCCCGTAGCAAAAGCCCACATCATTGCCTACCTGTTCCCATTTTTCCCCTGCACCGGGTGTGGTTATGACAGAAGGAAAGAGGGGCCAGGACTGAAATGACTTTGTCAGGCTACATAAATCATTAGGAATTCACAACGGTGAAGCCCTGTATTATTTTCCAACAGGTTGTTGAGCTGTCACATTACAACTTGTTGCTATATACGGCGCTATTAAAATAAATCACTGCATGTAACAGGTTCTGCTCTGCCACCTATAAGTCATTCTGCATTTTACACCTGGGAGGCGGGCCCGGCTCTGCAAAGTCGCGCCGAACTGCGGCTTCATTCGAAATACCCGGGAAGGGGAGGGACCTGGCAGGAGAAAATACAAACAAGTTTCGTAAAATAACTTTCCAACAAGACCTCGCTGTCATCTCAGCTAATTACGGCTCTGATACGGCTTATTAGCGCATACCCACCTTTGCTACCTTGCTTCTCCACCCACCACCCTTTCAGATCTTTGTCCTGGCTCCGCCTCTCGCCGGCGTTATAATGGGCTGGTCTGAAAGTGGTGGAGAGACACAGAACCACAGGGGAAGAGAGAGATAATGACAATAACGCTAATAACCCTAATAACCCGGCTGCTGCCCGCGTCGCAGCGAGGAGCCAGCCCGGCGACCCGGCACTGACGGGGGCCGAAGCCGGAGAGAGCGGAGTAACCCCGACGTCCCTCGAGAGCTTCTCCCCGCGCCCGGGGAGCGCCGGACGGTAACATCGGCAGCGGCCCCGAGGAGGACCGGGCTCGGGGGGACGCGGAGAGGAGCCGGCTCCGGCAGCCCGCCCGCCCGCCCCGGCTCCGCGGGGACCTCCTCGCCCCTCCGCGGCAACCCGCTCTCCCCCGGCCCCATGGAGCAGCGAGAGTAAAGAGCGAGAAGGACAAAAACAGGGGCGGAAAGAGAGCGAGCGCCCCGGTGGAAGGAGGTGGAAGCCGGAGGAAGCGCTCCGTCCCTCGCCGAGGGCCGCAGGGCACCGCCGCCTGTCCTCGGCGCCCACCGGAGGGGAAGGGGACAGCCCCCTCCCGCCTCCCCGTCCAGCGACCCCCGGGGCTGCCGGGGAGCCGCGGAGCCCCGTTGCCCTCCGTTGCCCTGCCCCGCCTGTCGCCGCGGAGCTGTCCAAGCCGGCGCGGGGGGCACAAACCCCCCTGCCCGGGTCGCCTCGCCGCCCCCCGCCGCCGTTCAGGCCGCGCCGAGGGGCGGGGGTCGCGCCCGCCCAGCGGAGCCGCCGGGCGCGGGGGGGGCCGCCGCCGCCATGAAGCTGGAGGTGTTCTCGCAGCACTACGAGGACAAGCTGAGCGCCGGCAGCGACCAGGAAGGCAGCGGCTCCATCTCCCCGGCGCCGGCTGAGAGCGAGCTGGGCTCCGACGGCGACTGCGCCGCCAACAGCCCCGGCGGAGGGGCCGGGCGGCCGGGGCACCCCCCCCTACCGCCGCCGCCGCCGCCCCCCGCCCCGCAGCCGCCGCCGCCGCCGGCGGCCGAGAGCGCCAAGGGGAAGCCCTACACGCGGCGGCCGAAGCCGCCCTACTCCTACATCGCCCTGATCGCCATGGCCATCCGCGACTCGGCCGGCGGCCGCCTGACCCTGGCCGAGATCAACGACTACCTGATGAGCCGCTTCCCCTTCTTCCGCGGCGCCTACACCGGCTGGCGCAACTCCGTGCGCCACAACCTCTCCCTCAACGACTGCTTCGTCAAGGTGCTGCGCGACCCGGCGCGGCCCTGGGGCAAGGACAACTACTGGATGCTCAACCCCAGCAGCGAGTACACCTTCGCCGACGGCGTCTTCCGACGGCGCCGCAAGCGCCTCAGCCGCGCCGCCCCGCCGCCAACGGCCCGCCCCGCCGCCACCGCCGCCGCCGCCGCCCCACCGCCGCCGCAGGAGGCGGCCGGAGCGGGCTCCGCGTCCCCCGGCGGTTCCCCGCCGTGCTGCTGCGCCTCCTCGCCCTGCAACTGCGCGCCGGGCCCCGGCGACAAGGAGGCAGCGGCGGGGGGCGGCGGAGCGGCGGCGGCGGGCGGCGGCGGCGCCAAGTTCTCCAGCTCCTTCGCCATCGAGAGCCTCCTCCGGCGGCCGGCAGGGCCCCGCGCCGCCCCGCCGCCACCGGCGCACGTCCGCCTCCTCTGGCCGCCGCCGCCGCCGCCCGCGCCCCCGCACCTGCTGCCCGGTCCTTACCCGCTGCTGCCGTACCCACCTGCCGCACAGCCCCCGCCCGCCGCCGCCCTCTACGGCGGCGGCCTCCTGCAGCTCTGCGCCTACGGGCTGGGCGAGCCGCCGCCGCCGCCGCTACTGCTGGCGGGCGGGCGGCAAGCGCTGGCCCCGGGCGAGCTGCCGCCGGCGGAGCGGCCGCGGGGGCCGCCGCTTTTCCCCGTCGCCCTCCCCAAAGGCGGGCGGGGGCCGCCGCCCGGCTCCCCGCTCTACGGGCCTCACCGGCTGGCCGGGCCGCTGGAGACCCCCCTGGCTTAATGGAGCCCCCCCCTCCTCCCCTGCGAGGGGCCTGCCCGGGGAGGCGGGGAGGGGGAAAGGAGGAGGCTCTGGATCCCGCACTTTAACTCCAGAGGCGACCAAAGCCTCCAAGCGAAAGCCTCGGTGACTGTGCCTTAGTGAAATGACAGTGGGTTTAACGTAAACCAAAAGAAAAAAAAAAAAAAAAAAAAAATCATAAAAAACGAAACAACTGTCGTTTTGGACATAGCCATGAGCCTCAAGTGCTTCTTACTGTTCGTTGAGACTACTTGACGTCAGCCATCCCCTCGCCGCCTCCTTTCTATTCCCCCCCCCCCCAGTCTTGTCCCCACATCTCCTGCCACCGAAGCCTCGGGTAGCGGAGCAGGGGGTCCCCCCGCGGAGACCCGCAGCGGCGGCGGCAGCCGGGGGATGCGCTGCGCACTCGGGAGGGCGGGGAGGAGGGAGGGGGGCCGGGGGCGCCTGCCGGGAGGAGTAGGGAGTTGGGGGGCGGGGGGAGGGGGGAGGGGGCGGTAGGGGAGCGGGGGGCTGCTGTGAAGCCGTAGGTCTGTACTGCAAAGCAATGCATCACTGTGCCAAAAGAAACCTTTTCTCCTGTCCGGCAACTAGCATTTCGTGGGAAGGGAGGACATTAAATTATTTATAAAAGTAGTGTTTTGAACACAAAGAGAGTGCAGCTTTTTTAATTAATTATTGTTCTGGGGGGAGACGGGGAGGCGGGAGAGGGGAAAAGGCTCAAGGAAATGGCAGGCGTTGGCGTTGTACATTTAAGGCCAAGACCACTGCTATTGGAAAGAGAAGAGTAATTTTTTTTAATTTTATTTTTGTGTATATAATATATGTGTGTGTGCATTTTATTGACGCTCGGCCACAATGTTTTTTTCTTTTTCTTTTTCTTTTTCTTTTTCTTTTTCTTTTTCTTTTTCTTTTTCTTTTTCTTTTTCTTTTTCTTTTTCTTTTTCTTTTTCTTTTTCTTTTTCTTTTTCTTTTTCTTTTTCTTTTTCTTTTTCTTTCTCTTTTTCTTTTTCTTTTTCTTTTTCTTTCTCTTTCTCTTTCTCTTTCTCTTTCTCTTTCTCTTTCTCTTTCTCTTTCTCTTTCTCTTTCTCTTTTTTTTTTCCTCTCCTCTCCTCTCCTCTCCTCTCCTCTCCTCTCCTCTCCTCTCCTCTCCTCTCCTCTCCTCTCCTCTCCTCTCCTCTCCTCTCCTCTCCTCTCCTCTCCTCTCCTCTCCTCTCCTCTCCCCCGAATAAAAACTGCCCCCTAAATAAAGACAGTAATAAGGAGAAGAGCGTGATATCTGTTCTGGCGGGGAGGGAGGGCAGCCTGCCATGGAGTAGCCTTGGCGGAGGAACGCTCGGGCTGCGAGGGCAGCCGGGCTGCCCGCCCTTTCCACCCCATCCCTCCCGGCGGGTTAGAGGTGCCGCGTACGGACCCGCCTTATTTTGACCACGGGAGGTGAGAGAGGTTCTCCTCTTGGGCTGGCGCCAGGTTTGGAAGTCCTCTTCAATTCCTCGAGTCAAAGCAGGTTTCCCCGGCGGTGCTCAGCCCCGCAGAAAGGCTGGCGATTTGCAGGCAGGCAGGCAGATTTGCAGGCAGGCTGCCCGCCTCCGGACCTGCCTTTTTTTTTTTTTTTTTTTTTTTCCTTCTTCCCCCCCGCCCGAAAGACAGCAGACGAGATGTAATCCTGTTGTCACCTCTCGGTCCGGAGAAAACTCGCTTCAGGAAGGTCGTTGGCAGGACCGGGCTCCAGCTGCTTCTGGTGGGGACAACCTCGCTGGTATCTGCAGTCGGGCGAAACCTCAGCAGGCTGAACGCTATTGAATATTTGCTGGTAGTAAAAAAAGTTTACACACGTTGCGTTCTGCCCACGCGTGTTATGGTTGGGCTGTTTCGTATTGTCTGAAGCCACCAGGAGAGCCTCAGAAAGGCTGAGTCGGAAAAAAAGGAAAGGATGGGGGTTTTAATCGCCCGTGGTACTGATTTACAATTCAGTGGCGTCCCCGAATTCGAAGAGCTTTAACCAAACGCCGAAATGATAATTCGGGGCTTGTTTGTTCGTTTGTTTGTTTTGATTTAAAAAAGGATGAAAATAGGCGGGCTTTTTTCCCCTCCAAGTGCTCTGTAAGCACAGGTCGCCTAAACAAACGATGACGAGCAGAATTTGGGGCGCTGGTCGTTCTTTTTTCTAATCACTCTTATTGCGGACCCTGGAGTTTCTCCCGCACCTCCTTTTTTCCCTCAGCGCCGGGTTTAGCCGCTGAATAACTTCCATCCCACTCGCAAAAATTTTGCCGAATAGCGAAGGTGTGCTGGGAAAGGAAAGCTTCAAACAGAACAATCTGCGGGCGAAAACACGGACTTGTTTCAATAAAGCTCAAGCAGATTTCACGGTGTGTTTAGCTCAGACCATAACATTCATCAGAACATTGCGAGAGATTAGTGACTAATGTATGAAGTAATCCAACCCTTGAAGGAATTGGTTTTTATGTACACACATGCACGCACACACACACACACACTATTTCGACATTATTCTGCCTTCAAGGCTCTGTGCAAATATTAATCTGTCCTTCTATAATCTACCTTTTCCTCTAGCTTGTATTTTAACATCTCCTTCTTTACAGGAGTCCATATGAGCCGTCAGTATGCAACTGCTAATATCTTTTGGTTTTGTCGATCTGTAATGGTCGTATTTCAGGGTATGTTAAAAGCACCTTGACGGAACGTGGAATTTGTTATTACAACCACAAGAGCGTATTTAATCGGATGTACGTAAGTGTGAGTAGGGATGAATGTGTATGTAAACGTATGCTTAACAGGATGACATTCGGCTTTTTACTTTTAGAAAAGTCCCTTTTTCATTAAAAAATAACTCAGCATTAAAAAAAAAAAAAAAAACCACAGAGTTCGAGACGTGCCTTCTTAATAAGTATTTATCTTCTACGAATCTCGACTTTTGGATACGTCGGGAAATGTACGTCAGTGGTGCAGTATAAGGAGTATCTGCGTCCTCGCCATCCTCTCCTAGTGCTTGCTCGGATTTCCCCAGCAGGTTGGAATGAGGATTTGGGGGACCCCGTGGCACCGGGACTACGGGGCGAGGCGGTGGGAAGGAAGGGCAGGGCAGGCAGGTACCGCCCGCTGCCCGGAGCCCGCTCGGCGGCAGGGTCGGGTCTGCTTCACCTCCTCCTCTCGGAGTATCAGCATCCTCTGAAGCGGAGGCAAGGGACGAATTTCCCCCTGTTGACCTTTGGGTGGAAATTGCCCCATTCGTGGTACCGATTAGACCCTGCCCGCGTTTCTGAGCAAGGGAGCTGGAACAGCTTGTTCACACGCAAGTGAATTTACGGGGGGGAGTGGGGAAATTTAAAAAAAAAAAACGGCTGGGTGTCCCGGCCGTCATCCTGCCCGGGGTAGCCGGCAGAGGTATAGCCGCACGCCGTCCCCTCGGAGCCAGCGGAGAGGCGGGAGGGCCCTTCCCGCAGCCCCCGCCCGGGGCGCCCGGCTGGCCGGGACCCGGAGCCGGAGCCGGACCGGAGCCGGCGGAGGGGGGAGGCCAGCCCTGGTGTACAGCCATAAATCCGGGCTGTCAGCTGTGACAGACGGCTGGTGAAACACAGCACCTGTCCAAACACTTTCCAGCAGCAGGTAATCAGAGAACCGACACTTTACATTTTTGTGTGGAACAAGCACATTAACCATTTCGCAGACCTTCCCAAAACAGCGACGTTTGTATGTCTGGGTACTTTGTCTTTCTTAACGTCTA
Source organism: Vanellus vanellus (assembly GCF_965231255.1). Classification (NCBI taxonomy): domain Eukaryota; kingdom Metazoa; phylum Chordata; class Aves; order Charadriiformes; family Charadriidae; genus Vanellus; species Vanellus vanellus. The sequence goes on from NC_138906.1 coordinate 77,864,766, forward strand.
ATAAATCAGGATGACAGAAGAGAGACAAAGCCTTTCTCCTTTTGATATTCGACACATCAGCAGTAAGCCGATACTTTTGTGCCCCGTTCTTTCAGCCCGACGAGGGTCTGCATCACCCAGAGAATCTGAGTGCTTGTTGGACGGGTGCACTTCGGGACACTTGAGGGATTTTTACATGCTCTACAGGCAAAACTGCTGTCAGTGGCACAGAAACCCTGGATGGAACAGGGAGTGTAACAGACTGTTCATCCGCGTGTGAGAGGATCTGCAAATATGCCATGCTGGCTGCTCCACACTCTCCGGACTTTCTTGGTGCTGTACTTGGTGAAAACTCCAGCCTGAGCAGAATTGCATGTGAATTCTGGTTCGACTGGGCTCTGTTTTTAACTGCATTTTTCAACAGATTTGGCTTTCCATATAGATATATTTTGTTTCTGAAACTTTTTGTTTCATAACTGTTTCATGTCTTGCAGGTTCTGACTGTCTTAGTGTGCTTTAAAGAGAAAAAAAAAATCTTACCTGACAATCAAAATATTTTCATCAAACATTTTTGTAGGGCTTCTCCCTTTCTTGCCCCCCCCTCCCCCTTTCCCGATGGTGACAAAACCAGTTTCTTACTTGAATAATGTTAGTTCTAACCACTTTCCTAAATCTCTTAAAATTTTAACCTACTGAGCAGCAGAACTGCATAAACTCCTTTGTGGATTAAGATCAAATTCATACAAAGGAGAAGTTTAAGCACTTCAGGAATTAATGGATGCCAAACAGGAGCTCACAGAAGAAACAAGCTTGTGAAAGTGATCTGTGGATAACAGCTTGTATATATTACATATATCACATGCAACAGGAGAATACAGCAATACTGTGCCTATTCTCCTTTATAGTGGAGGCAAAGAGTTTTGCTTTAAATTAGCTGAGAGATATCAGTAGGGCAGCATTTTGATTGCGTTATCTTCCTACCAGATTAATTAACTCAATTTTTCAGCAGCCAGATCTGATGAAACCTTGTCCCAGTTTCAGCTGGGACAGAATTCATTTTCTTACTAGCAGCTGGTATAGTGCTATGCTTTGGATTTAGGATGAAAATAGTGTTGATTGATAACACACTAACATTTTTAGTTGTTGCTAAGCAGTCAAGGACTTTTTCAGCTTCCCATCGAAGCTGAGAGGGAGCACAAACAGGACAAGCTGGCCAAAGGAATATTCCATACTATAAACATCATGCTCAGTATATAAATGGGGGTTGGCCGGAGGGCAGGAATCCGCGATTGCTGCTTGGGACAGACTGGGCAATCGATCATCAGGCAGTCAGCAATTGCATTGCATCACTCATTTTGTATATTCTTTTACCATTATTATTTTCCCTCTGTTCTATTAAACTATCTTTATCTCAACCCACAAGTTTTTGGTTGTTTGTCTGGGTTTTTTTCTTGTTCTTCTCCCTATCCCACTGGAGGGTGGAGGAAGGGGAGTGAGTGAACAGCTGCGTGGTCCTAGTTGCCAACCAGGATTAAACCACGACAAGCCTGAAACTTGCTTTCAGCTCTTACTCTCCCAATGACCATAAGATGGGCTACGTAGCCCCCTTCAGTATCCCTAACCCTTACTCAGGCAGAATAAAGCGATTGATTTCAGTGGACTTCACGAGCCACGTCAGCACAGCAGTGCTAGCTACAAGGCTCAATTCACCACAGATCACTAGTGAAAGCTCCTAAGCAAATGTGCAGCCCTTGGTCATCAGCTTGCTTTCACACTAGATGCTGAGAAGACTGAAAGAGGATGGATGTAATTTTGCCTCAGGACCTTGTCCATTTTTTCTGCCCCACAACCTTTTTCAGTAGGGTGATTCTTAGGTACCCGGTGGGATGTATCAGACTCAGAAGACACTTGACAAAAAGAAATTCCATCCCAGAAAAAGGCACATACAAAGGACACAGATTCACAGGCCCTTCATCTTTTGCACCATGCCTTAAGTATTCCAAGGTGAGACTTCCTACACAAGAGCAAGGAGAACAATCACAGCCCCACATGGAAGGGTAAAGCTTCTGAACCGAAGTCCAGATTTTGCGCAATTCTTCATCAAGCTGGGGGAGGTGTTTCATTTAATAAAAGACAAGAGAGTCCCTTTATTGTGCCGGGCTTTTTGCCTTTTAAGTCTGAAGTAGACATAAAAACAAAGTTGAAATCCACCTCCAGCCAAATTCAAGGCACTAAAGCTGTGATTTTGGCAAGGGTGGTTGTATCCTGTTGCAACTTTGCCTCGTGCTGCTGTAGCTCTTTAATAATGGGGTGAATATGGTCCCATTTTTCATTTATGTTCTGGAAAGAGAATATTTTCCTCTTGAATAAACTCTCGCGTCTTCATTGACACTCTCGGAAATCTTGAAACCAGCTTCAAAAAAGTCATCTATGGAGCCCAAGTACCCCATCATAAAATCAGACAGATGGCTAGAGAGAGCTTGTAGAGGCCCTCTGTAGACATTCAAACCTATATTAACGCATCATTATTTACGTTGTATAGATTGCCAGCTTCAGAAAAGCTAGTAATTTACGTAGTCTCCAGCCCTGCATAGGAGCTAAACATTGTTATTGCCTTCAGGAAGTTTTGCCTCCCTACATCAGGATGGACCAGGCCTTGTCCTCTTTTCCAGAGCCAGAGGGGGTGTGTATGAGGAAGGACTGAGAGAACGCACGGTCATAAAATTTGTGCTCTTGCACCATGGTATTGTTTTCTTTGTTATGACATGTTTCAAAATTTCAGAGCTCTTTCAAGCAGGATGGTGTACTAATAGCCTCCTTTGCTATGGGGAAAAGCAATGCTTCTGTGGGTTCTTTCCTCTCCTTAATAGCAAAGCAGAGAGTATGCAAGATGGAGCAATACAACTCTACTCTTCAGTACAATGTCTTCAGCAGAGTATGTGGGAAGTCAGGCCAAGGACCATCAGTTAGAAAAGCATGAGAGGGAAAAAATGAAAAATAGGTTGACACCTAATTTTCCAGATTCCACTGTAGGTGCTTCCTGATCCCAGCTATTCATTGAATACATACTTATAAGCATTACATAAGGGTTCATAAATGTTTTAATAAGTATAATTTAGCTGGTTTAGGGTCCAGTGGGTTTATTCTAGCTGTGTTTGTACCATTGTTATTTTAAGTAATAATTTGGTACTGGAGTAATACCCCAATAACATCTGACAGCCAACCAGTAACCCTTCATATAAATAGTGTATTTCACATTATCCTTGCTATTACTAAAGTATATTTTTAGCCCGCTATAGAGAAGCAATGTTAATGAATATTATGCCAGAGCCAACCCGGGCTTAACTGCTGATATTCTGTGGCTCCATGGTGTATCCTGGGCTACCTCACCGGACAGAAGAGCCTTAAGCAAGACTGCTTCTGTGAAATACAATTTTGGCAGAACTTTTAGTTACCTGACTTAGAGACCTTAAAATTTCAGGAGAAACCTGAGAGTTTGACTTCCTTAACTCGTTGGGGTTTTTTATCGTGGCTGTTACAAATGACCAGATAAACTTCAATATTCCGAGTATAAGTTGCCAACCTTACCTCAAGGTTTTGAAAAGATACTTTTTAAGACCTAGGAGATTACCTACACCCTTTTGAAACAGGCATATGACACCAAGCTGTTTATTTCAATTCCTTCCACAGCGTTTGTTGTTGAAAATTGTGGCATCTCACTACGGAAATAGTTTTCTCTAGACTTCTAATAAGAGTCTGTGCAAAGGCAGCCATGAGAGGCTTCTAGAATTGCTCAATTCACTTTCCTTCCAGTGCAGTTTCTTCCAGTTTATTTTTAATAACTTCTGAAGCAAGACAGCTTCTAATAGCTTTGTTTAAAACATCCTAAGCTATGAAGAAGGAACCTCACAGAAAATATGGTTTTCTTTGTGAGAAAAGTTAAGTTGCATCACCAGGTAATAACAGATTTTTAGTATTTGCTATTCCTAAAACAAGTGTCTAACGCAATTCTCTTTCACCATCAAGCAACTGCTGTTGCTCTAGGTACTTTATCCAGCCATCTTCAGTACAGCGGTATGTGCTCATTACTCATCCTCATCATACAGCACCGAAGTAATTCCCCTCTCTTTGGCATATATACAAGCCTCAATTAGTTGTATGTTATCATCACATTCCCCATTAATCACTTAGCAGAACCGTACAGATGCACAGCAGCAGCTTTCTCACTTTTTCCTCATAAGTCAGTCCAGGAACCCCCCTAGTCATTTCTGGTTTTCTCTGAACTTCTTTGGAGTATCTCTTTCTGACTAATCATAAGGCATGGCGAAGGCATAGCTTTCTGTGTCACAATACCTGGAGTCATGTCAGGTTCTTCCCACGCCCCCCAGCTCCAGAAGAAGCAGGTTAAAGAAGGACAAAAGTTACAAGTTGTCTTCCAAGAGCCAGGCTGGCACATGACAACAGAGTACACAGGCTGCAGTTACCCAACCTCCAGCAATAACCACCAAAAAAAAAACCCCTTCAGTGTAACATTTCAACAAAGTCTTGTTCAAGCAGAGAAGCAACCTTCCCCTTTCACCTCCCTCTGCTCCCTTATCTTACTTGCCCTTATCCAAGGCTATCCTTGAGGAAGCAGAAGCAATTTCTCCCTTGAGTGTAGTCTACAAAACACTGAGCGCAGAAAGACAGAACTTGCCATAGACTCTCTTGATGCCAGCATCCTTTGCTAAGATGACTTTGCCCCAGGTCTCTCGCGGACACCACCCCTCCTTCCAGACCCTGAGTTGGGAGGATAAGAAAGGCATATGGACTGCATTCTTCCTGGTCCGAGCCCGAAGCTCAGCTCAGTGCGCTCCTGCTTTGACAAAGTCACTGCTGAGACTTCAGCCAAAGCAAAATAAATGTATGCCACTGTTAGTGCCGGTTCCCAAGGAAGTGTGGGCAACCTCTAGGTCTTCTACAGCTAGAAAAACGACACATTTATCAGAGCTCTACAGGAACATTCAAGTTTAATTTTTCCCATTCCCCAGGGAACTAGGCACTGCTCCCCATTTCTTTTACTCCTTATTTAAGGAGGTTGTTTTTACCATTTGCTGGGAATAAGTTCCCCCCCCATACTGTTCCCAGTGACTGCAAGGGAGAATTTCCTCTGTGCATTATCATTTCTGTCACCACAAATGACGAGTTTAAATCTGACCAGTTGACTCGGCAAGCTCAGCACGTGCTATCATCTTGTTATTATAATTTCTTCCTCTTCAGCACAAACAACCAGAGCAAGGATTGTAAGGCCACCCAAATTACCTTTGATTAATATTTGCATGAGTAAAATTGGAATCGGACGCTTTTTTGTTCCTTGTACAGCTGAAACCGCCAGACAAAAGGATCCCATAACTAGCTTAAAAAGAAGAGAAAGGCATGCATTTTCATTATTTGATTTACAGGTTGGGGAATTATGCTGGGTTTTCCATACACGGTGGAGATGACTCCTCAAACTGGGAAACAATGTCTGAAGCAGCTAGAAATCAATCAGTTCACATGCAGGTTTGTGGACACTGGAATGGTGCCAAAAGCCTGTTAGTTGGACAAGTAAGTTGGTCTAGCAAAGAAAAGTGTGGGATAAACAGTTCTAGAGTTAGTGCTTGCGTTGATTGACAGAATTTACTGTCTTACTCTGAGGTACCTTATAGGTCTTTTTATTTTCAGGTCACGGGGTGGTATCAGCGATTAGTAACTATTTTAGGTTTTTATATATATATTAGTGTTATATAAAAACAAACCCTACAATAAAACATCTTAAAGCTAATAATTCAAAATTTTGGACCATTGTGTTCATACACCATTATTTTAGTTCCTTTTAATTCAGTACACATACCATTGCAGGGCACTGTTTAAATTACAGGATCACACTCTATTTTTCTTCCTATAGGATTCCTGCATCATCCAATAACTAGTTATTGTGGGAAGGAAACAGTCTTGTGCAATTAAAAGGAATATTGTTCTCAGGGCCATGACTCAATGGAAGTGGGAAGGTTTATTCCAGGCGAGAAACAGGACCTCTGGAAAAGAATAGCTATTTTAAATATTTAAGTCATAGGATTCTCTATGTGCATGCGCATAGAAGTCAATCTTTTCAGCCAGCTTGATATCAGGATATATTATATTGAAACCTATTGTAAACTAACCCTTGTTTTTTGCATTTGGAGTACTTCTGGTAGTTAGCTTTATTAGGAACACAGGCAGTCATTACTTTACCAGAATCTAGTCTAATACAGGGGACACCGCAATCAAAAAGGCAGACTCTGTGGTATCACGCACACCCTGTCATAGTATCCTTTTAGAAATGAGGTTTTGCAATTTCTGAACAGTCACGTGCAGCTAGAGTTGAGTCTAACTCAGATAATCATCTGAGCCGTGGGACCCTTCCCTTTGGCACAGTTCGGCTCTTCCTCACCAGGACAAGAAACCTGGCTTAGCACGCTGGTGCCTACAGGTCTCCCAAATGTGATGAGGTCTGACAAAACTGTACCCTCATCCTCATATTCATTCTTATTTAATTGCTTGCAAAACAGGACTGAACACTGCTTGAGTTCAATTTATTTTGGTTGCTTGCTTTCGTAAGCACCATCCATTCACCTCCTCTGATGCAAGGCCAGCAAGCAGCACCCTACAAAGATTGTCCCTATAGCCTGGATCTATCAGCCATCACTATATAAGGTGCAGCTCAGGAGCATCACAGGGGTTTATGACACCAAAAGGAGGCCTTGGTATCCATAAACTTGTTACTAGGGTCCATTCCTCAAAATGGCATTTACTGCCCTCAGACCGTGCCCGCTGCATGCAATTTCTACTGATACCAATTACATCCAAGCCTGTGTATACACAAGCTATAAAAACAAGCAAACAGCCAAAACCAACACAAACTAATCATTATATTTCACCATTTCATGACAGCTGTAAGACACTTGAATTGTAAGGATAACATATACTCCCGCAAAAGGACTGGTAGGAATGGGTGGACGTAATAAGCTTTCTTCTATTTATTCAATAACTTTCCCATTCAATAGCAGGAACAGATTGAGAAATACTGAAAATGTATTTCCATATATTGACTGGGAAGTAAGTTTTCTGCTTAGCTTCAGCATCACAATTCCATTTCACAACAGCAAAAAAAAAAAGTTGATGATACCAAAAAAAAGTAAGACCCGTTTTTTTTCAAGGTGTACACATCTACATGACAGATAGCTCCAGCTGATTTCAGCAGGAGTTCTCATGGACACTAAATATCTCAGTCATTCAGCTCTTGTTGGGAGTGGCTCAAAACCCAGCAGAGCCAGGAACTAAATGGGAGCAGCTATACATTAATCTTAATTGCTATTCTATAAATAGTCTGGGAAAGAAAGCAATGGGAAGCCCCAGCCAAATTGAGCAACCAGAATCATGAAGGGGTATTTTTGTGTCCCCTGCATTATTAAAAGGCCAAATAAGTGTTCAAATTAGAAGGCTCAAACACTAGCACGAAACCTTGTTTTGAGCAAGAGGTTCATTTTGGCATAAAGCCAAAAAAAAAAATCGTAAAACTCATTTTCGTCTGATAGTTCGCTCTCTTTTCATCTTTCTCCACCCCATTTCTTTAAACTGTCCTCTGTAAGAGCCAAATTTGAAATCTTCAAATGCCGAACATGCCAATTACTTACATAGCAACTGATAAACTTCTTACAAACAGCCTTAAGGCCACGGCTGCAGCAAGCTGTGAGGGACCCATAGGAGTTCAGGGTGCTAAGCTTACCATGGACCAGGCTGTATTCAGTTTTTCTGAGGTTTTCAGCAGGCAGCAATGAATAGGTTAACCAACCAAGCGCGCCTGCTTTTGTGCGTTAACAGTCCATCCCACAGACTCTGCAAGGTTCTGCCCCAGACAGGCAGGAAAAATCTCTGTCTCATACAATGCCACCCAGAAGTCCATGCAACACCATCCTTACTGTAAACGGGAGAAGCCCTTTGACTTCAGTGTGAGGCAAAACCAACGGGCAACATCTGGAAGATCTACCAGACCAGGTGTCCCAACAGCATATCTCCTTGACGAGTGTAACACAAAAATCCTAAGCCTTCAAAATAGGCACTCGTGCTTCAGGAAGAGTCACGGTAGACAGGAGTTAGTCAGATGCCCATGGACAGTGAGTGACTCATCATTCTTTAACAAAGTAGAGGAAAGCCACTCCCGCATATATGAGGACCAGGACCTTGGAGACAATCCTGAAGTCCAGAGTGATGGATTCTTGTTCCTCTACCCAAAGCTGCTCCACAGGCTGTTTGCAGGGATACCAGCTTTGCCCAAGCCACTGCTGTCTCTCAGGACGACCAGTTATCATCCACGGTAGCAACTGGAAGGAGCCTGAGAAAGGAGGAGGGAACAACTTATGGAGTCTCCCAAAAGCCTTGCTGCAGCTCTGTCTGACAGCACATCAGTCACAAGTTGAGAGGTTTATAAGTTTCCAACTTATAAACACTCTTATCACTGTGTGCAGTTCTGAGCACACCGCCCTGAGGGTTCCTTTCTGCCCATCAATGCACAGATACATTATCATCATTTTCTATCATGTAAAATCAACTACTGTTCAAGTTACGCTGATATGTGATAACTAAATAGTGTTGATCATCCATATCAGGTTGAAAACATACCTGAGCTCCAAGATGTTTACATGTACAGACTAGTGGAGAAGTTTGACTGGTAGCCCTATTTGCATAAGGCTCTCTCTCCTTACTTTATTAGCTCTACAGATTGAACATACAGAAAAAGTCAATAATATTTAAGTAGAATTTACATATTTTCATTAAAATAGAATTATAGTGAGGACAAAGCCAAAAGCTGGTTTTCTATTAGGAAGAAAAAAACCCTATTTGAAATTATTCAATCAGTTATTCAGTCTCAATCAGTTTTCATTAGGTTTATTTTTCAGAGACTTGATCAACACTGACAAACATACTGCTGCTTTTCATTTGCTTTATTTCCTCCAGTACGTGCTTTACTTAGTACTTCCCCACAAATTAAGGAGAAAAATTGTGAAAAACAATTTTTATAAATATCATTTGATAAAAGTAATATCAATAGAGGAGCTCGGATTCATTTAATCAATACACATGATCTGAACAATGCATCAACATTTTATCTACAAGTGGAAGTCTCAGCTATTTGACAACTCATCATTTACACTTACATGATAAAAAAGCCTGAATATCTCATTTTTCTGGCAGCAGAAATCAAGACATATTTGTATCCACTGAAATAACAAGTTTGTCTTGGTTAAAAGCTGTATATAATGACAGAAGAAACGTAGGTTGAATTTGGTCACATTTGAACTGTGAACACAGGGCTCATGGCTACAAAAAAAAGTAAAATCTTAAACCCGCAAGCACTGTTTCACTGATGTAAATAGGACCATAAAGAATAAAAGCTCTGTATGAAAAAGAATTTGCAGAGCCAATTTCTTACTCTGCAATCAGAGGAAGGCCCACACACTACAGAAAAAAAAAAAAAAAAGAAAAGAAGGAATGCAGCCTTTTGATGTGAGGAAACCAGGGAATGAGTCTCCCTTCTGGACAGTAGCGTGCACCTGCACTGAGTGGCACAGGTGACTACACCGTTCAGCAGCCCAGGGGCCCATATGTTTCACTTGAACCTGAGAGCTCTGGCAACATCATCTCTCAGCCTGTAGCTGTACAGGACACTGAAAGACCCAAGCAGGACAGACAGGTTTGCCAGACTACCACCAGCACACCCTGCCAGGAGGATTCTCTCTTCTCTGACTGCTCTGTCCAAGACAACTCCAGCATAAAACGTGCAGCTCAAATACATTTTACTTAAAGCCCAGCCTTAAATCCGACCCATATAGATCTTTCCAATAGACTCATAATCGGTGGAAAATGTTGCAAGAAACACCAAGCTAGACTGTGAGAATTGCTATGCATCTTTTAATAGGAAACCATGGGATTCCCAAATCCCCTCATAGACATCCAGTTTAAAAATCCACCTGGTCCTATGTAAAAACAAGGGTCTGGTTAGCCCAAGGCTGTCCCTGGCACACCTATTCTCCATAGCTTTGGGAATGTACAACAGCTGGTAAACGTATTTCCTGGTAAAAGCATTTCCTAAGCCTGCATGAAGCTTAGAATATTCCTTGGTCAAAACAAGACCCTTGTGCTTAATAGCCCTGAATAATTTTTCCTTCACAAATTTGTCCTGTCACTTTTTGAACCCATGCCAACTTTCAGTTCAATTTTCACAGTTAGATTTGTATCACGTAAAGAAGCACCTCTTGCTGTTTCGCTCTGAACGTGCCACCCAATAACAGACCACAGGATCGACAGCTGTCATCTGGGAGAGATGTGCAACTATTCCCCTAAACAATTTCTCTCACAACTTGAGACCTCTGTCTTATCCCCTTCTGAGTCACCTCCTGAAGAGTTACAGTAAATTCATTCCTCATCTTGATCATACTTGTGAACCTCTTCTACCTTTGGTGTAACTTGTTTTGAGAGGTAGAGGTGGTGGCAAATGCACAGGGGTGGGAGGCCTGCAGCCACACATAGAATTTAAGAGTTGAATATACCACGGACCTCTATTATCCAAATACAAATGAATTGTCAGCCACAAAAAAAACGTTATCTTTACTTGATGTTATTGTTTTTTCTAGGTGCAACTAGCTATGGACCTTTGGTTTTCATTAGAAAACTCCAAGCCTCACTCCTGCATGGTAAGTATTGTTTCGGGGCCTACCTGCAGCTATTTTTATTTTTCTTTTAAACCATTTCATTTTATATATGAAAAAGCCAGACATATCCCAGCTTTGGTAGTTCAACTTGGACCTATCTATGTATGTCATCAGTTTTAGGCGTATAGCTCTGTCCCTTTGTCTTTAAGTAAACAGCATGGGATTTTGTAGATTATGCAATGCACTCTGACCTCAAGTCCCCCTGAAGACCATGAAAGTTAGTGGAAGGTGAGATTAACAGTGACTCATGCTTGAAACCCCTACCGGTGATCCCCCATCCCACCATCCACACCAGGATCTTCTGTAGTTGCACATACCATTCTTGAAGCCTTGTCTGCCACCTGCTCAAGCAGAAGCACCGGACCAGCTGAAGACTAAATCCAGTTTTACAAAAAAAGTTCTGGTTTGGATCTGTTCTTCTGACTCTGAAGAGAGACCACAAACGTCTTGAATAAGTAACTAGAAAATCCTTATTTTTTAATCAAAGCGGGCAGAGAAAGATTTCATGGTTTAGCATGATGGGACAAAAGCAGCAGGAACAAGACTTCTCATTTGTCCTGGTTTCAGCTGGGATAGATTTAGTTTTCTTCCTAGTGGGTGCTGTTTTGGATTTAGTACAAGAATAATGTTGATAACACGTATGGGTTTAGTTGTTGCTACGTAATGTATATATTAAGTCAAGGACTTTTTCAGCTTGCCATAGAAGCCGAGAGGGAGCATAGACAGCACAAGCTGGCCAAAGGAATATTCCATACCATAGACGCCATGCTCAGTACATCCACCTTGTTTATAGCAATGAGTTGCTGACTTCTTTGGGCCCTTTCTACAGGCCTGAATACTTTCTTCAGTCAGAAGACCTCCTTTTTGAGAGGTTTTGGCTAGAGCTTTAGTCTTAGTAGGGAAAACCCACCATCTTTAAGAATGACCTACATTTTATACAAGATTATTCTTCATGGCAAACTCGTGTGCCCACCATTGCCCAATCTGCTGAGAAGAGCAGTGCTGCACGTTCCTGATTAGCCAGAGAAGCACATAAGGCAGGCTTTGGAAGAGCTTTCTATTTCATATTTGGAGTTGTGAATCAGCCAAAAGCTATTAAAGAAAGGAAAAGCACTTTCAGAAGAACAAGACATCCATCACACCTTTTCCCCTTTCCCCCAACTACTTCTTTTGTTTAATATTAGCCTCGTTAACAAAAAAGTCATTACAACTTACCCAAGCTACAAGATAGCTTAAATATTAACAAGCATGTAAAGCCAATGGGGGTAAGAGCCCGGAGCTGTATAATAATAAAGCAAGACTCAGCGAGATTCCATAATTAGTTGTTACACAACCCAAGAAACTAACTAGAGCATTTCTAAGATTATACACCTCTCGTATCTCATCTAAGCATGCCAGAAATTACATAAGGCTTTTTATAACATAATCATTAGTCATTAAAAGGGCAGAACAAAGGACCTTTATGACCAGAGGTGACAATCCAAGAATTAGTTTATTTATGACCTGATCCAAAGCCCATCATAGTGATTTGCATGCATGTCAATGTGCTTTGGACCAGACATTCAGCTTTTCCCATGTTGCAAAATTCCCTTTTGGATTTTTGTGGAACTATAGGACAGGAGCTGTGGAGGAAATAGAAGCAGGCATTTGTTCCTGTCATAGCCGAGAACTCAAAGCTGGCACTGATTTTGGTGGTAGTAGCATCTGCTTTACATCCTTTCAAAAAAAATCTGGCCACCAATTCAGATTCCCAAATATGGGTTCAAATGCTTGCTAGGTATTTCAGTTCTGGCAATGTTGGCCCATGCAGCCAGCCCTACCAGGAGTTGCATGCAGCATCTCAAGCTGTTCAGATTCAGATGGATACATCTATCCCTATGCATTTTTATGGCAAGAAAAATGCAAAACACATGACCGGCTGCACTGTTGTAACAGGAAGATAACATCTGCAGCATGGAAGTTGAGTTGTCAGCTGTGAGCCTAGTCCTAACCATCAGGAAGCCCCTTTGATTAAGAGTGGACACCCTAGTGAGATAGTTTATCTGTAAGCTTGCAGGTGAGGACTCTACTTCCCTCCCCTCCTTCCTTCAGGCATGTTAAGGGCTATGGAGAAGACACAGCTCAGTGGGGAAATACTATGGCTAAAAAGAAAATAGCGTTATCCTACATATAGTTGTACATGTTGACCTGGAAAACACAAGACCCCTGCAAAAGAACCGAACCAAAGACTTCAAATTGACTTGGTAGGGAGAAATCTGCAGGATCTGGTTTGGAAAAAAAAAAAATCTCACAGTTGAAGCACTGCTCTGTAGCAGTTAACCACAATATACCCAGAGTCAACATAGTTCACAGGCAGAAGGAAAAAAATTACCTCAGAATACAATAGAAATCTACAGAATCTTGAATATTGTGGTGAAGGTGGACATGCTCCAGCTCTTAATTGTCTGTTCCAAATAAACCAAGGGCCATTAGATGAAGCTGGTAGGATCCAGGTGCTTTGCTTGGTCCCAGGAATAAAACGTTTTATAGCTCCCATCAGAGAGGTCCCCTTGCAACTGAGCAGAGCAGCCCCACTGGGCAGGCTCCCATAGGATTTTGCTTGGTTTCTGGACCTCTGACTTCATTGCAATATCGGCACCTCCACCCCCAGGTCTGACAGCCACACCACTCAGAACTGACAGAGCACCCTCGGCCTCTCCAGATTCATAATTTCTCCTTTAGCCCACAATCCACTCCAGGTACTTTGTAAGCCCTAAGCCTGGCCTCATCCAAAGGCTGCACAGTGGCCAGCACGGTGCTGCTCCAACATACACGGTGTTTCCAAACACAGAAACACTACCTGGCAAATTCATCGCATCAGCAGTAACAGGGGACACCTTTCAGTAGAGCGTCATTTCTTCTTGTTCAACTGCGTTCTAGATAGGATTCATAATAGTGCTGAATGCCCTGTGGTGCTGCCAAATTATCCAAACTCTATTTGTAGCTCCTTTTGGTTCCCACTGTCAGGGAGCAGCAGAGCAGAGACCAGTGGCACAGCGAGGTGCTGGTCTGCATGCTTTGGTTTGTGCCTGCACCAGGTCTGGGGACTGGATCTCCCAAGGACCTGCCCAGGAGGTCGCCTCCATAGGGACACTGGAGGTGCCCCTTCTGATGCTGTGACTACCAAATCTGACCCAGCAAGCATGATACTCTTGCCCTGAGTCAGGCAAAGTCACACTACTATCAAGGATCAGAAGGAGAACAAAAAACTCCATACCCACCCACCAATTAAGAAGCATTCTTCTTTTCCCCCTACCCAAATGATTAGTGTGTTAATTTGCTTTTCCTGGGATACTCAGTCTTTTGTGTTCTTCAGTAACTGTGTCTGGACATGCTAACCCTTTGCTACACAGACTGGGAAGCTCAGATTGAACAGTGTCTCTTTTCCATCATCCACCCTTACAAAAGGAAGAGCTATTCCTACAGAAGACATCTGGCCCTCATTCTATTCTTTAGAGATTACACATAGGCTTTCAAATGAAAGCATAAGAAAATTTTATATTACTGCTTCAGCCTTCTTGGACACAAAGCTAAACACCTTTTGGATCAAAGAGACTGTTTAGATGCTTGCAGAAAAATGCAGTTCCTTAGCCAAGATGGGTTTACCTCCTGATAAGGCCACCAGCCCCTTACGCACCTTACCTACGCACATGACAGGAACAGATACACTACTATTAGAACCGACAGAACACAAACATTATTCTTGCTGCCCCCATTAGCCTGAACACTGGTAGAGATGTCTTCAAACCAAGAACAGACTGGTTAGAATTTGCTCAACTGCTGGGTTTCCCTTGACTCCAGTTTCTACAGCTCATGGTTGGCATACTCATTAAGAACAAAAACCAAGCAGAGTGTTTGCAGAGGTGTGCAGATAATCAAGGCAACACTGCAGCCTGCAGGTGCCTTTTAAGATAACACCAGGACACACCTGGGTACTCCATCCTTCACTCCCGGAGGAGAGCACACTAGCAGCAACAGACTGGAGGATCTTTTGAAGTCACTTTAGAGGGCCAACACTGTGAAGCAGACCAAAAATAAATTGTTCAGGCTGGATTTGTAAGCAGAAGGAAATGGTGACTTACCGCCTCCTTCTAAATAATTGTATTACTTTATGAAGGTTATTTGTAGAAGTCTTTCTTTAACCTTGGATGTTTATGTGTTTTATTTGTATCGGAAATGCTAAGAGAACTCAAGATGGCAAACAATAAATGCAGTTGTACACAGAACTGGGAGCATAAAAGGGAAACAGACTCAGAATTGAAAATGAGCACAGAAGTGGGGACAAAATCAGCTAACACTCTCATTACCTTCTTTGATTCAGATGCTCCATATCTTCTCAAAACAGCCCCACAAACTACTCTGTTGAGGGCTACTTTTTTCAAGTCTGTTGTCCCCCCTCCAGTGCTTTAACACATACCTCTCCTTGGAGGTCAAGTGCTCTACAACAACCATTTTCAAGCTTCTTCAGGCAGTGCTTCTTCAGGTGATACTCTTCACTTAAATTACCTCAGAATTTCACATTCTTTGTCAGTTCCTCCAAACAATGAGTCAGAAATATAATAGCGTCTTCTTTTATTGCTTTCTCCACGTTCCTACACAGCTAAATATTCTCAGCACACTCCAAGAATTTGATTAGTTTTGTCCTGTTATTTTTTTTTTTTAATAAAACCCCTCCGTGGCCTGCCTTTTAAATCCTTCTAGTGTTTATTCAAAACCAGATTCTGCTCTACCTCTTCCACTCAGTTTCGTGACCTCCAGGAGACTTCTGGATCTTTACTTTTATTACCCAGAAGCATTCAGTAAACTTGCCGCTCATCCCTTCTTCTCTGGAGAAAGCGTATGTATTCTTGGCATGAAGAGCAATCCTTCCCTTCTGTTTTCCCATCTCCTTTCCAAGACAAGTTATTCTGATATAGCAGTCATACAATTCATTTGCCAGGTCTCTGTGATACCTCTTATATCATAGCTTTGGCTGCAGTCTAAGGCTTTTAATGCTTCTTGTTTATTGCCATACCCTTGACTTAGTGCAGAGAGATCCCAAGTGCTCAGCTCACCACCCCGTTATTCTCAGTCCCATTTCTCTGATGGCTTTCGTACAGCTCCCCATTCTGCCCTCCACAGGTGCCAGAATACTCATTTACCTGCGGACTCATCGCTTGTCCCTTCAAGCCTAGTTCAGTCTTCTGTCTGGAAACGCTTTTCCCCTGCTTGGCTAATTGGACATCATCTTTTATTTCTTCTTTTTCAAAGCATTAGTTCATGACCAGCAAACACAAAGCAACTCTATCAGGCTCCTTTGCACAACTACACATTCTCCTCTGTCACCTACCTGCCCCTGCCTGGTTCTCCACTTAGGGCAGGAACTGAGGCTCCTTTAAGCTCCAAACTTATTCCAGTCTGGGCAGGGTCACACCTGGCTGTGGTACCTTTGAATTGACATAAGAAAAAGCAGTCAGAGGAACACTGTCACAGCTTATCTTCCCATGATATCTCCCATTTTGGCTGAAGCATCTGCCCTACTGCCCCAGGCAGCAGGGGAAGCAGTCTGAGAGCTATTTCTGCACCCTTCAGATGGCAACCACTGACCACCAACATCTCTCAGCCTTTTAGACAGTGTGCTCATGGCACTTCCTCTTCCTTTTCCTCTGGAAGAAGCCCTTCACAGGCTCCCGTACAAAACCTTGCTTTACCCACACCCTCTGCCTCGGCTACTTTTAATGAACAACATATGGGAAGAGAGCCACTCCACTTTAACTTCAAAGATACCAAGAACTATCCCACACACTCCCAAAACCAAACAGCAACACGGTTCAGACATCCATGAGACCATTTTCTGCTAGAGATGACAAGTCCTTCAGTCTCTCCCAGATTATCCGGGAGCACAGACACAACTCACGCTGCATCAGCCATTTAGTTGCTCTAAAAACCACACACAGGGGCTGCAGCAACCTCTCCACTTGCAAACCACAGAAAGCCCCCAAACACCACAGTCCCAGGCTGTGGGCCATCCTCATTTTTATGGTTGCCACAATCAGCAATATATCGCAAAGAGCTGTGCTGCTCAGGCTTAGAGCATTTGCACCCATCCCACTGGCCCTGTATTCCCTCAAGCCCCTCTTTTCATCATGGCAGGCAGGTGGTGGTCCTTCAGGTGGTCTCTCATGTTTATACAAATGTATATTTGGGGTTGGCGCTAGGTCCTTTGTCCCTAGGGTAGTTCCTAATGTGATAGCGTCTCTCCTGCTCCCTTCTGACACAGACACAATTAAAAGGGATGTGATGGGCGTTAGGAATGGGAATGGCTCCTGCTTTGCTATACCGTCTACTTCTTCTGCATGTAGATGGATTCCTTGCAGTACTCAGCGCTCACTACCTGAACCCTGGATGGTTCCCAGCTGGGTGCCAGGCATGCACAGAAGGAGGGAAAGAATGTGAAGCCGTGACAAAAAGACAGAACAGTGTGAACCTCATAAGTTCAATTTTTTATACATTTTCCAATATTCCAGTAAGAGTTCCTTAACTTTCTGTACCCTTGAGGTGGACGTAAAAGTTTTGAAAATTCCTGTGAGTTTTCAGCACCTCCAAAACTAACTCCTGACTTTTCTGCCCCAAAATTTTCCCAAACACCTACAGTCTTTCTTACATGTAATGTTTGAGTCACAATCTGTAAGTGAACTTGTAACATGCAATTTCTAATATTATCCTTATGGCACAAATGGGCAAGAAAACATGCTAGGAGTATTATGTGTTCATGCTATGCTGTATTTTCAAGATGTACTAGGAGCCAAAGTTAAGACTGAGCTTGAATATTGAGTATAAGAAGAGCACAAAGCCATAGAAATGTCACTCCCCGCAACTAGGGCTTTTTTATGATTATTACTACTTTAGAAGTTAAAAATTATTTTTGGAATAGGTTCTTTCGTGTTTCTAGTACTCAGTCCAAAGCCATTGACACTCATGGAAAGTTTCCAGTTTAGAATATGAATTGGGCCAATCTTTCGTGGGTATGTTTTTATTGAGAAAACACAGAAGGAAAAAACCCTGTGAAACCAGTGAAATTATCTCCGCAGAAGTATACTGGAGTAAATAAGAATAAAGTAGTTCTTAGTCAAGCCCCGAAAGTGCCCTCAGCGAACTCAAGTGAGCTCTTGCAAAGGGGCTCTCTTGCAGGTCCAGGAGGAAGAGCACAATGTAACACCCACTCCTGCATTTGATAATAAAACCCTTTTGAAGCCGGGAGTAGCAGAAGAGGACAGAGAAGTTGCCTGGTTTCTGACAGCGTAACGGCAGGACCTTGAACACCCATCCAAATGGTCAGCGTTAGCCAGTCAGGGACCGGCTTTGTGCAGAAGGACTCGGAGTCCAAATAGGTAAGATAAAAGACACCGAAAGAATAGTGATCTTATTATCCCCGTTTTATGGGTAGGAAATGAAGCTCTGGAGAAATTAAGTGCCTTGCTCAAAGCTATACAGGAAATCAGTGTCAGAGGAAGCAAATGCAAACCTGAGTGTCACAGTAGTTCCTTCCTCTCGATGCCATTTTGACTATCAGGGCTGCTTTCAATTAAACCTTTTATTGAGGACATCTCTTTCTAACTATGCTTTTTTTTTTTTTTTAATTGCATATCCCACATGGTGGACCTGTGGAATTACGAGTGTGTCCAGCCAGCTTCTTTACCGTGTTTTATGGACCTTAATGAGCCCCCCCAGAAAGCTGAACTACCTACATCGAGGGGGAAGGGAGCAGAGAAGCAGAAATAGCAGCATTGTGTGCAGCTTTTGGTGCGCGGGCCAGGTTCACGGAGCGGTGTGTAAACAATCCAATTTGCCACGTTTAAGGACAGGCACAATTTTAGGAAATCCAAACACCCTGTTAGCCTACTGACCTCTAGATAACCTACTTCGACAACAATGAAACTTACAGTATGCTGGGGAGGTGGAGGGGCAACGCTGGGAAGATGCTTTGCTGCCATAGGAAATGGGCCAAGCAAAACTCTCTCATCATTTTTGATGTTCGTTTGATGAGTCTGTAAAAGGAGAAGAGTATCAGCTTGCTAGAAAAACTGTTTCCTGAAAGAGATTTGCAGGGAATCTTGCTGCCCTGCAGGAGCACAGGCTCTAGCGCTGAGACACGGTGCTGCCTACGGGCGAGATCCTTTCGCCCGAGAACTCTGCTTTTCTGCAGACCCGGATGAAATGGAATCTGAAGAGAATGTGGCTCCGTTCTGTCCACAGCTTTTTGTCGCAAAGCCACAAAGGGAGTGTGCAAAGCAAACTCTGTTGCCTTAGACACATACTCTCAGTTTGCAATATGGTAATTCAGACAAGGGGAGACCCAGAAACACAGAGGCACATACAGAAATTGAAAATGAAGGGGAAATAGTGTTAAAAACAGGAACCGGGGCTGTTTGCGTGGCTGCCTGACAGCATCATACATTTAGTAAGCAGCTGTCTGCATAAATACCTTCAAAGGCAAACAGCAGGAATAAACCCATTCACCTTGCCTAGGCTTCTAATTCAGGTGCACAGTGAGGTGCTGGTCATGCCATCACTAAATCCTTTCTGTAGAGGAAGAGCTGTGAGGAGAGGTTGCACAGTGAGGTCGTGCTCCCATTTGTGTTCTTCACCTAGGCATGTGGTCCGCTTCAGAAAATACTTAAAGCCTGTGATTGGAAACTAGTGTATACTGAAGTGCTTTCTCGACTGGGCAAGCGTCCCCATCACTTTAGCTAGTCTACTGGCCGGAAATCTATATTGAAGGGACATGCCCAGTGGCAACGCAGGGGACAGAAAGGAAGTATCTTCACTTTCTCTAAGATCACTTCTGGCTGCTGCAAACGGCGCTAGCGATCAAAAGGAAATCACCTGTAAAAGAGTATTTATCTAGCTCAATATGTTTGTATTCTCAAAGCCTGGACTTGCTGGGTACCGCATTGTGGGAACGCAGAGGAGAAATACCATTAGAGCTGCATCGCCTTTGTGTTATTGTATGTAAGAACCTAGAACAACTCAGATAGGTGGACTGGCTACAACAGCCCGTAAAAGAAACCCAGGTAGGCTGCAAGGAATAGTTTCATACAAGCCTATCTCTGCCTGTATCTCTTCAATCTTTTGAAAAATTACTTGACCCTTTTTCCTCCCAGTCCTCGGTTGTAATGTAGTGGAGCTTCCAGCACTTGGATAAATAAAATCAGCGCACATGCACCATGTAGGAATAGCAACAGCCGTGAGTACAGTATTGTAAGAGCAAGAAATCTTGTTCTTTATCACCTTGTTACGTTGGTCCTGCAAGCCTAGCCATAAAAAACGCCTTGTAACAATAGCTAATATCCAATATGACTGCAGCAAAACACATTTTCCATGTAATCTGACTGTATCAAATCCGTACACACTGCAGAAAGAATGACTTGGAACGGGAAGAAAGAAGGAACATTGAGCTCTAGGAAAACTCAAAGGAACATTTTATTGTAACATTTATAATAGAAAGTTGGGGGGTTTAGTTTTGCCTCAAGGTGTAACGTGCTAATAAAAGTTCTGGAAAACCTGCTGTGTATAAGAGCCCTGGCCTATGATGTCAGAATTCATTATGCACACAGGGGCGATTTACTGCCTTGTAAAGTTGTAGACAAGGAAATTGTTGCTGAAATATAGTTTCAAAAGTTTAAAGGTAATCATTCTACTGATGTATACACCTCAGCTATTGAACAGATCTTTTAAACAGTTCCGTGTAAACCGAAAAAATCATATGGCTTGGGTTGTAAACATCCACCCATGTTTCTTCATACGTGTTGGGTATAGAATTATATATATGTACAGGGGTAACTGTGGGGTCTTTATTTTTATTCAAGAGTTATCTGGGTAAACCTGTAAATTAGGCATATGCATAAGGTGTTCAGAAGTAAGACAAACTGGAAATTATTTTCGCTGCCCTCTTCTCATTCCCTATTTATGCTCTTGGGGAAAAAGAAAAAGAAAAAGGAAAAGAGAAAAAAAAGAAAAAGGAAAAGAGAAAGAAAAATAAAAATGAAAATGAAAAAGAAAAGAAAAGAAAAAAGAAAAGAAAAGAAAAGAAAAGAAAAGAAAAGAAAAGAAAAGAAAAGAAAAGAAAAGAAAAGAAAAGAAAAGAAAAGAAAAGAAAAGAAAAGAAAAGAAAAGAAAAGAAAAGAAAAGAAAAGAAAAGAAAAGAAAAGAAAAGAAAAGAAAAGAAAAGAAAAGGGAGGATGTAGAACTAAAAATGGAAACAAACAAATATGTTTCCAGCTTTCTAAATCTAAAGAAGTTATATCAAAAATACTGGATGTTAATTGAAACATGTATTTGTCGTCAGAAGAACAACTGCGGATGCATGAAGGTTCATCCAGGTTTAACCAACGTTCGAGGCAAAAGTGCTGCTGAGTTTGATGGGTCAGGAGACTGTACAGGAACCCCTGGAGAAAGCAGTTGGTCTTGTTCACACAACTGGGACTGGCAATGCTGTATTTAAAGCTGGGGGGACACACACCTGTCAACCGTAAGGTGTGCTCTGTTTCACTCAATTGCTTCATGCTGTTTTATTCTTCAGCTCTAAGCACTTTAATTGCTGCTATAGTGATTTTTCCGTCACTCTGAAAAGGCTTTGTGGCCAGATGTTGTTTGTCATTTGTCCCACAGTAGCTGGCAATAATATAATTGCAGAAATATTAAAAAATGTGCTCAGCACTGGGGATTACTAGCCAATCCAAGCATTTTCCTACTGAATCGCTTTTTCAAATATTCCTTCTCACAGCGGTCCAAATGATTTTCTAGCTCTGGCTGAGCTAACTTCCCAAGCATTCCAGTTATATTTATTTTTTCTAATGCACTTGTCAGCTACTTCAAACTCCACCCCAACTCCTGACAGCAAGGCCAATCGAACACCCTCTCGTTGTGGTTTCATGGGGAACCGGCTCACGGCCGCAGAAATGGACTGCACCCAATGGCACGAGCCCAAAAATAACTGCACCACTTCCACTTTTTTCAATGCGTCTGCATTGTTCCAATAGCACTGAGATATTACTACCGATTAATGCTGCTATATAAATAACATGCAAAATGAGGGAAAGCTTTAAGAATTTTTTTTCCCTGCTTTTACTCGTGTTCACAGTAAAATTTCCAATAGCTTCAATACACTCTGTACAACAGACCTGCACTAACGCAATTTCATTAACTTAGCTTGTTTATAGCTGTGGAAGTGAGTGGAAAATGAAGGCCAACAGGATAAGAAATAATCCCATTATCCTGCCCAGCAATATTGCTCTGGGTTTAGAGCTGAGGTTTAGGTTTAGCATTGGCTTCTTTGGTCACATAAGCTTTTACACCTTTCCTTACTCTGAACAGCCGTTTTGGTGAGTTCACTCTTCTCTCAATCTTTCATCTCTCCTCCCTCCTGCTGCTCCTGGGCTTGCTTCCTCACCAGATCTAGCCAGGGGCAGCAGACAACTTGTCAGCAATTCAGGGTGCTTAGTGATCCACTCAGATGGCAATTGATAACAGATGCCAAAATGGCAAAAGTCCTTCAAATCTGAGAATTTCTCTATGCCATCACAAGCGTTAGAAGTCCAAAAAGGCAGCACTGTGCACGGGAAATGTGAACAACCACATAAATCAGGCAAGTTTCTCTCACATCCATCCAACCTTGTAAAAGAAAGGCATCAGCCATTCACCTATATGGAAAATATTTACCCTGCCACATCCTTTTTACCTATGGCAGAGGTCACCAAGGCAGCCCAGTCTGCCAATATGAATGCAGTTGTAACTGCACTGGATCTACGCCATGCACGACTACCATTTTCAAAATGGGTTGTCGCCCTGACATCACTTGGTGGCCCACAGGATGCTGCAAATATGATTTGATTGCTGCTGAAGGAAAAACAACTTTTATGGACTCTGCTGGAATTGGAGTGAGCTTCAGGTGAGGAAAACACCAGGGCAAGAAAAGTAATCGTACGTGGCGCTAGTTCCTTTAACACATAGCTAGCCAGTCTCAACTGCACTTACTCGTGAAATTAGATGTCTTATGCATATGTTATATGTATGGATATATAAAGATACATAGGTAAAGGTTGTATTTGCGTGTAAACATACTTATCTATACCAATATATACAAAATCTTTTATGGTTTTGCATTTAGGATCTATATGATTGATAATAAGCCTGTTGTTCCTAACTTTCAGCTGGGAATGTGCCACTTTGCAGGGCTAGGTCCCAGTCTCTGAGAAAAAATAACTTTAGAATAAAACTGGAGACAGGTTGAAAAGAAAGACAACCACTAAGACTTAATCTGGACGCACACAAATATCACCACTAGTTATTTTTACACCCAGAGGTCCCAGTGAAATTAATGGGCCAGAGTGTTACAAGGGCTCAAACTTTTAAAGCCAATGACACGTCTCCACCCCCAGCAAGAGATTCATATTTCTGCATGAAGCTCAGAGACTGAACGTGCTACCTCCTCTGAGCCAAATTTCCCCTTGGATCCACACTGCAGATTTCGGGAGTTGGAATAAGTTATCCTTTGGAGAATAAATTAGTTACTGGCAGGACAACTTTGGCAGCAGCTTAATCTTCCAATCAGTTGCTCCACTAGCATTCCTCTAGCCTGGAGAAAAGGACATGTCCTCTTGGGTCCAGCATTTCTCAGAGTGAGTTTGTAATAAGACTGAATTTGGAGGGGAAAAGATGTGATGTTTTCTGCTAGGCAGATATGCTGCTTCTCCATTAAGGTCCACAGGCTTTTTTTTTTTTTTTTCTCATGACAACAGGAGGAGTAGGAGAGAAAAAAGACTAATTCAAATAACAGCAGGATTTGAATAACTGCACGCAGGACATTGTATCCTCTGTACCACATGGAGCAGTGGGGCTACGCTGCCTTCCCCGTGGAAAGTCTCTGCCTCTCACCCACTCCATGGCTGTTGTTTCATTTCTTTTTCTGCTCTCTCTCGGATGTCTTCAGAGCCTCCAAGTCACCATGTGTGATCTGTTGAGGTAACCAGATGCACGGTTAGCCCTAAGAGCTGTAAGCTACCCGTTAGATGGGACTCTGACACTTTAGCTGGTGTCTTACCAGAATGCAGGAAACAAAGCCTCCACCCCATGAAGGTGCACACTATGGTTCCCATGCAGAGCCTCTGGAAAAGGGGAGACAGGACAGACTAGATCAGAGACTCCATGCAATGTCCTCCACTGGGTATTATTTGCTGTACTGCAAAAGCATCTGTAGATCCCTGCTGCACACCGTAGCCTCATTGCCCAGTGGCTGGATGTACGCCTAGGAAAAGAATCCTTCTATAACAGAGATTACAGAGCGTATGTCTTGGTCCTTAGATGCAGCCTGGGAAGTGCTGGGATAAGATCCAGAGGGCTGTAAGCTCCCAGAGCACGAATTTGCCATGTCAGCACCTTTCATGCATGATACTGGATTTCAGAGCCAGGCCTAGGGTGACAGCTGGAAGTGGAGCCAGGTTCTGGCCACGAGAGCAATACCCCACCCCGTGGTCTGCTGGCCAGACCTCCTGCCCACGCCTCCAGCCACCTTCCCTTGTCACTCAACCTGACATGTTCCTTCAGCCAGCTTGCCTAAGGGTGCCCATCTTACTGCCTTTGTCTGACTCCACAGCAACTCCCTTCTGATGCAGACACTGCTTTATTTCTGGGAGGGTCTGCACCCTCTGCAGTCTTTATCAGCGTCCCTCAAGCAGTAATAAAGGGAGACACCTGCAGAGAGAAGCCCACATCTAGCCTGGTTCCACGCACTAGGAACTCACCTTTACACACACACAGCATCACTCCCTACCCCACGAAATGTCCCCTGTCTGTGCAGGGCTCCACTACTCCTTTATGGGCTCCTTTCTTGCCTAGCAGCCTAAGAACCCAGCCCACAGGCAATGCCACCACAGTGTCTACTTACCCAGTCCACTCCTCCTTCTACCAGTTTGCTGCAAATGAAGGGCAGGGACAGGTCCCAGAAAATGAGTGCTCTGCTAATAATGAGCTAATACAGTGGTTTAGTACACTGCTATTACATGTAGTGGCTCAAGGAAAGACAAGCAGCTATACGGGCAATAGCAAAGAAAGGACAGTGTTCTCTGAGTGGGAAGAAGATGGTGACCTTTTCGTATGGAGAAGGACAAGGGGAAAGAAAAGGGAAAGGAAATGGAAAAGTTCTTCCTCCAATCCATTTTCTTCTGTTTGATTTTTATTTGCTTTTTCATTTTTCTGGAGACTGAAAATCAAGGAATCGAATGGGATTTAGCTATATCTAGTGTTTGAAAAGATCTGCTGCTTTGCATGTAACACACAGCTCTAAAGGCGGTTTGGTTTTGCAGACGAGGAAGAGTAAAATATCTTTGTGATTGTGTCGACTTGGACATTTCTCTGCCTCTTCCCTGACGCCATTCAAATGGCTTTTCTCACCCAAGCAGCCACAAGCATTTTCCCCTTTTCCTGGGTGCCAGGCTTCACCGGGAAGACCTCGGGCGTCCCCTCGGGGGTGAAGCAACCTGCGCCTGGGAGCACGTACCGCCCGGTGCGAGGGGTGACCCCTGCTGCCCCAGGGTGGCCGGCACCCAGGGCCTCCCTTTGGCCGTGGCAGAAGGAGCTCCTTATTCACCGCCCAGCCCCGAAGCAAGGGGTTTATTTAGGACCGTGTGACCTGAACCCCTCAACAAATCTCAGCCTTCCTCTCCCCTCAGTCCAAACAATAAAAACCTCTCCGCGAAGTTTTAATAAGGACAAACACATAATGTAAGTGTGATGTCAGCCTCGTGTTTAAAAGGCATCACAGTTCTTTATAAGCAGAGGATATTACCCTGCCCTGGGACAAATCCGAGGCGAGAGTTTTCGCTTCTGGAGCGATGGGGGATGTTTAAACCCAGCCTGGCGGCCGGGAGGGCCGGGGCTGGGGCGGCTTTCCCAGGGCCCCTCTCCGCTTGTCAGCCTGGGAATTTATTTTCGTGGCGAGAAGCAGGCATGGCTGGCGTTATCGGCAGGGATGACACGAGAGCCAAACAAGGGGGCCTTTGAAATGGTCGGGGTTGTGGGGGGTCCCCTTCTTCCTCTACATACAGTGGCATAACTCATCTGAGTAGGGGGCGAAAAAAAAAAATACAGATGTATTTTTAAAATTGACGGTCTCAGAAGCTATTGGAGAAAGGTGCACACTGCGGACGAAGATCGGGGCGGCGGGGCGGGAGGGGGGGTACCCCGTTCGCCCCGCCCGGCAGGTGAGGCGGGGCCCGGACCCCATTTAACGGAGCCCGGCGCCACCCAGCGGAACGGCCGGGCCGCGCCGCGGGGCCGGGGGTCTCCCCCGGGGCGGGTCGGGGCCCCCAGCTGCCCCCGGTGTCCCGTCCCCCCCAGCCTGGAGACACTGTGACTCCGAGAGCCACCCCCCCCCAGCCTGCAAGGGGCATCGTTTTGAAACTTCTTTTTTTTTTTTTTCTTTTTTTGCTGTTCCACTGTCCCCCTCTGTTGCGGTGGAAGAGGTGGCCATGCCTCAAAGCCCTAATGAATTTGGGAAAGCAGGCAATAACTGAGTATATACTGTGGCAGTGAAAGTTGTGTTGTTGGTTTTTTTTTTTAATAAAATAAAATTTAAAAAAAAAGGAAAAGTAAATCATGTGGAGGGTTTTTTGGCCCGGACTCCATGTTTCCGAAAGGTCAGTGGTATCATTTTGACGTTGATTATGTAGCTGTTCTGGTCTCAAGTATGCTCCCCTCCCCTCCTAGCGTGGTGTGCGCGGATTGTATTTGAAAGGGAGGAAGCAGATACAGAAAGTGATGGCTGATGAATTGTCTAAACCCTTCAGGGACATTTCGTGCGGGGGCTCGGAGGCAGCTCATCAATAAAAGCCTCCCGGATGGAGAAGAGAAAGAGAGAACGGGTGATGGGAGGGGGGGCGGACCCCGGAGGCACCATTGCCTCCCCCACTTCCCCTTTGATCCGGTGGGGGATCGTAGCAGACCCCGAGCTTTGGAGGTACCGGTGTAAAAAAGCTGTGTATGGAGGCGGGGAGAGACGGGGAGATACGGGGAGATAGGGACCGTAAAAACACACACACACACACACACACACACAAAAAGAGATGTAAAATCGGCTTTACGCTTTCCTGCCCCCACCACTTCGAACCGGCCCTAACGAGTGTCGCCGAGGCGGGAGGTGACGGAGCCGTGGCCGCAGCCGCCGTGCCCGGCCCTGGCAGGCTCGCTCCCGAGGTGCGAGCTTGGATTATTACTTTTTTCCAAACTATGTTCGTAAATCATGTAATAATCCGGCACTCAGTAACTCGGCCCTACCTTTGAGTGGGTCGTTATGTTTTATGGGCTTTACTTAAAAATTAATGAAAACCTCTCACGAAAGGAAAGGGGGGTGTTGGGGGGGGAATGGAGGGAAGGCGGGAGGAGGAAAGGAGAGAGCGGAGAAACCTGCTCCTGATTAGTGCCTTCCCCGGCAGCGGGGCCGAGTCTGCGGGCGAGCTCCGCTCCGCGGCCCACGGGCACCGCCGCGACGCGGGTGAGGGGCGCGCACGGCCGCTCGGGCTCTTTATCCTCCGTAATTAAAACAAACCCACACACCTTCCGATATGCCGATCACCCCCGCCAGCCCCCCCCCCCCCCCCCCCGCTGGCTCCCACCCCTCGCTGCCCACCCGGCAATACCCGCTCTCCGGCGTCGGGGGCGTCCCGCGGAGCTTTTCACGCGGGTTTCTGCGGGAAGGGGATGCCACCCCGCTGGGGGCGTTTTGGGGCTGGGGACGGCGGTGGGCGCTGGGGGCGGTGGGGGGTCCCCGGGGGCGGCGGGGAGCAGGGAACAAAGCTTTAGCCCTCCGCCAGAGCCGGGGGCACCGCCGGCTCCTTCGCCCCGCTGAAACTATTCGTCTGCTGCAAACGGTATGGAAAGTAATTAAGGCTGGAGCACGTATGAAAATTATTGACAATGTGTAAAGTCAGAAATCTCATTTGATCGGAATGTAAACTTGGGCGGGGGAGAAGCCAGTCAAAAAGGCACCGTGCGTTCAGATCTCGGGCCAAACCGTGTTTGCCCTTATTCGCGGCTGTCAATGGGGTATGTGGAGCGGGACTGGGGGGGTGGGGGTGGGGGGGAAGATTTTCCTACAGCTTTGCAGAGACACGATGAATCCCTACGACAAGGGGATTTGAACAACTGTCTCTGCTGGCTCTTGCGCGACTTTTACCACCGAGACCCGACCGGGATGTGCGGGGGGGGGGGGGTTGAGGGGAGGTGTCAGATGGGTCACCCATCTCTTTTGCAGCGTCCCCTCGGAGGTCTGTCCGAGCCAGCAGCCTGCCTCCACATCGGCAGCCCGGCAGACCTCTCCACCTGCCCGCAGCTGCCTGCTCCGCTGCCGCCGCCCGGCTGCCCACACGGCGCGGCGACCTCGCCTCTGCTCTGATCTCGAAACATCCCGCTTCTTATTTTACCCCGCGGCTGTCACGTTTTATTTACACCGACAGAGGATGCTCGGAGACAAAAGAGTATTTTCTTGTATTTTCTTTTTTTTTACGTCAAAGATGTTTTATATTTTTGGAAGGGTTGTGTTTCCTTTTAGAGAGGTGACCTATATCCTGACCGCTGTAGGGGGTTTATTTTGATGCTCCGGGAAGTTCAGTTGGAGCTGTGCAGAGCTGGGAGGGGATAAAATCTTTAACATTGTCATCTGGCATAGGAAAAGCAAAGTCGACCCACACAAACACTTGGTGGAAGTACTCGGGGGCTGACACTTAGAAAACCGACGCTATTATTATACGCGGACCGGGGCTTTGTGCGGGTTTAACCGCCGCCGTGTCCGCGCAGCTCCGACGGGCTCTTGCAACACCCGCGGTATCTGCAGAGCGGCCAGGTTTCCTCCATCCGCCGGAGTCCCTCCTTTACCCCACATCTAGTGACACCAGCACCACCCCCCTCCTCTTCCTGTGCCCCACCAGCCCGGGACCGCGGGGAAAAGAAGGGGACGGGCAGCTCGCTGTGTCCCGGCAGCCCCGCGGCTGGGTGGAAAGGCGGCTTTGCTAAACCCTGGGCTTAAAGAGCTCGGGCGGAGAGCGGGCACCTCAGGCTCGCAGGGTGTCTTTCTGCCACGGCTCCCTCCCGCGCAATGATGAGGACTGGATGGGATGGGATGGGATGGGATGGGATGGGATGGGATGGGATGGGATGGGAAGGGAGGGGATGGGAGGGGGGGACGGAGGCAGTCTTGGGGGGCTGGGAGGGATCAACACGTTAGGTCAACTGGCTGTGGGTCAACACAGCAATCACATCTCAGGCTGTAGGTGCCCTCCCGGGAAGCCGAAAAGCTAAAAAATTCTTTTCAGCCCGTCGAAGAAACCAATCGCTTGGGAAAGCAGAACCTGTCCAGAGGCGGATAAATGTCTTTGCGCTCCTGGTGTTCAGTGCTCGCACTCTCCCTTCCGCGGGGTGTCCCGGCCCTTGGGGGCCACGGAGTCCCGGCTCCCTGCGGGACGCTCCCGGGAGCCAGGGTTCTGCGTGTCCAGCGTGGGAGGGTTGGGTAGTGCCTCTTCTCCCACCTGCTGAGGCCGATTTCCCCCTGAAAAAAACACTTCCCCCAAGGAGAATAGATTCTGCTCCTCGGCTGGCTTCTCGCCCAAACTTTGTTTCTCGCCTGGTCTTTCTCTGCGTCCTCGGGCACAGAGCGAAGCTGCCCCGGGCGGCAGAGTTGTGGAGCAGGGAGGAAAGGGAAAGGTGAGGCCCTGCTAATTCAGGATCACTACCTTCACGGAGGTGTCCTGACTCAGGCTTAGCTCCCCCCACACCCAGGCACCGCTGAGAAATTTCCCAAGGTATCTTCACGGGAAGGCAGCCAAACCCATGTGGCGACACCCCAAGTAACCCCCTGCAAAATGCCATGAATGAGGTGCCCGTTCTGCGGTGGAACATGTCTGGTGATGCTTTTGGGGTCAGGCTGGTTTTTTTTTCCCCGCAAGGAGAAGTAGGCCCCTGCGTTTGTGCCGAATGTCCTTGTCTGCCCTTGAGATGGGATGTGTCTCAACCCCTCGGATGCCGTGACCGTCTCCCCTTTTCCTCTGCCTCGGGAAAGGAGAAAGAGACCGGCCCTTCCACAGGAGCTGGGAAGAAGGGTCCTGATGGCAGCTTTCAGGGACACGTCTATAAAGAGTCACGCCTGCTGCCCGTTGCATACGCAAAGAAAAAAAAAGGGGGGGGGGGGGGGGGGCAAAAAAAAAAGCGGAAGAACCTCTCCAAACAAACATCGGGATCGCACGGCTACTGCCAGAGGTCCCGAGAAGTCAAGAGGTCCCGGGAGCAGCGCAAAAGACGGTGCAGGACCGTTGGGAGTCCCTTCCCATCCCGGCCTCTCTGTTCCCTCCGCCGCGGCCGGGCTGCCCCCCCATTCCCCCCTCCAGGCGGTCGCCCCGGGCCACCGGGGCCGTCGGGGCCACAGGGACCGGCTGCCGAGCGCTCGGCTGCGGCTGTTCGGCTCCTCCAGCTCGTTAAAATGCCCGCATGCCCCTCATGCGGAAAGGGATCTCTGTCAGCCGCTGTAGATCGAGATCTAAATCCAGGGACCCTGAAACTGACAGTTGGGAGGAAAATCCTCCAGGGCTTAAGGAAACGCACTTTTACAATACTGGAGGGATTTGTTTAAGTTTCAGTCTCGGCTTTAATTGAAAAAACGCTTCTCATCTGCAGGACCTCAGAGGAGAGGAAAGAGCCTGAAGCACGCAGTTTAAAAAAAAAAAAAAAAAAAAAAGGAGGAAAAGAATAGAAAAAGAACAAGGGGGGTGGGGGGAGAAAAGGAAAAAAAAAGACTCCAAAGATAACCGTAAACATTTATCTTTCATATTTGTCTCCCGTTTTCTTAACTGGTTTAGTCTAACTTATTTCATTTAGCTCACGAAGCAAAGGGGACTGTGTTATGAACATGAAACTGAAACCGCAATAATGAAGAGATTTCCTAGAATAAAAACGATGATTATAGAACAACATCTGAGTAACCAAATCTGCCAAAAAGTTTAATTTCCGTATACTCTGGTAAAACAAACCAGTTGTGCTCCAAAGCTGGGATCAGCTCAGAAATGGATACACCAACCAAAATAAACATCTCCACCAAACAGCAAATGCACTTCTGTTTAATCAGAGGCACTTCAAACCATCTTTTAAAGTCTCCGTACCATGTCTTGGAGACTTCTTAATGCTATGTTTCAAACAAGCGTCTGCTGTGAAGAAGAGGACATCGCTAACAGGTAGAAGGCTGACTGAATGTGTTTCCCCCGATTGTCCTGTCAGGGCTGTGTCAAGTCGCGACTGAAGCAGCATGCGGCTCTCTGCCACCGGGCTGCCCTGCCCGCCTTTGCTTCATTGTCCGTCCTGTCTCGCACCGCGGAGAAAGCAACGACACCTTCGTATATCGTGACATCTGTGTTGGCAGTACGTGCCTCTTCCCGCTCGACTAATATTAACGATCAAACCGAGTTGTCTGAAACGGGGGTAGGTTAGAGTGATTTTCAGACGACGTCTTCCCGCCCCCCCGCCCTTCCATTTAATACATTTAGCCTCCTGACGGTCGCCGAAACGACGGGCACGTCACCCGAGGGTGACACTTAGACAGACGTCCCGCCGCGGAAGGGGAAAAAGGACGCTCGCTCGCCGATCTAGAGCAGGGAAGGATGTTTATATATAAAACCACGGATATTTTTCTTTTTTTAATATTCCGAATAGGTCGCTACAACGAGATCAAGAATCGCACGTCGGCCTCCCTGCCCCTCCAGGACAAAAATAAATAAATTAAAAAAGAAAGAAAGATATAGCGATAGATGGCTAGATAGATAGATAGATAGATAGACAGACAGACAGACAGATGGAGATAGAGGTAGAGATTTTTTAATTTTATTTTTTTTTACGATGGGAACAATTTAAATCGATGCCTCAGGAAAGGTAAACACTGTCTATCGACTGGGCGATCATTTTTTTTCTATTAAAAATGTGTAGTAAACATTGCTGGGCTTGGTAGTGTTTTTCTTAGCTGATCCTCAGGTACAATCAAGCCATTTTCGGACACATTCCCATGTATGTAGCAGCGGTGATCTGGAGGAAGCTGTCGACGCCTGTTCAGTTAATTTAGGTTTTCTTTGTCTAATTACTGTGGAGCTTAGGGAAAAGGAGCCGGGCTCAGGGCAGTAAACTGACACTTGGGCTCTGTGTGTGGTATCCAGGCAGAGTTTGATGGAAAAAGCCTGCTACCACTCAACTGCAGGTCACTGTCTGGGACCAGCCCCACCCCCTCCCTGCCCGTACCCACCAGCGAGCTCTCAGCACGGAGCTGCGCTGGAGACAGACGGACACACAGACACACACACACACAGCGCTGCAGGCACGCTGACACGGCGTCCCGCTCTGCCCGCGTCCTTCCCACCCCCGTGCCTTTGGTCCAGCATCCCTGTTTGCTCTGCCTCTCGTCCCGCCGCCGTCCTCCTTCCGTCTCCAGTTTGATCCTGGAGCCTCCTCCATCATCTGGGAGCAGGCCTGTGCCTCCGCCGGCCCCTCTCCTCCCTGCCCCCGCCGGCGCCCCGTTTCCTCCGGCAAACGGCGTTTGCCAGCACGCGTGACCCACCCGCTGCACCGGGGGGGGGGACACGACACGACGTCCTTGGGGGGCGGAGGGAGGGCGCATCCCTGGTCTTCGGACTCGACCCCTGTTGCCCTATAAAATGAATTACATTTTATAGGGGGAGGGTGGCAAGGCATAGCGAGAAGTCTTAAACACCGGAGGTCTGGGCAGGGCTTGAGGAGCAGCAGACACTGCTGCCTGGGGCTCCGCAGGGTGGGCGACCCACTCACACGCACCCACGTCCGCACCCGGTGGCATCAGTGCCCGTGTGCCCCGGGGCGCAGCGGCGGAGCTTCGGGGCTGGCAGCCGCTCCCCCCGTTTCCCCGGGGGCCGTGCCGGGGAGCAGCGGGTAGATCAGTGCCTACGGGGCCGGGGGAACCCCGGGGAGGCGGTAAACGGTGTCGCTGCGTGCTGCGGGACCGGCGGTGAGAGCCAGCCGGGGATGGTGCGGCGGCAGCAGAGCCTCAGCTCCTCCTGCCCAGATGACGGGTGAACAGAGGCCAGCTGGAAAGGGGGTGGTCTCTTCCCCCCCCCCCCCCCCCCCCCCCGCCCCGCTCCCCCTCTTTCTATCTCTGCTGATTTCTCGGCCGGAATCCGGGGGGGGGGGGGGGGGGGGGGCTGCGGGGAAAGGGGGGAAAGAAAGAAAATAAAAGATCAAGATTGAAGGAACTGATAGGCGGTCGCGCTGTGTCTTTTACGCAAGAAAAAAAAGTACATATGAAAGAATAACAGTGCGGAAGAGATTGGGGGGAGGGGGGGGCTCTTGCGCTTCCTCCCCTTGCCGGATTAGGCAGCGGCACGGTCCCCAGGTGGGGGGCCGAGGAGGAAGCGGAGTGGCGCTGAGCGGAGCCTCCGCGGGCGGCGCGGGGAGGGCGGGGGCCGGGCCGGGGCCGGGGCCGGGGCCGGGCCGGTCCATCCCGCCAGTGCCTTGCTCCAGCGGAAAGCAGAGGAGCCATTGCGCAAGGACCGGCGGGGAGGGATGCGCAGGGCGCTGCCGCCGCCCCGCCGCCGCCCGCCGCGCTGAGGAGGTGCCCGGAGGACAGCAGCTCCCACCGCTCCCCTCCCCCCCACCCCGCTCTCCCCCTGCGGGACACCCCCCGCCCCGGTACCCACCCCGCCCGGCTCCCCCCCTTCCCTCCCAGCCTCACCCCACCCTGCCCCATTCCCCTCCCTCCGCCAGATGACCACCGAGAGCGGCCAGCAGCGGCTGGAGCCCCCCGTCCCTCTCCGCTCCTGCAGCCCGGCTCCCGGAGCTCTCCAGATGAGCCGGCCGCCCTCCTCCGCCCTGGAGACCTCCACCTCCTCTTCCTCCACCTCCACCTCCTCCTCCTCCTCGGCGGCGGCGGCGTCCTCCAAGAGCAAGAAGGCCAGCTCGGGGCTGCGGCGGCCCGAGAAGCCCCCCTACTCCTACATCGCCCTCATCGTCATGGCCATCCAGAGCTCGCCCTCCAAGCGCCTGACCCTCAGCGAGATCTACCAGTTCCTGCAGGCCCGCTTCCCCTTCTTCCGCGGCTCCTACCAGGGCTGGAAGAACTCCGTGCGCCACAACCTCTCCCTCAACGAGTGCTTCATCAAGCTGCCCAAGGGACTGGGCCGCCCGGGCAAGGGCCACTACTGGACCATCGACCCGGCCAGCGAGTTCATGTTCGAGGAGGGCTCCTTCCGACGGCGGCCCCGCGGCTTCAGGAGGAAATGCCAGGCGCTGAAGCCCATGTACCGCATGATGAACGGGCTGGGCTTCGGCGCCTCCATCCTCCCGCAGGGCTTCGACTTCCAGGCGCCCCCCGCCTCCCTCGCCTGCCACTCCAACGGCTACAACCTCGACATGATGCCCAACGCCATGGCCAGCGGCTACGAGGGACTCAGCGGCGGCCACCACGTCCCCCACATGTCGCCCAACCCCGGCTCGACCTACATGGCCAGCTGCCCGGTGACTGCCAACGGGGACTACGGCCCCGACAGCAGCAGCAGCCCCGTGCCCTCCTCGCCGGCCATGGCGAGCGCCATCGAGTGCCACTCGCCCTACACGAGCCCTTCGGCTCACTGGACAGCCTCGGGGGCCTCGCCCTACATAAAGCAGCAGGGCCTCCCCGCCGCCAACGCTGCCTCCTCCGGCATCCACTCCAGCGTGCCCTCCTACTCCCTGGAGCAGGGCTACCTGCACCAGAGCCCCCGCGACGACCTCTCAGGTAGGGGACCCGGGGAGGGACCCGCGGGGGCGGCGGGGAGCGCGGCGCCGGCGGGGCTTTCTCCGGCGACGAGGGGTTCGCGCGGGGAAACCCCGACCTCCACGGCGTAGGGAAAAAGCGGGGCATTGTTTGCGAGAGGGAGGCAAATCCGCGTGGGTTGGAGCTGTTCTGTTTCGGGACAAGGAGGGATGTCTGGGGAGGGGCGGAGGGGGCCGTGGGCACGGCTGCGAGCATCCCTCCTTCTTGCCCAGCGCCAAGAAAGAGCTCTCCGAGGAAAGTCCGGTTCCGTCCCGGCTTCGTCCCGGCTCTGTCCCGGCTCTGTCCCGGCTTGCATGGCGTTCCCCCCACTACGCCGGTGCCGGTGGCATGTGGGCGGCGGCGGGAGCCGCGGCTTCACTCAGCGGGGAGCGCCGTCAGGCATCGCCGCCGCCTCGGTAAACCGCGATCCGGGGAGACGCGTCGCGGGAGTAATAAAAAAAAAAGGCGTTAAATATTATCCCCTAAGCCCTGCGGGGGGCGGGGGGGGGAGGAAGGAACAAAAAAACCCAACCCAACCAAAAGGCTTATCTTGAAAAATGCGAGAGAGATTAAAGCAGATCCAGTGTATTTCTGCAACCGGAGGGAAAGAGTTTTCTGGTCTCTGTCTCCCACCCCCGCCCCCCCGCCCGGTGATTACAGACAATGTCTGCTCAGAAAAATCCGAGCACAAAAATGGGTAAAAGATGTTGGGCTCTTAGGGGGAAATTTTCCAAATAGCCCTTTTAAACGTGGGTCCCGGAGGTTAAGCAAACAAAGACAGTCTGGGCTGGACCACACCGAAGAGGATTTTAGCCTGACTTAACCCCTATGAGAGCGGGGTCTTGTTCAATTTTATGGGAATTTCAACAAGTAACAAATACAGGCGACCCTCAGCTCTGAGTCCCCTCCCGCCCCCTCCTTGGGCGCCTGTCAATCACCCTCCTGTCCTGCGAGCCCCGCAGCCTGCCCCGGCCTCCCCACAGCCTGCTGCCGCCGCGGGGAGGGCGAGCTGGGAGCCCAGCCGCCGGGGAAACCTCCTTTCCATCACCCCAGAAGGGACTTGGGGTGTCAGGGAAGAGCAAGCGGTTGCAAATTTTCCTCCCTTAAAAACAAAACAAAACAAAACAACCAAATCAATCAATCAATCAAACAAACAAACAAAACCCCTAAACCCTAAATAGCCCTGGTGTGTGGCTCCTGGGGAGAGGCGGCTGCGGAGCGGGTCGCCGTCTTACCGGGGTTTCGGCACGGAGAGGGCTGCGGGGACGGGAGGCGTCACCAGACGGGCTCCTCCGTGCCCACGGGTCTCTGCTGCGGAGGCTTAAACCCAGTTTTCGGAGACAGGTTGTCCTTCCACGTGGTTTTGGGTGCCGGGGCGAGAGGCCGGCTGGTTCACAAGGGCATCCCCCGCCGAAATACGTATCTTTACCGTCAGGAATTTCTGCTTTGCTTTGTTGATATTGCTGTTGTTACTTGGCTTTTTTGTTTGTTTGTTTTCTTTTCTTTTCTTTTCCTTTCCTTTTTTTTTTTTTTTTTTTTTTTAACTCTGTTTATTTTACTCCTTGCGGCCCCGCGGGCCGCCGCACAGGGCCCACGGGGCCACTCGTGGCGCGGGAGTGGGGCTGGCAACGGGGAGCGGGGCTGGGAGGCGGCTGCCCCCTCCTCTTGACAGACACCCGAGGTGGGAAAGGCAATTCCTGGAAGAGAAATTTTCATTTCGAAGCAGCCCAAGAACAGCTCTTCAAAACAAAAAGCAGAAGGAGGGAGAGGAAAAGGTCCCCACGAAGTCTCCACCATGGTTTCCGAGGCTGGGGCGGTTTAAATCCGAATTGTGTCTGTTGTTCAAGGACGGGTATACACGCAGACCGACCGATGGAGGCTTTCTTAATGCGTCCGTTTCCAGCAGCTCACTTAATGCTACCGCTCTGAAAAACGGCGATTCTCCACTTTTTTTTTTTTTACAAGCTTCAGGATTTGGGTCCAGGACTTTAGTGGAAGCCACCCCCATTACTTGATTAACGAAAAGAAAAATCCAACCTTTTTTTTTTTTTTTTTTTTTTTGCGTGGATCCAATCCTCATTCGTGTGTGCTACGTAAAATCTCTGCAGCGCAAACTTTTTGGTAGAGTGAAGGGAGAAGGAGAAAAACGATCCGAGCTCCTTCATTCGTAATTATTACCAGCAGTAATCTTTCCCCTTCTCTCCCCACAAAAGCAGTAGCAAGTGAATTTCGCCTTTCCCTTTCTCTTAGTTAAATGCAAAGCAAATTCGATGGCGACTGCTTGTGATCGGTCAATAATCCTCTACTCATGACAGCGACAGGACGGACTTAAAACCTTGAATTTGCATCAGACCCAAGAATAAGAGAGGAAAAAATTGGAAACAGGAGGCTCGGTTCTGCTAAAAGGATTTTGAAGCTGGGGGGCGGGGGGAGCCGGATTTTTTCCGCACACTATTAAATCCTGCTAAATGATTGAATCAGGATTGTAATAAAGTGCCCCGGTTTATGGTGAGCATACCAGCAGGGTTATTAGAAAGCCGAGGAAATCCAGCGAAATAATCACTTTTATAAAGTGAGCTCTGCGGGGTGAAGGAGGGGACAGTGCCGGAGGAGACGAGCTGTGCGCGCCGCCTGCGTACCGCCTCCGGCCGCGGCCAAAGGGCTCGGCTCCGCCACCCTGGGGAAAACCGGGAACGTATCCCTCTTTTTTTTTTTTTTTTCCTTTTCTTCCTCTCCTTCTTTTTCGCTTTTTTCATTTTTTCTTTTCTTTTTCATTTCCTTTTATTTTTTCTTTTATTTTTTTCCTTTTTTTTTTTTTTCCCCTTGACCCTCGGTCAGATTTGACAGGATCCCGCTAGCCGAGTTTGACGTCCACACGCCAAATCAAATCCCTCTCTGGCTCTACCCTGCAGGCCTTGCTCAGGCAATGCTCCTCTCCCTGCCGGATCCAGTAGGAATCTTGCCAGACTAAAGATCCCAGCACGGCCCTACGGCGCGGGCTGTGTGTGTGGGGGGGGAGATCTCCCACGCGGCCCTTGGACTTTGTGCCCCGAAAAGGCTGCCTTAGGCTGTGGGAAAAGAAAATGGGAATTTGCAAGGTCATTTACATGTCGGTGCCGCGGATGTACTTCGCTTGTTGTTGTTGATGAACCGTAGGGTGTCCTCGGTCTGTCTCTTGCGCTTATGAAAGCACACACGCGTATAGGTGTGTGCGCCCCTACACATACACACACACATAAATAAATACACTATCAACACACAAACGGATGGTGGTTGGAATTCAACCTGCAGTCATTCAAGTCAAAAGCAAAAACTTCCCAGGGACGGGGTGGGAGCAAAGATGGGGATCAGGTTCAAATGGCTGCAGCACATCCAGAAAAACACGCGGGTCTCATCCTCTCCTCGCACACACGCACTTCCCTCGTCTACACCACAGGCAGGGGCTGACCTCAGCCCACACGCTGATAAATCCTCAGGCAGAGGGGCAGACATTCAACGCTGCGTGTGTGCCCACGCGGGAGGGATGCTCTGAGACAGGCGTGCCCCCGGCATGCGGCCGTGCCTGTGTCCGTGGGCATCCCCCTCCGCCCGCCTTCCTCTCCTCAGCCCGTGTGCCACCCGGTCGTGTAGTTTATAACCTCCCCGCAAGAGGGGCCGCGGGGGCTCGTACGAGCACGGGCGCAGCCCCGAGCCCACCCGCGGGCAATGGGGGACTCCGGGGCATCCAGATCCCCTCCTCGCTCGGGGCGATGGGACCCGCCGCTCCTTCTGCGCAGGCTTTGCCCCCGGGGACACCCCCCCCCCCCAGTCCGCTGCCAAGAAAGCCGGAGGGGAGCTCCCAAACCTTGCAGGAGGGAGGCGAAACCGGGGGAAAGGAAGCGGCGCGTCAGCCCGGCCGTACCGCAGCCTCCGCTCCCCGCGGGCGAGGGAGAAAGAGCTGCTCCCCCCGAGCAGAGCTACCCGACTTCTGAGCGGCTCTTCTTGTTTCCTTCTCTTGCAGTGGGATTGCCTCGCTACCAGCATCACCCCTCCCCGGTGTGCGACAGGAAAGATTTTGTCCTCAATTTTAATGGCATTTCTTCGTTTCACCCGTCCGCTAGTGGATCTTACTACCACCATCACCACCATCAAAGCGTCTGTCAAGACATCAAGCCCTGCGTGATGTAAAGGCAGCGCCCCAACAGAGACAATCAGGTGGCACGAACAGAGCCGAGGTATAGACGGACCCACACAGGTTAAATATAATGTGCACTCTGATAGCATTGATAGTACACGAGTCACTTAGCAAAATTACCTAAAGAAGCAGTGTTTTCGGTCCCCCTCCATCCCCCGAAGGACACGTACAGCCGATACACGCTCCAAAGCTCTTCCCAAAAGAAAAATGCCTTGTGTGATGTGTTGGGTTAGGTGGGACTTCAGTGTCCTTGTGCCAAGTCTGACCACCTTAATCATAAATCGCCTTTCTGTGATCTCCTAAAGAATCGAGCTTTGGGAAAGGGAACAATTCGATTCTTTTGTACACAAGAAAGTGTCTTTGAATAGGAAAAATAAAGCTCCGAGCTCAGCACCTGCGAGGACTCCCCCTTCCGTTGCTGCGTTAGCGGGAAATTTACTTCTTTATTTTTTTCTGTCCCCAAGCCCTACCAAGGACACTTTGTATGGACTTCAGCACCAACCGATCGATATTATTAAAACAGTATTGTTTAGCCCTTTCGTGTATAGACTTTAAGAAAAGTTCAATTTTTCCAGTATTGCAGCAATACAATGTTTTTTTTATTATTATTTTTATTTTTACAAAAGTTGTTTTCTACCACAATATTTTTAAAAAAAATTATTTTAAATAAATCTCGTGTATACTCACACACTATTGCTTTAAAAGGAGAATATATTTGCACTTATGTATACTTTTTACAGTTTGCCAAAATATTTTGATGTACAAATTTTTTTTTTCCAATAAAATGTATATAAACGACTATGCACTGGATAGACGCTTATTTTCCCCCGGCTCTTTCTGGGACAACCCTTCCACCCGAGATTGTTAAAGCTGCAACCCCAAATCTTCCAGACGCTGGAGGCGGAGGAGGAGAGCAGAGCGGTTGACCGGAGGGGGCCAGTGCCGCGGTCTGTGAGCTGCACCGCCCACTCGCACTCGCTTCGCACCCTAATTTTCCCCGCTGCTGGACAGACTTTGAAACAATCGGGGCAGCGGACACAAAAACAGCGGGGTCCATACTGCCTGCTCCTCTCTTCGAAGGCGCCCCCGGGCCCGAAACGCCCCCCCCCCCCCTTCCCCGCTCTCTATTTAGGGCTGTGTCCAGGTGTCCCCGCCCTGCCTACCCACGCAATCCCGTCGGAGTCCCTCTGTGCCCCGACGGGGCTTTGTCAGGCGCGGGGGCAGCAGCCCCTGTGCAAGGCAGGGTTGCCCCCCGGAGGGCATGTCATGGGTGGGCGGCGAGAGGGATCCGCCATACAACCGTGGCTTGATAAGGACCGGGGGGAGGCACCGAGAATGGCGTGGCCAGTGAACGGGGCGGGAGGGGAGAAAAGAGAAAAGAAAAAGAAAGGAGGGGAAAAAAAAAAAAAAAGAAAAGAAAAGAAAGGAAAAGAAAAAAGGGCCCCCAAAGTACCCAAAGCAAAATAAACCCTGTCCCCAAGATGCCGCCGTGCCCTGCGGAGGGATGAGCGGCCGAGGGTCGGAGCCGGGCACCGGGAGCTGCTCGCCCGCGCGTCCCGCGGAAGCCCCCGGCCCCCGCGACTCCCCGGCCCCCGCGGGATGCCCGCCGAACCCTCCCGCCACGGCGCGGCCCGACTCGGCCCGAGGGCTGCCCTGCGCGTCCCCGCCGGCGGGCACAGCTCGCCGCCACCGCCCCCCCCGGGCAGCCCCTCCCGTCCCACGGAGGGACAGAGGCGCCCCCGTACCCCAATGCGCCCCACAAAGTGGGGCGGCCCCGCCACGCCGCCCCGGCGCTCCCCAGCCCCGCGCCCCAACGCTGAAGAGCGTGAGATTTTCAGCAAAACGGTGTGTGTAAAGTGTACATATGTATATACACGCGTACGTACGTATATGCACATATACGTATAAAATTATATCTATGTAATTATATGGAGAGATAAAACTCTTCATCTTCTAAAACACACGTTTATGCTCAAACGTGCCCTTTTCTCCCCCGAGCTTCTCAGGGCCTGTGATAAATTATAAAGTCAGTTTCAGAGTTTGCTCCGACCACAGTGCTGTGTTTACATTCTTTCCGAGGCAAGCCTGCATGGTCGTAATTTATATCCTAAACACTTGAACGTAACTTGTTTATACAGGAATGACAGGACCTCAAAGAGAAAAAAACTGCCGTTCGCCTCCCCGGCGGCCGGGCGCGGGCCGCCAGTGCCCTCCAGCGGCCCCGCGCCGGCAGCTTCACCCGATTTCGGCATAACGATTTTTATCTTTCTTCCCACCTTCTTTCTGACTGCCGTTATAGCCCAGCAAACGTGAGTAATGCTCACACTGGCCGTTCTCCCAAGAAAGGGGAAGGCTCTGCGAGGGCATCCTTCAGTTTTGGGCTTCTGCGTTCTCCCGGAATAATTTCAGGCTATTCTCGTTTAACAGACCGAGGTTCCCTTTCCCCCCTTAAAGCTGCCCAAACAAAGGCCGTTTCAGAAGCGGTGCTCTTTAGATATCCGTATGTTTCTGGGTGCTGTCAGTAAAATGAACCCAGCCTCTTTCTTCTGAATTCAAGGGTGACCAGCAAACGACGGGGAGGAAAAAAGTGGCCGGATTTTTAAGTTAATTTGATCTGATTTTATTTTGATATGTGATTTTATTACAGTACCTTCTACCCTAGGAATTCAGCTCTTGTTTAGTCTAAAGAGCTCCAGCGGTCACAGAGCCAGTGAGAGTCAAGACCAAGAGCTATGCCATTGAGAGGACAAGGTATTTATGTTTTAGCCATACGGTTTAAAATCCTTTGCGTCTTTTTGCATTTGTTCACAGTCATTGAGCATACCAGAATACTTCATATTTGGGAAAAAATTTTTCTTTGTTAGAGATGCAGCACATTGAGCCTTCTAATCGTAACAGTAGTGATGCAGTACTCACCTCTGAGGCTTTCAGCATCAGAGACAGCTGAAATCTCTAATGTTAAAACCAGAAATCTAGATACGTTCATTTAGTCTGAGCATTGTGAAAGAGCCCACGGGGGCATACGTGAATTTGAGTGTGTATTTGCTAGTCACCCTGTAGGGAAATTTGTAGTTGTTACGCTAAAATGAGCATCAGTTGGTAACAAACACGGGAAGGTCTGTGTCTCTGCAGCTTTCTTAGTGCTCTTTTCTATGACAATAGTCTATTCTCTTTATCCTTTATCTTTTCATTCCTTGCCTGTTGACATGTCGCCGATTGCTTTGTCCTCTATGAGTGGGTTGCAAGAAGCCTAAGCAAGACCTCTGTTTTTCCTTAACAGTGCTTTAGTCCAAGTAGCACTCAACAACAACCACCCACCTCCACCGAGTCTAAAAATATGGTTACTGCTGACTTCCAGCCTTGGGCTTCAGCCCGTGCAGTCACTCTGTCCTTACAGGTGAGCACAAAGGAGGATGAGAGCAGATAGCTTCGAAGAACGCTTCTGGTCCATCCCGATGAAGAACTTAACGTATCCAAAAAGCTGCATTCGTTTTTTCCAACCAGATCAGTCGGTCTAATGCATTGGTAATGCGTCTCCCGCAAACCTCGTTTCGGTAATGACCCCAGACCGCCACAGCTACAAGAAAGCTACAACTAAATTACAAACAGTTAGTCATCTAGACTGATGGCGTACCTCACATTTGGTGAGACGCTGAGGCAAATGGATTGAATGTAGACTAATCCAAACATTTCCATTATTAGAGCACACCAGGCAGAGTTTCCGCAGGATGGGAAGAAATCACGCTGGAGTGCCTCAAACAGTTTGCGTGTGATCCGCTATAATCTTATAGATATATTTTCTCCATTCTCTGGTTTCATCACAGTCTTACTGCCTCAGTGGAGGGATTTTGCTTGTGAGGGTGTTTATGTTACGCGGAAGAAAACCACTCAGCCACTCCAAAGCTGGGATCGTTTGAACAATCAATTTAACATTGGCAAAATTAGCCAAATGCAGAGATATCCTATGTGGGATGTTGAATTTCTAGCTGGTAGTTGACCAAAGCATTCTTTAAAACAGTCATTTTATTAATCCCATTAAATCCTCTTGCCCATTATTCTATTAAGACCAACATCAGATTAATATCTTACTGTGTTTTGGCTCAGCTGGCAAAGTACTTTTAGCCAACACACTATTTTCGGTTCAGTGTGAGATTTTTAGCTTGCTTTAGAGGCAAAAAAAAAGTGAAGATTTTTATTTTTTTTTACTCAATAACAATGAGCCTGATTTTATTGAACTAGAAAGATTTGCTCATAACATATGCATGAGGTAATATTTAAATAAGCCTGTTCAAGAAAATGCCAGGTACGTCACTTAGGTCCTGAGAAAGCAAGGTGCTGCTTTCAATTATAATTTTAATATACCTGAGCACGTGAGTCCTCCCATTAAAGTCAATGGAATTACGCAGATGCGTAAGGTTAAAAGTGCTTTGCTGAAGAAGGATGACGGGACTAGAATTAAACACTACAGTTTCCTCCTATATGCTGCAGCTGAGCCCTGTGTAAGAACTGGAGTAGAATATACCTGATTCATATACAGGATGAAAATTAATTCAAAACATACTCCAGCTTTGAATAGAGATGTATTTTACAAAACCTGCTGGCATTAATCTGCATGAAATACTGCCTTAGCTAATAAGAACACCCGGGCTTTATTTATATATTGAGCCATTTGATAGATACAAATGAAGAAAGAGGTAAATAGAAGCCAACATATTTTTGAATAAAAGCCCAGAGGTTCTCTCAGAGTTCAATGATCTTTGTGTCTAGATTATAAAGAATTCA
This sequence comes from Vanellus vanellus, assembly GCF_965231255.1. NCBI lineage: Eukaryota > Metazoa > Chordata > Aves > Charadriiformes > Charadriidae > Vanellus > Vanellus vanellus. The sequence goes on from NC_138906.1 coordinate 77,908,333, forward strand.
GAGCAGCTTCGTGTGACTTGCCAACTACTGAATAGAGTTCCAAAACATCTGTAATATTAAACAACTTCAAGCCTCCTTTTTATGCTTGTTTTCATCCAACAGTGATTTATAGAAATCTATTGGCTTCTCCATTGGTCATTTCTAAAAAGAAATATGCCAGGAGGAGGAGGAGGTTTTAAAATTTGTTGGGACACCACTACCAAACTGCAGCTGGAATTAGAGGTATTTGAACAGTGGATTTAGATTTATTTAGGAGATTATGGAGAAATGTTAACTGCATTACATCGGTTATTTTAACCATTGCAAAATGAATTTGTGGCGTTGTGCAAAGAACCATCGGGCTCACAGGTAATTTGATGTTTTCAGGTAATTCAAAGAGACTGAGCTGCTTTTGAGGAACTGATAAAGGACAGATTTCTTGGACTAGATCCCCACTGGTAACATTTTCCTTGCAGTAGAGTTGCAGCCCATTAATTCTCACTGTCCAAATATAGGTAGCTTTAGTTTAAATTAGAAGTTTTATAACTGATTTAGCTGAGCTACTGAAATCCTTTATGTACACAATCTTATCTCATTTTCAGAGATCCTCTTTGGATTGGTTTATACCTATCCTGATTAACATATACCAAACACATTTTACTCGATGAAAAATCTCTCGGTTTTATTTTTGTATCGGCTCAAACTAGTTTAAAATTACTCTCCGAGACAGCAGTTTTCTGATACGATGAAAGGTGTGATTTAGTTCAAACTGCCTAACTGGTGTTTATGGACACTCCATCACCGTAATCCCTCGTTTATACATGTACAGCTGCAAGCTACGCCAATACGACCAACTTTAAAGTGGTATCAGCTCCCCAAAGCTGACTGAAACTAAACAGGGCAATGCCTGTGACCAGGCAATCCTTATGTTAAAGGGCTGCAGTTTTCCCGGTGAGAAAGCTGAATGTTAGAAACCAGATCTAAAGTGTGATCATACTGGAAACTCCTGGACAATTTTACTTGCGGCATCAAGGCTTCAAAATCAGGCCTTGGGCCTTCTTGCCTTCGCTTTCTTTTTTTTTTTTTTTTTTTTTTTAAATCTGGAGGTTTCACTGCCAGAGATTTGATGACCGCTGGTGGCTTGCAGAGCATACGCTGGTGGCTTAGACACAGCTATTTGATTACAGGACAATGCCTCTCATCCTTTGTGGTGGAGAGAATTATGAACAAATGGGAGGGGGAAGACACAGTGAAGATTAGAGTCAGCAGCATGATTCACTCTTTTAAAAAAGGAATAAAATGCTATCAATCAGTGTTAAAATTGCTGAAACACAGAAATGTTTCCAGCCTCTGTCATGTCTCCTTCGCCACATGGTCTCTTAGTTCTGGTAAGCCTAGATGGTCGCTTGGCCATTAATGAAGGGAAAGCAGCATTAGAGAGGACAAGGAGCACCAGGAAAGCACTGGAGGAAGGGGACTTTGATCCCAGGTGACTCAACAGACAGAGCCATAATAGAAAGGGTGCGGATACTGGGGAGATATGTGAATGTTATCAAGTTGGGGTAATCATTGATAAAAGAGGTGCAAGAACAGGTGTAACTTCTGCAGCCGTCATGGGAAGCTCCACTCTGTGACTATGAAAGGCAGAATTAGGTGCTTTAAAAATAGGCATTAAGTTCCACTCCTCACATCATGCGTTTAATCCTGTTTTCACACGTGAGAAGTTCCTCTCGCTGCAGTGCACCCCTTTTTCCCTTCTGAGGCAGAAACAGAGCCGTGCTGCGATGATTCACAAATACTGCCATGCTGATCTGGGAACTGGGACGCTTGAATACATTAATACACTGGTTTCGCTTAGTGTGAGGCAGCAAGGAGAAGCGGACAGGAAAAAAGCAACAGCTCAAGATAAGTGACCTCCAGTAAACAAACAGAGGCTTGTCCCAGGACAGCAGAGGAGCAGGGGGTAGGAGGAATCTGGCTTGACTCTCCATTGAAAGTGTCCAAAGTAGTCTGAGCAAGCACAACCAGGGCTCAGGACTCAGCCAAGTTACTCAGCAGGCTCAGAGGCTCTGTCAAGAAAGCAGTAGGAGCTGTTTAGAGAAACCTATCTGAGGCACAGGCATGCGTGAAGCAGCCCAGCCTTGCTCAAGCTCCCAGCAGTATGGAGAGATGTGCAAAGCTGGCAGTTTTTCAATTATCTTTTCGTTCTAAAAGCATTATTTCTTCCATGAAAATCAATCAATGGCCTGAATTTCAGAAGACTACTTTATCCCTGGATACTCGCAGCTGCAGGCTCCCCCAAAGGTGGCAAATGCCCAGCCCCGCAGACACCTCGGGTGTGCAGCTGGCACACTGCGTGTCACTGCAGCCCCTGGTCACCGAAGCAGGATCTTCTACCCAAGAGAGGAAAGGACCACAGCTCTGTGCTTGCCCTCAGCAAGCCCATAACAAGGACAAAGATGGAGCTCAGCTGGAGCAGCTGGTGCCAGTGTGCTTGCGATGGTAACAGCGGTGAATATCCAGGAAGGTGATGACAGCAGCAAGAGCCTAATCTGGCCAGCAGAGTGCAGAGTGATATTCCCCCAGCATGATTTAGTCTTAGACCTCTGATGTTTTCAAGCCTCTTTTGCTGTCCCCTCTCACTTTTCCATGCTTGCTGATTACCCCAGAAGATTTCTCCCTCGGCCAAGTGAGTTTTCTTTCAATCCTGGGACATTGCCTCGATCCCATACTACTTCAGACAATGGCCTTTGTTACCAAAACCATGAGGGCAAGGAATGGCTGCGAATGATTCATACGTCGCTCTTTCTGTTCTAATATTATAACATTAGATATGCAGATCTCTGCAAGCCCTCGACATTTCCTCTACATTTTCTCACTGATTTCCTCCTTATTGTTACAGATGAACTGCTTGCACTGTAGCCCTGCTACAGGACTAGGGCTTAAAGATATCCCTCAGTAAAAGAAAAGACATCCATACGTGCTTGTTTCCCAAATCCAAAGAGAAGATCTAGGATTGCTGAAACTTTTTCTTTTACTGTCGCCTGCTGATTCTCTTCTCCGAAGTTCCCACTCCCTAAAGGAAATACCAGGAACTCTCCAACTTGGTTGCTGAAGGAAGAGGTCAAAAAAAGTGGACAGAAAAGACGGGGGCAGACTCATAGTAACTCAGCAGATCAGACCCACAGGAGGCATAGGGAAGAGCAAAAGAAGGACAAACCTGGTATTTAGCCCAGCAGAGATGGGCACATTCATCTACCAGCCACTATTGTGGCTCCTCCTTCTTGGCCTCATCCTTCAGCCTTAGAGGGAAATGTGATCAAAAGGCCATGGTCTCATTGAGCAGAAAAGCATCTGCCATCTGTAGAAAAGCAGCTGACATCTGTCCATCCCAGGAGTGCCCTGTATTCCCTTTCAGCCACCACTGCCCATCACCTGGGGGCTGGCTGCTCTAAGAGCAGTACAGAAGGGCGTAAGACGTCTGATCAGCTTCCACCTGCCCATAGCCGGTTCTGGATCTAAGTACCCCCAGGGTCCCCAGGCAGGAACCACACTCCCAGGGCGAAAAACAGAAAACAGATGCTCATATGAAACAGACCATCCCATCCAGGGGCATCTCAGGACATATTTATTAGTCAGGAGCATGCACCACAGCAAATCATGGCTCTCCTTCTGTATGGAAAAGCCTTTGATGGTTGGCTAGTAATGCCTAAAAATAAGGCAAACCCATAGCCCAGACAGGCTTTAGATACGCCAAAAAGATCCGTTTGCTGGCAAACACGCTATTCAGCTTGTTCATTTCCTGTATGTCGTCTGAAACAGTCAGAGCCCTTTCTCGCTATTTAGTCCTTTGAATGCAGAGTAAAATAAAAACAGAAGAAGAAACATGCAGCTAACAAAAGTCCCAAGCTCAGCACTTTGGAACGGACTTGAGCACAGGGAGAGCAGACAGAGGACCCCCCAGAGCTGGGAAAGCCCCCACTTAGAACATATGTTCTGCATGGCCTGCTCTGCAGAGGTGGTAATAAATTCCTCTCCTGCCTGCACAGCTGTCGTTCACAAGGTCGGTTCCTCCCACCAGAAAGAGGACCTGACACAGCTCTTTCACACCCTTACAGACACAGGCAGCAGGTAGAAGCCTAGAAAAAAACCCAGCTGCCCCATAAAGTGCACATACCTTCATGTTCTTTCAGGTGGACTCATGTCATTAAGGAAATGTAGCAAGCTCTTCATCAGTCCAGACCCAAAGCCAATGTAGCCAGGATCCCGTGTTTGAAAGTGGAACAGAAAATTGGTGGACTTATAAATAGCGTTAAGGAGTCTAGCATCCCCTGCTTGCTCATGGTGAAGTGTCTCTGGAGGATGTGATCTATATCTTGAATATCATTCATTGTTTTAGGAAGATCAGTCATTGCACTTAATTTTGCCAGTGCATCATGAATTTATTTTCCAAGCCTGTAGGTGAATGCTGCACACATGTAAGATATTCTTTCAACCTGTTCATCCCATTTCACCAGCACCAGGTGCTTTAGAAGGTGCAAGAAACTTTGCAGTAGGCAAGTGTGAGATAATCCTCATCCACACCAACCACTCTGGGGGTGAAGATTGCACTCAGCTTTGAACTTAGCTCTTGGCCTCTCTGGCATCCTGTGCTGGGGCATGCCAGAGGCTGTTTAGGTGCTATTTAAAAGGCTGGTTTCTTCCCGTGCGTTTTGTCTGTGTTTCTTTTAACTTTAATGCCAAGACAGAAGCTCCTGATTCATCTTAATTAGGTTTTTATTTATTTTTAAGTGGTTTTGCTACATCTGCTCTTGCCTCCTTCCCAAAGCAGCTAACCACCGTCTTCAGACATTCTGGTCCCCAGCGTTTTATTGTGATCCCCACCTCACAAGAATTAAAACCTGCTTAGGCAGGAGACTGCAGTCTTCTATAGCATAGACATTAAAGCTGGCTGTCAAAACTCCTCTTACAGAAAAAGTAGTCAAAATAGGCATCAGAGGAAGAGTGATGTGACCTCTTGGAGATCTCTCCTGAAGGGGAACATGAATGCTAACCTCAGCGTGCACATTTCTATCCATTGGCTGCAAAAGAGTTCAGGCGATGGGCTTAGGTGAAGATGACTGCTCTGTAGTTAGGTGAGATGAATCCTGGCCAAGATGCCAGGTCCGGTACAACAAGTCATTGACAAGATTGCACTGCTGGCTTCTAGCATGATGCTGTATAGTCCCCATCACTCTCCCTGTGCAGCTCACAGCTGCACAGGGAGCAGAAGTTTCTATTAAGCTGCCTCCAATAAGCTCCAAGCCTTTTTCCAGAGCTCTTTTCAAGTGCTCCCAGTCACATGAATATTTTGCGTTTCCCTCTAGTATATCCTATTTTGCATGTACCACCAATTTAGCTCTATCTGCCATCGTATTGGTCCTCTGCCTGCTTTGCTCAAGTCCCACTGACGTGCCTCCCCCATTGAAATACCAGGCTTTGACTAACATAAATAACTTCATTGGTATTTAGACATTTCGCTTCTTTACTCCCATTCCTCTTCCCAGGCTGCCAACATCTATGCTAAATGATACCAGACCTTGGCACTTCTCTGCCAACCTTTTTTCAGGGACAAAAATTTGCCTTTTTTTCTTGTCTATTGCCTCCAATATCTTAGCTAGCTTTTTGTTCATGGCTTCTCATCATGTGGCAGCCTTGTTTTCTTTAGCAAACACTTAACCAAGATCTTATCAAAGGCCTTTAATGGAAGGATGGTGGATGCTGGAATTCATATATTATTTTTTTCCTTTTTTTGGTACGGAACTCAGGTTGGAAATATTTAGATACAACTGGAAGATTAGTTCCCAGGGTGTATGCAATGCATTACAAGCCCATGAATAAACTACTTCTCATCTCAGTTACACTTGTGCAAACCAAGCAAATAAGCAAAAGCTTTATTAGTTTTCGTTGATAGCTTGGGCAGAGTTAGCATAACTGAAAAAAAAACCTACTACAAAAGTTATAGTCTGATAAAATATTGTATTATAAATATAACAAGTTGTTGTTATCAATAAGAATTTTATTTATAAAGTCACCTTGTCCACTGCACTGGGAACGTTATATACTTGCAGATATCAGTATTTTGTTACTAAATTCACCTGTTAATAATAGGCGCTAACAGTGACCTGGAGAAGCCAGTAAGAAGAGATGAGAACGAGAAAGGAAACTGGCAAATACAAAGACCTCATAGAAAATACAAAAAATATTTGGTATGAGATCTGTCACTGCACCTTTCCTTGTTGTTATTCTTTGCACAGAGCAAAACAAAGGAAGTGGGTAGGAAGAAACGTGCAGGAAACGAAATAAGGATAGTTGTAAGATGCCCCCAGAAAAGGTGAGCAACACCCAGGGGACCGGGAAGCGGCTGGTCCTCCTGACGCTGGCCTGTTTGGGGAGTGAGCTGGGGTGGCACCAGCCCTGTCCGGACCCGGAGCTGACAGACACTCCCATCTAACACCGTTTCTGACAGCAAGACAGAACGCCGGGTCCTGCCTCTCCCAGCCCAAGCGCTGCGGTGCCAAGACGAGGTGGAACTTGCCCAAAAATTTGCGAGGGAAGAATGAAGCTTAGGTCATATTCACGCGTGCGGGCCTTCTTTTGTTATTTTAACCCAGTTATCGAAGCAATGTGTTCCTGTTGATTTTTAAGCCCTATTTTGTTTTGAAAAGGCCAAACTGCGTCGCTGGACGCATTGTCTCGTTACAGAGCTGCCGAGAGGGGGGAATTCCAGCTGAGATCCAAGTCAAGCCAACTTGGCACAGTGAGTCATGAGGGGTACACGAGGGTTTGAAGCCAGGGACCCGGTTGGAAAGGGGTGGTCCCGGTCTGAAAGGATGGCGAGCGCAGGGCAGGGGTGCCCGTGGAGAGGCTGCAGAGGCATGCGGAGGGCAGCAGGCACACTGGCCATGGAGGGGTCATACTGGCATGGGCAGATGGATACAAGCTCTTCTTCTAGCTCAACGCTGTGGCATGTCGATGTGACCAAGCCCATCACAGCTGACAGGGCTTTTCCCTTTTTCGCCTGTGGTTCTACAGCAGCCTCCAGACCCAAAATCGCCTGAGGACCTGGAAAGCGTGACATCCGCTCGCTCCTGGGAGGTAACACCTAGGGGATGTGTCACCGATAATGTGTCTGGAAAGCAGGAAGGCCCAGAGAGGTGACTTGAGGAGAAGGGTGGCTTTACAAAAAGTAAGCCTACAAAGGAAGGCTTTTGACCTATAGGATGGGGAAACATATATAGGGTCAGGGCTAGGAAACAGATATGAATTCAGCTGCATAAAAAAGGAGATAAAAAAGGAGAAAAGAGAGGTGGTTAGAATCACACTGACGAGGAAAGAGAGTGGGAAATGCAAAGAAAGGAAAGCAGTAGGCAAAGGGCAGGCTGGGACACAAGGAAGCCAAGGAGGCTGAAAGGGGTGAATAAAATGATGCTGGGAAGGTCTTTCTGAATGAAAGAGAGAAGCTAAGATGGCTGGCCCGCGGCAGAGGAAGTCCTTCCCTTTTGGTACGCTACAGGAGGGGAACAGCCATCAGGCCCTGAAAGCTCAATCCAGAAAAGGAAACGCAGAAATGCATAAAATGGAAAGGAAGGAGGGGATAGGGGAAAAAAGAAATCTGCATAGGGATGAAAGTGATCCTTCATTTATCCTGGATAGGCCATTTGCTGTTTATCCCCTTAGGTCTCTTATTTTCCTCCTTCTAAGATATTTCTAGGTAGCTATAATGGTTACTACAAGCATGTCATATCCTTACTAAAGTTCACATGGTTTCTCTGCACAGAGGGGACACGGGGATCTCAATATAAGGTATCTCCTATCAAAAGCATTTTTAGCTACCCCATAAAAATGCATTTAGCTCACACACGGGTAACATGTGCAGATTCCTTCAAAGATGAGCTTTAGCTGTCCTAACTTTTTCAGTATTCCTGTTTCGCTTATACCTGTAGTCTGTCTGCAGAGATAAAGTCACTGAGAAAGAATATAGATTTGCTCCTTCAGAAAAGCCTTGTTTTTGTCTTATCAGTGAAATAAGTACATCCTGTGCACAGAGACAAAAAAAAAATAAAAAAAATCAAAGTTCCCTGAGACCTCACTATTGGGCTAGACTGCCAGAGTATTATAAAATGGCTTAAGTAAACAAATAACATAGCATTGTCCAAAAACTCCTTTCTTGGAAAGCTTTGTATCCAACTCTTTATGCAGTTAAGGTAACATTAACATCTTCCTGGTCCTTTAAAATGTAGTGTATTACATTGCCATAAAAAATGTGGGGAAAAGATACTCCAGAATTATTCCTAATAAGGAAAATCTGAAGCATAATTTATTACAACCATAAATTCTCATGTAAATGTCAGCAGCCAGTAGATCCTGGACTTCAGTGATGGCAGCTCTCCTAGTCAGAAAGACACAGTGTTTAGTTTGAGGCTGTAAAAATGCTCGTCTGTAGCCTTTGGACAGCCAGTACCCAGAAACTGCCTCCCAGCCACAGAGAGAGACTCATATGTGACAGATCCCCATGAGGATTTAGTGCCACAGCAACCACCATCAACAGCAGGAGCAGTGGCACAGCAGGGTGGTCAGTGGGACACTGCGTGTCACCTCTCAAGGCGAACCTCAGGTTTCATCTGGGAAACCCAAGACACCTTTGCTATGGCAATGGTGTGCCACTTCAGCAAGATAAGCCATCTCTTGGGTCAGGAGCCTATTGACTAAAACTGAAGGGTTTTGGCCACCCATCACTCCCAAGGCCTTTTGGATCCAGAATATCTCGAGGCACCCAGTTTGGAGAAGAGGGCTGGCTTGAACTCAGCTCAGCTGCACAGAGTGGAGGCACAGGAGGAACAACAGGGCAAAGGCAAGCAGGTTTTTGAAGTGAGGAGCCAGATTCTGCCCTTGGTCTGACTCCTCGTGTGTTTTTTATTTGGTCAGGCCAACATTTTCCACCTGTGTTCCCTCCAGCCCAGAGGAGCTTAGTCCTTGTGCCCAAGGCCACCTGCATGCCTTTCTCCTTAGCTCTTCTCTGCCCTTACCTCAGCCTGTTCCCTGGCGTGCCTGGAGCAGCCTTCGCCTCTGCAGCAGGGTAATTCAGATGCGAGGCAGGAGGTGATTTATGACATATAGCAACACCAAAGCTGGTCCTCAGAGCTTGTACTGCGTTCAGTTGTAATACGAACTGCCAAAAAAGCCTACCTTGGCTGACTCATATACACATGTCTATCAAGGAGGGCGGTGATATTACAGCATCAAGAGCTGCTCATGGTTTTGCTAAGGCAAATACCTACAGACATGTCATAGGTAGAGATGCTTTTTATGCTTAAAAATAAAAATAGTTTATTTACAAGATGGCCACATTCTTAAGGTGAAAAAACAGAGCTTATATCCAGTGGGAGGACAGCTGGTGAACATGGCTGGAGCGAGGAACAAGGATGCTATTCTTGTCCTCCTTTTCTCATTTCTCATCTCCTTAGCTTCAGGCTTTTTCTCTTTCAGCCAAATCTGAATCCCTTCCCTCACACCTGCTTGTTGTTCCCTCTCTGCAAGCCCCGTACCCAGTCCCAACATTACACCTTCCCAGCAGTGGTGGGAAGGGACAAACAGCGGGGCTGGCCCACACACGCAGCCCACAGCCCTTTCCCAGGGGTGATGCTGGTGGTGGCTTTGCCACCCCAGCTGGCCCAGCTGGCGGGTTGTGGCTAACCTGTTTTATAGGTGAGATGACATCTTTGCATCGATTGTCCTGGAGATGGTTTCCAGACGCTTTGCATCACCAAGGCACAGTCTCTCTGGGGCTACTCAGCCGGCATTAGGGAATGCAGCCTAACCACACTGTATAATGCCATTGACTTTGAAGCCAAATTCCTTGATGATTACTCCTTTTTTCCCCAAAGCTGAATGTTTACAGGCAGTAAGTCCACAATGCTCAGTCGCTATTTCAGTTCCTTCTCCACACACTGAAATGGTTGGGAATTTTTCAGTGGGTACCCTTTCATGTTAGTAGGTGCACAAGACCATCAGGGAGAATGGGGCAGGCTGTACTTCTATTTGGTGTAAAGATGCCCAAAACCGGCGCAAAGATCCAGGGAGCATTAGGGACAAGAAGAGACACTGTGAAGGTAGGTGATGTAGGGAACACCCTTTGGAAGGTTCTCCTCGGGCTTGGATGGGGCTCAGATGACGTTTGGCACTCGCTGAAAAAGGTTTTGTCTGAATCAGCCTATTACTCATGTCAACAGCTTGCTCATCACGTCAGCCCCAGGCCCAGCCGGGCCCACAGGGCTCGTATAGGCAGAAGAGTTGCTCCCCAGACCTTCCTATGGGAAAGCAAAGGCAAAGGTGCAGCTTTTGGGAAGAATTGGTCCCTAAACTCTAGAGGAATCATCAGGTACTTACGAACAGGTCTTGCCACTGTCTTTGCAGGATTGGCCTTTCCATACATTTAAAAGCTATACACTTAGACGTCATACCTCAGAAAAGAAAGATGCTTTGTTTTGATGATTATTCTAATTTCCAACCATCATATTTTAAACTCAGTCTCCTCAGAAAATGCGGGCAGCCTGAGTTAAGGTATTAAACTTCTTCTCCTTCTTCTCCACCTCCCCTTTCTGCTTCTGTCTAGGGTGGCTCTGCCTGCTTCAGCCTTTCTTTTGATTTTTAAAAACACAGATGTAAGCAGATAATGAGGCCACAGGAGGAGAATCCTTCAGGATGTCTTGTTTGGTTTGGAAATATTTAAATGTCTGCTGCATTTCCTTTGAGCACAAGGCAGGAGTCTGCAAAAGTGCACTGCTCCTTCTGCTACCCCCGGTACTGCTGGGGTGGGAGAGTGTGCGTGCATGTAAGCATATGTGTGCATGTGTGCATGGGACGGTTCCTAATCTTTTCAGCATGGCTCTTTTTCCTGGGATAATGTGAAACATTTCTCTAGGTCTCATTTCCCTGGAGGAAAAAGATTTTAACTCTAGTAATTCAGGTGAAGCTTGTTCTTCCTAAATAGCCTGCCAGTTACACATGATTGCAGCAGATTCATAACTTTCTGAATAACGGCGGCTTGCAGAGTGCTTTTTTGTGGTTTGGATAGGTTTAACTGTTAGCGGCCATTATGGGTGATGGTTGGTCGTTTTAGATTGAGGGATCACAATCAAGACGAAAATTTTATTGTTGTGTCATATATAAAGCGGTGAATGGTTATTGGATGAATTACATGGTGAATCAGGATCGAAGTTAATCAGCTTTATTGCCAGGGTGGTACAAAACAGTTGCCCAAGAGATCCTAGCACAAAAAAAAGAAACTTTCCTTATTTTGCTCCGTGAAGTTAAAACTGCGTGTTGCCGGCTGCTCTTGACTTTCCACTGGCAAACACCTGGTGGCCTGGCTCCCGTGGATGTGGCCTGGGAGGAGGTGGAATATAGCTCTGATTAAAAGACGAGGAACAGAAAAGGACACATCATTGCAGGCAAACATGCACAGAAGAACAATGGCTTATACCACAGATGAATAAATAATATCTGAGGGCTTTTCATAAGATTTGAAAAGTCAGTCACGTGCTAAGTGTGCTTTTCCTGGCTTAATCTAAAGATAACTGAGGTCTACAGAGAATATTAAAAATAAAGAGCTGCATACACAAATATTCAAAGGAAGTGGCAGTATTCATGCTAGAAAGAGCTGTGACATTGCAAAACATGAAAGATCACTTGTTGGCTTCACTAATTACATTTGGACCTTACACTTCCAGTTTAGAATATACCTATCAATACAAAGAGTGATGGATTAAATTTGCAATAAATAAATAGGAAGAAATTACACTCTGATCCAGGAAATCTAATGAACATGAAAATACCCAAACTATGATAAATGATTGTGAAATTTTGAAGTTATTATTTGTTTGGATTTTCAGAAACAAGTTTGTTTCCAAGAAGCATAAATTACAAATACTATTGCACACTGGCATTGCTCCATGTACACTATCCCTACATGTGCATTTAAGTCTCATCTTAACTATGATTTTTTCACGTGCGCTTGAAAATAACTGTCTTTTATTGCCTATACCTTTTTATGTCATTTTAATCACTGCATACTGACATATCAATGAGGTTTGTACCTGTTGTAAAAAATTCTCAGCTTCCTTATTTAGCTCACATAACAACAAGCATTTTAAAATAAACTAGTGGAAGGATGAAAACCTTTCAAATGCTTTAATTTAATTTCTAAGAAGACAATAAATGTGAGGAAATGTTTTTAATGTAACTTATTGTATCAGTGGAGACTGTAGTGTGAAGAGCATTTTTTTTAATTTCAGTTCATTGTGCCAACAGTTGAGTGATGCATCTACCCTGCTGTTAAAAATAGTAGTACTAATACAAGTTTAAAGCAGAATACCATGAAATGCACTCTACAACCACAAATGCATTCCAGAGTATTGTTTCTAGTAAACATGTGTCGTGGGCTTGTCTTGCAGGCAAGTCAAAGAGTGGGATAAATCCATCTACTAAGGATGGACATTGGATGTGAGCACAGTGAGCACACATACACATGCAAGCATACACACACACACACATATAAAAGTAAATATTTATTAAATGGATGTCTCAGTGTCAGCCCTGCTCTGCATGTTGACATGATCCAAGTCTAGAAGCCACAGCTCAAAACAAAACAACCTATGAATACTTGACCTGGAAACAGTGAGAAATTCTGCTGTAGTTCACTGGTCTTCTAACGTTTAACCCTTACCAAGTTCCACTTCTGGCTTCTGGGTGAATGTCTGGGACAGAGCTTGAGTGGCAGAAAGTGACATATGATATAATTATGTATCTCCAATAGATTAACTACCTTAGGGGAGCAGGGCCAGATGAAGTAGGATGTGTTCTGAACAAGTGGAGAAACAACTCACACAGCACATGCTGCTCCCTGAAGGGAAAAAAGAAAGAAAACCTTTGAAACGGCAAAGATTCTTACATTCAAATTACTCCTTTCCAAGTCTGTAATTTCTCAGCGAGGTCAAAACAGAAAATGAATGATTACTGTTACCACTGGCATACACTCTGCACTTTGGCTGCATTTAAGATACACAACATTTTCCAGAGAATCATGTTGGATAATTTGTCTTGTGTATTTTAAGCCTTTTTCACATGTCCTGAAAGACATAAGCAATAAAATACCTTAAGGAGTGCAGTGGCTGAAGAGGGGAGGCAGCGTGGGCCCAGTGTCAGGGCACCCGGGTGCTTTTCCTGGCTGCGCTGCCCATCTATTATAGGACTCCAGATGGGTTGCTTACACCAATACTCCCCAGCTTGGCTGCCGAAAGTTCAAAATCTCTTTGGCAAGAGTAATTTCCAATGTCAATAGTACTGTTTATCTTCACACAGAAAAAAAAAAAAAAAGTAACTGCAGCTAGACACCTAAGTCCAGATTGACAGGCAGAAATAAGCACTGTGATTTGCAGAACTAAGCTCCTACGGGGTCAGCGTATGGCACTGTACCTGCTTGCGTATTTGTGCCGCCTAACTTGCATAGCTTTAGAGGGTCAGCGTAAGGAGCGGGGGTCCTCGAAGGAGTTTCACAGCAGGAGCTGCACTTAGGTTCTCAGACAACCCCATGTTCACAATGACCCAGGCGTCCAGGCTGGTCATCTGCTGTAAGGGGCTCTCACTCCTGGCCCAGGCTACTTTCTTATGGAAAACAGATTACGAGAAGGAAGTATTGAGGATTAAAGTGGGCTCTCACCTTGTGCTGAGTCTGGGTGATCACACACACATACAGGAAACTGGATGGCGCTACCGAGTTCTCCAGAGTAGACAAAAACTTGAGGGAGCTGACAGATATCATTGTGAGGCCACTCTTGATAATCTTGGAAAGGTCACGGCAACTGGGGAAAGTTCCTCAAGACTGGAAAAAAATGAGTGCCACTGCCAGCTTCAAGAGGGGCAGTAAGGATGATTTGGAGAACTACTGGATAGCAGTCTCACTTCGATCCTTGGGAACATGATGACGCAAATTATTCTGGAAATCACTTCCAAACACATTAAAGACAAGAAGGTGATTGAGAGTATTCAGTGTGGATTTATGAAGGGGAAATCAAGCTTGACTGACCTGATGGCCTTCTACAACAAAGTGACTAGTTCGATGGACGAGGGGAGAACAGTGGATTTTGTTTATCTTGACTTTAGCAAAGCTTTTGTCGCTGTAACATCCTCATTGGTAAACTGATGAAGTATGTGCTAGATAAGCGGACAGTGAGACGGAGTGAAAACTTGCTGGACTGCCAGGCCCAAAGTGTTATAATCAGCAGCATAAAATCCGTCTGGAGCCCAGGGACCAGTGGTGTGCTCCAGGGGTAAATACTGGGTCCAATACTGTTAAACACCTTCATTGAATAACCTTGATGGTGGGAGACAGAGTCCACCCTCAGCAAGTCTGCAGATGATATAAAGCTGGGAGTGGTGGCCGATACACCAGGCAGGTGTGGTGCCATTCAGAGGGACCTCGACAGGCTGGATAAATGGGCCAAAAGGACTCTTATGAAGTTCACTAAAAGGAAGTGCAAAGTCATAGAATCATAGAATCATAGAATTGTCTAGGTTGGAAGAGACCCTTGGGATCATCGAGTCCAACCATCTACCCTACTCTACAAAGTTCTCCCCTACACCATATCCCCCAACACTGCATCTAAATGTCTCTTAAACACATCCAGGGATGGTGACCCAACCACCTCCCTGGGCAGTCTATTCCAATGCCCGACCACTCTTTCTGTGAAAAATTCTTTCCTAATGTTCAGTCTAAATCTACCCTGGTGGAGCTTGAAGCCATTCCTTCTTGTTCTGTCATTAATTACCTGTGAGAAGAGACCAGCACCAACCTCTCTACAGTGTCCTTTCAAATAGTTGTAGAGAGTGATGAGGTCTCCCCTCAGCCTCCTCCTCCTCAAACTAAACAGTCCCAGCTCCTTTGGGAGAGGAATAACCCCATGCACCAGTACAGGCTGGGGGCTGACCAGCTGGAAATCAGCTTTGCTGAAAAGGATCCAGGGGGTCCTGGTGGATCCTCAGTTGCCCATGGCCCAGCAATGAACCCAGGTTCCAAAGGTCAACAGCCTCCTGGGTTATACTAGGAAAAGCATTATGTTCCTTCTCCTCTGTTCAGCACTGGTGAGATACATGGGGAGTGCTGGTTCCAGATCTGGGCTCCCCAGTACCAGAGACATATGGACATAATGGAATAGGTTCATCAGGGGACCACAAAGATGGTGAAGGGACTGGAGCATCTCTCATATGACAAGAAGCTGAGAGAGCTAGGACTGTACATCCTAGAGCAAAGAAGGCTCAGGGGCATCTCATAAATCTATATAAGTACCTGAAAGGAGGCATTAAGGAAGATGGAGCCAGACCCTTCTCAGTGGTGCCTGGTAACAGGACAGGAGGAAATTGGTACAAACTGAAATACAGGAAATTCCATTTAAACAAAAATTGTCCGGCTGGGGGAACTTCAGCCACCCTGACATCTGCTGCAAAAGTAGCACGACAAGCTGTAGGCAACCCAGGAGATTCCTGAAGTGCATCGAAGATACCTTTTTGAGCCAGGTAACAGACAAACCCACCAGAGGAGAGGCAATACTGGACCTGACATTCACCAATGCAAGTGAGCTAATTGGTGATGTCAAGATTGGAGGCACTGGTGGAGTTCGCAGTCCTGAGGTATATGGGTCAGGGGAAGAGTAAAGTCAGGACCCTGGATTTTAGAAAGGCAAACTTCCAGCTCTTCAAGGGCCCCCTGGGAAACTGCCCTCAAGGGCAAGGGAGCAGAACAGAGTTGGCAGATCTCTTTTTAAGGCTAGGTACTCAACAAATTTTTGCCTCAGTCTTCACTAGCAAGCTCTGTCTCCACACCTCTCAAGTGGATGGACTGCAAGGCAGGGATTGGGGGAGAAAAGTCCCTCCCACTGTATGAGAAGATCAGGTTCATGACCACCTGAGCAACTTGAACATACAGAAATCTATATGACCTGCAAAGATGCATCCCAGAGTCCTGAGGGAATTGGGTGATGTAGTTGCCAAGCCACTCTTCACGATATTTGAAAAGTCATGGCAGTCAGGTGAAGTCCCTGGTGACTGGCAAAAGGCAAACATTGCACTCTTTGTTAAAAAGAGCAGAAAGGAGGTCCCTGGGAACTACCGACCTGTCAGCCTCACCTCTGTGCCTGGGAAGATCATGGAACAGATCCTCCTAGAAGCTATGCTAAGGCACATGGAGGATAGGGAGGTGATTTGAGACAGTCAGCATGGATTCACCAAGGGAAAGTCCTGCCTGACCAGCCTAGCGGCCTTCTATGATGGAGTGACATCAGTGGACAAGGGAAGAGCTACAGATGTCATCTATCTGGACTTCTGTAGGGCCTTTGACATACACACACACACACACACACACCCCAACATCCTTTTCTCTAAATTGGAGAGCTATGGATTTGATGGGTGGAGTGTTTGGTGGATGAAGAGTTGGTTGGATGGTGGTCGCATCCAGAGGGTAGTGGTCAAGGGCTCAATGTCCAGATGGAGATCAGTGACAAGTGGTGTCCCTCCGGGATCCACACTGGGACCAGTACTGTTGAATATCTTAATCAATGACATACACAGTGGGATTGAGTGCACCCTCAGCAAGTTTGTGGACAACACCAAGCTGAGTGGTGAGGTTGACATGCCTGAGGAATGGGATGCCATCCAGAGGGACCTGGACAGGCTCAAGTAGTGGGCCCATGTGAAATTCTTGAGGTTCAACAAGGCCAAGTGCAAGGTCCCGCACCTGGGCTGGGGCAACCCCCAGTATCAATACAGGCTGGGGGATGAAGGGATTGAGGCCAGCCCTGAGGAGAAAGACTTGGGGGTACTGGTGGATGAAAACTGGACATGAGCCGACAATGTGTGCTTGCAGACCAGAAAGCCAACCATATCCTGGGCTGCATCAAAAGAAGCATGGCCAGCAGGTCGAGGAAAGTGATTCTGACCCTCGAGTCTGCTCTAGTGAGACCCCACCTGGAGTACTGCATCCAGCTCTGGAGTCCTCAGCACAGAAAAGACATGGACCTGTTGGAGCAGGTCCAGAGGGGCCCACAAAAATGATCAGAAGGCTGGAACACCTCTCCTGTGAAGAAAGGCTGAGAGAGTTGGGGTTGTTCAGCCTGGAGAAGAGAAGGCTCCAGGGAGACTTTACTGTGGCCTTTCAATACTTAAAGGGGGCCTACAGGAAAGATGGGGACAAACTTTTATCAGGGCCTGCTGCGATAGGACAAGGGGTAATAATTTTAAACTAAAAGAGGGTAGATTTAGACCAGGTATAAGGAAAAAATTCTTTACTGTAAGGGTGGTGAAACACTGGAACAGGTTTCCCAGAGAGGTAGTAGATGCCCCATCCCTGGAAACATTCAAGGTCAGGTTGGACGGGGCTCTGATCTAGTTGAAGGTGTCCCTGCTCACTGCAGGGGAGTTGGACTGGATGACCTTTAAAGGACCCTTTCAACCCAAACTATTCTATGATTCTATCATGATTCTATGATTCTATAAGAAAAACAAACATTTTTTTGTTATGAGGGTGGTCAGACACTGGCACAGGCTTTGCAGAGATGCAGTGGAGTCTCAATCCTCGGAGATACGCAAAACCCAACAGGATGCAACCCTGAGAAAATTGCTGTAGCTGATCCTGCTTTGAACACAGAGGGCTGGAGTAGACAGTCTCCAGAGCTGCCTTCCAACTTCAGCTGTTCTGTGATCCTGTGACCCCTATGATCATTTTGTTTAATCTCTTGCTAGTGCAGGCCACAGAATTTCATTCATGGCTTCCTCATACACACTAGTCAGATACGCTAACTGAACAAAGCATCACTTTTAGACATGCACCTCGACTGCAGTGTAAGATTTCGACTGATGTTAAATCTGCTATACCCTTGATGAAGTTATCTCTCCGGTATTAAGAAGCCACCCTTCCCCTTATCTAATCATCATCTTCCAGCACTGATAATTAATAGCTAATAACTTAATGAAACTAAGCCCTCATTTCTGCTTGTGCAAAATACTGCATTCACTGAGTTCAGTCCAAGTACAGTTGACTTAGACTTTCCAGACACTTCTGAGGGGGGACACATGACAAAGAATTGGGGCCAGATTGCTCTTTCAGACTGGTGCAAGTTAAGAAGGGGGCAACAAACTGCCAGACATGAAAGCCTGCAGAGGGAAGTGGATCAGCTGAGTAAGAAGGTACTGTTTTTAAGATGCTTTTCAAAGGAAAATTATCCTCTCACTAATAAACTGACTACCCAGAGGCTGGCAGAGTTTGCCCGTTTGAGATGCACCCCAAGGGTGGCTGGCTGAAACCCTTCCCACGCAGTTTCCCCTGCAAAGCCTTCCTCCCTCTCTTTTAATGCCACTGAAAATTTCCTCCACTCAGTTATTGCAGACCTGGAGCCTCTTGCAGAGAGTGAAATGCCAGCTAGACCCTGTGCTCTGATGATGTACTTAAAGATTAGAAAATAACTATATAGACTGTGTAATCCACAAGCCAGTTTACCTGCCTTAAGAGCTATATATATTTTCCTACTCATCAGAAAGGAGATTACCTCAGCTATTTGGAAGTATGATGTTTTAACATATTTTTGTGACATAAAGGCACACCCTAATACACTGCTGAAATTATTACAATAGGAGCTCATATTTTCACTTGTAAAAGTGCACTGTAAAACCATGACTTCATATTTCTACCACTCTGCCATCCTGGTTTGGCTGGTCTCTAATCCCTACCACAATACTAATTTTAGCTAATCATCATCATCATTTTTCTTTAAATAAGACCACACTAACCAAAGTTTTGAGGGAATGAAGTACATAATTTCTTTTGTAGCCCAATATCTCCATCTTATGGTCATAGCATGTATAAGTGCTAAGCTTTTCAGTTTTCATTTTACCACGACTTTTAATGGAGTCTTCTGTCTAGCAGGTAAAACGCAGTTTAGTATTTTATCTGAAACAGGTGGGATGTTTTTTTCAAAACTTTTAGGATTTTGGACAGGATGTTACTGCTGAATCTTTTTCTGAGGGAATCATGGAATGGTTTAGGTTGGAAAGGACCTTGAAGATCATCGAGTTCCAACCCTCCTGCCATAGGCAGGGACACCTCCCACTAGACCAGGTTGACCAAGGCCACATCCAGCCTGGCCTTGAACACCTCCAGGGATGGGGCCTCAACAACCTCTCTGGGCAACCTGTTCCAGTGCCTCACCACCATCAAAGTGAAAAACTCCTTCCTAATGTTTAATCTGAACCTGCCCTCTTCCAGTTAAATCCATTCCCCCTCATCCTATTGCTACATGGCCTAGTAAAAAGTCCTTCCCAAGCTCTCCTGTAGGCCCCCTTTAGGTACTGGAAGGCCGCAATAAGGTCTCCCCGGAGCCTTCTCTTCTGCAGGCTGAACAACCCCAACTCTTTAAGCCTCTCCTCATAGGAGAGGTGCTTTAGCCCTCGGATCATCCTTGTGGCTCTCCTCTGGACACGCTCCAGCAGGTCCATGTCCTTCTTATGTTGGGGACTCCAGAGCTGGATGCAGTACTCCAGGTGGGGTCTCACAAGAGTGGAGTAGAGGGACAGAATCCCTCCCCTCGCCCTGCTGGCCACACTTTTGATGCAGCCCAGGATACGGTTGGCCTTCTGGGCTGTGATTGCACACTGCTGGCTCATGTTGAGCTTGTCGTCAATCAGCACGCCCAGGTCCTTCTCCTCAGGGCTGCTCTCCAGCCATTCCCCGCTGAGCCTGTATTTGTGCTTGGGATTGCCCTGACCCAGATGTAAGACCTTGCACTTGGCCTTGTTGAACTGCATGAGGTTGGCTTGGGCCCACCTCTGCAGCCTGTCCAGGTCCCTCTGGATGGCACCCCTCCCCTCCAGTGTGTCTACCTGGCCAAACAGCTTGGTATCATTGGCAAACTTGCTGAGGGTGCACTTGACCCCACTGTCCATGTCACCGACAAAGATGTTGAACAGTACAGGCCCCAGTACCGACCCCTGAAGAACGCCACTCATCGCTGCTCTCCACTTGGACATCAAGCTGTTGACCGCAACTCTTTGAGTGCAACCATCCAGGCAGTTCTTTATCCACTGAGTAGTCCATTTGTCGAATCCATGTCTCTTCAATTTAGAGACCAGGATATTGTGTGGGACAGTGTCAAACGCTTTGCACAAATCCAAGTAGATGACATCAGTTGGTCTTCCCTTGTCCACTGCCGTTGTAACCCCTTCGTAGAAGGCCACCAAATTTGTCACGCATGACTTGCCCTTGGTGAAGCCATGCTGGCTGTCACCAATGACCTCCTTGTTTTCTGTGTGCCTCAGCAGAGTTTCTGGGAGGATCTGCTCCATGATCTTGCCAGGCACAGAGGTGAGACTGACTGGCTTGTAGTCCCCTGGGTCTTCCTTGTTTCCCTTTTTGAAAATAGGGGTTGTGTTTCCCCTTTTCCAGTCAGCAGGAACCTTGCCAGATGGCCACGACTTCTCAAATATGATGGCTAGTGGCTTAGTGACCTCATCTGCTAGCTCCCTCAGGACCCGTGGATGTATCTCATCAGGTCCCATGGACTTGTGCACCTTCAGATTCCTCAGGTGGTCTCGCACTTGATCTTCACCTACAGTGGGTGGTTCTTCATTTTCCCAATCCTCATCTTTGCATTCTGCGTCATGGGCAGTATGGCTGCAGTCCTTGCCAGTGAAGACTGAGGCAAAAGTCATTGAGTACCTCAGCTCTGTCTCTGTCCTGGGTAACCAGTTCTTGCGTTTCCTTCTGGAGAGGGCCAACAGTTTCCTTAGTCTTTCTTTTCTCGCTGACATACTTAAAGAAGGATTTTTTGTTTGTCTTAATGTCCATGGCCAGATTGAGTTCTGTCTGGGCTTTAGCTTGTCTAACCCGATCCCTGGCTGCTCGAACAATTCCTCTGTATACCTCCCAGGCTACCCGCCCCTGTTTCCACTCCCTATAGGCCTCCTTTTTCCTTTTGGTCATGTCCAGGAGCTCCTTGTTCATCCATGCAGGCCTCCCGGCTTTTCTGCCTGCCTTCCTCTTTGTAGGGATGCATTGCTCCTGAGCTTGGAGGAGGTGGTCCTTGAATATTAACCAACTTTCTTGGACCCCCCCTTCCCTCCAGCGCTTCATCCCATGGCACCACACCAAGCAGATTCTTCAAGAGGCCAAAGTCAGCTCTCCCAAAGTCAAGGGTGGTAAGCCTGCTGCGCACCTTCCTTGCTGCCTCGAGGATCTCAAACTCAATCATTTCATGGTCATTACAGCCCAGAATACAAGGGGTAGTATAAATTACTGGTGATGGATACAAAGCCAGCCTATGCTCTTCAACATCAGTGCTGCACCTCATAAGAAGACAGAAGCTATACAGTCATTACCTATCCATCTAGGTGCCAGCAAACCACGTATTTTCACTACTGAGTTCTTCCCCTGGCTTCCCCAGAATTCCCAAGGGAAAATTAAGTTATGCAATATTAACAGTATATTTTCATTAATGCTTGGAATCAAGGTCATAGGGGACCAGGCAAAGTCAGAAACAGATATATCGCTAAACTCTGTATAGTGAATGGTCTATATATGCTTTACAGCTGCCCCAGCTTGGCTGCTCATGATCTGCACAGCCTAGAAAGACCCAACAGAGCAGGCAACAGCAGAGACCTGGAGGCAACAAGCTTGGCAGGAAACAGCTGCTGGTAGAGAGATGTGATAGACAGCAGCACTGATTGCTCTCTCAGAAATGCGCTCCAGATGGTGATATGGCACGCTGTGGTTCACTGAGAGGAACTTTGTTTGTATGGGGCTAGAATATCAACTCCTGCCTACATTGAAAAAAAGGGTATGAATATGCTGAGGCCTCAAGATCAGATGGGAGTAATGAAATCAGACTAGCATACCAGCCGGACTGTGTCCTGGGAGATATGCGCTATACATCAAGCATGCCTCTATTAACGATGCAATTGATAGTACACCTCTTCTGTCACACGATATCCCTGTTCTGGCACTGAATGGCAGCACCATTTGATTTCCCGCAGAGGAGAAAGAAAACCCCAGTGATATTGAGCCTAGCTAGCATCAAAACATCAACCGTTTTATTTACCCATCTATGCCAGTCTTGGCACAGAGCAGGTCAGAAAATGTGCAAGTAAGTTTTGCTTTCAGGAACGTCAAAGAAAACCAATTCCTACCTCCAAAGTTTCCTCTAATCAGAGAACCAGGCAAGCAGCAAACTATCCTTTGCTTACGTTGTCCACTTTGGACTGCTGCCTCTTCACTTAATTTTGAACAGCACAGCATCTCTTCCCAAGACCAAACATTTCCTCACAGACTAGAAAAATTAACTCAAAAGTCTATATTTATCAATACCACCTGGCAAAATTTGCAACAACAGCACATTTTGGTGTGGGAAAACTAATAATTTTGATGGATGTTAAGCATTTTTTGTCAGTCAGTCTTAATGCAGTCTAATGACAATGGCAAATAAACAGTTGCCCATCCAGCCTGTCTACTCACCGCAGCTCTTCTGTTTGGTCAAGTAAGAGTCTGTCACTGAGTATATTGCCAGTACTGCCTCTAACAATTTAGGATGGATGTGATGCTCCCATAATACTCAGCTGTTGTGTTTTGAAAGAAGGTCTAACTTTTTTCCAGGGTGTTTTGGTTAAGTTTAATCTAAGCACGATTGCAAAAGGAGTACTGAGGGAAATTGCATCATAAGGAAGCACACAGATTCCTGCTCTCATACAGTGACTGTATGGGCTCAGGAACAGGAAAGGCTCTGTAACTGGGATGTAAGTCGTGTTTGTATATTTAAAATAGCACCCAACTACTGAAAATCTACGCAGTATGAATCACATTGAATTGAAACCTGCCCAATCCCACGTAAGCAGGAGAGACTCCGGAATAATGGGGTCCCATGATGCATACCGTAGACCAAGGGATCACAGCCAGAAGATGCAAGTGGCATATACCTGTTATCAGCAATGCAGTCTTTTCTCTAAAATGAGACATCGCTACCCGGTTATAAACAGAGTGATGGCAAAGCAAAGGAATGGGAAGCCAATGCTTCATACTTCACTTTGTCCTGTATTTTTCAAGTAAAAGTAAATGACAGCAGTCTTTATTTAGCCCAATATTTACCAAAAGAAGAATGCATTGGTTTTGTCGGCTGGAACGAACTCATGGTGGGTGCCAGAATTTGCTCCTTTTCCAGCCCTCTGCATGGCAGCTTGGGTTCCCACTGCTCTGAATGCGAGTTTGGGACCACACAGCCAGGGCAGCATGGCAGCCCAGATGAGACCTTCTCACTCAGGTCACTCTTCATCACATACCTGTGGTTGACTAATTATTTAAACACTCTGTGAGTTGTGTCTGGTCATGGAACCTAGAGTGGCTCACACTGTGTCTAAAACTGTACTTGGCCAGTCAGGAGTAGAGCTAAACTATTGCAAGACTCCTTCTTAAATGGAAACAAAACAAGACACTCAAATAACACCAAGTGGAACAGAAATAAAGAAAAGTGGATCTAAAAAAATATGAGAGGCTTGAGAAAAGGACAGTTGTCATTACTGGTGTTCCTCAGTTGTAACTCTGGTAAGTCCTAACATGGTGCTAAGTTGCAAAATCAACTCACCTTCTTCTACAATCCACACATGCACCACAATCACAAAAAAAATCATAGCTGCTACACCTACACAATTAAGCAAAATGCTTCTGCTTATTTTCCAGTATATCAGTTACTGAAAGGAGGTAATGGCCATTTACCACTGGGAGGAAACCTGAAGTATTAACTCTCTTTTGCCAAGTTATGGGCTTCAAACAAAGACACCAATCACCTTTCTTTGATTGCATCAGTAAAAGCAGGTAGCTGAACTTACCGGTAGATGGTGATGATCATCATCCCTTTCCCAAATTAAATCTGATTTTCTTAATTCACTGTCCAGAAGTTTCATCTGGATCCCATAACACACAGTCCTGCTTTCTCCCTGCGAGGTCAGGAAAGATTTTGCAGAGTTTGTAAATGATGGCTAATACAGGCATACCGCACTGCAAGACAAAGCCCAGGAGAGTGAGTTTTAAGCTTGCAGTAGGATAACGCCCGCATTTAATCACTGCACTTTTCCTTCTGAGCCCAGGAAAGTTGTTCACAGAGTTTCTGATCTGAATCGAAGGATTCTTAAATAAAGATCTCTTCCAGTTTCTTGTGGTTCTTTACTCTTGGTTTGCCTATAGCATCCCCACAAAAACGCTCATGAGTGGTACCTTCACAATTTAAAGGGGATTAAGAATACTGCTTCTCAGGAACAGTGGACTCTAAATTATCACCGTGGAGATAATAGAACTGTGGAACTGCTGTATCTACCAGTACTTGCAGTGTCATAGTTAAGTCCTTTCCCAGGTCATCAATAGATAAAGTTGCAGTCCGTGAGTCTTTAATACGCTTTGCATATCTGTTCACACTGCCAAAATGATACTGTCATGGCAGATATATCCTCCAGAGTAAAAATGGGTGTGTGATGAAGTATATATGCATGGGATATTCCAGTGAAGTTATCTCAGGAACCAGAAAAGAAAAAAAAAAAAAAAAAAGAGATGTTTTCATACAGAATAAACATCCCTGCACCTGCTCTGACATTGGTGGCAGCAGGATTATAACAAATGCTGCTTTGCTCAGAAGAGTCAAAATGTGTTAGAGTGCTGCTTGTGATTCCAAAGACTTTTAACTCCATATAATATAGAACTTTCTGGGCATTTCATTGGTGATACTGAAATTTGTCTTGCAATGGTAAAAAAAGTAAATAAATAATATAGAAAAATAGGTGTGTAACAAGATTCCGAACACCCACAAATTCTTGCTATTATAGAGAAGATGTAACTTCTGTTCTACTGAATAAATAAGGGATCTAGGGAAAATGCAGTAGAATTGCTGAGACAGCTTTCTTCGAAGAGGTCTTATGGACCCAGTAAAACATATTTGTGGAATGAGATTAAAACTGCTCCTTCAGTTCACAGTACCTTTTAGAGAATACTATGTGTGCATCATACTTAAAGAAAATGCGAAGGGTGCAAAACCCAAGTAAATCTAAGGAGCGTGCCCGTGTTCAAGGAGCGATCTCCGTAATACCCATGTATGAGAGAAGGCATTGCTTTAACAGCTGCTGAAGCAGCATTTACATGAAAGCCTTTCCCTGGGGAACAGCAATGTCAGCAGGTAACTCTGAAGGGCAGGGGCCATGGCCACACACTGAATCAGCAGGCGCACGCAGTTCAGTGTTCACAGGTTTCTCAGCACCTTCATTTACAATGATGAGGATCAAGGGGGACTTGTCTTCCAAAGAGAGGTTTTACTGAGCACCGGTGTATATCAGGGGCTGAATCTGCTCAGCTTTTCACATGACAGTTGCTTCTGAAGTGTCAGCATTGCACTAGTCCTGGGGCAGAGGGGACCAGCCGGTGGCTCTGAGCACTGCCAAGCCCAGCCTCCCAGCAGCACGACCGGGCTGCCCGTGTGCTCAGAGTCTCAGCTCTTGCCCTAGCCACAGGGCACTGGGTCCAGGGAGGACCTGCCTTTCTGTAGGGCTCTCGGGAGCAGCAGGAAGAAGACCCCGGAGAACTGGGATCCGTAAGTCCTTATCTTGCCTTTGCCTGCAGTGGGGAAACGGACCGCTTTGTCCTGCCACGCGGGTAAATCCCCTTGCGTCCCCTTGGCTGACTCAGCTAGCGGTGAGCTGTCGGCAAGGCACAGGCTCTTCTTTTTGCTCCCACCCTCTCCATCCCCATGGTCACTTTCCCAAGGGTGACTCTGGCTCGAAGGCTGAAGAGCAGGCAAAAAGGCGCAGTGGTGACACTGGGAGACTTACCGCAAGCAAGCAGTAAAGAAACACACATAGCTCAGGAGGTATACAAAGGATTTTTCAGGAATATCATTCAACATAGATTTTGAGGTTCTTTAATGGGACCTAAAGCAACCGGCATTCCATTTCCACGCACCTCGTGTGTGTTTTGCATTAAGCATTAATCATGATCCTTGAATATTTAAGCACAAAGAATTCATGTGTTTTCTGACATACGTGTTGATGTTGGATTTATAGTTAAGATATTCTAAAGATTAAGTGCTCCCCTTAGTGTTAGCAATTTAGAAGGCACATAGCTATTTCCTCCCGTCTAAATATGTGATGATGCAACAGCCAAAATAAATACCCCCAAACACAGTCAGGTTGCAGTGCCCATAATATCAATGAGACACAGCTCTAATATAAGTAAAATACTGCTTATAGGGGTTTGGCTGGATTAGCGAGAAGAAAAAAATGTAAGAGTAGATCCAATATACACTCATAATCCATTGCCCAGGAAAAGAGATAATCGGGATTTAATTTGAGGAATTTTGCAAAGAGGTGTCTTTAAATTAGAATTATTAAATACAAGCAACATAATTACTCTCATAAAAATAAATTCATTTAAAAGAGCATTATTATTACTGAGTTATTAGAGCTAATCATATTTATAAAGCACTGAAACTTTGCCTGCTGCCCTTAGAGAAACGCAATACTAAGCAAAAATCAAAAGTCATGCCTCAGCCCAAAGACTCCCCAGCTTGGACCATCTGGGACTTCCTCCACGTGAGAGAAATGCCTGCTTGGCGCAGGGCCTCTGCACTGGGAAGAATTTGCACCCTTTAAACTTTTCTGCCGTGGAGTGTGACTGGCATGTCTGGAAGAGAAGTAGGGCAGATGGGAAAATATTACGGTGTCTGGGGTGATGGCCCATGTGGTGCAAAACCTCAGTGACCCAGCTGCAGCCACTCTTTCCCATGCAAACCCAGGGAATTAGGGAAGCGCAGAAGCCATCAAGCCATTTTTCCTCCCTTGCTTCTCAATGTCTTAAGGGATATCTATGGCACAGGTGAAAATCAGCACCACAGAGCTTGGTGTTGCAGAAAAAGGGGTACTGGCAGCTATACCAAGTGTGAAAGCAATGGCTGTACTGGTTTTATACTGGCTTCACGCCATCAAATAAGGTGGAAATGCTCCTCACCAGCCCCAAAGGGCAACTTTCAAATGGTTGCATTTTATAGAATAGGTGGGCTTTCAAGAAGTGATTTGGAGAAGGAAATGGAGGGCACTGACACACATTAATCAGAAGGCAGCATGGAAAGGGGCCCCAAGGCCGGAGTCGAGAAAGCAGACAAAAGGAACAGTCATGGCAGATCACCAAGGGCAGGAAAGAACGCAGCAGAAGTAAAAGCACTGTTTTAGGTGAGGTATAAAATGCGAAGGGCTTAAGGAGTTCAAACACCTCTGGAGGGAAAAGAAGAGATGAAGACAGCGCAGAGACGCAGAGCCAAGGAGACAGGGAATGAATGGTACAAGGTGGCAAGCTGCCAGCGGGATTTGGAACAGACCGAGGGACTGGGAGCAAAAGGAGCTGAGCCCAGAGACTGGGATGTGACAACTGGAGCAAGAAGTGACCAGAGAAAGGCTTCAAGTGTTGGCAGAGGGGACAGTAGGAGACTATTCCTGTTGGAGCACTAGGGAGGGAAAGCAAACACAATTTAGGGCAGTCCAGGAGGAAGTGGAAAGAGAAAGTTCCCACTGAATTTAGAAACGTTCCTACTCCGTTTAAAGGGAAGGAAAAATAAGGAAGCAGGAATGTCAGGGTAAGAAGAGAGACAAGGAAATAATTCAAGATTAGAAGAGCTCAAATCAAGTGTAGAAAGGGGCTAATGGAAGAAAAGATACACATATACGTGGGAAAGACTTAGAAAAGAGAAAGACCTTTTGAATGGGAGGAATAGAGTTATGGTGGAAGGCTTATGGGACATATTAGATTCTTGCCTCCTCTGTGCCACTAGATGCAGCCCATGCTCTCAGCTGCATGGGCACAGGGCGGTCGAATGGCTGCGCGTACATGAGCATGCCCTTAACATTCCTCGCTCTGTATGTGGTGGCTGTGCC
Source organism: Vanellus vanellus (assembly GCF_965231255.1). Taxonomy (NCBI): domain Eukaryota; kingdom Metazoa; phylum Chordata; class Aves; order Charadriiformes; family Charadriidae; genus Vanellus; species Vanellus vanellus. Next base: position 77,936,344 of record NC_138906.1, read on the forward strand.
CAGCTCCACTTAGGAGCTGAGCTGTGGCAGAGGCTTTACGTCCAAAATGCCCACGAAGGCTACCCAAGCATGCTGCTAAGCACTGAAAAACAAAAACAAAAACAAAGCCCCCAAACCAAAATCAAACCAAACCAAACCAAACCAAACCAAACCAAACCAAAAACCAACAAAAAGAGCAAACCAAAATGGATTCCAACACAGCCACTCAGTTGTCTGTAAACTCTAGGCCAGGTCTTCAGCTCGTATAAGCTGGCGTAGTTCCACAGATAATCACCGGAGATGCTTTGACTCACAGCAGTGATGAGGAGCTGCTCCTGTGTTCCCATCATTTTCAGGAAAAAGTATGTGTATTTCTTTTCTGTGAACAGACTATGAGTCCAGACCCTCAGCAAGAAGCAAACCAAGCACTGTATTAACAAAAGAAACCTCCCACCAGCGATTCAATAATATAAATTCCATATATTTTCTTTTTAAGTCTTTAAAATAACAACTGGATGTAAGACTCTCTCTAAATCCTGCTGTATCTCCCTCTATCCCTACTTTGCATTTTTCCTCCCAGCCAGGGATGAGATCTTAACAGTCACAGTGATTCATTTTTCATTTTCAGTTTTCTGATTTTAAGCATATGTTTTTAGAAGCAAACTTTTTGGCATCCTCCTATAGTCAGGCTTAATGGCCTGTTTACATTTTCATTTAAAATGTTTCTCTATCTTAAATGAGCAAGACAAATAGCTCTGTTGTACAATGGCTTTCATTTTATAGTGGTTGTGTGTCACTTTATATCAGTGCACATGCAGACATGATCTTTCTTCAGGAGTTTGAAACCAAATAGCTGGTGCACATCTGTTTAAATTTAATTTGAACCTGTAGCTTCCAAACCGAAAGTAAAATGGAACAAATAAAGAATCTTTTGGTGTTTTTTAAAGCAAGTAGAATAGCAAAATTCTATTCTATTTCTTATTCCTTTATATAACTACTAAATCCCCCAGAGTTTCATGAAAGTCTTTCTGAAATCAGTTACTTTCATTCCAGTACTTCAGTTTTCCTTATCTTTCTCTCTCCTTAGAGGTCTGTTATGCCATATAGTCTTCTCCCAATGTATATTATATTAATCACCCTGTCCAAAGAAAATGTAAAATGTAATCCCCCTCCCCCCTGAAAAAAAAAGTTGTGAATTTTAATATTCATAATCCAACCTAGTAAACAGCAAAGCTCATTTTCCAAATTGGTGACTTAGAAGCGGCCCAATAACATCACAGCTAGTTCCTGCAGCCCTAGCTGCGACTGGGAGCTCCACTGGGTTTGGGAGCAATGGGAAGACAAGGTACCCTCTCAAACTCTTGCAAAAGCCACCTAAGTGACCAGAAGCAGCGCAGCTGAGGACGCAGGCTCCGGGGAGCCCCAGGAGAGCGAGAGGAAGAGGTGCATAAGTGAAGCCTGAACTCCCATCCCTCACCAGGTCTGTTAAGAAAACACCAGGCATGTAGCAAGGCATTTTCTTTCCCTGGAGCAGCAAGGGGTCAAAAGCCCAGCTGCTGTGCCCACAGCAGATGTTTTCCCTGCTCCTTCTCATTTGCTAAGTCGGGATAAATGAGCAACCCGCAATGTGGTTAGGAACACTAATCAGCAACCAAAAGTACCCCTTGATTCAGCAGTCAGCTTAGGAGCCGAAGCAACCCTGGGCTTTGTCTAGCATGGGACCTTCCAGCTGAGTTTTGGAGGTGCTGGTTTCCCAGGTTGAGGCTGTTCAGCTTTGTGTGAATAAGAACAACCAAGTCTCAGACAGCCTAAATATCCTCCTAAAGAAACGAACACCCTACAGGGACAGGCTGAACAAAGCTTTCGTGACCCCTTTCTAACAAAACCAGCCTCTGACTCAGTTTTTGGCAGGAGAGGGAGGAAGGAGGGATCCTTCTGAGACATGCTCAGTGGGAGGGCTTCGGCAAGGGAACATCAGAAGGACCCACCAGATGGACACTTGGACTACATCTAAAGCTTTCTCACATTTCTTTTCCTTCCTCCCCACCCTCCTCCCCCTCCCCCCCCCCCCCCCCCGCCCCTTCCCCCCGCACTCAGTTTACCTCTTCCCTACTCATCTACAAAGTGCCTGTTCAAAGCGCCGGGGGTGGTGATGGATGCCCACACGTGCACGCAGGAGCGCAGCGGCTGACACCCTGCACGTGCCGGCTGCTGCAGGAAAGGTTCTTTGAGCGTGTGGCCCGGTGGCCAGGCACGTTGGCAGGGAAGTCTTTCTCCTCCAGCCCAGGTCCGCACTGTCCATTAAGGGCAGCCCTTTGGACCAGGCTCGCCTGAGTCCCCTACAGCCAAGCCTCCTCCAAAGCCTCTTTAGGCACAAACCGGGTGGAATGGGACCCTGCGCGAATGTGCTCCTACCAACAGGCAAGACATCACGCGGGCAAGACACGGAGCCTGCTGCTCGTACAGACCTCCCAACGCCACCCTTTTAATGCAGTGAAGGTGGTGGAGGGGAGGGAGAAAGGAGGAGTGGAAGAAAGGCTCTGTACTGATTGCAGTGGGATTTGGAGCTGATTTAACAATGAAAATTATTCCTGGCTCTTAAATTGCTATGGTTTCCTCTTTGATTGAATGTTGGTATTCCTTTAAGCTTTCAAAGGAACAAATATAATTACAATATGCATTAGATAGTGAGTATTTGCAGTTCTTTTCCACGTAATTTACCTCATTAATCTTTATTCTCTCTCAAACCAAATAATGATTTGACTCTTCCTCATATTGAGGATATTAGTTTGCTAACAGACCAAAATCATCAGTTCGCCATTTTGAGCAGATCTATTTTCTTCAAGTTCTTGGCAAGAAAAAACTGCTGCTTTGAAAGACAGCAAAGTGTCCTGTCTTGTCTTGTTATTGCATTGGGAACAAATTATTCTTTTATGTGTACTTTGATGTTGAAATAAAAGGGGTTTTAAATACTATTTCACTGTACTGGTTATAAAAATGGTGTAATTTCCTTGTTATTTGTCTTATTGGAAGTTAAGTCAGCGACAAAAGCACAAATATCATATACACAGAAACTTCCTAAATACCCCTTTTATCCACAGTGCTCTGTTTTATTGAAGGGCTCCAAACCTATTGTCTGTGAATGAAACTCCATCGTTATTGTCTGCATGTTGTTATTCTCACTCCAAGTCTGAGTACAGATATAGACATTAACCTGGTCACTATGCAATAAATCACATCCTCGCTCAGGCAGGGATTTAACAGGAGAGGCTGAACGTAGTGTGGAGCACATGTTTCCAGTCATGTGTTGCCCAAGTGGCTGTACAAGGCTTCCGTATGTGGCCTTGCCAACACTAATAGTCTTAGGTAGCACCTTGAGTCACAGATACTAATGTCCTATTTGTGACTTCGGTGGCAGTTATGCAGCAGAGGTCAGTGGATACACATCTGAACATTTACAAGTTTTGCATTAAATCCCGCCTGTATGAAACTTGCACAGCATAAATTCAGCCCACCTTGTATGTCTTGACTCATGAATGCAGTTCATGCCAAGAAAACTGCAGGCTATTAAAAACACCTTTTATGCAAAATTCAAAAGGCCAAGTCTTATGTTTCCCTTGCACTCATGTAACTGCATTGACTCCAACAAAGCTTCTCCCCACTTAGACCAGCAGAAGCAAGAGAAGGATCAGGCCTTTGTTTTTAATCTCTGTTACAGAGTTGTACAGAGATGTGTTCAGACCTGACTTTAAAAACCCCAGTGCAACAGAAAGCATGTTGTTCAATTACCTCTATGACACCATTCCCAGAACGTGTTAGCACTTCCACTGCCTCCCCACTGAGCCATAAAGCAAATGACATTATATGAAGAAAGGCAATCAGACTGCTAATTCTTAAACAGATCTTAACGAAAGGCAACAAAAAGTCACTGTCAGGAAGAACAATAGGTACCAAAGGAAGAGGAAGATACATCTTTTATTAACTTTTGCTCACAACACAAAGAGCTCCTCTGCTATAGTCTGCTGCTATTCATAGCAAATGGGTTAACTCCTCAGACATTCATTAAACACCATGATACATTTGTACTGTTGACAGTACAAGTCAGTAAATGTTGGACAAGACGCACGGTGAAATCTCTTATAAATTATGGTTAAGGGTGTACATTGATCATGGGCATAAAACAGTCATTGAAAAACAATGACTACCTTAAAACATGGAAACAGGCCTGCACATGCTGCTGCAAAACTGAACTGTGAGAAATTCAAACAATACTTTTTCTTTGTTTTATGGTTAAGCTTGTTTCAGAATCATCTTGGAATTAACTGAAATGATCAATTAAGATTATCTCACATTCAGCTCCACAGAAGGGCCAGAAAGGTATGGCTGTAAGAATCCATAAGGGAGTAGCAGAGGAGGTAGAGTGACAGATTAGAAATATCTCTGAATGCTTTGCTTTCTTTTACTCTTGGAAATCACACCCTGAAAAGAAAAACTATAGGCAATTATGTAGTACAGGCTATAGGGGGCTGTCAAGAAACACACAGTATCAGCTAGGGTGGAGAGTCTTACTCTAATCTGCATTTGTGATCAGTAGACACAAGATCAGTGTATCTGGAGGAAAGACATTTTATCCTTGGCTTTTCAAATACTTCTGCATGAAAGACCAAATAATAAAAGCTTAGCTATATAACAAGTAACTCTGTATTTTACAGGTCTTTAAAAAACACTTCATAATGTTTAACTAGTAACCTAAGCCCGGTTTGGGTATTTTGAGTACAAGGCAGAAAACCTTTCCACAGCCAATTCTAAACACAAGAACCTGAAACACAAAAGAACTCCAGCAAATTTCAAATTGAGAACAATGTTGCATTGTCAGGGACTAGATTTAATAGGTATTTTTAGTATTTGGTATCCCAGTATCTACATGTCTCTTGGCTTCCTGAGAGGTTGGGCTGCATCTGAGGCACAACGAGACTTCCAAGTCTGTGGTAGAGCAGAAGAAGTCTAGATTTCCAAGTGCTTTAGCTCACTGAGCAATACTGCCTCTTCTAGCTCACACAGTTCTTCTCTTCCTAGGGAGGGATCTTCAAACCTGAGAGCAGAAAGAATTTGCCTGATCTCTGGACTTTGGGTTGACTTTGCCTCAGCCTTGCCCTCTGCTTTCTTCATTTCCCACCTACAAAGGAGAGCACTATACTCTTACAGGCAGCTACCATCATACCACTCAAAAGGTACAAATTTGTACTTGGTAACATGTAGTGTCCACTAAGTTGCGGTATGGGGTGGAGCTGGGGCAGCTTGTCTTCAGTATGGCCCTTTCTCTTTGGCTGATTTCTATCTCAGTTGACTGACTCTTTTATATATCATAAATGCCTTAGACCTATCTTATACATAGCATTAATACAGAAATAAATGTTCCCTTGGAGCGTTTGAGGTATCTTCTGATACCTCTGCAGCCACTACTAACTTCTTCCAGAACTTGTACAGGCTTCCAGGTTGGGAAAAGCAGGACAGGATCTGCAGGCGGCATGAACTAATGTCGCTTCCAGTAAAGCGAGGATCAGGCCCAGGAAAGCAGTACGTTTCCTCTGGAAAGGAAAGCCCCCCCACCTCTTTCACTATAAATATACCAGACTTGTGTGCTTTGTTTTGAGCCCAGTTTCCTAAGGAAACAAGGTCTATGCAGTCACGCTGTGCCTGTCTGTCTGTTTCTGTTCCCCACTCCTAACTCTCATTAGTCGTCTTGACCAGATTTGACTGTGGGGGTCATGGTCTCCAGTACATTAAGCTTTTTTTGCACCTCGGTGAACAAGAGGAGAAAAGCGTTTGTTGTTCTTTATGTCTCCCCTAAGAGAAAAGCTTTGTCATATGCTCTTTCTGTCTGAGACATGGAATCCAGAGAGGAAGAGACCTTGTGAGACAGGTTAGCAGGAAACCAGGTTGTGTTAGTTCCTCTGCTCCTAGAACTACTTGTTTAGTTTAATTTCTGCAGGAAGTATCCAGCATGACAGATACCATGCAGGCGGTGCCCCATAATATCTTTTTGAAGCTCGACATTTCAGTTTTCAGAAGTTACAGATCTTTTGAGACATCTGAGAGGGTGCTGCCTTAGTCTTTGAAGGCTGAAGAAATTCTGATGCTTCTCTGTCAGCCATCTCCCTGTCTTCGTGATGTCTTTATTTTCTTGGGGCAAGAAGACTTTGGGGTGCACTGGGGGACCTCCCTTTGCCAGGTCCCCACCTGCCAGCACAAGCCAGGCTCGACTCCCATGGCCTTGAAGACCATGCCGTCATTTGCACTTCTGCAGATTCAGTGGACAGCAGGGGTCCAGTCATGGTAGTGATTTGTATTCACCTGCGCAAGTGCATTCAGCACAAATTAGAGGAAAATCAAACCTTAAGGATCCAATAAGAGAGCATTTTATAGCCACTCCGCATAGCAGTGAAAAATGCACATAGCATGAGGCAGAAAGTCTACCCTCCGGAGAGTCTTATTTGTGTTACGACCCTCCCTCTATTAATCATAGCAATAATATTCTCCTGTGATGTATACACATAAAATCATCACTTTTTTTTTTTTTTGGCATAATGATGCTGCTTTATCTACTGCCTCTGCAGCTACATATAACAAGCACAAAATCTGTGCTTAAAGAATGAAACGTATATTAACAAGAAAAAAACCCCAACGTAATTCAGAATTGCATTACGGGTTCCATACAGGAACTTATTTCCTCTTCTTTATTTAACAAACATATCATGTAGACATATCTATCTAAGGCAGACATGATTATTCATTGCAAAAACGACAGCTATTTTTATGTAAAGCAGAAACTAATGAAGTAAGAAAATGTATTGAGAGATTTTTGGCTACGCATTTTTGGATTCTGAGTGTGCCGTTCACATGGCAGCTGCTTTGCTGGATATTGCCTCGCTGATGGCTTGTGGCATTGATTTATTGACATGCTCAACCTAGAAATTAAGGCAGCCTCAGGGGAGGATATCAACTGACCTGTAAATTGGAACATGTGTTTCGGGGTTTTTTGTTGTGCTTTTTTTTTTTTAACAAGACTTCTGTCACTGACTTCAACATTTTCCATTTAACGCAAAAAAATTCTTCCACATCTCAAATGTATTCAGACTATAACAATAAATTAGGACAATGGACTCATGCTGACTTCTGCCAGAAGATCTTAGCTCCTGTGGTTAAATTCTTTTTTCCTACACAGCATTAGAAAGAAGAGCTACCTTTTTTTTTTTTCACCAACTTTTTCCAAAGCCAAGATTAATCTTAAGTAAGGAACTATGAGGTCAGTGACTAGTGAGTTCTAGCCAGGGTATTAGCAAGTTGGTGAAAGAGCATTCTCACGAAGCTGTCTGCCACATCTGCTGACGTTTGACAACAAAAGAGACTCCCCAAAGTCCCTGTCTTGAATTACCCCTATACCAGATTACTACCAGTCAGTCAAATTATATCTGAATCATTTACACGCCCACTCCAGCAGGAGCGTGGGAGCAGCGAGCAAAGGGCAGGCATCCACCGGGAGCCCGGCCAGAGCAAAGACTGACAGGGCACGCTGGCCCCAGATGATTAGATACTACGTTTTCGTAACCAAATTGTGAGGCAAAGATGCTGCCTGTCTCTACGCTGGCAGAGTTCCTCCCGTGACGGAGCCTGATACTGCAGGGAATGAAAATTATAATGATAATTCTGTCATCCGGGCTTCTTACGAAGCATCTGCTAGGTATTTTTGAGGCAGAAACGCTGTTTCTGAAGCAGGCCTGAGCCAGGAGGAAGTTCAGGGGAACGGTTCACGCTTAGGTGGAGTGGATGTCAGCGCCTGGCCACCAAAATCCAGCCAACCTTCAGCCAGTGACCACGACAGGTAGCAGGGGCATTTCACTGTGTGACTGTCCCGGATCCCAGTGCTGGCTGGCAGGCCCTCTCCAGCTCCCTTGCACCAGGGTTGATCGCACCCATACCTACACCACGGTTTTCGGCTTGCACCGGGTGCTGGCAGCTCATCAGCAACACGGTGACTGGCACGAGGTCTAGCTGAGAAGGACATATATTTGGTGACAAAACACAGTGTTGCAGCAGTCATCATGCCAGGAAAGTGCTTCGCAGTACCTGCTCTCCTTGCCGTCTGGCCTCATCAGCTGGGTCATTTCATGTACACTCATACCCACAGGAGAACACAGGAGAAAGCCACCGTTTAGTTTCGTTTTTCATTTCTAATGGAAAGACAAACCAAATCCTACAACAATATTTTCCTTACGTTTTTTTTACCAACCCATTTGCACACCCTGCTACACTGCCTGACTACTCTCAACTACCTTAATCTGATTTTCAATCTCTGTAACACATGACTGTATTAGGAAGCGTTATTTTACAGAAGAACTGAGTTCTGGTGTCAGTTTACCATTTCGGCACTGGCAGACGTGCTACTTGTTCCTCATTCCTCCCCAGTCCTTCAAGTTCTGAAGAAAAGTGCTCTCCCTTTTGAGATCCACCATCTTTGCAGCAGTCGCAGTGCAGCACAGGGGGAACGCGAATTTCTCCGAGCAATTGCTTTGACATGTTGTGCAGTCAAATATCTCGCTGGCCTCAAGTTTCTCTTCCCGCTGTAGATTTACTGTGGACATGTAACAAGGGAACTGCAACAGCTTTCGGACAACGTGCAAAACCACATTCTGTGAATTAAAGGGTTTCTTCTTTTTCCTTTGGTTTTTTGGATGCCTACGACTCTACCCATACTGGGCATTTTTTGCTTCCACTGGTGTGGGTTGTTCCAAAAAGCATCCATTTGAAAAAACACTGGAAACTGAAGCTTTTTGTTTACTCAGTAAGCTCTGGAGGCGTTTGCACTGAAACTAGAGTGAAAGGAAAATAACCGCCTTGATCTCTCCCTCAGCCACCAAGACCAGAAGGCTGAGGAAGTCCACGACCTGTCCCTAGATCTCCACCTCCAACATCAGACAGAAGAAAACAATTGCCTTCCTTGGAGACCTCGCGAAGAATAAAGCCATAGCTAAATAAAATTCTCATGCCAGCAACTTTGGGAATCACTCTGTTGTTATTGTTACAGCAAAATCTCCATTGACTCTGAAAGACTTTCATGTGAACGGAAAAGGGTCTGGAAAAGAAGCTGAGATGACAGCAGGACACAATTCCTACGTCGCTTCCGCTGCCGCAGATGCAGGGCCTGGTGGTTGAACCAATGCTTTCTCCAGCCTGACGACACTAGGCTCGCCTCGCTGTTTGCTTTTGATTTTCACAAGCAGCAGCAGCACAGAGCCTGCAAGGACGGGCACGGCACAGACGCTGGCAACACAGTGGCCGTGACTCAGCGGATGCAGGACGTCGGGGTCTGAAGAAAAGCTCTCGGTGAGCGTCACATGTCAGCAGTTATGCAGTCGTTATACATCACTAAAAAGCAGAGAAAAAGTCAATTTCACAACTTTTCAGACCTTGTTATTTTAATAGCAGCGACATTTTTACTCAAATAATGGTTGTGCTCAAACAAAAGCCACGGGTTTCTAAATATCCAGATGAAGCCTGGATGCCTACACTTTCCAGTTCACAAAATGAGTCATGGGGGCCCCTTGCAAAGACCTGTACCCTCTCCAGCTCTGCTTCAAGCCGGTCAGGTTTTGCCAGCTCCGACCCAAGCTGCTCTGAGCTTGCACGGATACTGCTCACCATCCCTAAATGGAGCATGGATGGATCCAAACTGACTTGGGAACAGAGCGTGAGGGAAGCTAGTGTAACTTCATCCCTGTAGAAAAGAGACTGCAGAGATTTATTATAAGCTGATGTAAGAGAGAGTACTGGCATCACAGTGATGGCCACGCTGCTGAGGTGGAATGCAAAAGGTGCTGAAGGGAGGAGAGGGGGAATGTTCTAATTAACGTACTTATGATTTGTAGGTCAACAATAAAGGCATTTTACTAGTTTAGAGTGTCAGTAGAAGTCAAGAGACTAAAGCTCTACCCATGATTTGCTACGTAACCTCGAAAGGTTTAACTTCTCCAACACTCAGCTTGCATACTTGAAAATAAAAAAGAAAGAATTAAGAGCAGTAGGAGAAACAATACACTAATGCTTGTAAAGTTCCTTTAGATATTGGCTCTACAGTAAATTAAAATATAAATTTTAATGATGTCTTACTTATTGTGAGTGAGATAGATGGAAGAAAGGCCTCTGGGTAACCTTAAGGTATTGCTTTCATTGCATACTAACAATTTATTAAGTTCTTTCATTTTCATTTCCCAAATCCATTGTAATTAATTCTGAAACTTTTCCGAGTATACGCGGTCTTTTATTCAAAGAAAGGTGTCCTCTCCCCAGCAGGCCCAGAGACGCTGGCCTGTGATTCAAAGTGGAGGTTTTTAACAATTTATAAATCATTTTTCTACAGTTTTAAAGAGATTTCTCAGTCACCTCTACGTAGAAATTTCTCCCCACTTCAGAAGCGGAAGGTCCCTGGCCGTACCTCCCGGCACAAGCCTGGCAGGCGTGCCTTTATGTGCTCAGCCTTCGCTGCTGAGCTGAGACTGCCAATTGTGCTGTGCTGTACTTCATTAAGTAGTAGTTTTACGAGGTGGACTGCAGCACATGGGGGACAGGCACGAGACCACCAGATTTATGGCATTTCGGTCTCGAGCTGACAGCGCGACAGTATTCACTCACAAAAAAAACCCATATTACAAGAATGTTAACGTGAGAGAGCCCCACAAAAAAAAAAAAAAAAAAAAAAAAGAAACACAAACCAACAAAAAAACCCAAACCCAACAAGGTAGGAAATTCAGAGGCAGGCATTAAAACTCCAGTACCCAGCATGGCAAGATTAAAATGGTGTGTTCCCCTCTGCCTGGCTGCTGGGGTCTTTAATCCTCGGCTTTTAGGGCGGCGGAGGTGTTGGGCTCCACCACCTACCTGCGGGAGGCGGGTACCCATCCAGCCGGCACCGGCTCCTCACCCTCACCTCCAGGGCAGCCGGACTGGTGTCTTGGAGCAGCAGCCCAGGGAGGTTACGGTGCATTTGGCAGCCAGATGGACATCTATCAAACGGGAAGGGAAATACGGAATGTCTTCAAACCTGTTTTTAAAAAATGCTTGTCTCTCTTGCCTATATCTCTCGCCAATGAATAGGCTCTTGTTTGCCTCAGTGGGAACTACCATTTCAGAGGTATTTTCCAGAAATAGATTAAGAAAAGTAGGAATGTAATGGCTACAGTAGAAGCAAATGGATAACTGAGGTTTTGAGTATAGTCAAACTTTTAAAGGTCTGGATCACAGGGAAACTCAGCCACCTCCCCAGTAACTTTTTAGACCCATTTCAGGGAGTGTTCTCTTACTTTGGCCCAACACGAGATCAATCCTGGCAATTACAGGCTAGCATATCCACAACTGATTCTCAGTCCCCCAGAGGATAGGAGAGCAGGAACTGGTATCTGAAGAGCATTTCTCTACGGCGTTTTGTTCAGGGGCGATTGCACAGAAATCCCCTTTGAGAGTGGATTATGCTAACAGAACAATTTCTCCCCAAATTAAAGTGCCCACATGTACAGTTAACAGATGTTGCACTGTAGCCTGACATCTTTACATTAATCTGTACGGCAGACGAACTCAAAACCCTGATGGACACCAAGGGTTGGATTGCTCAGTGCAGCCTCTGTGCATCCTCAGAGGCCAGAGGTATGCACATATAATTTTATCCTGGCTGCCAGGGCAGTCTTCTGACATGAAACAGAGCTGCCTATTGCTCAGGCCATACTACCAGGGAGGGTTTCGTGGGGCCAAGAGGCAACTGGCCACTGGCTTCCTGGGGCACCCTTTACAATAAGCCCTTTCCCGCAGCAAGGTCCTCTGCAACATGGCAGTAAGGGGCAGCAAGAAACCCCCAAAGCAGGCACCTCTACAGGCCAAAGAGTCTCTTGGCTTCTTTGACGTGGACTAAAGTTGCTGTATGCTACCAAAGGGGTCTGAGCCACCAAAAGGGGCCTGAGCCCCCAAATTGCAACAATGCTGTGGCTTGACAGCAGGTAGCTTTGCTTCCGCAGCCCGAGTTTGATTATCTCACCCAAGAACTGCATAAGGCTATCGTAATTTGGCAAGGAACCACTTTGCACTGATATCGTGACTTGATCAGGCTTAATGCTGTCCCTGGGCAATCTGGAAAAACTCAGAGTTACGCACCAGCACTTGCTTTCAGCAAACCAAATGCAAGACCGGCTGTAAGTATTTCCATTCTGACACCACCTGCTAGACAAAATTAGTCCCACTGTCAGTCACTTTATACCCATTTCTTGGCTGTCCTCTCCTGACCTGGGACCTCTACAAGGCATGGCAAGGAGCTCACACCTGTCACAGATGTCTACAGCATACCCGGCTCCCTCACCAGCCATGCACTCACAGCCATACCCAACATTTCTTCTCCATGAGGTGCCACACAAAGAGCTCACCCAGAGCACCTCAGAAAGCCAATAAGCTCCAGGAAACCACGGTGCTAATGGGACTTGCTCTCCTAATTCTGGCTCTTGAATCTCTGTGCACTCAGCTCTCCAAACCTATTCAAAGCCAACTCAGGTACTTCCAACAAGTCACTCCATCCAGGTGCAGCTCCAGGGCTCATCCAAACAGGCAGCTGTTTCACGTTGAGACCATCAGGCTGCTGTCAGTGCCAGAACAGCCCCATGGCAAGGAGCAGTTGTGGTGCTGCTGCCCACCACGCCTGTGTAGAAATGCAGCACCTCTGGCAGGAGGAAGAGGGTCAGGGTGGTGCCAGAAAGTTCTGTGAAGGAGCAAGGGCTGCTGGCATAAGTTGGAGTCACTGTGGATGATGTCCATGTACATACCATACTACTGCTGCTGCTCCCACTGTTCACTCAATGCAGAGCTTGCAGCTGTGCTCCAGCTCACAAAATGCTCACAAGACAAGGACTACCCAGTGAAAACTCACTCCAATAATGATAACAGAGATAGGTGTTACAAACAGACAGTTCATTGGAAGAATCCAGCCAAAGCACAACCAGGACAACTTGTCTTCTGTGAGACAAACTGACAGAAAAGGACTTCAGTGAGCTTTACAGCTGAAATCCATCATTTGACCATTCAAAATACTTTTCCCCAAATACCAAAAGTGACTTGGACCATAACATTTGCTTTCTGGAAAAACAGCTCAGTAACTTTGGTTTCCTCCTTAACAAATTGAGGATAAAAACTTTTTGAAAGAATTGGAAGGCCAATGTCCTGCCCTCAAAATGATAATTTGGCATACATTTTGGAGCTGACTCTCAGTGCAAATCTTGAACCTCCTGGCATTTGGCCTTTTTGTATTTGGGGTGTGAGTCAGTCCCATCTACAGTGTAATTAAGTCCACCCATGAAGTCTGCATGTAGATCTGGAGTCATGGGTGGATCAAGTCAATCCAGCAGTATGATGAGCTTTTAGAGTTAGATTTTATTTTGGGCCATTTGTTTCACATCACAGGACTAAGAATTTAAAGGTCAAGCCCCTCCAGAGTGTTTTAGGTACTTAACTTCTGTCAGTAACTCTTTCCATACTTTTCTTTCATGAAAAAGTGTTAATTATGTTCCGCCTGGAGAAAAGCAAGCTTGGGGGGATCTCACCAATGAATATAAATACTCGAAGGGAGGATGCAAGAGGACGGAACCAGGTTTTTTTCAGTGGTGCCCAGTGACAGGACCAGATGCAATGGGCACAAAGTGAAACACAGGAGGTTCCCTCTGAACATCAGGAAACGTTTTCTTACTGTGAGGGTGACAGAGCACTGGAACAGCAAGGTCTCTGTCCTTGGAGATATTCAAAAACTGTCTGGACAAGGCTCTGGGCAACTGGCTCTACATGGCCCTGCTTGAACAGGAGGGTTGCACTAGATGACATCCAGAGGTCCCTTCCGACCTCAACCAGACTGATTCTACGTAGAGTTATAGCCTAGAAAATAAAATTCACCTGAGGCATGGGGTAGAGCAGGATCAGCTAGTCACAGAGTGCAAATGTGCAAATTAAAACCAATCCTTCCCCCAAACAGCTGAATCACTGCATAAACACAGACACGGGCAAAGAACACATCTGCACACCTCAGGCTGCGAAACAACAGAGAGAAAAAAAACAGCAGCACCACAAACACGAACGAAAGCTGAGGATTAGTAGTATTCGGGGATCCCCCCTCCCGCCCCCTTCCCCCCCCCCCCAACCCTCTGCTGCCCCAAAAGCGTGGAGACACAGCTCAAAAATGAGTTTTCTCCTTTTGCGGGCAACCTTTGGGCGCAGCCGCGCAGCCCCGGGCGCGGCGGCTGCAGGCGGGGAGCAAAGCGCTAGAGGGCACCAGCGGGACGGGGCCGCTCCTGCCGCTGGAGCTAACCTGCCGACCCAGCCGTCAACGCTTCTCTTTTTTTTCCATTATATATATATATATATTTTTTTTTTTCTTCAAAAAGGAGATTTAACGCTCTCCCAGAAAGCAGCACATACTTCCGTCCCGCACAGTCACGAGGGTCCTGCTCTTAATGAGAAAAGTTGGGTGCTAAGGCCGTAACAGGGATTTTGCAACTCCTCGCCGCTCTGCAGAGGAGTAAGGCAGAGAGCACGGGGGGGACTTTAGACAGTCTGGGCAGTACAGCTTCCCTCCAAAGTACGAAAACTGCTTATTTAGCAGAATTTGAAACCCATTGTATTCAGAACTTGCTGTCAGGGAAGGCAACAAAGGAAACAAAGGCAGATACAAGATGGAGCTCTCTTAGCTGGTCTCCCTATTTTCCCCGCTCTGCTCCTGCAGGACACTTCAGCATCCGCAGCAGGTGCTGCCCTGACACCCTCAGGACCCAGGGCCGCCCCTCTACTTCGGGGCAGCAGCAGCACTGGACGTCCCACCGTACTTGCACGCAGGCAGTGGGACTGACCACTCCAGGAAGTTCCACGCCGGCAGCCCTTGCCTCTCTGCGGGGACCTCCTCAGCTGCTGTCGCCAGCTCGGGGTGGCTGCTCACCACTCTGGGTCTGCCCCAGCAGGTCGCCCCAGCCAGCACGAAGCACCCCTCATTTGTCATTGCCAGCCAGAATACATCCCCAGCCAAGCCACCTCCATCAGGCTGCTACCGTTCCTCCGCAGGCATCACCTGCCCTGCCAAGTCTCATCTTTTCTTTCTTTAAATATTTGGGCTCCCAGGGTATATCAGCACCGGGAACACCGAGCTCCCCCATCCTCACAGGAAGGCAGGAGGGCTGCGCTGGCAGCCGGAGCCGTCCCCCGCCTCCCCGTCACCTCCAGCCTGCGTCTTCAGGGACCGGGAGCGGGTTTATATGCTCACTGCGAGGCCTGGGCTGAGCAGAGACTGCCAATTGTACTGCACTGTACTTAATTATGTAGTAGTTTTATGAGGTGGACTGCAGCACACCGGGGACCAACGTGAGACCACCAGATTTATTGCACTTTAACTTTGAGCTGACAGTATAACAGGCTCTAAGAGGTAAGTACTCAGTGCTTTATTCACTGATCTTTTGCCCTCTCCCTATATTTTCGTACAAGGCTTCGGAGCCTGTCTGGGATGATGGGAAGATTCTGGAACAGTGAATAAAAGCGTGAGAAGGGGAGAAAGGCGGGCAAACAGACAGGGAAAGAGACACGAAGAGCAGGAGAGGGATGGAGGGAAAGGAGGAGGAGAGGCAGCTTCTTGGTACAAACCCACAACCAGGTGTTCCAGACCCCGTGGCCCTGGGTTTTTCGTATCATTTTATTTGTCATGAAATCACAAACTGGAGCCTTGTCAGCAGAAGTAACTTCACAGGAGATAATAATGGCTGCATCCCTGTGGGATCCCTTGCTCAGCACCCATTTCATAACAGCAGCAACGCTCATATTTTAACAAAATAAGAAGAGTAACATCTAGGGGGTTTTTGCTTGGGAACAACAAGCCATCATCCCCATCCCGCTGAAAAGTGACTGAAGGAGTTACTTCAAGAGGAGCTCTTCACCCACATCCTTTGACGACATGGACTGGACTTAGCCACATGTGCTCAGGGTTTGGGGGAAAGAAATACTGCCTGGGTTTGGAACGTGGTTGGCTATATGCACCAGGAGGATGGAAAAACCATCACACACTTTTTTTTTTTTATCTGCACTTGTGCGGTATTTAAAATATTGCTTTGAATCTATACAGATTTTCAGTTATTGGACCTCTTGGATTTTTAAACCTCACTGACTCTCAGCCAGACTGCCTCCGTCTGCATTGAAAGGAGCCATTCTTCTTCTTCTTCTTTTTATTTTTTTTTTCCTTCAGTGAAACTGGAGCCTTTCCCTTCCCGTAACTTTCAGCTGGCTGAGCCATTCCTAGATCTCTGCATTTTTCACTTTGCAGCCTGACCCCCAGGACTTTGGGAGACTCATAAGAGAAGTTATGTGACACATTGGCTGCAGTGAAAAGCTCTGTAGATGAAGGGGAAATGCTATAGATGTCAAAATAAAACAAAACAAAACAAAACAAAACAAA
Source organism: Vanellus vanellus (assembly GCF_965231255.1). NCBI lineage: Eukaryota > Metazoa > Chordata > Aves > Charadriiformes > Charadriidae > Vanellus > Vanellus vanellus. The sequence continues at coordinate 77,952,833 of NC_138906.1, forward strand.
ACAAAATAAAATAAAGTTTACCTCCACAAGGAAAAGTAGGGCGCAAATATTCAGTGAGTAATAGTATTAGCGACAAACTAGTGGAAAAGCACAGAAACATAGCAAGGTTGTACAGTGTAAGTCAATAAAGTACATGTACCATTTTGCATTATACTTACTTTTTCCAGAAGATCACTAGGAACGGTATTTTAACTGTTTCAAATCTTCTTTCAAATACAATTATCAAGAAATAATCACATTATTAGAAAATCATCTAACAGGGGTAAAACTGTAACTTTAAACTAGTTCAAATTAACAGATGTAAATTGTTACAGACACTTTATAGGGAACAGCACATTTCGCTTGGAAAAGTAAATATATAACATTATTGAAATGGGGTTAAAATTATTAGACTGCTTTAGAGGACTTAAAAAAAGTCCCAGGGCATGCTATCAAATACAAGATCACACAATCCATTAAATTTTTCATGAGACTCGATGTTTGAGAAAGTTTAGTAAAATCCCCAGGATGTCCTATGATTTTTAGTAGCAAAAATACCGTCAAAAGAAGGAGCTCTTGGTTTATATGTTACCATGCGTAAAAGATTCACAAAATTAATTTCTCAGCCCAACACAGTGAAGAGCCTTGAACCCTACGCAGCCTGAATGTAGAAGCTCACATTTTTCTCTATACTTTTCAAAGAGCAACAGATACATCTCTCTATTGTACTGACATAGTAAGAGATAGAAATAATACTGGGATGCTCTTTAACTTACAATTTAGAAACATTTCTCTGGTAAACCACCAATACACCAACACTGTAATTTTACTTCTGGAATTATCTGGGGAAGGACCATCACTGAACCCACCACAACAGCAAAAGATGAGGTGCTTTAAGGTTGGGCATTAGAGATCTGATTAATTGGGCATCAGAGAACTGATGCCCAGTTATTGCCAGGATATTTATACTGTAGTGTTTGAGCCTGGAGCTGCCTCTCACTGTGTGTTTATGTCATATGTAGCACAAAGGAGCCCTGATTTCTGTGGGGCACCTGGCTGGTGTAGGAATATGATTGATGAATAGTAAAAATAAACTAAATGCCTTGACAAGTGATTCTATTTCACCACAAAGTTTTATGGCAAAGCTGCATATTTAATATTCTGCTGTCCTATCTGAAAGCATGGTTTTCCTTTTTTCCCCCCACAGATCTGTTAATGATAAAATTCAAGAAAAAAAAGAAAAAGAAAAAGAAAAAACCAAAAGCTAAATTATTTGCATTAGGTTTATAAGTTAGCAAACAAGATAACCTTCAGTCTTTACAGGATTCATATTTTACGCAACTTTGCACAGATAACAGTTACAGACAGTTTTGAAGGAAAAAAAAAAGAAAAAGAGAAGACGAAGAAGACTAACAATTAAGCAGGAAAAAAGGTTTTAACCAAAGATCATTAACAAGATCTTATTTAACCATTAGTCTTCAATAGTTGAGAAGGAAGATCTTCTAAATGGCAGTGAAAAATCTCAAAACTTCCATTCAGCACCTTCACATGTGAAAAAGGTTGCGCTGCACCTTGCTGCTAGACCCTTCTGTCATTAACGCACATTAACGTCGCCCAAGCACGGAGAGCTCATGTTGTATCAGCTCTGCATACCAACCAACGTACGTAGGACTTCATACCGTCACGACTGGAAGATTTTACCTATCCATCAGTGGCTAGGAAATATAAGATAAGCGGACAAAGGAAAACGCCAAAGCGCAATTAGGTAATCTCTTTCCTTTACAAAATGGTTTCTCGTGCTGGGAAGATGAATGGGACTCCAAAAAGCACGCGCCCTCTCCTGTCAGTAGCAAAATATTTTTTTTCCGAAAGCAGGATCCCACAGCTCTCAAATTCCTGAGCACAGAGGACACGCTCCCCGTTGAGAGAATCACGTTGATGGCCATCCTCATCATCCCACCACTACTTCATGCTCCTCCTACGCCTGTCTGCTACAGCAACGTGTTGTTTCTCATTTTCCACTTGTCCTGTTGCTCTCGCCGGGGCATTTGTGAACTATTTGGATCTGCTCCTCAACGAGATCTTTCAGCACTATGTATAAAAATTAATTGGATGAATCATGCACACAGGCTATACGTTTAAGGCATGGGCGCCTGTGTCTCCCTACTAATTTTTTGACCTGTTTTCCAATTTCAACCAAGTTTGACAGACGAGCAAATACCTCTGAGACATGATGTTCCCATGAGCTCCATGAAAACAGACATCTGAACAGAGGGAATTGGCAACGCAACTCTAAGAAGGGCAGCAGGATCAGCTCCGCTCTCAGGAGACCGGAGTACATCCTACAGACACAAATCCACAGGAAACCCAGTTCCACTGGGTCTGCAGCTCATGGAGATACTTGATTCAGTGATAAAACATGTCCGCTCATGACTGGTTGGGGGATCTGCACCGCGCTTTCCCTCCTATGGGTGCATGAATGGCAAGGCCAGGCTCACGCTTTCCATTCCCGGAGGTGCCCTTCGCTGTTCAGCACTGGAAAACACGAAAATATCTACTCCTGCAAAATGAAAGGACAGTCAGTACATGCCTGTTGGTGTGATTTGGAGGAGCCTCAAGGTGAAACTGAGATGTGCACCCCTTCCTCCTCCCAGCCACACGTGGCCTGAATTGCACTGTTGCCCAACGCAGCCCAACAGGACTCCAAGTTCAGGTTGCTCCTCCCTAAATCCCGCTCTCTCTGCATCACGATTAGGCCCCAAGGCTTTATCCTAACACAAAGAAAATCAAGCTAAATGAGCTTAGATATGCAAAATGCTCCTCTGAATAGCTGTTAAATCCAGATCTATCCCCAGGAATTCCAGAGACCTCTCCAGCAGGAAGAAAATGGAGCAGCCACCTGACAGACAAAGTTCTCCAAACTGAGGATACACAGCTACACACAAACGTCACATAGGCCAAGGCGTCAATGTACATGTCTCTCGGTGACATCCTGTAATTCTGCATGCACACCAATACACCCAAGCATCTTCCACACTGGAAATTAAATGTAAGTATGTGGATCACCACTCACAAATTCAGGCCTGTTTCAGGTCAGACCTTTCCTCAGAGTTTTTTCCTCCCGACTTTTCTCAGGACTATTTTAAACATTCATGACTTTCTAGGACCTTGTTTCTTCTGCCCATGCTCCTGAGGAGCTCTGTCCCGTTTCTCTGCCAGAGAAATGCAAACCTCTGCAAAGCATCCACTAGCAAAACTCCTCTGCACACTGAAGCCAGCTCAGCTCTTTATTTTGGACAGTGCCTATTTTTGGGAAGGGGACAGCTATTATTTCAGTCAGCTCATTTTGTAATGGAGTCTAACTCTTTCGAGTTTTCACTTTTTTTACATGGCTGTGGAGAAGTGATCACGCCTGAGCCACAAGACCACACCATGTGTTCACTCTGTAAATACCCTCAGCTTCACGGCTCTCTAGCTAATTGTATGCACAGACCAAGACGTTGTTGTATACAGCCACAGTGAGAAAGAGCTAATCAGCTACACAATTATACACGCATTTTCCTCCTCCAAAACCGCCCAGAGTTTTTCTACCTCTGTGCCCGTGATTCTGTGATTGCACAGAAAGACAAGTACACCTTACAAAACAAAATTCATGTGCTGCGCGTATCTCTGTGACTATAAGAATCACCTCTACCATGCATCTATGCCATGGGAAGAACTCATCTCTGGGTATTCACCATCAAACCCACACATTTTCCATCCGTTACCTAAAGGGGAATCTCTGCTAACAGTGCCGCTTGCGTGGACAAGCCAGAGACCAGAGAGACGCAGACGGGAGCAGGTCTGACATTCCACCAAGCAGGAGGCAGCGGTGACCTTGTCAATACATTTCACAAGAAACTGCAAGTTGCTTCAGCAAAATATGACTCCTTTGATACCTTCCTGTTTAATTTAATACAGGCTTTTAGTATCCAAAGAACCCCACTGCTTTGAAATGAGGAAACTCGGTCAAAGACTTCGGCAGTCAGCCCACAGCTGGCAAGCATAGTTCAGGGGCCTAAAATACAACTGCTCGCTAAGCTTGCACTCAGAGACAATGGAGCTTTTAAAATTAAGGCTTGTATACACAGGCAAATTTATCAGCCTAATTATACTGGCATAATTAGGCCGATAAATTTCCCTGTGTAGACAAGTCCTGAGACTCTCAAACTCATAACTAGGCAGGTCTTTCAGAGAGAGAGAGAAAAAAAGGAAGGCAAAAAAGCAACTCCTGGAATATCCAAGCAATAAATTTTTTCTCTTTCTCTCTTTTTTCTTTTCTTTTTTTTTTTTTTAATTTTTTTTCCCTTCCAAGTGAAAGGTGTATTTCTTTTCCAAATTGAGACCTGGATGAGCTGTTGATACACGTGTTTTTAGACAAATTAGAAACAACAATCACCAACGTTCCCTCGACAGAGAGGGGACTGTCTCCGGTGTCAGACAAATCCCTGGGCATCGGCAGAGCTCCGCTAGGCAGGCCATACTCAGGATTACAGTTTAGAGTATAGACTGAAGCGAGTTGCTCATTTTTTAGGACCATGCATCAGATATGAGACTCTTGGACACCCCTATCCCTCCACAAGCACCGTGAGAAGCCCACACAGCGGTCCAGACATGCCAGGAGACGCTCTATTGTTAACCCTCTTCCCTTCCATCCCTACCTCGCCAATCTTTCCACACAAGAGTATCACGTAACTCCCCTTTGAGGCTGCCAACTCTGCATGACATAGATCAAACCTAATCTGGAAACGGCGCAAGACGCCGACCAGGACAAGTCCTCTCTGGTCTGTATGTGGATAGGCAGAGTCTCTCATCTCGGGTACCTTCTGCACTTCACTCTGCATCACCGTCCTGGTGCCCGGAAGCACCACCTCTGTGACAATAAGGGTCATGTCAGGGGGAAGAGTCATGGCAGGACAGCCATGCTGAACCTAGTCCCAAGCCCTTTCCTAACGGCGAGCACTGCCTGCACTCTCCTTGCTTCCCATAGTGTGTGATCCCACCCTTATTGCTAATAGTAAAGTGACCCAGGCTGCCTGAGAATCGTGCCAACACATCTATTGCTGAGGTTCATCTGCAAGTGCTGACTTCAGATTCTCATAATTTCCCTCAAAACAAACCCCCAATGATATTGGAAGACCCAGCCTTTAACTTCAGCTACTTCCCCATGACAACCTCTTACCTTCTCCCTGTCTTCAACTTCCATCTTCTTCCATACCTCTCCTCGTCAGGGACACAGCTCTCTGCCTTGCCGGTGGCATAGACTCTCTTGATAACCTAGGTTTCTTCCCAGCCTCTCCCTGCCCCTTTCGCACTGGTATCAGCAGCATAGCACATAGCAGCTTGAAGGAGAGTTGAGGCCCCCATCGTGCCAGGCACTGCATATGCACACAGTGGCGGAGAGACCCGCCTTCTCGATCCTACAACCTGAACAAATGAGGCCTAAAGAAATGCTATTCCCATTTTACAGATGGGAAACCAGGACCACAGATATTAAATGTCTAGCCCTAGGAAGTCTGCAGCCAAGGCAGGAACTGACCCCCTGTTTCCTGAGAGCCAGCGTTCGGTGTCTAATCGCACATGATCAGTCTTTCCTCTTACCTCCCTGTAGGCACGAGGAATTTGTGCTCTACATCTCCACATGTTTCTCTTGCGCTGTACTGCGTGCAGCCATATACACCTAGATGGGACTCCCTTAATAAATAATCGTGTGTGGATTCCTGCACTTCTCTTCTACTTGTCAACCCGTGCCTCCCTTACAGCACAGGAATTAGGCTTTCCTTCCTGTATTCCCAGTGTAATTATCAAACAAATTTTCCTTCTGGTGTAGTCTTCCCACACCATGGACACTTTAAATCTCACACATAAATCTCCTTCATTTCAGCAGGTCTCTCTCCTGGAGAATGACATTTAATGGTGATCTTTTTTTAATCAGGTTCAGTCCCCTGTTTCCCACCCCCATCTGGTGGAAGCGACTTTCCACTTAGAGAGGAAGTCGGTCTTTGATTTCATAAATGATTATAAGAAGATTTAACATCCTCAGGAGCACAACTATTTTGATTAGAATATTTTTTGCTCCAATTCCTTTTCCAGCTGTCCCACTTCTTGATACAAACCCCAAGACACAGAAATCCTTCAGAATTCACCCGCAGACACTCCAGTGTGGAGACAAGCCACTCACCCTCTCGTCGTTTGGACTCTGGCTCCATGTAATACGGCGGAATAAAGCAGGGAACCATCAGCCCACCGACCATCTGCTGGTCTCTACCTCGAGCCTTGGCAGGCGGTTTGCTGAGCGTGGACGCGTGCCACCTTGTTTGATTTAGTTCACTGGCCCCCGCTTTGTTACTGCAGCCTTACAGCATGCTGAGACTGCCACCAAGACGAACAACGTGTCTTCCAAGGCGGGGGAGCTGCGCAGCTGAAGACTTCATAGGAGCGTGCATCCCCCGTCGCTACCGCAGGCAGGCCGGCATGAGTATAATTTTACAGGCAATGCCCATTTGGGCACAGCTTCTCCCTCTTCATGCTTTGGTCAGCTGAAGGAAAACATCAGACCCTGTTTGCACAGTGCCATAGCGGACAGGAGTTTTCTGGCTTCAAAGGTGGATTTGAGCTGTAATATCGAACTTCTCTGCAGCTTTGCTTTCAAAGATTTTGCACAATTTTTCCTTTCCAATATTATCCCTCTGAGTATACGTGCGTATGTAAAACAAGATGGTAACATGAGGGCCACAGTCCCAAGACACTCTCTGGTGCTCTCAAAGGCTGTCAGAAGCTCAAAGGTCTCTCCTTAGAAAACAGTAAATGAGATTCTGGCTCGAAAAGGCAAGCTTTGCAGAAATTTGCTGCCTAGGTCTCTTCAGGAGTGTTTCTGACTCTGCCACCAAGTCCAAAGAGGTGGGACCCAAATGTGAAATTGTTTTTTGACCGAAGTCTTCAGTGTCCCATCCTGCCTGTCAGCAGCCCAGTAGCTTCATTTCAGCAGCACTAACTGCACGAAACAGAGCACGAAGAGTGTGAAGCCGACTTCACTTCTGAGGACTTCACTCTCTTTTTTAACTGTCTTCCAGACTAAATCTGCTGTCCAGGGACCAAAGAATCTCTTTTGAGATTTGGGTTGCCCAGCTCCAGTTTGCAGGTAGCACACCCATCCAGGAATATGTTGATTAAATGCAGCCTGCCCACGTTTCAACACCATGTTCAGTACGGTCCCTCTCAGACCCGATTAGCCTGTTTGGATTTGAGCTGGCGTGCCTGAAGACTCAAACTCTTACAAGTCTTCCCTTTCCATAATACCAGCAGCAGCCACATCAGTGCCTGTGGCTGTTGTGCTAGGGCGCAGAAATAAACTTCCCCATCCTACACAAATGTTTGGATGTTAAGGCCAGAGGGACTTACTGAGATCATTTAATCTGACATCTAGAACAACGTGGACTATGAGATTATGCTAAGTAATTCATACTTCAAGTTCAATAGCTGTGGTTGAACAACAACCACAATAAACATGCAATCATGGAAAATCTACCGCAATCCTTAGTAAGTTGTTCCAATGGTTAATTACCCTCACTGTTGGAAATGTGCGCCTGGTTTTCAGTCTGAAGCTGCTTCCCTCTAACTCCCAGCCAACAGAGGTTGTTACACCTACATCTACCAAACTGCAGAACCCTTCCTATTGCCTTGCTGATCCTACCGAAGTATCTTTAGCCTGTGCCACGTGACTCGTTTGAAAGATAAATAAGTAGAGCTGCCCTCACATCTTTTGTTATTATGAGGGCTCTTTTGGTTTCTTTTCACTCTTTTGGCTGAATCTTCTCAATTTTTCTGATATCCTCCTTGAAGCCAGTTGTGGAGCTTGCTGAACTGTAAGTGGTTTTCTCAACATTCACAGAGCTCAACTACCTCCTTAGGTTTCGTTCCAAAAATTTCCAAACGCATGCATGAGGTCCTCTCAGGGTGCCCTATATTTTGACCACCCCTAAAAATTACAACAGCATTTCCAAATCTTGAAGTCATATTAAGTGACATTAAGATGAAGCAACAAGCCCTTGAATCCCCACATTAAAAAATTTGGAAAGAAGCAGTCTCACAGCAGGATCAGTGCGCGAGCAGAAAGATCTGTCAGCTGCTCCTGTTTCTTTATGTGGGTGAGAGCCTTCACTGTAACCATCTGCTTATTCCAGCCGAGGGCTGCCAGCTCGCTGGAGCTTTGCTGCTGTTGCAGAGTTTTAGCCCATTTCTTTCTATCTGCCACACAAAGGGCCTGAGGAGATACAACATATTCCAGACCAGCTTTCCTCTTTAATCAAAAAGCAAGCAAGTCTGCAGACACCTAGCGCATAGCTTGTTCGTGCCTAAAACGCCGACCCAGCCAAGCAGAGTCAGCAAAAATAGCCACTAAATTTGCCACTGCAGTAGCCTTGTAATGGCACATTTCAGAAGGGCCAGCATCTTTCTAAAAGCATGCAACCCAAACCAATGTTTTCCAGGGGAAGAAGACAATCCTGTCACAGCTTATTTTGCGGCAGAACCTCATTGATTTACAACTAGCAATATAATCCGTCCTTCTGCTTTGAATGTCATGACTGCAGCCCAGAGCATAAGAGATGTTGCCTGTTTCCCCCTATTAAATCCTTGTGTCGCATAGCAGCGCTCCCACCCAACTCAGTCAATCTCTACAGGCAACTTCATAGCAAACAATGGTGCAACCAAAACCCCTGCCTGGGGTCACCTCTTAGAAGGGCTCCCGTGGTCTGCCTGCATGGGATGTCTTTGCTGAAGGAAGGAAGAGGAGAAGAACACCACCACACCCCAAACCCCATCTTTCCCCATACACAGTACCACTGCTCTCAGAGTATTAATAAAGCTGGTGTTGAAAGAGAAGCTCAGCCTGAGGCACCCTCAGTAGCACACTTGTCGCTTGACCCACCTCCTCATCCCAGGGATTAATTAGGCCTAGCCCCTCCCTGTTAAATTGCCTTTCAGGCACATTGCTCAGCCTTTCTCTTCTTGCCTCTGGCAGATTCACTCACTAACTTTTTATTTCAATATTCATGTTTTCCAGTTTGTAAGGCCCTCCACTGATTTTTACTAGGCTGCCCCAAGGACTCTGTTGCAGTAACAGGACGTGGGGGAGGATGGAGGTCTGGAGTGAGGGAGGATGAGCACAGATGGCTTGGGATGGGGAGCTGGAGCTTCCAGTCTCCTCTCTGTTTGCTCTCCAATTCTTCCCCATGACGCAGTCCCTGGGTGAAATGGACTAGCTGGGCTGAGAGACAACATCACCGTTTCTCATGTCCTGAAGAAACCCTCTCACCACAGGATGCTCGTTTGAGACATGCAAGTTCAGGGGTCCCCAAGCAGTGGCAGGGCGTGCAACCTAGCCTCCGCTGGGGCCGACATCTAGGGACAGGGCTGTGGTATTTGGCTCCAGAAAAGGCCTCTGGGCTCTGAACCCTGCATGGGGAACGGGGGGCATCTGTGGAATAAACCTTCCCCACATTTAACCAGCTGGCTGGCATGGTGCTTTTGTACGTTAGCTGCTGCCATTCCTTGTCTTAAATGCCTTGTTCTTTCTGTGCATCATCTGTGGAGCTCAGGTACCTTCTCAGAGCTGAGGATACCACTTCCAGCTCAGCAAATCCTTGGTTAAATCTTAAACTTTTGCTCCTGTCTCCATCCCTGTTCATTTATGCCATCCGGATAGACTGGAAGCTCTTTGGGGCAATGCCTACCTTTTGCTATATGTGTACAGCAATAAGCTCAGCAGAGCCTTAATTAAGATATCTAGATGCTGTTGTAATTCAAAAAAAAAAAAATACTAATTAGTAGGATCAGCAGATTCACATACCAGACATATTGCAAGACACGCCCCCGCTATATTTATACACGCTGATATGTGAATGTGCCTGCAATGGTTAATACCACTGTATATTTGGCTTGTCTGCACACTGTATGTTTTTCATGTAACATCCTTTCCTTTCATAATCATATGTCACTTAATATCCTGACTAAGAACGTTCTGTAACACGGTAGCACGTGTTTGGACAGAAGAGTGAAATTATCTTTGAAATGTAGCACAGATGGAAAGATCAGATGACAAGTCTCTTTTCCACTTCTCTTAACTTTCTACCGCAGCTACCTGTGTTTTAAAATTCTAAACCATCAACGGGCTCATTCTTCATGCTTGTGATGAACTAAGTCATACTCGCAGCTATCTGATTTTTGCATGCAGGTTGCACATTCCAAAGAAAATCCATAATGGAAAACATAATTGCAGTAACAAGCACCCTACAGGGATGCAAAATTCCTCCAGAGGATCGTCGGGGGTTAATAGGGCTCTTCTTTGCACAGTTCCGCAGAACCATTCCTATTCATATCGACCGAGCACTAGAGGGAAAGCAATAAAATTAGCAGCAAAAGCCCAGGCTCCTGCCTATTCAGTACACCATGCTAACTTCTAAAGACAGAGCTCTGATTGTATGGCTGAGCCAAACAGGATGGCTGTTTTTAACACCGTTCTAACTTATGGTAACCATTAACTACAACCTGACTTCCCATTACAACATACCACTGTGAACACCTATTAGCAGCTAATTGAATCATCTAAAAATGGTCATAATTCAAACCTATGTTTGTATTTTTGTAATGTTCCTCACAGCTTTTGCTGTACAGGAGAATATGCAAATCAAGGCTCTGTTTAAGAGCTCATGGTAGGATGGAAGTTTAAATGGAAATCTAATGGAGTGACAAAGGGGAATAAGGCTATGTTGTATTTTTGATGTTACCCATGAGACATGATAGCAGAAACTAATAACAGGCTAACAAGGCTCCCTATCTCTAAACGTTTTCCAGCTGTGAGCCACTGAAGAGCCAAAAGACCTCTCTGAGTCAACACCAACAAATGCGTATACTCACATCGTAATTTTCTGCAATTTCTATTCATAATTTCAAGGCCGTACGGTATTTTTCATTCTCCTTTTTATTTAAAGAAATACAAGTATTTCCTCTCAGAGGCATCATGGGTTGTTTCTCAACCCACTCTATCCTGAAGCCTTCAATTTTGTTGTAGTTCTTTAAACATGAGTATGTTTTTATTACATTATGAAAGGCAACAAAGTACTGTTTGCACAGCATTATTGACAGGTTTGTGCATATTTGCTGCCAGGGCTTTTTAATTTAACTTACAGCCAGATTTTGTAAGGAGGTTTCATTAAATATATGGAAAAGTTGTTAGGCGCTATTTTGGGTAGAAATAGGGCTATTTCGGATTAGCATAAATTAGCTTAACCATGCAAATCGGTTTAAACCATCTATTCAAACTGAAAGAAAAATGTATGTCACCGATTGTAAAAGAACTGTCAAAAGCAGATAAAAAAGATATCACACCTCAAGTGGAGGTGACTGCCTATCCAGGGAAAAGGTCCGCTCCCTACTGCTGAGTCACAGAAACGTGGTGCTTCCAGGCCATTGCAATGCAAAGTAAGGCGCAATCGCCTAAAGCTCACCCAAGGTGTCACTGAGGTTTGCATCAGTTAAATAAATCCAAACTGGGGGAGGAGAGGGGGAGAAAAGTTTAGGCAAAACTTTCGCAGCTCCCTCCTAGAGTGAAGGACCCAGCCACCATCAAGCCTGTCTAATGCAGGTAGCTATTTGCACAAGGAGGTGTGAATTTCCTCAACATATCTGCGAAGCACTAAACCGGTCCCACTGCACCCCTTTTCCACGTTATCCACTGGTCAGCCCAGAAAAGGGCTCTTCAGCTCTGCAGACTTGGCTTTCATCGTGGGACCCAACGCCCGGCTGCCAAAGCTGGTGTGAGGTGTGACCCACAAGCTCCGGTCGCGCTGCTGGCTCGCACATCACGGCCGTCGTACTGCCCGGCCCTTTCCTATTTATTAGAGGGGTCAGGTGCTTATGTCCTGCGTCAGCATCTGATGTAGATTGCTGCCTGGTTGGAATAGCCATTGGTTGGTTTTCAACTGATACCAAAGAAGTTTTAAATCACCTGCCGTTCATCAGAGCGTTTCACACTGGCTTAGCGCAGAACATTTTCATGGATAGGGAATGGTGGATTGTCTCTCCAGCGAATGTATAATAAGAACGATGTGTTTTACATGGGAAACGGGAATTCTTCCCTGCAGATACACATGTGCAACCCTGCTGGCTTTCTTGGAAGCCGCATACATACTTCTGAACAAACAAACAACCACCACATCACTTCTGCCAGGCTCAGAGATTGTGCTAGTTTTCTCCAGCAAGCTTAGTAGCGTGCCAGAAATAAGCAACTGAACCCTCATTTAGGCAATCCGAACAACAATGTTTTTAATGTCCAGCCACCAGATCTTTGATCCAATGCTCACTTCAAACATTACGATATCTGTGTTTGTTAAAACTACCAGAATTTTCTGGAGCAAGTAGCATGGGGAGGGCAATGGCTGGGGCATGTATGGCGATTGCCCTCTGGCTGCCAGACTGGTTTGCACATGGGTGTGTGTCTCTCCTTGGTTTTGGGAAGCCCTTACTGCCTTGTTACCACCAGAGCTCTAAGAGGTCCTTCCTCTGCTCAAGCTGTGGGGACATTACCCGGTTTTAAAGCAGAAGCCCTCCCGCGGTTGTCCTTCCTGTGCCAGCACAGCACAGTTAATAACCAAGGCATCTGTGCTGCATAGCAAAGACATGATGAAGTTGCCAGCCCTGAGCTACCGCGGGTCACAGCAGCAGCCTAGATGCACGTGTCAAGGAGCAACCTGTTTGCTCTATAAAGACTCTTGGCATCAGGAAAAAACGTCCTCATCTCATTACCTACACTGTAACGAGCTACCAGCATTCACATTTATCATTGCAGCATAGATGGTAAAAACAAACACCAACTCCTGAAGATAGGAAAATCGAGGGCAGGCAGCAGATTGCGTGCCTATTGCACTTTCATTCAGCCCTCATCCCATGGAAGAAAGGAAATTAAAATACTTTTTTTTTTTTTTTTAAATCCTCAACTCTGACCTACTAAGCTTGTGGGTCATGACCCCCATTTGGGAAAAGTTGCACTTTCTCCTCTTCTTCCTCCCTGGCTCACACACACACACACACGCAGGCACACACACACCATGAAAACATTACCCTAATGACCACTGACAAAACAATGCCTGAAGGAATGTGTTGAATATAAGCATCCAAATAACAGAGCCAACAAAACAAGTCAGTCTCTTAATTTCAGTATCGAACATAGGTTAATATTAAAAAAAATGTTCCCCAAAGCTATACATTTTCACTAGACAGCCAGATCAGCGTTAAGTATATTGACTGAAAATGACTGAAAATGAAATAAAATGACAGCACTGGAGAGTTACCGTTAATTCTGGGTTCTTTCCTTTCCAGGTCTTCATTCATTTTTCTTTCCTTTGACTTGGTACATGTATTTGTTCCTCCTTCTTTTAGATACTATCTTTGGCTATTTCTTTACCTCTCCTTTCCATATTTGCTTGACTTTCCTCTCATTTTCTGTGGAGCCTAACTCGGAGTTCCCCATGGAGCTCATTCACAGTCAAATGTTTCTTAGTCGGGGAAACCTTCCACATCATCACGTTTGTCAGTGCGGTTCCTCCAGCTTTCATTGTACCCTTGGGCTAAGGACCATGTGAGCCCTGGGTCTGGGGAAAGGAAGTTCACTCTTCCTGCCGTCCTTGACAGCTGCCTTCAAACATCCCAGCTGGGTTTCTTGAACCCAGAATGGGAAAAATCCAGTTTAGGTTCAGTCCATGAGCAGATTTCTTTCACCTCTCAGATATGCCATGCTCGTCAAAATTTCTGTCCCGAGTCCATTACTGAAGCCCTGGTTAATATTTGCGGAGAGGTGCTTTTTACTGGGAGGCAGCAATGAGTAGAGATGTACCCCGTGCTCAGCCCTGGCACACCCAGATACGACATAAGTCTGAAGCAGGGATCCTACTTGCCGATGTGTTGCACCCTTCTCTTTCTGCATCTGTATGTAGCTGCCCCTCCTCCTTTGGAAAGATGCAAAATGTTAGATAGCATCCCCAAACAGCAATTCAAATCCCTGAACTGCGCTTGGGGGAAAATGTTCCTGCTTGACACATCACTGAAATCTTTTGGTTCCTTGTACATTATCAGTTCACTAATACTGATTCCATAATATTTACTGTCTGGTGACATTCAGTTCTTGCTTCTTACCACCACTGCTGATAGTACAGCAGAAGGATTTCTCTAGCATGTGACTTGACTTCAGAGCGCCCTGTTTTCTCTTTATTGGCTTTTGGAATGCCTTTTTCATTTAACGCAGTTCAGGTAATCGCCCCCACTACTCAAGAAACCCTGAGGTCGCCAGCCTAGAAAATATCCACTGGCCCGTGAAAAGCCATGGCCAAGCGGCATCGCACACGCTAAGAACGTATTCGTGCCCATCTCAGCAGGGACTCACGTGCAGGTGCAAGTTAAATGCTTGGTTTGGTCCTTTTTACCATAAAGCGTTAAATCTCAGGCTCCCTTAATACTCCCACCCAGCCTCACAGCAGGCATGTCTGAAGAGACATGAGTGTAAGCATCTCGTAGTGCTGGTGAGGCACTTAGTTAAGCGTTCCCCTTTCGGGCCTCACTTTTGCTACTATGCACAATAATGCTCAAGGCTATGCAGCTGCACTCCAGTTCATGCAGGATCAGGTTCCCCTGCCCTCTTTCTCCTGGCTTAGCAGGTTTTTTTTTTCTTTTTTTTTTTTTTTTCCTTTCTTACCATATATTCAATGCATGAACACTTCAGAGCGCCATTAAGCTCAAAGAGAACATGCATGAGCACTTCATAGCTCTCCACACGGCCCTTTTGCCAGCCTTTCCCTTCAAAGAAGCTGCTCCAAAAGCTGACTGGAGCCAGAGAAAGTCTCCCCGTTGGCCTTGGATCAGGCCCAAGGCAAGGGACACAATTAGACGGGAACGGAGGCACTAACGAAAGGCAGCTTGCCTGCCAGCAGGCAAAAGCGCAGGGAGACCTACAAGGAGAAAGCAGTATTTGAGGGCCAAACTTGCAATCCTTTGAGAGACAAGCCTCTGTGCGGCCGGTGCCCTGCCAAGCAATCTGTGCTCTTCGTGACTTCCACCCGAGCAGCGTGCTGAGGCACTCCGCTGTGGCTTTGAACCGCGAGGCGAAGACAGTGCGTGGGCACTGCCTCACTTTTTTCAATCCATCAGATTTATTTGTTCAATATATTTTTATTGTCTCGTTTATTCTTTTTATGAACCTTATTATCACGAAGCAGTATTTTTAAATGGCAGTGGAAAATATGCCAATTGAAGATGTTTGGGAGAGTCAAAAAGAAACCCAAATAAAAGCCTGTATCCAAATTTCATGAGAGGGCAAATGGGAATTGTTTTTCTCATTCCCCTTTTTCTTCTGCATGTACCAGGCAGCCCAGGAAGCGATGTCTCAGAGCAACTGTCTCCAGCCCTCTGCCATTAAATAGGGCGATACAAGAGTCTTCACAGCCCAACAGTTCCTACCGCCTGTTACTCAATAACTTGCAAACACACAGTATGTTAAGCACCACCCAGCAGGAAATAAAGTCCGCGCTCAACGCAAATTGCCCATGGCTCTCCATTTTTCATACTGCTCTTCCTTGAAAATAGCCTCATTGTAATGACTTATCTACCTAATTTAGATCTCGGTGCTTTCTACTCACATTAACATTGGTTGCAGTGAATACGAATGTACTATCTCATCCAAAAGAAAATCCAACAGATCCTTTTATCGGAGTTGTAAGATGATATGTTTGGATGAAGCGTCTAGTGGGGTCCTGCCAGAGCTCTGGTTTGTTTAACATTTTCAGCAGTTATCTGGAAGCAGAAGTAGAAAAA
This sequence comes from Vanellus vanellus, assembly GCF_965231255.1. Classification (NCBI taxonomy): domain Eukaryota; kingdom Metazoa; phylum Chordata; class Aves; order Charadriiformes; family Charadriidae; genus Vanellus; species Vanellus vanellus. The sequence goes on from NC_138906.1 coordinate 77,968,712, forward strand.
ACCATTAATTATATTAACAGTTGACACCAAGAGTGGGGGAGAAGAGGGAAAACAAGAAGTTTATAGGGAAAATGGAAATCAATTTACAAGGATTTGAGAATTAGACAAGCATTATCCAAATGATGCATATGTATCATTACAATATGTCAGCAAGCGGACTGGTTTCTTATCACGTCCGGATAACCTAATGCTACCTTGGAAGATACTTTGCACAGGACAATGGTAATATCTTGCACCCAGCAAATGGATTGTCCATTCTTTATACACTATTTTAAATGCTGTAGAAATTCATAGAGATGTGGAGATCACAGTAGGAGAAAAGTACCTACAACTGAACAGAAAAGCAACGCAGATAATGGAAAGGTTGAAACCACTATTACGTGTGCAGTTTGCCCCTTTAGCCTAACGAAAAGAATTAAGTTCAGCTGCTTAATGGCCACAAATCATCTGCAATGCTCTGTGCTGCTTTATTGCATAAGTAAATTATGGTTTACTGCACTGTACGTAAATTACGGTTTACTGCAACCCAGATTTACTTCCATGTGCAAAAGAAGAAGAGAGGGCTAGACAAAGGTAGCTGTCACACATGACAAGGTAGCTCAGGAGCATCAATTCATGGCGGAGTCCATGTGTGTTACAGACTGGGCTATGTAGGTCTCGGATGCAGAATAAAGCCTCCCTGCTCCTGCTAGAAAAGCTTTCCTCAGCACCGTGAGCTCTTGCGCTATGAGCTATTGAAAGGTCCCAGAGATCGGGAGATGTTGGATGAGAGGCAGCAAATGTTGTGAGTCACTGCCTAGCTGAGGAGAACCCAGCACATCACGGCTGGTGTGCACAGGAAACGGGCCCTGTCCCATACCCAGCTTGAATGCCACCACACAGACATCAAAAGAATGTCTGAGCCATAAATTGCCTACGAAACTTCCTTACGCTGGCTGCAGTCTACTATTTGTTTCTTGCTCCCCACCACCAGCTCAGAGCCCCTTTCTCATGTTCAGCCTGGCTTCCCAGTCCTCAATATGGCAGTGGCTCCTGTCCCACGCTCGCTCTCTTTGTCTTTTCTTCAGCTTCGGATAGGCTCCCTGCCTCTCGCACAGCCCTTGAGCACATCCTGGTCTTTCTCTGTCTGCTCACTGTCTCTGCAGGACAAAAGTAACAACAATGTCTCCTTTCCTCCGAAACACACTCAGATCCTTGCTCCAGACATTCACTTCACCCTCGACCAAGCACTACCTGGAAACCAATGCACCTCTGAATACCACATTTTTTTTTTACCTTCCAGCCCCAAAGATACTCTGCACAGTAAATATAGCAATACAACTCTAGAAACGTTAAGACGATGAAAGTACAAAAAACATGTCAAAACTTAGGAACGCGGTTGTGAGGGGTCAAGGCATGACACAAGTGCCTGAGCACATTTTGGACAGAAGTCTTGAGCTTAGCCTCATTAGGTGGATATTCTCAGCAACTTGTCCTGAGGTGCATAAGCAGGGATGGCACAGTCAAGCCTCCAACTTGGTCTCATGGGAAAAGTATCCCAGCTCTGCCTTTGCCTATAGGAAAACCTCTAGGAACGAGATAGCACCGTGGAAAACTTGGTGATTTTTCCTTCTCATCATTCTGTAAGTCAGACAGGATTTGTGCTCATTTGCAAGGATCCTAGGTTGGCAAGGGCCAACTGAACACACCAGGGCTTTGGGCACCTCTACCGTCCCCCGATAATGGATTCCCAAGACCCACCACGGCAGAATTTGCCCCCATTGTCCCACCTCTCTCTCCTCCAAGGTAACACAGCATGAAAGCCCAGGAGTTTTACTGACATATCTACACAGGCCGTTGAATAGCTAACGTGCTCCAGGCTGAATTCCAGTATGGCACAGACACGCCCCATGCTGGGTTATAGTCAAGGCTGTATGCATACCAGTAAACTAGGCCATTATTGCATTAAGACCAAACATCCAGGCCAGCTGGTGGAGAACAGTGTGCTAGTGAACGAGTCTCCGAAATGAGGTGGCAGCAAGCAAACTGCCTACTGGGTATGGTCTCTGGCACACTCCAGTTGCCAAACCAGGCCCAAAACTTGTTCAGAGAGAGTATCAGTTGCAATGGGCCATGCTGGTGCCAGAGAATGTGCTAGCAGTTTACTAGCGTAGACAATCATCTTCCAGGGCCAAGGAAGGCTGCCAGGTGTGCTTGGATTTACTAGCATGCTGGGTCTCGGTATTTGTCTTTTCCCCATGTGACTAATGATACAACAGTGTCCCAGAATGTGGCAATCACGAAGCTAAAAAGGGTCTGGATTGCATCCTCTGTGTGGGAAGGTGGAAAGGTACACACCGAATATTTCCTTCCCGCTTGATCTTCCCGAGGTGAGCCAAGACTGATCAGTATATTTGCCTTTATCCAATCTGCTTGGGATAGGTAGGAAAATATATTTGATTACATTCTTCAGAGCAATTTCTTCAGTCTTAAGGTTATTTCTGAAGTTTGCTCAGATTCTTCAAGACTGCTTCACCCACAGATTGTTCTCAGTGTAAACATATTGTTTTTAATAAGACGCTTTGGCAAATGAGAGATATATTTTAAGGACAAAAAAACTTTCTTCTGAGACCTGCAGAGTTATACATCGAACAAAATATATGGGAGAGAAGAATGACTACCCTCATCCTCCTCACTTCATTGTAATTCAGGAGTGATTCTTTCAACATCAGAGTTGTCTACCAGCATAAAACTAGTATCACAAGAGGACCAGTAGGCCGGTAACTGTGCCTGACTTTACAGCTGTTCTGGCGACATATCCTCTGCTAGCTCCAGCTGTGCCATCCACAAAAGGTACAATCCCCAGTCCCCTTACCTACATGTCTCTGCCAGCAGTTACTGTCCTTTCAGCTCAAGGGAGTCCTCAACCATCCTTCGCACATTGCGCCCAAGTAGCTGAAATGATTTAAATTGCAGGCTTTGGCTAAACCAATCCATTTTGACTGAAATGGTTCAGGGAGCTTTCACTTAAGCGAATCTTCTAGGAGATTGAGAGGGACCTTCAGAAGGTAGACAGCAATCTGCAGCTGACAATGGCAACATCTCCCATAGATGCAGCTCTTTGCAGTGCTCCCTGGTTATAAACACAGAGCAATGGCTTTGGAACAGATGCTAAGCAAGGAATAAAATGCACGTGCCTAGTGTCAACTGCAGATACTAAAAGACAAAGATGACTGAATTAGGTGCACTCCCTCCAGCTACAGCTTCGGGGGCAGGGGGAAAGTGTACTGGTACTCGCCAGCTCCAAACAGAATCTAATTTAACCTCAGCACTTGATTTTCACAGTCAAAGACTAAGTGGAAAAGAAGACAAGTCACAGATCAACTTCAGCTGGACTAGGCATCTCCAGAGGTCCCCTCCAAGTCCTCACCCAAGGCAGAGGTGACTTCAAAGTCAGATGCAGGTGCTCAGAGCCTTGTCCAGTTCTGAATAACCCCAGACAAATGTTCTTCTTCACTAAGTCCTTCTCAGCCCAGCCTTGAGGATCTGCCCTCCCCAACCAGAGGACAGCTTGCCTGGGGCCCCAGCTGGTACACCCACCACCTGTGGGTGGAGGCTGCAAGAAGTGGAGATGCAGGGCAAGCAGGCATGCCTGAACCCTGTTGCTCTCCCCCATCCCCTTTGCCACTCTTCAGAGCCTCCTCTGGCTTTTTAGAGCTGCTGCTTACCTTCCCTCCCACTACCTGAGCCTCCTTAGGCCACTGCAACTGTTCCCAAGGGGAGCTGGGGCTGTGGGGGATATGAGAAGGAAAACAGCAGACCCCAGATAAGCAGGGCTCAGTCTCCCGCTTCGTCCCTGCTCCTGGGGTGATAGCACTTGTCAGCACAAATAACACAGCCATGACCTCCTTGTTCCTCTGGTTGGAGTAGTGGCTCAGGCGGTGGCAATGGCTGAAGAAAAGACTTTGAGGCAGGTGAGGGAGAAGGAGAGTGCACCCTACCAACTCAGATTCTACCTACCGACTCAGACTTTCCTCATGTTGCACACAGCAGCCCAGGCATCTGCTCATCCCAGCAGGGAAAGCGGGGCACCCAGAGGCGGTGGCAATGGAGGCAAGGGATGTAACCTCTTTTAAGAGACCCAGCGAAAGAGGACAGGGGAAGACAAGCAAGTCTGCGACCTCAAAGCAGCACCTTACAGCTCTGTCTTCTCTCCTCCCACATTTATTTCCAAACATTCTCTTTGAGCTGAGCTCACCCCTCAGAGAGGGACGTGGCTGATATAAGTGTGGACTAAAGTTCCTGTCCTACAGGTGGGGCTCTGCCACTTCTCTCCCCCTACAATACATCTGCCTACTCACTGATCTGCCATTTGTCGCTATCACACCATTTACAGTTCAGGATATCTCCATCACTTACCTAGCTTATAAGCTCAGGAAAGCAGTAACTGTGGTGTCAGGACCCTATTTGCTTGCTTTTATCCACCACTATTGCCAAGATAAGCAGCATAAATGGATAAAGGGAAATCCTGCCATACTCCTAGCCACTGAAATCCTCTGCTCCTGCTGAAGATGAATGTACATCTTCAGGTGCTGGAAGACAACTTGGTATCTGAAACAGAGTCATATTCATCTGTATTTCAGACTAACATGACATCAGTGAAATCACAGCCCAGACTGAAAGGTTTGGGTTTGTCTGCTTGCTGCTGGCAAAAGGATCAGTGAGTAGGTACCTCGCTACGGGCCAAACACTGCATTGCTGACTCAGGCATAGAATGGGATTTCCAAAGCGCTTAAGGAACTCACATCCCAGATGAAAATAGCACTTATACCCACAGCCTCACTCAGAGTTTTCTTTGGCTTCAATAGCAGATAGGCACAGAAGGTCTGAGTTCTCCGACTCACATCTTTGTGTCCTGTCCCACAGACACTCAACTGAAGGAAAAAGTCACACAGAGCCTTAAGACACAACCAAAAGTGGGCAATACTTTATAACCACAGACTAGTCACCCTGACTTCTGAGCAGCTCACAATGTGAGCTATATTTTTTCCTTACACTGATTTCAGAGGTATTATCAAAAGTTGGGTCACTGGAGCACAGATGAACACCTAATCTAAACTGAAGTCACAGCTCGCTCTGGCAGAGCTGGATCTTCTTAAACCTTTGGCATTGGTCTCCCTGAACTCTTTTTCAATCTTAGACATAGGGGAAGGCAGGTGTGCAGGTGAAAACCAGAGTACTATAACTTTGTACGTTGAGCGCTATCAGCAACAAAACTGCCCTGATAAGTCAAGTGGGCTGTCATGGGGTTTTATGGGTCAAAAACAGGAGAAAAAAAATAGGAAGCCACTGGGTCAGCAGGTACAAGTGAGCATATCTCCATTAACTTTTCACTAGGTACATTACCTGTAGACTTGACGCAGTTGGAGAAAGACCCACAAGTGGCTACAAAGTTAAAAAAATCTTATACCGTCAGTTTTAAGGAATGAAGCTGAGAATACTTTCCTCCTTTTCTTTATCTTGTGCTATTTTTTACCTCAAATTTGACGTATGCCTTGAACTGTCAGTCAAACGGTGAATTCAAAGATGACAAGAGACAGAGCAAAAGCCAAAGAGGTTCAGCCACGAAATCAAGTCCCATGGGATTACTGAAAAGGACAGAACTGGAGGGTTGGATGGTGCAAAGTGCCTTTGATCCTTTGAAGCCATCGACTTCCACTTTCTGAGGCAGTTCTTATTCAAGCCCCTCATCAACTGTTTGGGACCTACTGCCAGGATCACAAAAAGTCCCTGGGCTTAACTGGCGCTCAAAGGCATCACTGAGAAAAAAAATATAAAAAAAAAAAAAAGCTAGAGGAAACCTTCCCCATCCTGTGAAATGCAGAGAGGCCAGAGAAAGAGGCAATAAGAAACAGCTTCTTTTTTCACCACCACCAAGGAAGGCTGAGAAGAGACCACCACCCCTGTGACAGCTGAAGTCTCTAAGAGATGCAAAATAGCTCGTGGCAACAGCCTGAAATTGTCTCGCAATATCGGTGTCCTCATATTGCCTGGACGGATGATGAAACCGCATTGCATTAGCTCCGTGGCTCGCTGCGGGCATTGTGCTACAGCTCCACAGGCTGTCATTACGCGGGGCGCTGCCTCCTGCCCATGCAGCCCACATCTTCAGGGCAGAGCATCGGGGATAGTTGAGGGTCAAACTTTCAACTGGTGTAAATTGGCGGAGCCCCACCGGCTTCCCTGGGACTCCACTGATTTACAGCCGCTGAAACTCTGGCCCCTGCTATGCTTAAAAATCAGAGACAGGCTTTCATTGGACACAAAAGAATACTCTTTGGGACACTTTGAAACCTGTGCTGTGCGCGGGCGAGGAGCTAAACGATTCCCAAGATTTTCTGTGAGACATGTACAAGCACACATTGTGCGCCGAGCGCGAGCAGGCTCCACCAGACACACAGACACAGAACACGCTCCCTGGGATGTGCCAGGGTGAAGAAGAGTTTTCTAAGTCACTTCATTTTTACTGGAAACTCCGCGCCAGTCCTCCCACGTATAACGCACTGTGCACTCCTCGTAACCAGCATTGTCTGAACTTGTGGTATTTTAATAAAGGTTCCTGCCAAGCCAAAGACGCTCTGAGACACACCACCTTTGTCCAGAGGAGGATCCCAGCTGAAAACGAAGTCCAGAGAGTGTGACCTCTACTACAAACCAACACATAGGTATGTTAAATGAGTTCCTATTAAAAATAACTGCTCTCCGTACTGCCTGGAGTAGAAGGGGGAACAGGCTGTTTAGAGAGTGCACATGAGGGTGACAGATCGCAACAAAAAATCCTTTCACTGTACACAGAGGAAAACGAGGCGGTATAAATGAATGCCTCTTTTTTATTTCATAGGGACAGGTTGGCAAAAGCAAATTATTGGGTTTGGGCTGCACAGAAAAGAAGAATTCTCCTTTTTTTTTTTTTTCTGGAATCCTGATTCATCTTCATTATTCAGTCACTCAAGCTTCCTTGGAAACAGAGTGCCACTGAGTTATTATGGCAGTCATAGATGAATTCAGCAGAAAAATATACGTATAATAACGAAAGAAAGTAAAACTGCTCTCCTTGTGCAGCCCTACAGAGAGACAGCCAGACAAAAGCATGAAAAAATTGACTGTCTGGCCAAGAATGAAATTGCTGGCAAGTCTGGTTTCAACCCTGCTATTAGCTTTCTTGCAGCTGCTTCAACTACCCAAGCAGTATTGAGATAAGTGCATTCTCCAAAGTCCTTCTTTTTTTCTAATTGGGGGTAATATACTTATTTGCATACTAGCCTACTTCTGATTAATACCTCATCTGAAAGAACTTAGGAGCTTACAGTCAGCCACCTTAAACAGAAACCAAACCAAACCAAACCAAAAAAAAAAAAAGAACCCGAAACAAAAACACCCATAAAAAGGGAAAAAGCCCTCAGAAGCGTTCCTGCGTTTGGGATGAATGTCGTGCTTCCTCTGTGGGCAGAGGACTCTCCAGCTGTGCTGCACATGGGGCAATTCCGCCGTGCCGAGGGGCAGGACGCGGGCAGCTGTGCAAGGCGGGAGGCAACGTGCTGGTGCAAACTCCCCTCTCGGTGCCGCCCGCTTGTGCAACGGGCGGATGGGCAGAAAAAAAAGCGGCAGGGGTGTACCGGCATCCACCCGGCTCCTACCCGGACACCACAGCCACCTCGATGGCACAAGGGGCTGGGAGCGCAAATATTACGTATTTCTGGGAGGAAAAAAGGGGGCGGCCGGGGTAAAGGCTCAAATCTCGCTCCTGTCCCAGGAAGATCGCTGCTGAGTGCTGATGGATCGGGTCGAGGGAGGTCACGCTCGGGGTCCAGACCTCAGGAATGTATCTGGGACTTGATGTAGTGATAAGGCGTGACATTACGCTAGCTTTCGGAACTCGCTCGCTGCACAGGCATGTCGTTACGGTTTCCTCTCTTCAGAGGTGTAAAGCACTTCTGTTGCATTCCCAGTAAAAGAAGGTACTGTCTAAGGGTGGAACAGAAAAGGTTATGGAGGATTTGCCAAGAAAATGCCTGTGCTCTTCTCGTTCCAAAACACGGCAGGCTTAAAAAAAAAAATATTGAAAAGTATCAAAAGGCACCCAGCGATTGTTTTTTAGGAAACAAAAGAAGCACTTATGGGTTAGCTTTTCCAAGTTGCTGCATTAGTAGATACACTAAACAGACAGCTTGATCCGGATGAGTCACACGGCAGAAGAGGAACAATGACCTGTGTGTTCCCCCAGTACAAATTATTCATTTTTCTCTGTCAATAAAGACTTTTTTTTTTTTTTTTTAAATATAATTGCATTTGGGCAGCCAGTCAGGAGGGTGTGGCTATCAGAAGATCACCCCCTCCCCCAGGGAGTCAAATCTATTTGGCAGCGTGTCAGAATTTCAGGATACCCTAAGGCAGGCCACAGCATCTTAAAATAACTTAAACACACCTCGTATCATGCCTGGATGTTGAATCAGCCCAGAGATGTCAATCACGTACTGCCATTCACGGCAGAATCACCTCAGTTGCTCTGATCCTCACTTTTGAACTTACAACTTCCCTTCACAGGAATCAGAGGGGGGTGTGGGTATGTGTGTGTGTTTGTGCGTGTGTGTGTAATTCCCCAGTCTCCACAATAACAATTCCACCCTTTGAGCCTCCTTGTTGGGAAACAGCCCTTGCAGAACAGCAAGTTCCTCTTTCACAACAGCTAGTTGCTGAAAGGAGGCTGCACAGCTTGGCAATGGCAGCAGGAGACAGCAAACCTGGGCCTTCCCCTCCGAAGTTTATAGGGGTTTTGCTACCGACGGGTACGCCGGTGTGATTTAATCCCACTGAGTTATTCTCAGCTTGGCCCCTTCAACTCGTTCAGAAGTATCTGCTCGTCTCAAAGGTGTCTGTTCTCTGAGAGCTTGGCTTGAGACACTAGGTCTGGTTTTCAGAGGGTCTAAGGTTCCGCTGCATTACATTATACTGTACTGTTGCTGGTGCTGTGGTGGTTATTTACCCACATTGGAACAGTATCCTGCAGACCAGGATCCTGCCGTGCTGGATCCATATGCACTCTAAATCCTTACCAACTTCAGCTAACTGCTCACCTTCTCTGGAGAACAGTATCTACACACAGCACCCAAAAATTAGGGTTCAAAACAGACGCTATTTGTTAAAGTATCTGCCATAATCCCTTGTACCTTTTCTCCATCTGTAAGCTAAGGGTGAAAATATGGATCTGTGTGAAATACTTTGGGATGCACACACAGGTGCAGAGCACTTTTTAAGCATAGCACAGAGCTGCGTTGCATTGCTTTTCAATTTAGGAACACATGATCGTCTTCTCTGCTTCGCCTTGCTGTCATGGCATCCCTGAATTTGTGGTCTAGCAAATTGCATCGATGCCTACTGAGCTAAGTCCAAGAATTTACTTGAAAATAGAAAAAAAAAAAAGGCTTATCATGTTATTATTTCTGGGATATGAATAATCCATTGCCACATATTAGGGCGAGATACCCAGTTTCTGAAATTTTCTTCACGCTTTTGTTGCGTGACTTGGAAGTCCCCGGGTTGAAGCACTTGCCTTATTTTTGGCAGACCACTAGGTGGAAGTGCTGCTCCATCTCAGCCTTGCCATCCCCAATCGCTCTGGAAGCGGCAGTCAGGGCTGGAGCGATCCTTGACAAACTTTTTTTCTTTCACGGGGAGGCGAACGATGAAGAACCAGAAGCCTCAGTACCCCCCCCCCCCCGCCCCCCCCCCCCCTTTTTTTTTTCTTTTCCAAAGCAGAGATTCGGTTCCAGTGCACACAGTATCGCAGGAAACATATATCAAAATCAATATATAATGAAATCATAACAACAAGGCTTGTGACAGCGAGGCATAAAACCTGGAATGTGCCTTCAGAAGGAGAGACGGATGAATTTGTCAAGCGTGCCATAACACAAGCCATTTATGAATTATTAGTAATTTATTATGCACTTTTAGAGGAGTGGGGAGAACCTAGGGAAATGAACGGGCTTTCTTGGCTTTTCTCTAAAATGACAAATGTCTTTTTAATTCCATTTGCTCTCTCCCAATTCCCAGCTTCCAGCCTCTGCCTATAAGCCCACTTAGCACAAGGTAACTCTATACCTCCTTCTTCTGCTCTTGTGAAATGAATTATCTCCTATAGCAGCTTTCCAGGGCAGAGCCTGCCAGAAGGCAACCTCAGGGGGTAAAGTCCTTTCCTAAGTTTGTCTGTCCAAAGCCATTTGCCCTGCAGCCTCACTCAGAGCTGACCTGGTAAAACCAGACAAACAACTCACAGCAGTCTCCCTCCTCCCTGCCTTCTTCTCCCCCTCCCCTATTTCTGCCCCCTGTGCTCTTGATCTCTCCCCTCAGCAATTTAAGTTCGCTCACTCTTAATTCCTGGGACCACCAGGCACTGCTTCTGCCCTGCCAGGACCAAATGCAGAGCGCAGAGCAGGGTAATCCTGAAGGGAGAGATGAGAAAAATGGCAACGCAGGAGGGTTAAAGGCAGGCTGAGCCCAGCAAGCATCGTCTAGACTTTCAGTCTCATGATTCAGTGTGTCTGATGTAAAACTATTTAAATAAGAGTTATGTAAATAACGTGGCAGACAGATAGATTATTTAATATAATCAAAGTGAGATAAGGCCCGGGCCCCAATCCTTCCCTGAAGTAAGGCTGCTTTGTGCCATCCTCACAGTACAAACAGCCCTGAGGCCAGAAGACCCAGCCAAGGGAGGATCACCCCAGTGCAAGAAGATAGCCTCCTGGCTTGCAACCAGCACAGCAGCTCCTACACAGCTCCTCCATCCCTACAGCCAAGCAAAGGGGCACTCATGAGAAATCTCAGTATCCGACTGGTCTCCGTTGCCATATTAGTGCCTTGGAGCCACTGTCATTTGGGATCATTTGAAGCAGCCCTCCTCTGAGCTACACGGGAGGATTTGCCTTCAACTGAGCCAGCTGGGGACCGCGACCAGGGACGGAAGTACCTGGATAATAAAATGCACAAAGTTTTTCCTCACCTCTTCACCTGCCGGCAGGGTTAGCCTCAAAAATAGGGTTGAAAACGGCCCATCAGGTAGGGTGGCACTTCCCTCTCATTATCTCGTTACCACCTTTAGCATATTCATCTGGGTTTTACCCACTTTTAGACTACCCAGGGCATGTCTGTACCACAGCAATTGCACACAGGATAGGCCCAGCTGAGCTAGCTGCACATCGGCTGACTTGGGGACCGACAGCAATATAAACACTGGAGCACAGGGCTCGCTACGGGACGCTGGAGAAGCCGGCCCTGGGCACAAGCAGTCAGTGCCCACAGGATCGTGGGCAAGTGCAAAGTTGTCTTGAGTTTGTTGATGGGAGCAGGAGTTGTCACAGTGCAAATGTGCTCTTGGGTAACGTGATTTCCACCAGCTCCCCTCGGCCACCAGGTTTCCCACTAACTTGGTTTGTTTTTATTTCACAGTGGGGTAACGCCACTTTCTTGACATTCCCCCTCTCTTTCCCTTTAAACACATAGGCCTGACTTGACTGTCCCTGCGCTAAAATCAACATGTGGGCAAGTTTAAGTAAAGTTTAAGTAAGGACTGCGCTGCTGGCACTTTCCGCAGTACCACACCCTCTTGCCTCTTCTTCCCATTCAGGTCACTCGTAACTCTCTTGACTACACCTCTTTACCTCTGTTTTGTTTTGGGGTTTTTTTTTGTTCGTCCTTTTTCTTCAGTTACTTGGTATCTGCTCGATCTAATCTTCTCATTCACTTCGAATGGAACCAACCAGTTCTGCTTCCAGACGCGGCCTGACCCACGGATAATCTCCGCAGTTGCGTGACCATGTCAATTAAGGACAGTTTGTTTGTTTTTTAAGCCAAGAGAGTTAAATCTACCAGGGACAGGTTTATTCCGGTATCAATATGCCTGTATGGGTACAACATATTCTCCCTCCCACATGGCAACGTAGGCGAGTTAAAGCGGTATGACTGAAGCCAGTGCTGACATTTTTTTTTACACAGGCACATGAAGCACACGTGGCTTCTGCGCACGCACAAAACCGAGGCGAGCACACATGGGACCTTTCCCTCTCCATCACAGTCACACAACAGCGGGCAACAATTTAATGCGTCTTCTTTCGGCTTGCAGACAACGGTAACTGTCTAAAGGCAACTTGAACAAGGAACAGATTTACTCAGACTTCCTCCACTCCTACCTTCTACCCAAATTAATGTTGGAGCAGATAAGGCTGGAGAGCATTTCCCTTCCCTTTTTTAAACCTTTCCTTAGTTTAAATGGTCTGACTCATCAGCAACACAAAGATGACAAAATGTCTATTCTCCTCCTCCCCCCTCCCAAAAAATACTTTGGCATGATTTTGCTGTCAAATTAGGGTACTCAATCCATGCCAGTTCGGAGAGGAAAAAAAAAAAAAAGTGGGCTCCTAGCACACTCATTGTATATGATTAGGATTTGGGGAGGGTGCGGAGAATAACATCATCATAGGCAGAAAGTGAAAACAGCCAAAGGAAACGCCTACACTCTTCCTTTACAAAAGCTGCTTGTTGTGTCTGTCTGAACAATTGTTAAAAAACCTGGAGGGGAATTAGAAGGAGAAAGACAACCGACTTTATTAAGAGCAAAAGATTGATTGAGCAATTGATTGCACTTAATTGGAACTGTGAGAGCAAGGGAGAGGATTTCAGGGTTTGGGGTTTTTTTCCTGGTCTCACCGAAAGTCCAGCCGCAGCACCGTACAGGCAGGCCACTGAGTTACTGAGCTCAGGTTTATTCTTTCTCCCGGGACATTGCTTGCCTGCACGCAGCTGGCTTTGAGAGCTGACCCCTTCCATAGCACTGCCAATCTCAATATTTAAGGCCTCACAAAAGAGGAGGAACTTAAGAGTCACAAGGTTAAACTTCAGAGGTTGGTTTCTGCATGTGTTCCTTTCCACAGCTTTTTTTTTTTTTTTTTTTTTGTATCTTTGCTTCTGAGGTACACTCATGTTCGTGGGATGCTTTCCTCTGTAACGACAAGGTCTAGGAACTTTTTAGATTTTTTGAAGAGCGTGGCAAGATTCTCATCTCATCAATTCATTTCAGGAGTGGAGTCCTCAAAAGAAAAATGTGATCCAATTCACAATAATGAAATCTGGAAGAATTATATGACTAAACCTCACTAACCAAAGGGACAGAGGCAACACTGTTACGGGGCATATTTTCATGAAGCAGAGGCTTCATTTTCTGGAGTTATGCACATAATAATGAAGCTGCAGCACAAGAGAGAACTAGCTCAGAGTTTCACAATCTTTCTCCCCAAAACAATCCTCAAGGGGAAAATGATAATGTGCATGAACAGTTAAAATAAAAGCAAAACCCGAGCTAACCCCTTTGAATGAACCAATTCCTGTTAACGTATTGTTTTTACCCTACAATATATATTACCTTAATTTTCCTCTTAAGCAGCAGGAAGGACAGATATTCATACTGCGCAGATAAGAGTGTGATTTCCAGTGAAAACAAAGGTTCCGGCAGTTAGGTTTGGATTTGCTTTGTTTAAAATCAAACTGCAAGGTACGTGGGCCTCAAACTTATCTAAACAGTACAGCCAGTACCCAGACTCACGGAGTCGCTGAGGTTGGAAGGCACCAGATCGACACGGCCTTCTTTTGCCTGCGTGATCACTTTACGTTAATGAATATAAAGCCTTTTTTGCCTGCGAAGGCAAGGAGCTGAACTGGATGGTCAGGATGCCCTGTGTATGGCTGTGCTCGAGCTTCCCAGGTGCAGGCAGCTGGTACCCGGCTGAGCTGGGCGCTCTGACGGTGCATGTTACATCCACTAATCTCATTTGCCTACTCTAAGCCAGAACAGAGGCTTTACCTGAGTACCTTCAGGTGAGCAAACTTGGTAAGAAAGCAAAATCACAGAGAACGCAGGAGCGGCGTTGCAAGAGCAAATGGCCAATTTTGCAGCTGAGGCAATAACGGATGGCCCTAAAAATGGTAGGACTGAACAACTGTCTTACATCCTTCCTCCTCACAAAAAAAAAAAAAAATAAAAAAAGCAAAAACATTAAAAGCAGCACAAATTTCTCCATTATCCCTTGTAGTTTTCTAGTGTGAGCCAAAAGCCACATGGATACAGCAAGAAGGGTAAGGAAACAAATAATGCCTTTTACACCGAGGCTTTCCATACCAAGTTCCTCGGGACTGAGAGACAAACCAAAAGGAGGAGGAACCAGCACGGGCTCGTCTCTCTTTGTCAGACACACATCTCTCCTGTGCCAGCTGCCACGGTTGCCAGCCACCTACAGCCCTCCTACAAGCCTCTCCACACTCACCTTCTTTTCTGCCCATCTGCCAGGAGTTACCACTTTCCCAGGTCTGCCAGCTGAGCCGCTTGTCCCAGCACTCGCTCATCCGTTCCAGTCAAAACAAGCCAGGTCAGCTAAAGCAGCCCGCCATATAGGTCTTTCCCAACCCGCTTCACTGGGACTGAGATGGGTTGGGAAACTGTAAGGTGAGCAATTCCACCGACAGACCCAAGAAGTCAGTAACCTCCGGCAGGGGGGCAGCGACTGATGATCGGGGGAAAAAAAAATAAAATAAATAATAATAAAAAAAAAATAATCAACCCTGGCAGCCAGGAGAGTCCACGTCATTGAGCCTTTACAGCCGTGCTTGCACTGTGCCCATCCGATGCGGGGCCACTGGAGCAGTCACGCACACGACTCTCCTCTTTTTGCAAACGGCCGGATCACTCTGCAGCTACAATTACCTGTAGCTGGTGCTGGTTAAGTGCTTTGAAGATTAAAAGCGCAGATACAAGTGTTAAATATTGTAATTATTCTTACTACATAACATTGCTGCACTGAAAGCAGGGAGGGGTTGTTTTTCCGTGTTTGTATGTGGGAATACCATGACAGCTGCTCCTCTCTGTAAGTGAATTGCTGCCAAGGACCTTGATAAGGGGTTGTGCTTGAAGGAAAAGGACTGAGTCTGGGAGTTTTCTTGGAGTGCTGCATACCACAGTGAAATTAAACTCTGCTCTTACCAGGCTTCCACTGTCAGAGCTTATTCCTATACGTGCCGATTACCCCGAGCTGCCTCTGGCTCCAGGAGGAGCAGCGGCGACCAGGGCTTGGTCCTACAAGTAGCACACAGAAGGAAACACGCTCACCTGAGAGCTCAGCTCAGGCAAATAACTTCGGAGCACCCATCAAATGCCAAAGTCTCTGATTCTGTTTTATTCAACTCACGCTTGGAGCTTTAGGAGAGACCTCTTCGTGAATAAAGCCAGGGCAGCCAAGGGGCTCTTCTTTCATGAAGGACACCTTCTGACCTTCCAGCACTGCAAAAAGCCTGAACGCAGTTTCCCTATACACTGCACGATTCCTCTGCAGCGTCTGTCTGGCACCGCCATCGCAAAGCCCACAGGGCCGGGAGGAGCAGCTGGGGTAAAAACCCCCGGGTTTAGTCCATTCTTCTTTATTCTCAGAAACAGGTAGGAGAAGGAGGTTGTGACAGCAGCACATAGTTCATTATCACCTCGCAACTGCCCCAAATTATGCCAGAGGCTGGGCTGGCACCTAGCTGGCTTTCTGTAGCCAAGCACAAACAAGGCTGTGCTGAATTTGGGTCACGTCCGAGGACAAAGCTGCAAGTGACCACTTCAGTTTGTGGCATGGAATAACGTGTACTTCTGTGCACCTCTGGGCTCTGCGACACAGCTTGCACAGCCAAGGGCCGTAGCATTTAATCAGGCAGCGCTTCTCTGAACTAATGCTGAAAAACCATATGACCTGCTGTTTCCGTGTCTCATCCCTCCCTCCCTTGTCCTGCAACAGCCCTGACCAGCTTTGAACCTCTCTGCATGAGGGGCCAAGTAGACCCCGCACAGTCCAAGAAGAAATGATGGTAGGACCCATCTCCTTCACACTGTCGGGCAGCTTTTGGGAACAGATGGGAACTAAGAAAGCCTGGGGAACACAACTCCTGCAAGAGCAGGTGACCGTCCCTTAGAAGGGCCCACCTTGCCACCCCAGTCTGCACTCTCACACACACAGAGGCAGTCCTGAAGAGGTGAAGCCACAAAAAGGGGGGGGGGGGGCTGTTCCCACCTGAAGAGAAAATATTGGAGTGAGGTGAGCACCTGAAAACCTCTCAAAGAGGATAAGCACAAGCACGGGCAACAGCTGCAGCTGATAGCATAAGGAGGAGGCGCAGGCAGGCGCCATGCTGACAGGACCCAGTCCAAGAAGCGTTCAAGTACCTACAGCTTCCCCTGACTCCTATGGGGCTTGCAAGTGCCTGACACCTCTCTGGGAACCCGTGGTACATATCCACAGTAACGTTCCAGCCCTACCAAAGTCCTTATCTAATCTGAAACCTACTGACAGCGGTAGCACTGAATTCGGGATCAGGAAGATCACCTACGGAAAGAGGCATGCTCTGGTACCTTCAGTGTTCTGTGCAGAAAAAACCCCACCTGTCCGTAGTCTTTCTGAAGGGGTGAGGAGGAGAGAAAAGCATTAAAAATATATATTTATTTTAGAACATTTTTAGGCTGCTTCGGTGGCATGGGAGGAGGTAGCAGAGGATGAAGGACTAGCAGAAAGAAGCCTGGGTGTGTCACAGGGGAAGGGAAAGGTTGTAGGAGGAAGCGTAGGAGGTGATGCAGACAAGCTCACTAAATTGCAAGACAAAACATGGATTTTGTCCCCAAGCAAAACACCTCTGTACTGCTGTCAGGTCAAGCTAATAAAGACAGGTCTTTAGAGACTCCACCGTCTGCCTGTATTTCCTCTCTCACCAAGAGGAAAAATAATTAATAAGCAGCTTCTGTCTGGCAATCAGCAACTATTTGCATCATCGTATATGGAGGTGGCAGCCTCCCTGACCGTGACACACACCTTCTCTTTAGCAGCGGAGCTTCTGCTTGTTCAGCCCGGTAGGTAGCTGCCATCTGCAGCGCTGCACAGGACTTTGCTCAGGGGGGGCTGAAGGTGGGCAGCACCCGCTGCACAGGTTATAAAGTGAAACCCACTGAGGTTTCTTACTTCTCGGGAGGTTGGCCACGGGCACGAGAGCCAAGCTCCAGTATTTGCAGAGTCTTTGGAACACAGGGTTTGCAACAGAGCGTTGCTGGCGAGATGCAAATTTGCAGTGAATTCAGTAACTAACAGAACAACTTCCTTTGTTTACTACGCAGAGGATACAAGAAAATTAAACTAATCTGGTGCTAGTCCAACTCACTGCTAAAAACACTTTTGACAAAAGCTGACCCCTTTGCTCCTGAATAAATATTAGCAATTTGTTTGCGCATTGTTCAGCCAGTTCTGTAGACAGGCAAAGAAAAACGAGCAAAGAATTTATTCGGTCATTTTTTTTTCCCACCGATTGTCAAATAAATTATTCACAAATACAAGCTTCCATCATTCATCTAGCACTAGACTAAACACTTTCTACTAAACTTAGTTTTCAGCATCGTGTTTCAGTTTATAGTTACATTTTTCCCTGGGCAAAGCAAGCCAGTCATTAGACAGCTCTCATAGGTTTCTACTAAACATGCTTGATTAAGTCTTTTAAGAAGGAGGGGGTGGAGGAAATTGTCCTTTAAAGTCAATAGGAACGTTTCCATTGACTCCAATGGGAAATGCGCTGGAAGAGATAACATTATTTTGAAGAGTTAACGAGCATAATTAACTCTGCAACAAAACCCCTTATGCCACCATTACACACTGCACTTTATGATGGACAGTTTTCAAACTGAACAGAGTAAGAAACTAATCTTAATGCTGGAGCTGCCCAAAGCAGCAGTTTTCCCTACCACCGCCCCACGGTGCTACCCGGCACGTAACATACATACGTGAAATCCAGCAACATCATCCAAGCTCTGGTCTTGCTCACTCTCCAGTGACTTAACTTCTGGGAGTTCATTCACCATCGGGGTGCTGAGCTGGCACAGGTGCTTGCCTTTAATTTCTCCAAGCCAGAGCCACAGCTGATGCAATTCAGCTTCATGGCTCGAGGATCTGGCCTCATTTGAAAGGGAAAGCAGAATATGAAAAGTAAAAAAAAAAAAAATAAATATTTTTTTTTAAAAAAAGGATAAATTCAAACATGAATTTCAAACATGAATTTCTGGAGTGACTTACTGCATGCCACACAGGTGTGCAAGGTCAGGACAGCGCACATGCAAGAGACCTCTGAGATGAAATAACTGCATGAAACTACTACATTTGGAATTTCTATGGGTAGGCAAATTGAAAACCAGGCACAACTCAGGAGCACACCTTTGCTGCAGGTCAGTAAGAAAACTCTGTGTCATCTTTTTCTTCAAAGAGGTTTGGACGGCTGCTGCCATTCCCCTAAATTTAGAAGAAAGAGGGACACGATGTACTATTCGGTCCATGCAAATCCATGATGAACACTACTGAACGCAACACCTGTGTTCACCTCTGCAGAGAGCGATCGTTTTAATCGAGTGATTGCCATAAGCCCTTCTCTTCCAAAGGAAATGGTCTGTTTTTTCCCCAGTCCATTCAGTTCCAAATGAATCCTTGAAGAGTATCCCCCAAGATAATTATGCTTATTCATTATTAGCACAACAGCTCAAGATCCCGGGCACAGTCAGGAGCCAGACAGCGTACAAATGTAGAACAGGAGGCAGCTCCTACCCTGCTGAGATTACAATCTCAAAAGTCATAGGGGGAAAACCAAAAAGAAACAAAATAGACAAACAGGCTCAGCAAATGTTGAAAGCTAGAGGTGTGGTGGAGGGCTTGCATTCCTTCCCTTATGCCGTGCGTAGATGCAAGACAAGCCCAGCCTCTGGAGGGAAACGGGTGCCTGGAGAGACATAAAGCTCTTCCCCTGGCTCAGGGAGGCCATCCCTGTCCACCACAACCTCCTTTCGCAGAGCTCTCCTAACCAGAAGAGTTGTTTCAGTTGTAGCTGTGCCCATGGCCAATGTTAAGGACAGCACAGCTAGATGTAAGCCTAATACCCTTCTCCCCTTCTTCACTCAGCACACTTGGCAGGTTCAGCTCGGGGCTTTCAATAGGACCACTGTTTGGAAGTCTTGCTGTCTGCTTTTTTTTTCCCTACAGAACCTGTGCGAAAGACCTTCAAGCTCAAGGCCTGAGTAACAAGGAGAGAGGCGGTGGCATAAAAAGCTATGTGACTTCTGCCAAAACGTGTCACCTCGAGTCTCTCCATCCAAAAACCATGAGGCTCTGGCCAGAGTTGAGAACCGTAAAATAGAGAGATATGCGGTGCAGAGCTGATAAGGACCTTCCTTTCAAATTTATCCCAAAGCCCAAGACATTATCTATTGGATCAGCCCCTGCGGGTACTTAGACGCCACTCTGCCTACTTTTTGGATCCCATTGGGATTTAGGCTGAAAACAGGTGCCAAGATGCTCTGACTCAGGCGGTTGCGGGCATGCCCGGCAGCAGAGCTACCGGTGCCCGGGGAACACGCAGGTAAAAGATGGAGGCACCGACCAAGGCTGGATGACTTCAAGGTTAGACAGTTGCTCAGCGTGGGGCAAAGGGGCATTGCTGTGACTTTGGACTATGCGGTCTGCGCTCCACTTACGCTCTGTCGCAAGTGACAAAGTCCCCGTCTGAAGCTGGCCCTTATAAAAGCCATCCGTGTTTCCTCCACACTGTTTTCTCCACTTAAATTAAGTGCACCTAATCAAGAAATCTACCTAATTGGAATATCTCTGTTAAAAATCAGGGATGCTTACTAACAATGACTGCATCTTGATCGGGATGGTAATATCACTTAATTGGGATGCCTTCAGGTATCTTAGTGGTTTGGTTTTTTTATGTCTCAAGCTCAAGCTAGTCTTGTCTGTCTGCTCCTCATAAAACAGCTTTCAGTTCCTCCTTAGTAATGATCCGGGCAAACGATGATGTAAGTTACTTTAACATTTTTTGCTTCTGGCTGTTAGTTGGTGTGGGAGGGGCAAATTACCTGTTTCTGTGGGTGTTCTTGCCACAGGGACGGTTATGGTAGCTTCAGTCTCCATCCCATGCAAACCCTCCTTCTGCCTCCGTGGGCCTCCCCGTCACGCAGGGAGCACGCTGCAGTGAATAGGGAAATGCTGTCTCCTGCTACCTGGCCAGCCTGTTTAAATTGCGGGGGAAGCCACCAACCGAAGCGTCCTGCCACGAGTGGCCTGTTTGTAGCTTACTGATTCCACGTTGGCTGTGTCCACAACTGCGAGCAAAGTCGTGTGTTAAAAGAAAGCTATGTATCTGCCTATCGACCCAACCAACCACACTTACACCCCACAGTTATACATGTGCCATTATTTTAAGATGTAAGTCTCAGCTAGGAATCTCTGGCTCTACTTAGGAGTTATCAAGTTAAATAGAAAACTTATTTTTTAGAAATAATCCCTCAAGTGTCTTTTCCATCTTAAAAGACCTGTATTTGTATTTATCAAGTGAAGCACCTCTATACTGATCACCTGGCACTGGATATAGGATTGCAATCTCTTCTGCTTTGCAAAACAGAGGAATTGACCTTGTTTGGCTTGGCCGGTGCCATCTTCACACGCCAACATTAGCCATGTTGTCGTCACAGTTGGCCAGCCGGTCTCGCTGGGACAGGAATTGGGGCATGAGGTGTGCAGTGGGGCAGGCGGTGTGCCAGAGCCACACATCCAACACGCAATGGTGGAGCGAAGGGGGCTAATGCCACCTGAATAAAAAAGAATGACCGAAAGCTTTGCTTTTATTTGGCTTTCGAGAACAAAGAACTCTGAAGGGACACTGAAATACAAACTGCCAGAGCTCTTTTCTGCTTCAGTGCGAATTTTCTGTTTCAAATCATGCCTACCAGCCTGTTTATAGATTTGCAGAAATGGTACTGCACATGGCCTTGTGGAGGTAGGCGGGAGAGGGAAAGAATTGGGAACTGCAGAGATAACGTACTCAGGAACCGAACGATGACTTCTTTTAACTTTAAACGGTACACTGCTTGGTTTTGAGAACAGAGCCCTACTAGAAAGAGGGGCTTGCCTGGGGTCACCGCCCATGGGACTCCCGCAGCTCCAAGTTCTATGCGTTAGTTGCACAGGGCGCATTTAAAAATCCATCTCTTATGTGCGTTCCTGGTGTTTTATGGAAAATAACAGATATGTCTTGAGAGGTCTACTTTTCAAACTATTCTTTCACCTCTTTTTATTGTACTTTACTTTCTGCAGAGTGAGACATTGCTTTCTATATGTAAACAATTATAATGGGTTACTTCCAGCAGTGCGCAAATAACTGTGCAAAGAGAGCATTTGTGGCTTCATAAAAGCGCATATGCAGATATCTAAGTTTTATTACTTGTATTACCATAGCTCCTAGGAGCCTTAAAGGAGACTGGTTCTTTGGTGCGATTGTACTTAATACCCATAAATGCCTTGTAAAACTCTGGAAACCATGCGTGCATCAAGCTATGCATATATATCAGCGCGTGTGTGTATATTTACACATCTCGGTAACCGTACAACTGTGCGAAAGCATCTGCCTCTCGATTTACCAGACAGTTTTACGAAGCTGTTCTTCGGAGGCTGAACACATCAGTAATTAGACAGCAAGGGGGAGGTTAAAAAACAGAAGTACTTTTCCTGGAAACCAAGGCTTTTTCATTCGCGGGTTTTATTGGCGAACCTGGCAACCAGTAAAGACATTCCTTGGCAGAGCACAGGCAAGAGTGGCCTGGCTTGAGCTGGCATCGCTCTGCCGCTCACCTCCAACAACAACCTGTGCCATGCGAAACCGGCACCCCGGTGCCACTTCAACCCCAGCAAAATAATAATAATAATAAATTATAATAAATAAATAATAACAAATTATTATTATTATTTTTAAAAGGGCGGTGGGAAGGTTTTGGGTGCGTTTCTTTTAAAATCCCTCTTCTCCCCCCACCCCCACCCCCGTGGCGTGGGCGAAGGGAGAGAGCGTGGGGCGGCGGATAGGGTGGCCCGACGGCGGGGCTGCGGAAGCCGCGGAGAGGCGCGGAGCGGTGTAGAGCGGGCGGGGGCCACCTGCGCGGCGGTCGGGCGTTGCGCGGCCGCGGGCGCCCCCGGGAGGGGGCGCCCGCGGCCCGCGCAGCGCCCGACCGCCGCGCAGGTGGCCGCCGTCCGCGGGTGCGGAGCGGGGCGGCCGGTCGCGGCTCTCAGCAGGGCTACGCGGTCTCGCCACCCCCCCGCTCCCCTCCGCACCCCCCTCTTCAGCCGCGCAGCCTCCCGAAAAAACCCTCTCGGGCCTCTCCAAAAGGCGGGGAATAAAGTATCCTGGGGCTGATCTCTATCTGGTCCCTAATGAACTTGCCAAGTACTTATCGCTGCGCAGAGTAGGAACCGTCGCTTCATTCTAATGTAAATAAGCGCCTTATACAAATCAGTCTCTCTCCTGCCGGCTGCGCAGGCAGTATAGGTGGAGGTGGCGCGGGACAGGGCTGCAAAGGTTCACGCTCCCAGTTTCGTCGCTCCGCTCGTGTTTTCATTTATACGATTCCAGAGAATCCAATGGATTCTGCGCCCCCCCCCCCCCCCCCTCCGCCCTCGCTGCCCCTCCCAGAGAAAGGAAGGAAATAAGAGAGGAAAAGGAACACAAAAGGGACAAGGGACCTTGGAAAGTAAAAGAAAAAAAAAAATAATCCACGTCTGGCTATCTTCTTGTCGTTTTAGGAGAGAGTTTTTAACACCCCCAATCCCCCAGATGTTAGTTTTTTACTGTGAGGTGCCAAAGCTAGAGAACCTACCGAATTAAATGTTTCTTACGCGCTCGCGGGTTTATTTTTTCTGTATGTGTGATAGTACCCTACCTGAGTAGCAGAAACAACACAAGTAGTTTCCCACAGCCTGGTTTTTGTTTTTATTTCTAGTGCCACGATATCTCTGGGGCGCAACCTGGGTCACAGGGACGAATTACATATATGCCCACGATAATTATCGTGGGGAGATGAAACGTTCGGGCTCCGACCTCTTTATGGTCTCGGTTCTCCCCTGTAGATTAAATGCAAAATTCACTTTCAGATACCGAACGTGAAATTAAGGTATTTCTCTTGTGAATTACACAAAACCGATGACCGCTGCCGCATTTACTGCAAAGGGTAATTTATTTCTCGTTCAAGAACGAGAGCCTAAAAGATGCCACGGGGAATGGAGCGCTCATTTTCGTATTAAGTTGTGTTATTTATGTCTCAAGATAAAAGACGCCCTGGATTGGAAAACTACCTCGGCTTATTTATGGAATTGTTAACCCACGTTAATAAAATAACAATCACGCCTGTTTGCTTAACTGAGTGCCACGCAAACAGCCCTTGCATTTAGAGTTTGGCTTAATTGCACAGGCTACGATGGCAGAGGTGCTAGCTGCAAGGACGGGAGGGAGGGAGGGAAGGATGGCTGTCACCGATGTCCAGCAGCCGTAAACGCAGAGGGGACTTTCGGCACAATACATTTTTCCACTGGTGAAGCACAGATTTGATACGATCACTTCCCTCCCTGCCCCCCGAAAGGATGTCAGCGGTTTTCTCCTGCGGTGTCGCCCGCTGTTTAAGGAACATGGAAAGCTGCATCCTGAGATGCAAAGAGCCGGGCTGGGTGGCTGGTTTCGGAGTTACAGGGATACTGCTGTGATGTTGGAGCCAAAAGAAAGAGAGAGAAGCGAAGCTCTGACTATGTCTAAACATAAACAGCCCGGGGCTGGAAAGCAGTTCACCTCCAGGTCTTTGAGAAGAGAGGACAACCCACAGCGAATTGTTTGGGTCCACCTGGGCTTTGCCCAGGTCAAATGGTAGCCCCCTCCGCTTACCGCTCCGATGTCATCTTTCTTTCTGACATCTCCGTAAATAAGGTTTGCAAATGACCACACACGCGAAACCTCGCACGGTTTCAAGACAACAGCGGCTCCCCTGGCCCGGGGCTGCCCCGTCGGGGTTCCCGTCGGGGCTCCCGCCGCCGCCGCCGGGCAGGAGGCGGCCGCGGCCGTGCCCGCTGCCCGGGTGTCTGCAGGGGCCGGGACCGGGTGGGTGTGTGGGAAGGGGGGGGGGGGGGGGGGAGCCCGGTGGCCACGGCTGCCGCCGTCCTGCTTCGTTTCGGCGGCAGCCCCAGACGGTGCACCTCAAACGTGGCTCTCCCGTCCGGAGGCCGGGCTGGGTAACCCGGCAAAGGCTCTGGGGCTGAGGAAAGGCGGCTCTGGGGTGCGGGAGGGTGGGTGAAACCCAAGCGCCAAGGGCTCTCTCTGGGTGGTATCCAAACGCACCGGGGGGAAAACCGATCATTCTGCCTCCCAAAAAGCGTTGTTTCCCCCTAACACACACACAAACTCCGAATCACTCCATGAGCCTTCACAATGGTGACTTTTGTACCTCGCGTAGAGAAACCAGAGTCCTGCTGGTTTGAGGTATGTAACTTAACACACGTTCGTAATTGCGTCAGTTCGCAATTATAGCATCAGAGTGGCTATTGCAAAATATATTAGATGCAAAACACACCGGATTAATGCCTCCCCCCCCCCCCCCCCCCTTCCCCTGTGCTGAAACTTCTCGGTGTTACCCCAGCCTCTGCCTGAGAAACAGCTTCGCTCCCGTAAACATTGTCCAGATAACACGAAAAAGTCAGTAAAGGGTCCGGCTCCCGGAGCGGCACGTTACGGCCGCTCATAGGAGCGAGCGGGAAGCCCAGGGAAATTGTTTTTAACGGCAGGTAATACCGTGGGAAAACCGGATGACCTGGACTGCATGGAAACTTGCTAAAATGCCCCATTTTTTTTTCTTTTTCTTTTTTTTTTTTTCTTCAGCAAAGCAAGAAAGAGTTTTTTTGAAAATATAAAGTGTTGGAATTGACATCTAGTCCAGCTCTTGCACATTTATTAATTCTGCCGTGGTGGGAGGAAAGGGAAAAATGTGTAATTAGGCAGGAGCAGGTGAAAGATTCCAGACGATGAAATACAACAGGCTAAACGGGATAATGTATTCACCATTAAAGGACTGACATTTATTACCAAAAGGAGACCCGTTATGTTTGAATATGAAAAGGCGCAGATATTAGGCTATATAAATTAACTCCTTCACGTTACTTGCATCTCATTTAAAATACATATTTTTATTTTATTTTATTAACCAAGGGATTGGTGTTTCAGAGGAAAAGCCATACCTGTTAAAATACCACCAGGCGAATGATGCGCCTTTGACACGCTCCAAAGGCACGATCCCCAAAGCAATCGATCACAGTAAAAAGTGAGGAAAGGGGGTTTGAATCCAGTGAAGCCAAAAGGGTCTTTTGACGTATTTGTAGTGTCACAAGATGGGGGTGGGTAATTCATCTCACAAACACACACGCGTCTTTCCAGTACAAATTCCACGCCTTAAAATAGATTTCAGTTTGTTCCTTTCAACTGACCTATTCTTAACGTTAATGAAGTTTCAGAGGTATAGGCTGCAAAATTAATGAAGAGCAAAATTAATGGGTTGGATTTCGAATATCTGAAGTAGTGGTAAAATACTACTATGCAAACACGTATACTAATCTCGTGTTTCAAACACGAAAAGAAAATCTCCTTTCTTAAAATGCAACAGAAAATTAAAAGGAAAATTTCAAAAAGAAGTAACCAAGCCCTCACTCTCTGCTCCCTTTGAGCTCCTGTTAAAGTGTTATTCTGATTAGAGCCCAAATATTCGTCCAGATATTTAGACAAAGGCAACACCAACGCAAACCAAATCTACACAGCAGAACCGGCCAAACAGTTTAAGGAACATTCGGTTTATTGTACTTTGCTTTGGTTGGGTTTTTTGGTTTGGGTTTTGTTTTGGTTCTTTTTTTTTTTTTTTTTTTGGACACACCTGACATACCACGGAGTCCACTCTGAAGCAGATTAGGAACAAAAGAATGCCCCTTCGCCGCCTTAAATAAATAAATATACAAACAAATAAATAAATAAACCAAGGACCCGCTTTCCGTATCACATCCCGTAAGGTCTGTAAAGGTTACCTGAACGAGCGAGCTAAAGACCCCGTTAACAAAGAATCGCGCCCGCGTTTATAGACAACGGAGGCAGCGGGCACTCGCTTTTGCAAGCCGGAGCGAGGAAAGCCCTTGGTGGCTGATTAATTAAAAAAAAAAAAAAAAAAAAAAAAGGAGCTTTGGAGGACTCGTCAGAACCGTGTCAACCGGAGGAATGCGACCTCTCCAGAAGCGTTTGGTCGGGCTGGCTGCAGGCAGGCTGGTGCTGCCGGGGTAGGGGCATCCCTCCACGCTCCCACCCCACCGTCCCCTCCGTCCCCGCGGGCGTGGGGGGGGGTGGGGGGGTTGGAAGGCAGCCGGGGTGAGGCAGAGCCTCCGTGGCCGGGGAGGGCGGGAAGCGAGCCGGTACACCGGCGTGAAGCCTGCCCGCCGACACGGCCGGCAGCCCGGGGGTAGGGAAGGGGAGGGGAGCGGAGGGGAGGAGAGAGCCGGACGGCAGCCCGCGGAGAAAACAGACCAACGGTGGGGGAAAGAAAAAAAAAAAAAAGAAAAAAAAAAGAAGTAAAAGTGGGGCAGAAACACGCGTGGTGAACCGCGGGGTGCGCGCGTGGGTGGGAAGAGCTCCAGGGTAGCATATACATATATATATATATATATATATATACACACACACACATTGGTGTAGGCATGCACGTCGTGCGTGTGCCCGGGGCGTGTGTGCGGGGGTGACCGCGCGCCTAAGGACGCGGGTGGGTGGGTGCGTGGGCGGGCAGGCACGGGGCTGTCGGGCTGGCGCGGGTCGGCGCGCAAAATCCGCGGGGGCGCTGGACGGTCCCCGCGGGTGCGCAGCAGCAGCCCGGGGCGCTCACGGCGTCCGCGTGTGCCGGCGAGCGTGTGTGGCCGGTCCCCGAGAGCTGCAGCTCCCAGGGCTGCTGCGGGGATTTTTTATTTTTTTTCCTTCTTTTTTACTCTTTTTTTTTTTTTTCGCTCGCTCCTTTTTTTTTTTTTTTTTTTTTTTCCCTCCTCATTCAGAGCCGCGGGTGTCTCCCGGCCCTCATTGGCCGTCCCGGCTCGGCGGGGCGGAGCTAGGCCGCCTGCAAAAGGAGGAAAAGAAAAAAAAAAAAAAGAGAGAGAAAAAAAAAAAGGAGACCAAGAGAGGAGAGGGAGGAAAAAAAAAAGGAGAAAACTGTAAGTGCGTAAAAAAGTTCTCGCCGTGGTGACGGATGCTCAAAAGTTCAGGAGTTTTTCCGATGCTTCCCAAAGCAGCCTGCGACTGAAAAAGAGACTGAAAAAAAGCGAGAGGGAGAGAGAGAGGGAGACTTTGCACTGGGAGATCGGGAAGGTGGATTTTTCTCTTCTTCTGCTCGCTTAAAAAAAGCCAACAAAACACATCCCTCTACTTTTGTCCCTCCTTTGCAGACAACTTGTTGCAGATCCCCGTGGAACAAGGAACTGGGAGCGTGGGAGCCTCTTTGCAAAGGTTTTATTTTCTTAATACTCTTTCTGCGTTTGGAAGTTGCTTTCTCCGCTGCGATTACTTTTTTTCCCCCCTCCCCCGTTTTCTTTTTAAAAACATTTTTCCCCCTTTTTCACCCCCCTCCTTTTTTCCACCTTTTTTTGATTTTTTTTTTTTTCCCCCCTCCGCGTGGAGTGCGGGAGCTTGCCGGTGGGCTTTCCCGGGCGAAGAAGAGGAGACTTGTCGGCGCTGCCGTCGTTATTCTTCCTCCCTTTTTCCGCGCTCCGCCGGGGGGGGTTGGGGGGGGTGGGGGGGGGTTGCCCGGCCGCCCGGTCCAGCTCGGTCCGCGGAGCGGCGGAGGGGTGGAGGGGGAAGGGACGCGCTGTTTGGTCCGGCGGGGAGGGTGGGGGAAAGCTGACGGGAGGACATGCAGGCTCGCTACTCCGTGTCCAGTCCCAACTCCCTGGGAGTGGTGCCGTACCTCGGCGGAGAGCAGAGCTACTACCGCGCCGCCGCGGCGGCGGCCGGCGGGGGCTACACGGCCATGCCGGCCCCGATGAGCATGTACTCCCACCCGGCCCACGAGCAGTACCCGGCCGGCATGGCCCGCGCCTACGGGCCCTACACGCCGCCGCCGCAGCCCAAGGATATGGTGAAGCCGCCCTACAGCTACATCGCCCTCATCACCATGGCCATCCAGAACGCGCCCGATAAGAAGATCACCTTGAACGGGATCTACCAGTTCATCATGGAGCGGTTCCCTTTCTACCGGGACAACAAGCAGGGCTGGCAGAACAGCATCCGCCACAACCTCTCCCTCAACGAGTGCTTCGTCAAGGTGCCCCGCGACGACAAGAAGCCCGGCAAGGGCAGCTACTGGACCCTCGACCCCGACTCCTACAACATGTTCGAGAACGGCAGCTTCCTCCGCCGCCGCCGCCGCTTCAAGAAGAAGGACGCCGTCAAGGACAAGGAGGAGAAGGACCGCCTGCACCTCAAGGACCATGCCCCGCCGCGCCCGCCGCCGCCCGCCGCCGCCGCCGAGCCCGAGGGCGGCCCCGCCGGGGGCAGCGCCGCGCCGCAGCCGCCGCCGCCGCCCGTCCGCATCCAGGACATCAAGACGGAGAACGGCACGGCCTCGCCGCCGCAGGCCGTGTCCCCCCACGGCGCCGCGCCGCCGCTGGGCGCCGTGCCCAAGATCGAGAGCCCCGACAGCAGCAGCAGCCTCTCCAGCGGCGGCAGCCCCCGCAGCACCCTCCCCTCCAGCCGCTCCCTCAGCCTGGAGGCCCCCGAGCCTCCGCCGCCGCCCCCCCCGCCGCCGCCGCCGCCTCCCCCGCCGCCGCCCCACCACCACGGCCCGGGCTTCAGCGTGGACAACATCATGACCTCGCTGCGGGGCTCGCCGCAGGCCGCCGCCGCCGAGCTGGGCGCCGGCCTCCTGGCCCCCGCCGCCGCCGCCCCGCGCACCGGCATCCCGCCCGCCCTCTCCCTCGGCGGCTACTCGCCGGGCCACAGCTCTGTCTACGGCTCGCCCTGCGGCCAGGCGGCGGCCGCCGGCGCCGCCGCCGCCGGCACCTACCACTGCAACATGCAGGCCATGAGCCTCTACGCGGCGGCGGGCGCCGCCGACCGACCCGGCCACCTGCCCGCCGCCGCCGCCAGCCCCGCCGAGGACCCGCTGCCCGACTACGCCATGCCCACGGGCGGCGGCGGCGGCGGCGGCGGCGGGGGCGGCGGTGGCGGCGGGGCGCTGGGGCACGGTGGGCTGGGCGGCGCGGCGGGCGGCCACCAGGAGGGGCACCACCCGCACCCGCACCCGCACCAGGGCCGCCTGGCCTCCTGGTACCTCAACCAGGCGGCGGCAGCGGCGGCGGCGGCGGCGGCGGCGGCGGGGGAGCTGGGCCCGCTGGCGGGCGCGGCGGGCTACGGGGGTCCGCAGCAGGGCTTCGCCGCCGCCCCGCGGGAGGTCTTCGAGGCGCCGCGGCTGGGCCTCAGCGCCTCGCCGGGCGGCGGCGGCGGCGGCGGTGGCGGCGGGGCGGGGGGCGGCGGCGGCGGCGGCGGCGGTGGCGGCGGGTCGGGGGGGGGCGGCAGCTGTCAGATGGCCTTCCCCGGCAGCCAGCCGCTCTACCGCACCTCCGGGGCCTTCGTCTACGACTGCGGCAAGTTCTGAGCGCGCCCCGCCGCGGGGAGACCGCGCAGCACCGCGCAGCACCGCGCCGTCGGCCCCCGCCGCGCCCGCGGAGGGAAGCGAGCGCACGCGAAAAGCTTTTGTACAGAGACAGCCCCAAAGCATGTCTTGGTTTGTTAAAGGACAGTGTTACTCCAATAACACGTAAGTTTTTTGAGATTTTTTTGTTTTTTAATTGCTTTGAGAAATACTTTTTCCCCCCGTCCCCCACCCCTCTCTCTTTCCCATCCCTTAAGGTATTGTCATGCCCCGTGTTTAAAAGGGGGCGAAAAGTCCAGCGTAGAGTACCAGCTTCTTCCCCCCATCCCCCTGTCCCCCTTCCTCTTTTACAAGGACTTGTTTTAAAATGTAAATTGCGACATAGTAATTTATTTTTAATTTGTAGTTGGATGTTGCGGACCAAACGCCAGAAAGTGTTTCCCCCTTCCCTGAAAAGTGACGTTAAAATTGACTGAAACGCTGATTTTTTTTTCACTATATATAAAAAGGGAAACTGTATTAATCTTATTCTATCAATATTTTTCTTTTTTTTTTTTGTTGAAAATATTCTGAAGGTATTGCATTGTTTGTTTATTAATAAATTACCATTCAGTTGGAATGACCCTTTACACGTCTGTATATTTTAATACTTTCATTTAGAGAGATAGCGAAAGAGAGGGAAAAGGGATTTCATAACTAACTTTGTCGCTGGAACAGCTCGTTCCCCTCCGCACAAATTCCAGAGACCATTTAGGAACTGCCAGGTCGAAAAATCCCTTTTCAGTCTCTTCTGCAATATGTTCCACTTAGTCAGCTCGCCTTATCCGCTAGGAAAAAAATACTTTCCCATGGCAGCTCTGAGTTGGCAAATAAACAAACACGTTTTCTTAGCAATTAATGGGCAAGACCTGGAAACATTTGACCATACACAGTAGTATGACAACATTACGGCTTTTTAAATAATATGCCTATGTAAGGATATATTAAGCGGTAACGCCGAGTTAGAAGTACATGCACTAGATTCCTGCCCTTGTGTAACTGTGTATATATCGAGCTATCGATCTCTGTGTGTGTATTTCAAATGTATTTATATATAGGATTTGCATATGTATCTATATTTAAAGAAGGATTACGTATTTATTTATAGCTTCGTATACGCATTGCATATGTTCTAAACTCCACAGTGTATAGTAGATGCCAGATATTCTGTAGTACGTATATTCTTAAATACAATGTGAGCATATAAATCACCGCTTCGTAGAATTGATAGAAATGCGCGCAATCACATCCGTGAAGCCGCTTCTGTAATATATATTTTTAAAGTACTATTTTATTTCAGGAAAAAAAAAAAAAAAGTAGTTGGATTAAAGGGCGCTTGTACGGGCTACCCTTACACCTTTATAGCTCTGCTTTACTCCTGTCCTTTAGGGACATTACTGGTCTGTTGGAAGTGCCCCAATTGCTCAGACTGAAATTATTTTAGAAATATTTTGTTTGGGAGAATTTTTCTCATGCAGTTGTTTGGGCTTTCTTTTTTTCTTTCTTTTTTTTCTTTCTTTTTTCTTTCTCCTTCCCTCCCTCCTTTTGCCTTAAATCGGAAGAAAATAAATCTTACCAGGGTAGTAGATGAGTGCTGCACAAACTGACGTCTTGTCAGATCAAGAACCTCACCTTCTGGACAATTTGCAATTAAGAACCTACGGGCAATGGGGATCACCTTCCCTCTTTGTAAATAACCACCAAAATGCAATAAATTCATTAACTTAAAAGAATCTGCCTTGTCAGTCAGATTTGGGAAGAAGATTATTTGATTACAGATATTTAAGGCCTAAAGTTTGCTTTCAAGATAATACAGTTTCCTATCAGGATCTCTTATCTAAAGACAACACTTAGCAGTAATTGCTGTTGCATTGTTAAGGGTTACACTGTAAATAAATACAAAGGTATTTACAGTTCAACCTTATTACCTCGCTTTTGAGCTGCGCTTCCCCTCCAAAGCAATAATCTAATATTCAGAAAACACCTTCAACAGATCGAATGAACTGGGGGTGCGGTGGGGGTGTGCGTTCATTTTATAACGTTGCCTTAAAATCTGTTTGTTTAAGTATCGCATAGTCTTTGCTTTTTTTTTTTTTTTTTTTTTTTTCGTGCTAGTAGTTCTACAGAGATTACCGGCCTTATTTATATTTATTTGTTTGCTAAGTTGGGTGTGAGAAACTCAAACCCTCCATCGTGTCCGGGTATGGTAAAGCTGAAGCGAAGCTGAACGCCTTCGCTCCGGCGGCACGTTTTAATCGCGGCTCCCCGTTCTTCCCCGGTAAAGGGAAATAAAACGTTCCCTATTCCCGCTCGGGCTCACCTTCTGCTCCCCACCGTACTTCTCCCGGTACCGAGCGGGGGATGGGGACAGCGAAGCTGGCGGCTCCCGCCTCCCCTTTCCTTGTAACCGGGGTTGCCGGGCCGAGGGCACGGCGGGGCTTTCGCCGCCTCCTTCCTTCGCTCCCCCCTCCCTGGAGAGGGGACCCCCGGCGGCGGCAGCTCCCTCTCCCCCCGGCAGCTTTGCCAGCGAGGTTGCTGCACGGTAACGCCATTCCCGCCTCCCCCCCGCCCGCTATTTAAAATAAAACAAAAAATTAAAGAAGGGTGAGGGTAGAGAGGCGCTTGCATGTACTATATGCATGTTATTTTTATTGCCATCAGGCTCCGGCTTTCCTGTATTTTGGCTTTTCTCAGCGGTCTCTCCGGTGTTTGTGGCGAAAATAAATAGGTGGGAAAGCAGTTGTTAGCTCGGCTTGGTTAATCGCCCGTTGCATTGTCAGTGGTGCTGCTCGTTTAGGGGAGCCGGGGGGGCTGTGCAGAGCTTAAACAAGTGCCGTCTATAATTACTGCTAATACCCCGGTCGCCCCGGGGGCGGCCCGCTGCCCTCCGCGGCCCCGGCACCGCGGGGCGGCCGCGCAACTTGCGCTCCCCGCGGCCCTGGCTGCGAAAGGGGCGGGTGGCGGGGGCTCGCCTGGGCCGGGGGGAGAGGGCGAAGGGCAACGCCAGGTAGGTCGTGTCGGGATCCTGTGGTCCCGGAGGGGATCCCTTTCCTGGAGTGACGTGCGTGGTCGCGGCGGAGGTCACCTCCCGGTTCTCAGTGCGACGGACTGGCTCACCTCACACGCTTCGGGTTGCGCTTTTCTTTTTTAAATATTATTTTATTTTTATTATTATCATCACCATCATTTTTTGTCCCCCTCCGCACAGAAATTGTTCATAACGAAAATAACATTAGCGGTGCTGAGGGTCCCTCCGGCAGGCAGTGAACCGTGCGGGCTTGGCAGCGGGAAGGCGGCCGGTGCCGCGGGGTCCCTGCGCGGCGCTTGCGCGGGGCTGCGGGGGGCTGCGCGGAGGTGGGCCGGCCACGCTGCTCCGCTCCGCTCCGCCGGGCCAGGGCCTCCGGCGGGAGACGGGGCTGCTGCTGGTGGTGTTGTTGGGAGAGGGGGGAGGCCCGGTGGGCTTTGCTAGAAACTTCACCGGGCTGGGGCAGAGCAGCGCGGAACGGGACGTCCGCCTGCGGGCAGCGCTCCCGCCCGTGAGGCGGGAACCGCGGGCAGCGGGGCCCGGACCCTCGTCCCTCTTGTGTCCCTTGGCGAGCAGGAGGCAAAGCCCGGCGTTCCTTCTTGACCTGTGATTGTCTCCCAGCAGAACTGGGCCTGCCCCGAAGGCCAAAAGAGATGCGGTGCGACCCTGCGTGGCGGTGGGCACGGGACGTGCGCCCGAGGCAGCAGCTGAAAGGTGCCTCCGTGAGGCCTCCGCATCTTTGGTGGCAGCCCCTGCGGCGAACGGGGGGACGCTCGGCCCCAGCCTGGCCTGCAGAGCGGTCCACTAGGTGCCAGGTTAGCACGGCGCTTTGTGTTGTATTTTTAGTTTAAGCTGCATTTTTTGTTGTTGTTTTTGCTTGTTTGTTTGTTTGTTTTTCAAAACTATTGCTTTGCTTTTCGTCTAGGAACACCCCCTCCCCCCCTTTTTTTTAATTCTAGGGACCATTCTGTTTAGCTGGTTCTGGTGATTTCTTACTTGTATTTACTCATCTGTCACTTAAACCGAAGAAAACACAGAGAAGAGGAATATTCTCCCTTCTAAGTTTTATCCTCGGAATTTCTTCTTCAAGCGAGTGACAGTTCATATTATGTTCTGCAAAGGTCATAACCAAAAATAGCAGAGATGTGCATGCAAATAGTTGGGAGGACACGGATTAAAACCCCTTCCCTACCTCCCCAGGCCAGGTCAGAGGGAGAACGTGGTGAGGCTGTGTTGTGGATGGAGACGTGAAGGGAATGTTTCCAACCGGGCGTTTTACGATGTCTGGGGCACTTTCCGAAAGCCGCGAAGTTTTGGGAAAGCCGCTTCGAAGTTAGCGCGGGAATATTTTCATAGTGGGGTTTAACTTCGTAGCGCTGTCGGTAACCCTTGGGGTGGCAGCGCAT
Organism: Vanellus vanellus; assembly: GCF_965231255.1. NCBI lineage: Eukaryota > Metazoa > Chordata > Aves > Charadriiformes > Charadriidae > Vanellus > Vanellus vanellus. The sequence continues at coordinate 78,002,796 of NC_138906.1, forward strand.
TGACCAGCCGGCTATACTGCGGCAGCAGGACTGGCCTGTGCCCTGGCCTCCCCCAAATTACGGGGCGAGCTTCAAGCTTCCCTCTGGGCTCGGGAGGCTTCTCTTGCGCGTTGCGGGCGAGTGGCAAAGAGCCCACGCAAAGGCCGGCGCGGGTTTTGCGGGAGGCAGCGTGGGGTCGCCCGCGCAGACAAAGAGCGGTCCCGGCACGGTCGGGGGCTGAGAGCGCGTCTCGGTGCCCACGCGAAGATGAGCGTGAGGTTAACGACGCGCCGTCTTCGTTACGTCGTCTTGATTGCGCAGGCGAAAGCGTGCAGCGCCGAGGCGCGCACATGGCTGCGCCGCGCACAGGCGGGTACCGGAGCGCTGCGGTGCGGCGCCTGGAAACGCTTCCCCCGTCCCCTTCCCGAAATCACCCGTTTCGACAGCAGCCGCTAATTGAACATTAGCTTTCAATTAATTTCGCTTGTAAAGTGAGTTAAGGCCCTCGGCATGGTCAGTCCATTTTTTCCCCCGGTTCCCTGTGTTGGGGTCGGGCATTTCGGCTAAATGTTTCCATCATTTTAAGATGCACGAGTGGGTTTTCTTTTTTTTTTTTTTTTTTTTTTTTTGAGGGGGGTGGGGGGGAATGAGGAGCGCGGCAGCGGGTACCGCCGAGGTGCCCTGAGGCCGAGCTGTCGCTGCGCGGGGGCGCAGGTGGCGCGCGCAGGCTTACGCGGTAAGCTGCGCAAGATGCGACGTAGAGGGCCTAAAGCGTGGCGTAAGGGAGCTACTCGGTGCTCCCCTGGGACGTGCACGGGTTTCGATCCGCCGGCATCCCGCGCACAAACTTACGGGCTGGGAGGATGCCACTTACCTTTCCCGTGTGGGTTTTTTCTTTCCTTTTTTTATTTCCTTTTTCCTTTTCCCTTCTGCCTCGCCTCGCCTCCCCGGCGGCTTGTGTGTGTTGTGAATCCGCCCCAAAGGTGGTGCGGTGCCGCGATGTACGGAGCCCTCCTGGTTTAATTACGCCGGGGCTCATAAAGCCATTCGCTTCTTTCCCAAGTAATAAACAAACGTCGCGTTAGGTCAAGATTGATGGTGTCCATGCAATAAAAACGGGCCAGGTCAGGAAGGAATAAAATTCAATCAGAGCTCGCGGAATCATTTTTCAGGGGACAGAAAGACAGAAAAGGAGACGGGGGTCAAGGGAGACGATGTCGCCATTCACAACAGACCAACCGGGAGGGAGGAGGGCGAGGGTTAACGAGCGATTGTTTTTTATCAAGCGGAGCCTAATTGAACGAAACAATAGCCGCATCGGCGGGGGAGGACCGGCTCCTTACGCGGGGGCGTCGCACCCCGGCGGGCACCGGGGACCCCTTGCAGCAATACTGCGCTCTCCCCCCCTCAAAACTTTACACGTGCACCTGGGACAACGGGCAGGTCACCTTGTCCTAGTCGGGGGGCTGGCAGTGCAGACAGCGGTAGCAAGCGACCGGGTGCTTAGGGGAGGAGAGCAGCAACCCCTTATTTCGCAAGAAGGCGTCCAAAAAAGCCTGCTTGGAGGGCCGGAGAAGTATGCGCCAGCTCTCCCGAGGGTCACTCCGGCAGAAGCAGGGGCCCCTCGGTGTCAGTTGCAGCTAACCCCTCTCCCCTTGGCTTTAGTTTGGTGGGAACGCCGCTGGCGTCCAGACATTTGGGAAGCGGCCGCGAAGGTGGTATTTGCTGGGCACCCGAGGGGCGGTGGGTGCCGGCCCAGCTCTGGCGGAGGGTGGCCGGGGACGACGGAGCGGGGCCGTGGTGTGCGGGGAGGAGGCGGCGGCGGCGGCACAGCCCCGCAGGGAAGTCCCTGACGTCGGAGGGGCTCGTTTTCGTCCGGACCCGGCCTGGCCAGCCCGCCGGCGCTCTGTGCTGCGCGGGCCCGGGAGGCAGCTGGGCAAAAGCTCCCTCCGTCCAGTGCGCCAGCAGGGTGGTTAGGAGGGGATTTCTCCCTCACCCCCCGAGCAAACGCGTCTCCGCGACCTTCTAGGCCCATAACTTGCGCCCTTGCTTAGTATGCGTGTGCCGCGAAATAACAGCTACTAAAAAGCACTGGGATGGGGGGGAAGGCGGCCCGGGCTACCGGTGAGAGTTCACAAGCTCTCCGGCTGAATGGGAATTGGGTGGTCGGCAATTTTTTTTTTTTTTTTTTTTTTGCCCCCTAAATAAACACAGCTTGAAACGACTTGGGTGGGCAGAAGGGAACAATTTGTGAGCCAGAGAGCAAGTGAGCTGGGCAGGCAGCCGGCCCGCGACTTACCTGCTGGAGACTTTCACCTGACCTTTAGGTGTCAGGGGGCTTGGTCGCGCAGTGTATTACCCCACATTCAGGTCAGTCGCTTTAGGCTGCGTTCAGCAGAATTAAAACAACAACAATTAAACCCCCAAACTGGACTCCCCCCTCCTTTCCAGCCCCCACCACCTCTGGGGAGAATGCAGGAAAACCAACACATTTAGAACCATTAACTCTTAAAATAGCTGAATTTCCTCCAGTAGAAAAGACGCAAATTATTACACTCATGAGTTCAGGATATTTATATATTATATGAATCGATGAATAAACAGGTCATATCGCTACAGCCGTCATCCCTCGGAAGGCAAGCGCTCGGGTTAGAAGAAACACCGTAGCCGTTTTCCCCCCACCGTTCCTGGAATTTATTTACATGCCAGAACATTCAAGCGGCCGAGTTTAATTTTTTTTTTTAAATAAATATTTGAAATAAGGAAAAAGGAGAATGTTTTCCATTGAACGATAATGTAAAAGTACTGATAATATCGTCCAAAGCAGAAGAGAATTGTTTAAACAATGTCGGTGCTTGCAAGATTGCCCTGTATAAATACATTCGCACTGCCTTTTTGATGCGAGAGTTTCTACTGGGACTCTCTTTTTTTTCCTGTATATGCGTGTGTGGTGTATAGATAGGTATTTCCCCGCTCCGACCGTGTGAAATAGCTCCGCAGCCGCACGCTGGCGGAGGGACGTGTCGCCCTGCCCTGCCCTGCCCAAGCCCCGGTCGCCCTGGCACGGGGGTGCCCGGCTGCGGGCGGGGGTGCCCGGCTGCGGGCGGGGGCCGGGGCGCTCGCACCCCTCGCCGCTGCCAGCGAGAGGCTGCTCGCCGCTTTCCCTGAGCGAGGATTTATGGAAGTGCTCGCGGCCAGCGCTCCTAACCTCGCCTCTCAAGGATGGGATGGATTTAAAACCGAATAACGAATTGCAGAGAAACTACGGCTTTCTCCCGACGCCATTCCCCGCCCCACAAGCGCTCCGCCGGGGAGGGGGGGGGGGGGGGCGGACGGACGGGAGGGGGGACGGAGCGCGGAACGAACCGGTGCGAGCTCATTAGCAAAGCAAAGGTTGCAATTAGCGTCTGCTGCTGCGAACCGACCTCTCCCCCGCCCGCCTCCCCTAGCCCCCCATCACCGAATAATTGCAAAGTATCTGTTGATGTTTTTCTTCCACCCGTCAAAACGTTGGAGCTCTGCCTGCTCCAGCGCTCCTCTCTGGGTTTGTTGTGTCTGGAGACAATGCTCCGCCAGCGAAGTATCAGAGGTGAAGGGGGGTCAGCACAAGGGGAGGCAGGCAGGGCGGCCCTGCCAGCCGGCCGGGGGGAGGCCTCCCCTCCACTCCCACCCCTGCAAACCTGCCGCCCAGGGCGGGGGCGGGGGGAAACGGGGACGGTGACCCCCGCCCGGCGCGGCCGGTCCCCCGGTCCCCCTTTCCCCGCGCTGCCCCCGGGGCAGCTCCGTGCCCGCCGGGCCGGGCCAGGAGAAGGGGAGAGGATGTGACCCTCATGTCCGCCCCGGGGGGACGCGGCTGCTTTATGTGCAGGGGGTCGGGGGGAGGGATGACGGGACTCCTCCGTTCCCCCGACTTACACTTAAATTTCATTTTTCTAAATACACGTGCAGCAACCGATCCGTCTCCGTGCGTGACCAGGGCTGCCCGCGGAACCATTTCCCTCTCCCGGCGTGTGCGTGCCCGAGAAACGGGTCTGTGTCCCGTCCCCCCTCTTTGCTTTTCACCCTTCAGGCTGACGCTGCGAGCAGGAGGTGTATTTTTAGACGGCGCTAGCGGTTTTGCTCCGCGACCCCGAGGAAAACCCCGTCGCTTTGTCTCGCCGGCCTTCCGCGGCGGGGCCGGGGCGGCGGGCGGACGGGCTGCGCCGGCGGCGGGTCGACCCCCGCCCGGGCCCCTCTTGCAGCGGTGGCAGCGGCTTGCGCTCCCGTGGGGCGTCCCCACCGCAGGCCCCCGCCGCGCCCCTTCCTCCCTACCGAGGATTTTGCAGCCCACGAGTGGCTGGTGGTCCCGAGCGCGCCTGAAAGGCCTCAGGAAAAAAAAATTATTTTTTTTTTAAAGCCTTTCGTGGCAGTTTTACCTTTGGCAAGGCGGGCTCCGGGGGAAGGGCAGCGGCCCGCACGGCGGAGGCGAGGGGCTGTGAGTTAGGGCTGCGAGGCGCGGGGCGGCGGCGCTGACAGGCGGCGGGCGCAGGGGAGCGATCCCTGCCTTCGCGGCTCGTAAGTCCCGGCGCTGCGGGGCAGGGAGCCGCAGGCAGAGCCAGGCCGGCTCTCCCGAGCGGGCCCCAGCCCCCCCGCAAGCCGCTGGGCAGGCGTTGGACCCGCTCTTCTCTCTCTGCCCGTTGGAACCCCCCCTTCTCCCGACGGGGCGTACGCCCGGGCAGCCCCCACCGCCCGGCGCTGCTGTTACTGTCCCGCTTCTCCCCATAGTAGCGGCGCGGGGAGATCTCTCTCCGCTTCCCCCGATGCTGTCCGGGCGGGGGCCCCCCGGCTGGCTCCCGGCTCCGCGTTCCCCGGCCCCGGCCCCTGGCTGGCAGGGCGGCCGAGCGCTGGCCCCGGCGGGCAACCGGCCCTTCCCCTGGCAGCCCTGAGGCTCCGCAGGCGGCAGAGCCGGGGAGCAAAAGCAAAAGCTACTTTACCGTTTGCTTTGTTCGCTGCAGCCGGTGGGACGGTTGTGAAAGGGACAGGAGATTGGGGGCCTTTTAAATTAACGAAGCTGTGATGATCCTTGATGAGACGTGAGACGGGCAGAGGGCGGATTATATCTTTCCGTCCCTGCACGCACAAAACGCGTGACATGCACATTAAACCGATGTACAGAACATCAGTCTGTAACTGGTGTATTAGCTGCATATATAGATATAATCTTCCCAAGTCGCCGCATGTTTGTTTTTTTTTTTTTTTTTTTAAATTATTTATTTCGTTTTCAAGAAGTGATTCCGTAGTCATTGCAAAGAGCGGTACTTTAGGACGAATTCAAAACTGGGTGGGAAGATGGTGGTGGTGAAACCGAAAAGCAGTTCGAACCTTTGCCAAATTGTAAAAAGCAGTGGGGCAGTGCTGGGACGCACGTTTTGTCCTGTCACGACCAGTAGCAATTTTTTAAATTTTTTTTTTTTTTTTTTTTTTTTTTACAAAAGCAGCAAAAAGACATCCAGCACAAGGTCACCACGCAGCGACCGCTTGGTCTAGAACCGTTTTTTTTTGTTTTCCCATCCCCTTCCCCGCTCGCCTCTCAATGTAGCGACCGAAAATGGAGAATAAAAATGCTTCTCCTGAATGCGCCACAGTTCGAGATGCCAAAGAAAAAAGCAAAAACCAAAACCCCAGAGGTCGAAGGAAAACCGGCAGTTTATGGGAAGGTTCCCAGCCCTCTGTAGAGATGTGTGAACTAATATTCAGAGGTACCAGCAAGTCTCCCAGTGAATCCCTGTAAGCAAAAAAAAAAAAAAAAATAGTTCCCAGCAATACAAAAATACTTTGTGATAAAAGAGCTTTATTTTTTTTTTTTAATTATTATTACGTACGCCACCAAAGGTCCGCCACCCGCAGCCTGTGACCTTTTCTCCGCGGTCCCCGGGGCGCGGGGGGGGGGACCCTCGGCCCATGGGGGTGTGCGGCGGCGGTGATTGCCCGCAGAGCACGGCCGCAGCCCTGCGGCCGCGGGTGGGTGAGTGGGTGCCCGCGGCACGCGGCGGGGGGGGGGGGGGGGGGGGAGCGCGTAGTGCCGGTGCTGTGCAGCGGACCCACGCGGGGTGAACACTGCGGGGGAGGACAGCTAAGGCAAAGGACGCGTACCCACGGGGAGGGGGGGTATTGTTATTTTACTCTCAAAAGGCGCAGCGGCGAAGCCGTGCCCGTACTCCTGGGGAAAAGCACCCCACGAGGCTTTGTATAAATATACCCAGGCGTGGATGTGTACACGCGGGGGGTGAGTGGCAGTGTGAGCCTCCAGGCCTCCCCACGGACGGGGCGTTTGCGCCCCGCTCGGCCTTGGTTTGTGGCGGGGGGGGGAGGCCCGACGCGCCGCGGGGACCGTGGCGTGGGGGCTGGAGAGCCTCACACGCGTGGGGCGCTGCTTGGAGCGAGTGCAACGGGGCCACCTCTCCCTCACCCGACAGGTCCCGCTGCTCCCCCTCCTCTCCGCCCTGCGAGGGCGCGTACTCCGCGCACCTGTAGGGAGGAAACCCCCACGCAGCAGCCGGGCTCCCGTGTTTTTGGTTCCCCGTGGGCCGGGCTGGCCGCGCTGCTCCTCGCTCCCGCGGAGACAGCCGCGAAGGAGGCGGCTGCTCTTCTCCGGCTGCCCGGGGCCGCGGCCACCATCCAGCTCGCACATTTTTCCACTGCAGCTCTGGCAAATGCCCGCCTTTCACGCCCGGCGCACAAAGAGCCCTCTCTCTCCGGCAGCCCGCCTGTTCCCCAGCCCCGTCCCGTCCCCCGGGCACCGCTTCCATCCCGAAACCGCTCCCGAGCGCAGCCGGAGCCGCTATCCCCCTTCCCGTCTCTCCCCTTTTAACAAGGGTGCCCCCCAATACGAAGTAAAAGGGAGAGGTGCACCCGCAGAAGGTGTGTATCCTGCGTGTCGTGTCCCCCCCCTCCCGCCCCGTGTATCTCGCCCTTTGCTCATTTCGAAGCCTAAAGCTGAAACGATGGGAGTAATCGGTGGGTGGAAGATCCTAAACCAACGGGAAATGTATGGGCTTGACGACCTCTGGATAACCCGGGTACCTTGGCATGAAAAGTATAAAAATATTTACTCACCTTGAAGTTTCAATTTTTTTTTTAAGCTTTTTTATTTATTTTGTTTTCATTTCTTAAGTCATCTTTCGAGATGGTTCAAGCTCCCGTCCGAGGTCTAATTATAGAAAGCAGGAAAAGGATGGAAGGGGAATGGGTTGATTCGGGGGGGGGGGGGGCAAAATCCAAAACACGCTAAACCCCTGGATTGGGAAGGTGCTGGACAAAAAGGCTTTCTGTGAGTCACGCACACTCTGAAATGAAGATCTGAAAAACGCTTACAAGCCCCCTCTGACTGGTTTGAAAGTGATTCCAGCAATTAGGAATTAATTCGGCATGGTCAAAAGGCGATTTCACTGCAAGTTATATCAAGTTATCCAAACTTTTACAGAGTTCAAGTGGTGGAAATGGGCCGCTGGGGTGGAGGTAAGGCTGCAGGAAAGAAAAACAAGGAGTGTTCAGGAAAGGCAGAAGAGGGGAAGCCGTGGAGCAAGGGCTGGAGGGATGGCGAGCCCACGTTGGTGCCAGAGGTTTGCTGCTGTTGTTGCTGGAGGAGAGGGGAGGTTGGGGGGTGCAGGGCAGGGGAGCCTTTCATTTTTCAAATGGAAGAAAGTACTGAAAATGCGCTGGAGGTCTTAGGTAATAGAAAGATGAGCTTTAATTAAAAAAGGAAATCAGCGGCTTGCTGGCCGATCAGTACTTCAGGTACAGTATTGGGGGGGGGGTTGTGGGGGTGTGTGTGACCCCTGCCCGGTTAATGGCAGGAGCCAGAGTTAGCCCAGGCAGGGCTGACCCTGGGATGACATGTGGGGTGAGAGGCACCAGGAGGGTGTGGAGGGTGGAGGGAGGGATAAAACCAGACTTTCACGCACAGGCAGGCCAGCAATAAAACCATGACGGGGAGGGGCGGCCACCCACCCCGGTGGCTTATGGCGGTGCTGGCTGTGGGGTGCACCCCTGGCATGGGTCCTGCGACGCCCGCCGGGTCCAGCCAGGGCTCAGGCATTGGGGTTATTCCTCATGAGCTCCACGTCGGCGTCCACCATCTCCCTCACCAGCTCCTGCAAGGAGGGAGAGAGGCAGATGAGAGCCCCAGCGCAGGGGACAAACGGGCAGCAGCACCTCAGGAGCATCCCGGAGCTCAATGAACCCCCCCAGTGCCCTGCAGCAGGACAAGGAGGGGATGGAGCTTTACTGGGCTCTTCTCACAGCAGTTCTGCCCCAGCCCCAGTGTGTGTGGGGTGCACTGCAGTGCACTGGGGCTGCCCATCGCTGCCATGGTGGCTGCTGTCTTCAAAGCAAGAACCTGCGCAGGGTCACCGAAACTGGGATTTCTCTGTGTGCCCGAGTCACCCCACACAGAGGTCCCCGCCCTTCCCCTTCCCGTGACTTTCTTTTAGAGGACATGAACACCTGGCAGGTACAAAGCATGTCAGAAAGGCCACTCACATCAAACGTGACTCTCGGCTTCCAGTTCAGCTTTTGTCTGGCTTTGGTGCAGTCCCCTTGCAGAAAATCCTGCGGAAAAGAAGAGAGAAGTGCTGTGTGAAGCATCCACCTTCCTCGCCTTGATGGCTCCTTGTTGCTTGTGCTTCCCCGTGAGCTGAGCGCGGCTGGGGCTACTGCCGGGACTCTTCCAAGGACAAAATATTTCTCTTTAAGATGCAATTTTAGTGGAAGCTCATATGCCTATAAATCACCAGGAGGCAGCATCCTTTCACCAGGCTATTTCAGACTGAAAGAGTTATTCTTTGTTTTTGTGTGCGCACGGGGTTTGAACTCCAGCCTTACGGCTGTATAATGCTGAACATTTTAAAAGAAGTTGTCATATGTCTTAGTCATGCTATTGAATGAGCTGTTTCAAATTCTTTTTTCCCCCCATTTGTTTAAATCATGTAAATCACAGAGCAAACATGGCAACTAGTCTCTTTCAAATAAAAACGTGATCACAGACAGATGATGCTGAAAGACTGTTATGAATATGGGCAACCATATGCAACAGTAGTAAACATCCAGCTTTTGAACGCCTACATCTTTTTTCTAGAGTATTTTGAGCATCCACACGCAAAGAAAAGCCTAAATACCTCATAAATGAAAAGAAATTATCTTGAAACCATTACAGAAACCAAGACTTTGTTCATATTTGCCTTACTGTTCATGTATTCTTAAAAGTGCGACCACACCAAAACAATCCCACAACCAGTCATCAAAAATAACACAACAAAATTAAAAAAAGGAAAAAGCTCTGTCGACCGCATTTCTAATTGAATGAAAAAAGTGGCTGAAACTTTGTTTAAAATTGAAATACTCTGTTCAAATTGTTAGCGTTTTCCAACTGTATGTGTTGATTTAATAAAATATATCATCTCTCCTCCCAAGCTTCCTTTCTCTGTAGCAGTAAATACTAAAATTATATCTGCCCAGGTTTAAAGAAAACCAGCCCAAGCCAACTTTATTACAGAACAAGAAGGCTAAGGCTGAATTCTGCGCTTGCCTTTGACTTGATGGTGGTAACACAGCAGGCTTTCCTGAAAAATGGGTGGACTGCCTTTCTTCTCCCTCTTCCCCTCTCCGGCCAGCGGCGGAGCTAAGGAGCATTTTCTGGCTTAAGGTTTTTTCAACTGTACTGCCTGCACACTACATTTTTCAGATGCTATGGTTTGTGCACGCGTGTGGTTCAGGTCATGTTAACTTCCAAAATCACCTCATCCTGTGCAGTAAAACGTAGGAAATTCTTCTTCGTAATTGTGCTCCAGAAAGCTAGACAGCTCGCTTCCAGGAGCAGAGGAAATCCACCAAAGGAAATATTGCACCGAAGAAGGGGATGTGGAACAAACACGTCTGCCGAGACTATTCCAGGCAGCGTTTTTACTTGGTCAGTCTTTAGGCTAAAAACATTTCAGCCTGCCTTCAGAAAAGAGTAAACAGATGGATCAGAACAAAATGATATGAAAATAAGAAATGCTGTGATTTTCCTAAATTAGACTAAATGATTTCCTACTGCAGCCCTATAATGGGTTTTTAGAAACTGCAGCAGATATTTGAGGCCAAGTCATGCAAAACCGCCTCAGCTCGAGGGATCCCCCGGAGGGTCGTGTGAATATGGATTGCAAAATCTGGTTTGAAATGGGAAAGACTCCCACTAGCTTTGACAAAATTTGGATCAGGCCCTAATGTGCTCAGGGAAGTACGCCTTTTATCTGGGGTTCAGTTTAATTTACATTATGTATGTGTGTATATATGTGCCTGGAAACAAGGAAATCCTTCTTAAAAGTAATAATTTCGGTATAAAAACAATTGCCTTTTATTCAGTCCTAATTCAAGCCATTAGCTAGAAGTGAAGTGTTTTAATACCACCTACTTTTAAGTCATGAAAGCCATATCATAAAACGGAGAGTTTCATTTTTATAAATGCTGTGTAAGTAATAATTTTGCATCCACAGTCTTTATATCGAAAGCATGCTTTGAAACCGAGCCTATCTAGGATACTGGCTTCCCATTTAAAAAAAAAGGACCGCGAAGAACAGAGTGAATTGCCTTCGCCTGCTGTACGTAGCTGCATTCTGCTTTGGAACAGCTTGGGAGCAGTCTTTTAACTTCCTTGGACAAATGCTTTTTGTTAAAACAGTTTATCTAAAAAAATACTTTACCTAATTCCAGCCCTTCGTTCAAAAACATAAACACTCAGCCGCTGAATAGGCCAAAATAAGGTTGGGGGGAGGTTGCAAATCAGTAAAAGTGAAGTTCTTTGCCGTGCTGGATTATACATAGAGATAACACAAACAATTAGTGTATTAAATCCATTTAAGCATATATATATAACAAAAAGAGTATTTTTCCTTTAAAAGTTCACATGCTTTGACAATGATGCAGTAAATGTATTATGGCATAATCTGTGAGGAAAAAAAAGAAAAAAGATTTAATATATATGATAATACAAATTCCCCAGCTGACTTAGGTTAAAAGACTTTAAATGGCTCTCCTGGAGAAGTTTGTGTACTTTTGAGAAACACTACTTTGTAGTTAGATTTACTTGAAAATAGCATTACAGACAAAATGTCTCCTAGGCACTTTTTAAAAGGTTGTCTTATAGAAGCTACTAGGTTCAGAGATCAAATGAAATCATAATATTAACACCGTATTACATCTCAGTTCAAGGTTTGATTGTATTCTTCTTAGTCAAAGTTTCAACACTGAATGGAAATGATGACTGGAACAAAGCTATTCCTGATTAAAGGATTGTATTGCAGTCATGTTTCCTGTATTTTTCTACAAGTAGCTCATAATATGAAAACAATAAGGTAATTACAATAAAATAAGAATATTAAAAAAAGCTCCTCATGGAACAGAATGACTGCTTGTTTATATTATTCCAGCCTTTCACTGAAACCAGAGATGCATCTGTCAGGCTTCCAAATGGAAAAAAAAAAAACCAAAAACCACAAAAACCCCACAATCAAAAAACCTCTGGCATGCTGATCATTAAAGTGTATTGATTTTTCAGTATCGGGATTCACCTTCTGGAGGTTCAACCAGATCAGAAAGCAAAGAAAGAAGAGGTGAAGTCCCACTGGAGAAAACCTGGAATTTTTTTTTTTTGGGGGGTGGGGTGGAATGGGAGAGTGTTCTCAAAAAACAGCTGCTGCTGAATATAAATTGCCCAGTATATCCTTATTCCTGATGGAAAGGCACCTGGTGAAATGACACCAGTTCACGTTTTGTATTCCTGCAGGATAACTTTTTCTGTGGCGTTGTGCTTTACATACTGACAGGAAAACAAAGCCCTTTGACTCCGTGAAAACCCTGAGGATTTAGAGACTGAGCTGAGAGTCTGCAAACCTGAAAACCCCGATTAAGGCTTTCTGTTGTTTTTACAGTACTCAGATCATGAACACAAAATTAAGTCCTTGGTTTTACTTATCCATTTTGGGAGGAACAAGCCCTTAGTCTCCATGCAAATACAGTTAGCATAAGTGAATAGTAATGACAAGTTTCACCTCCAAGCTAAGAGTTGGAAACAACATCCAGGTAAATATTTAAAGGGCAGGAAGATGGAAAAGACAACAATCAAATTCTATGTTGCCACTTAATATGAGAGTAAACTCTCTCCTGCGGCTTTATATGCACCTCACCGTCACAAGACTGTCTCTCAGAGAAGAGAACGGGTTTATCTGATGCGAGTTTTTCTGGTTTACCTTTTCTGCAAATAAGGCTGCATAACTGTGTAGAAAATACCCCATTATTACTAAATCTGGTATTATAGTGATTTGGTTTCATTGTCCAAATGCACACATGCAAGTACATACAGATAAACAGAGAGAAATTTGTTATGCCATGTGGTAAGGCATTTGAAAATTTGGTTTTAAAACCACGAGACAAAAATGTAAAATATTTTAATGTAAATATCACATTTCCCAAGCCCTTGTTTTGAGTGTCATCACGACTCCTATTTTGACTCGCGCAGCGATTGGTCTGGTTTCACTGTGCAATGTCTCACTGTCGCATTCAATTAACTTGAACTGAAAATGTAAAGCCTCCAGACAATGTGAGAAAAAGGAGATAGCGTGGCCCGAAAGAAGGCCAAGGCTTCCTTTATTATTACAGCCCAGCTGATTCCCTTGAAAATGTGCCTTCGCTGAAGCCAGCGCCGAGCGCCAGCTTTTGCTCTCTCTTACACCGGAATAAAACGGAGACCGAGTCCTCAGGAAAACACCTGCGATGGAATCGTGCCCAGCTCCGCTCGCTGCGGCAGAGACAAGGCTTTACCTCTAAAAATAAACAGACCCGATTTAAGCGCACAACAGTTTTACTGCGTCTGAAAAGCGGCCAGGGTTACGTTCACAATCAGCACCGCCGCTCGGAAGACAATTTGTTACATCGGAGCTCCCGTAAGTAAAGAGCGCAGACCCAGCTCGGTGGAGGCTCCGGCTTGCGTGTTTAGTCTTGCGCTCTTTTGCTCGAGAAGTTTTGTCAGGAAGGATTTCAAGAGTCTAGGGGCCAAAGTTTCCCGCAAGCCCTGCTTGTGTTTTATTTTCCTTCTTAGAACCATAGCCTTTCAGCTTCAACTCGTCCCTTTAAAAGAAAAATGAATAAACATAGCTACTTAATTAGACAGCATTAGCTTACGGGTTTGCATTTTCACCATTTTGTCTCAGTAATGTATGCATCAAAGTTTGTCTTATGAAATAGCTTCCCCTTTTGTGCACTTTTGGGAGCATTTTTTGTAGCAATTTTTAATGAGAGTTCAGGTAGCACATCTCAGTAGTAACATCAGCCCCACAGTGTATTTGGGTACCTGCTGCAGCTCGTTGCTCCGAGAGCAGCCGCGTTAAAAGTGTTTTTTGCGGACACTCGGGAGACTGCATGCGTTGCTCACTAGGCAGCTCTTCTACCATCACCCTTATCCTCCATTCCTTGGTGTTCTCCGGCACTTGCCGCCAGGCCTGGGGACGTCGTGTCTTAACCCAGATGCAACATCGGAGGGCAGTTTCTGTGACTTTGGCCGAGCTATTCCCTGTCCGCTCTCTTAAGAAAAGTAGTAGGATCTCACTAAATCAGAGCTGTAGAGCCTGTAAACGTGCACCTTGCTGGTGCAAAATTCAACGCGTGGTTCAGCTAAGCTTGGATCCTCCAACCCCAGAAGGAGTCACAGTAATAAGCACTGCGTCTGCTGTACGCTGCTCTGTAAGTGCGTATGGAGATCCACACGGCAGAGAGCACTGGCTCGATTTCTTTGCAAAGGGTACTGTTTGTTATAATATCTATAGTAACGGGGGGGGGGGGAGGGGGAAAGCAAGAGACTCCTACCTCCACAGTAAATATGAGGAGACTGAAGATAAAACGGGTCAATGAGCAAAGCCCAAGCCCAACGAGGAACACAGTAAACATCTTCAGGAATTTAAGAAGAGCCGTAATGTGTCGCTCAGTTTTCGTTTTTTCTTTCCACTGTTCTTAGAAAAGCAAAGTTGTGGAGCAGTTAGGGTACCGAGGGAATAGAAGAATGCCAGTGAATTTGGTTTCTGATCTAAATTTGTTTTAATGCAGCATGAACAGACTGCTTTCCACTCTTGGGTCAGCAGTCTTTTGCAGAAAGACAGTATTGTTTGCAAAGAACCACAGGAAAAGGCAAAAGGCAAAAGCAACCAATAGGCTGAAACTCACGTATAACAAAATGCCATTTAAAATAAGAGGCATAATGTTTTTTTCCCCTAGCATGTTTTCCTGTGCAAATCCCCTCCCTATTCAGAAAGCTCAGCTTTTACCAAAACCGTGTGGAGGGGGAAGGGGGAAGAACGACTGGAGGAAAGGGCTGACTCTGCGCAGTGCTGAGCCCCTGCACATCTGACGGACCTTGTCAGGCTGCGAGTGCCGGGCATCTTTAGGGTAAGGTCTTATCTCGGGACTCCGCCGTACTCCAGCAATAAGGTGTCAACACAAACCTCACGGTCAATAAAACCTGAGCACAGCCTTCGCTTTTCCACCAGGAACCGGGGGCATTAGGACCGCGGCTTTATCTTATCGGTTTGATAATCTTTAATTTGACCAGCTTACAAAGGGTTAAGGCAAATGAACTCGGAGCAGCAATAAACATTAGGGCGATAATAACAGTAATGGAGCTCTTCTCCCTCCCTCCTCCTCCTCCTCCTCCTCCTCCTCCTCTTCCCCTCCCTCCCCCGTGCCTTTTCCACTTCGCTGCTGCCTATCAGCCCAAACCGAAGCTGAAGCCAGACCTCTCTGTCAATGACAGGGGGTGATAAGAGACGCGAAGAAAACAGCAAGCTGTCTGGTCTGCTCAGGAAGTCGGGGTCGGGCGGTATTGTCCATCAGCGGGGCCACGCGGCGGCCGGAGGCCGGGAACAATGCTCCGCTCCGGGGAAATGGGCTCGCTCAGCCCCGGCCCTGGCGGCCCCCGCCGACACCGCAGATAAAACGGCGAAGCGGGGGGAGCCGGCCCCGGGTGCCTCGGGAGCCTCGTCGCCGGACCCTAATCACGCTTTGGCAGAGGCAGCGCCCCGGTGAAGCGACACGAGGCCGCAGCCCACGCGCGTCCCTGGGAGGAGAGCGCATGCGGACACTCGGCCACAGTGCCAGCACCAGCGGAGCCGCAGGCACGAGAGCCCCCTCGCAGGGCTGAGCGTTACTCAGATCTATTGACTTGCCAAGTGAAGCCTGAGAAAACGTCTTGGCCAGCGCAGTCCCTCGAGCCAGATAAAATTCCTCCCCAATTACAGCCCGATATCCCCGAAGCCAGTGCTGAATTTCACTTTGCTACGGATCTGGAGCTGAGCTCGCTCCGTCGAGAGCCGTCCTGCACGGGGATCGGCGCAGGGCTGTACCAGGGCATCCCGCCGCCAGTTGGGCCACGGGTGCTTTTCAGCATCCCAGGCGTGAGGCGGGCTGAAGGGTGTTCCCCTCGCAGCAGGGAAAGCCCCGCTGCTGCGAACAGCAAAATTCCCGCAGCTGGCTGCGGTGAGGTGGGTGCTTCCCTCCCTCTCAGTTTGCCCCGAGGCCCAGTTCGGCTCTCCTGGGAAGATTTGGAAGGTGTTTCCCAGCTTGGATGCAAGTGTAATTCTAACCGCAGCTCAGCGCTCTGCAAAACACCAAAGACACTTCTGAACAGAGTCATAGCATCATGGGATAGTTTGGGTTGGAAGGGACCTTTAAAGGTCACCTAGTCCAGGCCCCCCTGCAATGAGCAGGGACACCTTCAACTAGATCAGGTCGCTCAGAGCCCCTTCCATCCTGATCTTCAGTGTTTCCAGGGATGGGGCATCTACCACCTCTCTGGCCAAACTGTTCCAGTGTTTCACCACCCTCAGAGTAAAATATTTCTTCCTTATATCTAGTTGAAATCTTCCCTCTTTTAGTTTAAAGTTTTGTCCTATTGCAACAGGCTCCGCTAAAAAGTTTGTCCCCATCTTTCCTGTAGGCCCCCTTTAAGTACCAAAAAGCCGTGAGATCATTTCTAGTTTACAGGAATGCCTCTGCTGAAAAAGCAGGGAACTTCTGGAGGAGAGGAAGAAGATCAAACCCACTCCATTTGACGTGTACAGACTGTAATTATGACAGTTCAGGTGTTAGCGCTGGACACGTAAACACTTTCTTTCTGACGTGGCATACCCACTCATCCAAATGCACACATCACAGCTAAAAATCTTTAGCACGTTTGCTAAAATCCAGACTAATACTTAAATGCTGTATGTAGTTATGAACCAAACTAAGCTTTTCCAACTCTTCTAACAAAATAGAATTGCTCTTTGCGAATGCTGGTTAAAGGTGGTACCACTCCGGCTGGCCGTCACTGCCCTGTAGCCCGGCTGCTGATAGCAAATGATGTGTGAGCTTCAAGCACGCTTCAAGCTAACCTGTGCATAAAAGAGGTGGCTGAATAACCCGGATTTTGCATGACGTGGGTTAGAAGCATTTGTGCATCTTCTCTTTACAGCAGGGGTTTTGGGGAGATTGTATACGAGCGCATTTCTTCAGGCTCCCAGGCCAGGGGGTAGAGAGAGCACGCGTGTGTCACCTCCACATCACTAAAAACCAAGACCAGGAAGGATGAACCTCTTTCATATGGGTGGAGATCAGCTGCAGAAAAAGAACAGGTTCCTTCTCTTTTCACTTCAAGTCCTGCTTTTGTTCACTATTAAATGTTTGCGTCTTGCTTCACCGTGGCCTGTTCTCTGACAACAATTTGGGGGGGGGGGGGGAGAGTAAGATAATTATGTCTTCATTGTACATGGTTTTGTGTCCACGCAGAGTATGTATAATTTAGGCAAGGGCATGGTACCTTTTAAAATTATTAAATGCAATTCTCACAATTTTTTTAATCCGCTCTGATTATTTTTCTCATCACTCCCTCCTCTTTGCATTTTCTGCAAACGTCAGGAAATCGCTCTGTGAAGCTGTTTGATTTTGGCAGGGTTTATTGTGTAGTAACGGCTGCATTTCTTACTGGAAAATGAAACACGGCCCCTTAGGGTTAGCTGTCTTCACTGCCTGACATGTCAAGATGAATAGGAAAGCTGGTAACCCCAGAAATCCATGCTGGAAGGCTACTTAGTTTCTTCTCTTCTTCCACTAAAAAATACTTAATTTATAACAGTTTATATTGGAAATATTAATAGGATTACTTGTCACTGCTAGTCAAATAACAAACGATAAGCAACAAAACAATGAACATTAGGACAGTGATCTTGTATTTTACCTATAGATATTCATCTATCTACCTTTAGAGCATTAAGCAGCAGGTCTATGATTAGCGGGATATTACTACTCCATAGGATGAATTCTTTATCTTGTACAGGATGCATTGGTTGTGGTGATTTTACTACCCCTATGGATATTCGCATCTCTGAAAAAATCAAGGCATTTATTATGTTAACATCAAAATTATATTAACATTCTTCTTTGGAAGGGTGTGCTGTTATATTCGCTCTAATAAAAATACGAATTTACCCCAAATGTCGTTTTTCATCTGAAGAGCGTGTCATCGGAAAATTCTAACCCACCTGCAACAGCAATTGCCATCTTTGCCCTGTGTTCAGTGCTCGTCTCGCTACTCTGAAGGCTTGGCTGTGACTCAGGCTGGGCAGGAGAGATGATGACACCCCCTTCCTTACCTGTTACATCTACACATGAACCTCTCTCCCCCTGAAGCTTGTGGTAAGATTGGGGCGGGGAAGAGGACAGAGAGGGGATGGATACTTCTCTCTTCCTGTCTTCCTTCCTGCTGCGGATTAACTAGTAGAAAAGAGTTAGCGTGAGGGATGGTTAGTCATCTCTCATTGTTTGAAAGACAGTTGTAAAATACTCCCTCCCTGCAGTACAGGGGGTGAAGCAGCGAGCTGCCACTTCTCTGGACAAAGCAGTTAGGTCCTGCCTTTTACTGCTGGCTGTTTTTTTAGAAGCAGCATCCCTCTGCATGGTCATAAACCTGACCTAATTTATGGGATGTATCACTCCTCCCCCCCGCTGCATTCCAATTTCTCACTAAAACCCCCATCTGATTTGAAAACCCTTTTCAAGACACAATATATGGAAAGAATGTGAGGTGTGAAAGGCCTAAAGGGAGCTCATGAGTGGAGGCTTTGTTACCCAAGGGAAAAAAAGAAATCCATTTCAAACACAGTATATGGAGGGGACTCGGGATGGGATACCGCGGGGCTCCTGTCTGCAAAAGTGAAGCCACCCTTGCCCGAACACCTCTAGTTACAAAGCAAACAATGGTCCACAAAAGGGTTAAAATAAAACAAGGTAGGATAATTTCTGATTGTGAGTACGTCCCAAATGTATTCTCCAGCACGCTTGATAGCGAAGGAAGTCCAAGCAGTGGCCTTTCACATGACATCATAAAAGCCTAATTTATCACCAGCCACCAAACATCTAGAAAATCATAACATCCTTTCAGGAAAACCATGTGCAAAATAATCAGATTTACTTTGATGAAAGCTTTAGTGCTTGAGTCCAAGTAGGACACTACAAAGAATAACCCTTTGCAGGTACTGCCATACAACAAAGCAGGTCACGTTTAATGCTTCAAACTCACGCTTTGTCCATTAAAAGGCTTATGCATTTCCTGCCCATAAACAACCGTATTTCTATTCTGCATATGTATTCAACCAAGACTGCTAAGATAAAACCCCGGTCACTGGTAAGTCCAGGCAAGGTAGCCAGCTGAATATTTCCTTTACAGATGAAAAACATGCCATTGCTGCAAATAAAGGCATTGTGCTCCCCCCAGTCCCTTGTCTCACAGACCCTTGCAAATGTGTTAGGGATGCGGGCTGAGTATTACAGAATCACAGAATGGCCAGGGTTGGAAGGGGCCTCTGGAGATCATCTAGTCCAACCCCCAGCACCTCACAGCATCTCACAGCTTGTGGAAGGATAAAGGCCCCCCGGCGCAATCAGCGCCACAGCTACGCTGAACCAAAGGGTGCGTTCCACCTGACAACGCTTTGCAAAAGACGCTCCCCTCTGTCTATCCAAGGCTCTCACTGTTCCGGCTCTTCTGCATCATCATTTTTCAGCGGCTAGTGTAACCTGACTGTCTTGATGGAAAAATACTGCTCAGCGAGAAGTATATCGCCGTAAAATCAATTGGTTTCACATTTGCAAATGAAATCAAACAAGTGCGCTTTTTGTGTTGATTAGGTAGACAATACAGCCTGCAAGGCAATTAATGAATGGCTACAAATATCAGCTACATGGCGTTCAAGACTTTTTTTGTCTGTAGTGTAAGTTGGTTGGTGTATATTTAAAGATGCACAGATTCCAATAGCCATTCAGTTCACTGATCCTGCTGCTGAGTAATCTGACCCTTAGGCTCCTGCTGGTCAATGGCCACAGGTTCTTCTGGTCTGACTGGAAAAATAACCGGATTTTCCACACCATTCTTGCTAGTCTGTTGCCGCATGTTGCCTGATCGTGGTTAATAAAAATAACTTCCTATTACATTTCCTGCACAGGAAAGCCTGGAAAACAAAAATTATAATTTTTCCTATTCTGTCTTCCACTTTCTCTCATAGCAGACATCCAACCCACCACAAAATCTTCCAAGAAATCAATAAAATTAATATAACTATTTTATTTTCTTTTAAAGATCAGAAATCTGTTCTCTTCCATCCTTCCCTTTCCTTGGTATTTAATTTCTCTCACTTTCCTTGTTGTTTAAGTCTTTCCCGTGATTTGGCTAATTTAGTTTCCAGTGAAATCCCATTTATTTCTTTTTGCTATAAGACATTTTTTTTTTCCTAATTTGATGTCTCTCCCAATCTCTTTCACTCAAGGTCCTCCCATTTCTCTTTTGAGCATCATTCTCCTGTTCCTCACAAACATCCTCTTAAACCTGGCCTTACTTCCCCATCTCTCCTTCACCCTCAAAATATGTCACCTCACACTGAGATTTTGTTCTTTTCTCCTCATTTCCGCTATACTGATCTTCTCACTTGAATATTTTTCCATTTTTTTCCCAGGTATTCTCTACGTATCCTCACAGACTTGTTGGTTTTTTCTTTCCTAGTGGTATTGCATCACATACCAGTGCCAGCTTTCTCTTCATTCAGTTTCTGAATTGCGTGGAGAATATTGCAGGGTTTGGGGGACAATTTATATTACCACTAACACAGCAGAGGTTTGCTGACCGGGCTGCACTATGTTGAAATAAGTCTTAAAAAAGCAAAAGGACCTCCTAAAGCTTACAGTGCCAGTTTCAGTAGGGGTAAAAGCAGATTCATTTACTGCTATTAGTGTTCACAGTAGCTGCCTATAAAATTCCACAGATTTGGCAGTGTGTTTGCCATATATACTTTAAAAGCATGCATAATATGCTCTGTTTCTTTCCAAAGCATCACCAAATGCAAATACCATTTCTTGAAATCAGTCCTTTCAATGACCTTCTCTAAAACACTTTCAATTAAACAAGAAAAGAATTTTTGATCTGTTACCAAAAAATTCTTCATTATTTCACCCTGCAGCAAGTACGAAAAAGCATTACAGAAGGAAAAGTGTTAGCATTTTCTAGTGGTCCCGCCCTACTTACCAAACCTCCTTTA